>NC_088098.1:147840834-148520477 GCF_036370855.1 Dromaius novaehollandiae | reverse complement strand
CATATTATTTATTAAAGTTATATAGTCATCAGTATGCCTATGTTTTTGCTATTGTTTAATATAAAACCTCCTCATTTACACTTTGCTTTGCAATCCAGTGTGCAAATAGCCTTTTTCTGCATTGCAGCTGAGTTACACTGCACCATCAGTCTAAAGCAGTCCTAAAATCAGCTTAGCTAGTCACAGGAGACTCACTCTGTTGTAAGTGGATGTTTTGATGGTGTAAAGCCAATGTACCAGCTTCTGTAGATGTGATTATTTTTATCATATTCCTGGAAGAAAGTGAGACATGGCTAAGGATTGTGTGTATCTCCATAATTTTTAAATGCGCTTTTATACAGCAGGTGAGGGAAGTGAAAAGGTGTTTCTCAAAATAGTGGCCTGAAGTGGGAGCAGGCTGCAGTAGTGATGGTCCCAGTGATAGTGCTCCCTTCGGTCTAAGACAGTCCTGAACAGGTGTAGGGTAAATGAATCAAAGATTGGACCACCTAGAGATATAACATCTTGCAGAGACATCATTTAAAATAGAGCAGTGTCAACAGTAATTTTATTTTTCCATTTGCTTTGCCATTGCTATTTTCAAAGTGATATCATCTAATCAGATTTTAAACAGATTCTCATTGTTTATAAGTGGTAATGCTGCTTAGCTGACAAAGAATGAAGAGAAAATTGGATATAAACTGCTGACCTGTTTTTCAGTAAATAGTAGATAATGCATATTTATTATTTAAAAGAGGTGTAGTCCATTCTGCTATAAAAAATTTCTTCGCCTTGTTCAAGCTGATTGGTTCAAAAGCAGTTCGGTCAGTTTTCCACATTTTCCCAAGTATATGTGGTTGAATAGCTTAGCCTTGTGGCTTCTGAATCCTTAGCCTTGAAGGAAAAATGTTAAAAACAATTAATTAATGTGGAAGGATCTTTTCTGTGTTAAAATCAAATATGAACTAGTTTTAAAATATATCATCTTTATCTAAATATATTTTGACACAGACTTTTTTATTGTGGAATTGTTTGTGAGAGTGTATATTGTATGACTGCCCACATGCACTTAAGGTCATTTTCTCTTAAATGATTCAACAAACTTAATAGTGACAGGCTCCATATATAGAAATATTACAAGTAACTCCAAATTGAGTACTTAGCTATACCAGCTCAGCAACTGTAAATGATTCCCTGCCATGTTTTATAGTTTAATTCAGTAAGTTTTTCAGCTTCTCATTTCTTTTCTGTGAACCGTGTTTATATGATCAGGTGCCAGGTTAGTTGTCTGACAGTGATTTATGCTTTAGAAACATGTGGAAAATGCCCTCTTTTGAGTAAGGCTCTCGCATTATAAGGGTGGAAATAGGCTGGATTCATTTCAATCAACTGCTGAAAAAATCTTTCAAAATTTAGAAAACGTAGGCATATCTGCAGAACCTGAATCCTATAAGAGCATAGGGTGCAAGAAGTTAAGATTACAGATGCCTAGAAATGAATGGCATTTGTAGTAGTGGAATTGATCACTGCTGGCAAATTTCCACCTCCTCCTTATATTGTCTTAACATGGTATAGATTACTTTTAAGAAAATTCATACAGTGCATCAAAATGCCAGTAGCTGCTTCCTGAGGTAACAGGTAAATCTATAAAATCCAGGTTTTCCCTGTAAATGTGATATAATTATGTGAAAGCTATGTTAGGACACTGGCTGTATAGTAATTACCCAAAAGTCCAATTAGTTAGTGTAAGTTTCATATGAATTTGACTGAAAGCTTTTCCAATTGTGAATTTTACATGAAGTACTTTCAGAGGGCAGTTATAGGGGGAATAAAAAAAATATGTCCAGTCCCCTGTACTACTTTATTTCTGAATGAATTACTTGGTCATGCAGTTGAACAGTCACAATGCATGTACACAAAAAACAGTGTTAACACCGTGCCTCCCAAATTCCTGGTTCATGAATGCTTAACCATAGAATGTTAACCTTTTAAAATAGTTTTATTAAATGGGATTTGTATTTTAAAAATTTAAAGCTCCAGAGTTAATTGACTGCATTTGGCTGTAATGCTCTGTTTTGTGCAACATATGCACTACTTGAGGCCAGAGTTGCTCCAGTTTCTTCCTTTAATAAGTACATATTTCCTGTAGTGATAAGTTTGTGTTGGCATTTGGAGTTCTAAAAGTGGAAAGAATACTATGCTAACTTGATGACAGTTTTACCTGTGGAAGCACGTTCACATTTATTATCTATATAATTTAGATGTGATATGTGTGAATAGCACAGCCTACTTTTCTGACAAATATTTACGTATTTTAGTTGAAAAATGATCAAATCTCTTTTGAAAATAAAGTGTAATTCTTAATGTACATGCATATCAAACCATAAAAATTGTGTCAAATACCTCTTAACTTTCACTGAAAAAGTGGAAGCTGTTTTATAATAAAGGCCATCTATGTCCCTGCCATATTCACTTTCTACTGTCAAGGGAGTTTTTAAAAATACAGTATCTAGCTAGTGGTAGAAACTGTATTGTGCCTTTGGAATATTAACATTAGTTTTGAATACATGTTTTTTGTTTGTATGCATCTCAGAATTTTTCCACTGAAATGAAGGACACCCTCCCCCTGAGCAAATTTAGTCCTCTTAATAATAGGTTTGCTTTTCTGAATTACTTTTTGCAAATCACAAATTGAAAACACTGCCCAAGAATATTGGGCAACTAAGAATATGATAGTAGCAGTAGTGTGTCGCTAACTTGCCGCTTTGTCCACACAGTGAGGGAAAATAACCAATAATACATTGGACCTTATTTTGCCCATATGAAGACAGCAATTGGCAACAAACAATTTCCTGTCCAGAAGTCAAACGCCTAGGACAGTTGAAGGGCAGTATGTTTTTATCATTTGATCCAAGGATGGACTACAGTTCTGGGAAAAAGAAATGAAAACCTTTTCCCCTAGCTCAAAATGTATGAGCTAGCTGGACTTGTGTCTCATGTACTTAAAGAAGCAAGACTGTTTTCAAGGATACTGCATTTGAGGAGTGTAGCAGCTTACAGGAAAAAAGTATCAAAAGAAAAGGAAAAACTAAAATCTGATTGTCGCA
The DNA here is from genome assembly GCF_036370855.1 of Dromaius novaehollandiae. Classification (NCBI taxonomy): domain Eukaryota; kingdom Metazoa; phylum Chordata; class Aves; order Casuariiformes; family Dromaiidae; genus Dromaius; species Dromaius novaehollandiae. The sequence goes on along the minus strand of NC_088098.1, from coordinate 148,517,391 downwards.
GTGTTTGATTTTTGGAAATTTGAAGGGACTGATCTAGGCTAAATTACTCTCTTAATATAGCTGTAGTGTATAACATTAGGTGAGTGAAGATAGAACATCTTAAAAAAAAGTTATTAGTGCTTCTGTTCATTTTTAAAGTTTACTATATTATATGCCCATAAATAGTATTTTTATAAATTAATAAATGTAGAGCAATATTAGAAGGAAAATAATGCAATGTTGTCTACAAGCAAAGGTACATGATGAAAATGTAGAACATACTTTACAGTGTTTCAGATATATTTCATTTATTTTTGTATAGCATGAAATGTAAATACCTTTCTCATGTGGATAATCCAGAGGAAAGGAAGCAGTGTTGGTCACTGGTAAAATAATCAAATGAATCTTTTGTCAATGCTTAGGTGGACCCTGAGGTTTTTGCTGCACTACCTGCTGAGTTGCAAGCAGAGCTGAAAGATGCATATGATCAAAGGCAAAAGCAATCAGAGCAGCAACCTGCTAACACCTTTGGTGAGTAGGTAGAGTTGTACAGTAGTTTTGTATAGGAGTTGTTTATTATTTGAAGAGACTTTTGCAACCCTAAATACAAGCTGGAAAATATAATGAATATTTTTAGGAAGATCTTATCATAAATTAGATTTCAGTATTTATTTTTGATACTGTCAGTTACAACCATCTGTGGTCTCATTTTGCAGACAGATGCCTAGCTTTACTTAAATGGGTAATTAATTCAATTCATTGGGACTGTGGCACTAAACTTACCCATGTCCATATGTTTGCAGAATGAGATTTAAACTTGATATGTCTCATGGTTTAAACTACTGTGTCTTCAGGACCTAAGTTAGTTAAGTATGTATGTTCAGATTAGTATCCTCTTGGTTCATATAGCAGTGGTATGCGTTTCAGGGAACTAGAGGTGGGATACATATCACCATAGATGTCTGATAGTCAGATAGATGTCTTTACTCTGAGCTGATCCACCAGCTCTCCTTTTTATAATCAGTAGAAAGAGATAAAATAAATTCCCTCTGGAGGTGCTTGTCCTAAAATATGTTGGAAATGTCATTGGTTTCATTCCTAGTTAAACAGTGCATTATTATAATCACACCTTGATTTCACAGTCTGTGGACTAATGCAGATAGGCTGGAGTCTGATGGAATGAGAGAGTTTTTCTTGGTAAACTAAGAAGAAACAGTCTGGGGGAGGGGGGAGCTTTCAGTTGCTGGTTTGGCTGATAACCACTGGCGGGAAGTCTTAGTAGGTATCTAGGTTGGACTGTGCTCTAAGGTGAAGCAATTTGTCCAGTAGGCTTCAGTTTTTACCAGCTGCTCATATTCAAGAGCTGAAATGTTTGATATTAAAAGGCTTATGAGTGGTTGTGTATCCTCTGAGTACACTAATGTCTAGCAGCGCTTTTCAAATACTCTAAACATTGCCCATATCTGGAATGACATGTGTGTGTAAGCTGCCTTATCTAGGTTATGTTTCCCAATTGATCCATAAATTTTTATGGAAGAGTTCCCCTTTCAATGTAATTTTAATGTATCAACCACTGACTATTCCTGTGTTTTTCAGTATCAAAAAATCCTTTACTACACTTGAAGCATGTGACAATGAAAAGTAAGAAAAAAATAAGGAAAAAAAGTCCAGCTAGTCCTTTAAAAAAGATTCAGAGTCCTTTGAAAAACAAACTCATTGGTAGCCCTGCAAAAAACATGCCAACTACATCTGGAAGCCCACAGAAGCTCATAGATGGTTTCTTGAAACAGGAAGGAGCAACTATTCAGGTAATTTTAATCCGAACAACAGTTTTTGGTAAAGCTATTTCCATTTCTTTAGACTTGGTCTATGCTAGTGAATGCATCTGCTTTCTTTACTAGATGTAACTTGAGCTCCCTTTCCCCCATCTCCCACAGTGTCTCAGAATATTGATTCATGAGACATGCACATAGATATATATATAGATATATATATATATATATATATATACACACACACACAAACACACATGCATATATATGCATATATGTACTTTATAGATATATATGAATGTATGTGTGCATATAGAAAGATTAGGTGTTAAAATATTTGTCAGACTGAGTGCTATCAACTTTTGTGTTCCGAACAGTCAGAAGCAGTTCCATCAACTTCAGGTTCTTCAGGGCCGTCAGCTCTGCCGACTGAGCAACCTGGTTCATTTAGGCCACAGGCGCCCAACCTAGCTGGAGCTGTTGAATTCAATGATGTAAAGACATTGTTGAAAGAATGGATTACAACTATTTCAGGTAAAGGATATCATTCTTGTGATGAGCTTGTATGCACCACAAGAAAAAGGTTTTTAGCAAACTTTTTGTACTCTTCCTTCACTCTTCCTTTCAGTGATTATTTTTCACAGTAATCTTCAAGCCTTGTAGTCTTGGAGTAGCTGGATTCTCCCCCCTCAGTTGTTACTTTGTGTTTTTGCCAGCTCCTGTTGTTTCTTATTTAACATAACAAAAATCTACCTGTATGGGGTCCTTGTATTATGCCTTGATTCTACTTTTATTGGAAGTTTTCCTGTTTTGTCAAACATGTTAGAGCTATTAAGGTGAAAACTGCTAAAAGGGAATTCCCCGTTTATGGAGGTGTCATTTTAGAGGGAATTGATTGCAGGTTTTCCCAAAATAACTGCCAGAAAGAATTCTAGGATGAAGTGCAAGAGTGTAACACCATTGTTAAATTGTAATTTGAATTTTAATGTAATGTCAAATAATTAGCAATGCCTTAACATCTTGGAAAATATGACCTGCTAGCTTCTTAGTATCCTGGACATTACCATTCTCCTAAGAGTTTTGAAATAGCTGTTCCAGTCTAAATCCCTATTTCTGTTCTCTTTATGTCCTTTTATGCCCCTTTATATACATATCTTCTCCTGACATTGGGGGGAGGTATGGGAATACAATTGTCAGATCAGCCCATGGTGTACTAACACTGCAGAGTTTCTTTGCATTCTACATATATTTGGAGAAAAGTTCTCTCATTTTTTTTCTTTTAACAGATCCCATGGAAGAAGACATTCTACAGGTTGTGAAGTATTGTACTGATCTAATAGAAGAAAAAGATTTGGAAAAGTTAGATCTGGTCGTTAAGTACATGAAAAGGTAGCTTAATTGCTAGTATTTGTGATATTTAGACTATTTTTGTGGGAGCCTATGTACTAGATGCTTCAGTGGGAGGCCAGAAGCCTGCTAAACGTTACACTGATGAGTGTAAATTGTAAAAGGTTAAATTTTATTTAAAAATGTTTAAAAAAAAAAAAAAAAGTAGTTGGGCAGGTAATATAGGTAATTTTTGAAAAATTAATAGTAGTGTTCAATAATATTATTTGCTACAAAGTCTTTTGTTTCCAGACAAAAGATACAGTTTTTGTTATGGTTGTCCCTTTTCTTCATGCTGTTTTCATTCATCTTTTTATTTCACTTTAGATCTTTCCTTTCTTTCATCTCGTTTCAGTTCTGTAGCTGTCTCCAGATGCTAATCTCCATCTCCCCTCTCCAACCTATTCTTAAAACAATTTTTATTACTTATTTATTGTGCTCCTATTACTCTTCCCATGAGTCAGGAGGCCCAAGTTCCATTTATGACTTGCTTATACTTCCTGATACTTCACTGTGTAGCTCAGCTTTTTGTGTCTTAAATTTGAGGAGTATGTATTTCACAGAAACTAATCAACACCCAAAAGACTGCAGCAATGTAAAAACTTTGTTATGCTTTTGTCTTATGGGATGTCTTAGGCCTTAGAAAATAAGAAATACACAGTGCAGTTAACTATTTCATTGAATAGGTGTGTAGTAGATTCTTACCAAACTGCCCAGAAAGAACCATGCCTCATTCTGATCCCTGTATATGAGATTTGCACTGAGGACAGCTTGTCCCTCCAGAGCCTGGTAACAAGGGTAGGATGAGGGATCAGGAGGCAAACCATATGCTGTTACCCATATGGTACTGACATTAGGTTCTCTAAAAATGTATGTGTAGGTGCTCTCTGTTCTCCTGTCCTGTTTCCTTGGTCCTTAACCTTTAACTGGCTTCTAGTATCAGCTGAATGACAGAGGGTAAGTCGTACTTACCTGTGGGCCTCCAGGATTTGGTTCCACTTCTAGCAATACACACAATATAGTGCCCCCAAAACCTACTATTAAAATGTCTTAATTACCTCTGACATTTGTTGGAAGAAAAATGTAGCATGTACACCTCAGTATGAGAGAGGAAAGGTGGGGATCCAGAAACTTGTTGTTTCTGATTCTTCAGTATAAAGTTGTTAGAAGGTAACCACTTTAATCACAGGCTTACAACCACAGCAAAATTGGTGTGACTCCCTTTACATCAGAAAAAGTATCACCACTGAATGTCAGAGTAGTCTGAGGCATTACATGAGACTTCTAATGTTTAGAGATAAGACATTACCGGAAACAAATCAAAATACCATTCCTGGTGAACTGCTGAGATCTTGTTTTCCAATATGAAGACCAAAACTTACTGTCAAAAGAACTGTTTCTGTAATAGTAATTTTTTTTCCTTCTTCTTCCTCTCTCTCTTCAGGTTAATGCAGTCATCTGTAGAATCAGTTTGGAATATGGCATTTGACTTCATTCTTGACAATGTTCAGGTAGTTTTACAACAAACTTATGGAAGCACATTAAAAGTTATCTGAACTTGTAGTAAAGAAAGAGCTTGATGAGAGCCTGGAGCTCTCTGCTAGCTGTGCCATAAGTGCTTGTGAGGTATTTGCAAAGTGCATGATAGTAAAGCCCTGAGTTTTTATAATTTCAAATTTCTTTTTAAACAACAAAGTGTTTTGTACATTTCTTTTCAGAAAGTGCCAAATTTGTCAGTATTGCATGTAAATAATTGTGTTAAAATTCTTTTATTGTAGTATAGAATCTATTTACAAAATGTTTGTTTATAAAGTTTTATGGATTTTTACAGTGAAGTGTTTACAGTTGTTTAATAAAGAACTGTATGTATATTTTTGTACTCATTCTATTTTGTCATGCTTCAGTTTGAATATAGCTAACCCCTTTTATTAAAGCTGTAGCTTTGACTCATTTTACTAAGTTCTACACAATGACACTGTCTCAACATTTGTAGGAGTCTCTGCTGTATGTTTCTCTGACTATGGTTTGTTTCTTGCTCCACTACCTTTAGCACAGATTTTAAGCAAAGGGAAGAATATTAGCTCATTCTCTGTTACAGTCTTCAGAGACTGAAACCTGTGTGGCCCAGCCACTCCCAAAGCACAGTGGCAGCTGAAGCATAATTGCTCTCTGGAATCCCAGCTCTGCATATTCAGGTGTACAGTTCTCGCAGTTCTCTCTAGAGATGTGTGCTGGTAGAAGAAAACAACTTTTCAAAACATATCTTTATATCTTATCTGAATTAATTTGTCTAAGTTTCTACTAGTTACAGCTTTGGTCTTTCACAGCACTTTTTTTTGACCACTACTTTTGAGGGTGTTTTTTTGTTGTTTTTTGGGGATTTTTTTTTTTAGACTTGCATGCTAACTGCTCATATAGAGAAATATTTGCTGAATTTCAGCAAAGTATATTACCAGCTAGGTTTCAGGTGCGTTACTCTGGTTTTGAGTGCTGCTCAAGACTTGCTTGAAACTTAGCATCTTTCTTGGATGGTGGTCATGTTGATCAGGGGATGTTCCAGAGGAGTAGAAGAGAGCAGATATCACCCCTGCCTTTAAAAGGGCAAGGAGGAGGATCAGGGGTGCTACAGGCTGGTTAGCCTCACCTCAATCCATGGGAAGGTGATGGAGCAGCTAATCCTGGACACTACTTTCAGACATGCAAAGGACAGGAAGGTGATTAGGAAGTAGTCAGCATGGATTTATAAAGGGAACTCATACTTAACCAACCTCATTGATAGCCTTCTATGTTAGGAGTACTGGCTTGGTGGATAAAGGGGAGGGCAGTGGATGTTGTCTACCTTGTCTTCTATAACATTGTTATAGCCAAGCTGATGAAGTACAGGCTAGCTATGGCTCAGAGGCCACAAAGTCCAGCTGGAGGCTGGTCCCACTGGCATCCCCCCAGGGGTCAACACTGGGGCCAGCACTGCTTCACATCTTCATTATTGACCTGGATGACAGGACTGAATGCACCCTCAACAAGTTCACTGGTGACAAAAAAACTGGGAGGGGGGGCTGACACACCAGAGGGTTATGCTGCCATTCAGAGGGACCTCAACAGGCTGGAGAGATGGGCAGAGTGAAAGCATGAAGTTCAACAAGGGGAAGTGCAGAGTCCTGGACCCAGGGAGGAATAACCCCATGCAGCAGTACAGGCTGGGTGCTAGTGAGCTCAAGAGCAGCATTACAGAGAAGGACCTGGAAGTCCTGGCAGATGAGGCTAGCAGCATGCCCTAATGGCAAAGGAGGCTGACAGCAGCATCCTGGCTGCATTAGACAGAGCAGTGCCAGCAGGTTGAAGGAAGTGATCCTTGGTGAGGCCACACCTGGAGTGCTGGGTCCAGGTCTGGGCTCCACAGTACAAGGAAAATGTGGACCTACTGGAGCAAATCCAGCAAAGAGCCACAAAGATGATTAAGGATGTGGAGCACTTGTCACAGGAGGAGAGGTTGAGGAAGCCATGATTGTTCAGCCTAGAATATACAGCAACATGTATAAATACTTGATGGGAGAGGGTTAAGAAAACAGAGCCAGGCTCTTCTCAGTGGCATCCAGCAACCAGGCAAGAGACAGTAGGCACAAACCAAAAAAGAAAATTCCCTCTGAACACAAGAAAACACTTTTTTACTGTGACAAGTGGTTGAACACTTGAACAGGTTTCCTAGAGAGGTTGTGGAGTCTCCATCGTTGGAGGTACAGAAAATCCAACTGGAGGCAGTTCTGGGCAGCTTGCTCTCAGCAACCCTCCTCAAGTGAAGGTGGGGGGGTAGACAGGGGAAGGGGGATGATTTCAGAGGTCCCTTCCAGCCTCAACTAATGCACAATTTTGTGATCCTAAAAAAATAAAAAAAGGATTACTTAACTGCAGAAACCAGAATTTTACAGGCTGCTCAGCATTAGGTATTTTCATTCTCCCTTCATGCTCTCTGCTTCAAGCCCTCAGATATTTTATTCAAGTTCTCTCTTCCTTAAAACCTTCTAGTGAAGGTGTTTTGCAAGTTTCACAATAGCATCTTCAAAAAAAAAGAAAAAAAAGGAAAAAAAAAAAAAAAAGAGGAAAGCAGCACAGGGATGTTGACCTGGAAAAAGAACCCTTCCATACTCAAGGAAACAAGAATACAGTACAACCACATTATTTGACATCTCTGTTCTTAACTTAAGAACTCATTTTATTAGTGTAGCTTTCATGATTGCATAGTTTGCAAAAGAAAATTATAACAATTAAATGCAGTCTCATCACTTTGACACTCAAGATCATTCTATCCTAAATCACTGACATGCCCAGTGATATGAATTTACACCACACTCAAACCATACTGAAAAGGTCCTTTTCAATGGTCTGTTTAAAGTCTAACAAAAGTTTCTTGGTAACTCCATTGCCAAGAGGCCACAGTTGCAAAGTATTTGTGAGAGGCCATACAAACCAGATAAAAAAAAAAAAAAAAAAAGAAAAGAGTTTTTTGAACACAAAGATCTGAGTGACAGAAAGAATCTGATCCGCTCCAACTGCTTATTACAAGTTAAATTTTTGTAAGTATTTTAAATATTAAAAGTTTCAGCTACATGAAAGATCATTATGTTTTATTTCAGTTTGTGCTTTTCAAACATATTTGTTTGGCTCCTCAAGACACAAGTTTCAAATTACCAGGAGACCACCTGATTAAAGAGGCATCAAGCTGTCAGCCCAAGCAGGGTAGGGTCCCAAGAGGGAAGGAAGGGTAGGAAAATACTGGAATTAGACTGACATTTGGTTACACAGACAACATTAACCAAATGCCCTCTGCACTGGTTCAGCCTCGTGATATTAGATGACTCAACAGCTTTGATGCAGCATTCAGTCACAGCTTACTCGCAGACACTCAGTCATTTTTGCACATGCTTACCCACAACTCTGAAAAGAAAACAGACACATCTAAGCTCCTCCTAGCAGCAACCCTCTGGTAATTCTGACTTGCTAAAAATCTGGCCTGCAACTCCGGTACATCTACAACATGACAAACAAGATGTGAGCCACTGAAATCACCCGGGAGAGCAGCGCGAGCTCCAAGGGAAGTGAAGCAAGAGGAAAAAAATGCTTTTGCTGGAATGCATATGCCTTTACTCTGTCAAGCCCAGAGAGACAAGCTGCAGCCTGGCACTTCTATGTTCTGTAACCGCCCATGAAGTGACACTGTTTACTGAAGCAAACTGTAAAACAAATGGGCTACTATGTCCATCTCCTTTATTTGCGGCTCTGCATTATAATGATTACAGGTCGACTTTCATGAACTGTACAAGCAATAAAAGGCGGCCAACTATGCTTTACATCATTGTTTCACACAAAGCAAATACAGAAATATCCAGTTGCCTAATTTTCTATTTAAAAAAATTTCTATAGGCACAAAGCAGAAGAATGTTGGAAAAGAGAGTCAAGGGAAGAGGTATGCATAAATAAAGAAGTACTTCTTACATCAAAAATGTCCCAAGAATCACAAAGTCTGCAGAAGCTTGGTTAATCAAATACTGCAGTACTGATTTCATCAGTATAAAAGTGAAAGAGCTTTAGTTCTGTAATAAAAATTCAATTTTATTTTGGAGGGAGGAAAAGGCAGAAGGAAGGTGTAAGAGAAGGAAGGGCAAACTTTAAAACAGCAGCCAGTATTAGGAAGGGCAGTGGGAGAGGTGAACAGGCACATTGGAACCGTGGGAACATGTAAATTGACCACTGTCAAACCAGTGTAAATTTCTTGGTTTCTCATGGAAAACATTTTATCCACATATTTTCCTCTTAAACATAAATCCAACACTGTCTTCAATATATGACTTTGTTGGTGACTTTTAGAACAGGAATAGGGAGTTTATTCCTGCCTTCCCATTGCTGTAAAAAGTTATCTAGATGATTTCAAACACTTTCTTCAGCTCTACAATAAGCTGCCAGTCGGACTTCTGCATTTCATCTCTGAACCAGTCCTTCAGAGCATCGATGGACTGACGACTGATCTGTAATACACAAGACAAAGCCATCAGAAACATATACATGTATTAATAAAAGTAGTTCTCAGTGTGCTGCAAGCAGTTAATCTAAATAAAGGGCAATGGCCTGCACATCAGGAAAGCTAGGGCTAATCCCAGTTTTACTACTGATCTGCCGCATAACCTGTGTTGCCCATTTCTGTTCATTTCTCCTCGCATCCTTTACTTGGTATGCAATGACTGCAGAAGCACAGATCCTCTTGCTCCTCGTGCAGTGAGGCGAGAGCCTGTGACAGGAGAGGAGCTCCTGTTTCCCCCAGTGCCCAGCATCACCACCACCCCCTCGCAGCACTGTCACAGGTCCTAGACCTCTAACTGAAAAGCAGCTACAGCCCCCCTTCCCCAGGGCATGTGGATACATGCCCTTAGTGGAAAGAAAACAGGTCTTACTACATGGTAAATAAAGCAGCTTTAAGAACATTAAGACCTATGGCTGTGCTTCTGACAGCAGAAAACTGAGCAAGTCTGAACCATAGCTAGTCTGAACCCTGTGTTCCAGAATCTGAGCAACTGAAGTATTGCTATTTATTGCACAAATTTCAAACTAGGCAAATAAAATCATGCTGTAATGCCATGGAGGACTGCTATGATGCTCTGAGCACTAACTACACAAAGGCATGCAACTAGCTAATTTGCCATTTACCCTCTCAGGTGCAGTAACTTGCAGGATATTTTAGCTGTAGTGTATCATTGCTTTGGTTCTCTTAAGTAGAACTACTGCAAATCTCAAAACAGATTTATGGAGAAACTAGGTTGAATAATGCCACACATGAAAAATACCTTCTATCAGAGAGTAACCAACATACGTAATTATCTAGTATAAGTTTTTCAGGCTTCACACAACATTTTCACTTCAAGCAAACAAGTTGCGACTAAGTCATAAGCCCTTCACAAAAATACAGATTGCTTTTACCTTACTGACGAGGATATCTGTTGCTTCAAAGTGTCGTCCGTACATTTTAGGTGATTCACCAGGAATAGGTTCTATTTTAACACATACTTCTTGGCCTTTTTTTGCAACATCCACTGGTTTATGGTTTATTTCAATACTCGTAACTATTCCAATTTCAACAAACTGTAATACAATGAAGAAGCTGTAATACACGTAAGCAAAACCTGTGTGCACGCTCTTCTTTAAGTTCCTGTTTATATACACAAACTTCTTCATATGAAGTAATGTACTGTCAAAGCAGAAAGCAGCACAGCAACACATACTGCAAGGTAAGCGTATCATACTAAAAAGGGTGATAGTATCAACTTACTGTAGTTCATCTAGGATATCAATTTGTTACATTTTAAAATACCAGGAGTTGACTATACCCCCGTATCAGCTACCAAGAGTGGCAGTTTTGTTCATTACTTTGCATCCCAATACAGAAATTGCAGCAGGGGGAGGGAGGGAGGTTGACCAACATTTCCATCTTCCAGCCATGCTTCTCAGTTCAGCACTGCAGAACTCATGAAGCTGAAGCTCTGCTAGAGGATACAACTGTATTCCATCAGAGAAAACCTATTTTAAGATGGCCAATCCCTGGGAAAGAGACTTGACCTAAGACCAAATCTCATCTCCTGTACACTGGGGAAGCACACACAAATGCCTCCTGCTGTAGCATCCCAGCAGCTACCAGTAGATCAGAATAGCCATAGGGAAGAGGCTGATACTTACATTTTTGCTAGGAACACACATGGGAGTCCCCTGCTTCACCTGCCCTGCTTCCACAACTACACCCATCACTATCGGGTCACGGGAGTTGAAAATAAACTGAGGGAGTATTTTCATCTTGCAAGGAAATACTGCTATATGCCTGGGAGATGATAAAGAAAAGGCATTTTGAAATGGATACTGGAACAATGCACACAATACTAACAGTTCTGCCTTCTCACGTATCTTGGCGTTTATCCTAGTAGTGTCACTTGGGGAAAAATCATGCAGGAAAACACTTTTCAATCTTGTTAATTCTTGTCAATACTTGATCTTCAAGAACTATAGGGAATAATAGAGTATCGCTGGCGTGAATTTTATTTTGACTGGCTTGGGCAGCCAACTAAGACCAAAGTCAAAGGAGCAGTAATTAAAGTGTAATTATACTCTCAGAACAGCATAGGAATAAAAGTATTATTGCCACAGCCCATCTCAGTGACTCCAAAATTTGAGATCTCTCTCTCTTTTTTTAATCTTAGCTACACAAACTCAATTTGGGATCAGGAAAAAGAACTTGTCTGAGGACCAACCAATGACATGGGTTCCATAAATTAAGTTTTGGATCCCTGTAAGTTCCTGATGATAGTATATTCATATTATTGCAGTGAGAATTAAACCCTGTACACTAGTAGTATGCAAATATGGAACAGTAGAACCTAAATACTTTCAGTTTTATTTTCCTAACCCTGCAAGACTAACCTGTCTGTCAAAACTAGGAAAAGAAACTAAGTATACAAAGCAAACCTTAATAAGAATGCTCCATATTATATGACAGTTTAAGCTAAACATTATAAGGTTTATCACAACTCATATCCTAATAAACCTAACCCCAGATGGCAACAATTAGAGTGGGACTACACAATTCCTGACAGTTATCAGTTTATTGTCCTATCCACTTCTTCCTTCCCTTCCTCCCCATCAGAACTGTGCGCTAAATAAAAATATGGAAACATGAAGTTAAATGCAATTTCATTTAAGAATAAAACAATTAAGAGGTAATTTGGGAAGCACCCAATTGAGGATGACTCATACTCACTTGAATTCCTCTTGTTTCTGTTTTTTATAGTCTTGTCTGTATTTTGTGAAGGCATCAAATAAGTGATAAATTATTTCAGCACTAAAAATCCGAACTCCTAAGCTATCAGCCATTTCCTGTGCATCACGCTCAATCCTTACATCAAATGCCAGAATGACTGCATATCTGCATGTAGAAAGAAGTCAAACAGTTCATTAGACAGACCATAAAACTAGAGCTAAGAAGGGAGTCTACTATGCATTTATCAGCATAGCAAAGAAGTTACTTACTGAGGGTCATGCTCCAGCATAACTGATGCTTTCATAACATCTTTTTTATGGACAGGACCTATGTTAATTCCTGCATACTGTTGAAGAGGAAAGCCATAAAAATCAGTCACTAATCATTCCGAGTTAAAAGGAAACAGCTATAAACTAAGAGTAAGAACATCATCATTAGATACAGCATAGGGTACTTACTGGCACTTCTGATGTTTTAAGAAATTCAAGTAAAGCTTCTAAAGAGCCTAAAGTAGAAGCCTGGACATAAACACCTTTCTCTTCTAATTTGATTGCGTTCAGTGTTTGCTTCAGTTCATGTATTAATTCATCCTTTAGAAAGGAAAGCAAGTTTTAGTTCTACTGCTATTATGCTACTGCAAAGTACAAAATTGTTCTGTTCATAAGCTGTTGAGACAAAAGTGATAGCCATACTGATAGGTACCAACTTACATAATTGCAGTGTAGTTCTTAAGCAGCCCTGTGATTTACTGCTTCTTGTTTCTGACATTAGAAAAGCCTCTACTGAACCAAACTACCTGAGGATTCTGCAAGAAGGTGTTCGCATAACACAAAGCAGATACCCATCTTGAAGTTAGTAACATTCCTCCACAGACTACAAATTGCTCTCTCCAGCACAGCAAGTTTTTACCAGTGAGGCTGACTGAATACAAACAAAACTGTGTGTGGCAGTATCTTTGGCTGCCTGACTGAAGCGCAACGATAAGAGCAGAGACTCCCAAAATTGTTAGCTGCAGAGGATTCTGAAAGTCTTTTATGCTGCAATGCCTGGCTACAAAACAAAAAGTACAAGAGCAACAAGGCCATCTTGCTGATTTCAGAGAAGTTAAAAATCCATTTCAGCCTAAACCCCTTAAAAACCCAAACACTCAGTCTTTTCTTCTGACAGATCAATCGGTGTTCGCCTTTACTTTACACACTCAAATGCCTGCTGCTAGTACATTTCAAATACATACACACATGCACCCATGCAAAACCTGTACTTGGGGGACTTGAAAAAAAGATTAATCTTCCTTTAGAGAAAAAGACAAGCAGACAATTCAGTGCTGCATGCTCAAAAGTGAACTAACACTGATTCAACAATGTTCATAGTGACGTGTTTTTCTTTTTAAACTAACGTTTTGACTTTGGCAAGCAGGAGCATCTCATCTGAATTTTGGTTTAAGACAGCTGCATTCTTTCTTATGTCATTCTGACAGTGTAAGTCACAAAAGAAATGTTACAGGCAGAGTCTTAAATTAGTTTTTCCAATTCTGATAGTTTGAAGAACTCCACTAACATGTATTAGCCTAAAACAATTTCATTAAAATATAGCAGTTGCTACAAATACCAAATCAATAATTAACATATATTCAAACTGCACTCTCCACAAGCAGATACACTCCAATAAGATGTCAGGAATAGGCTAAGAATTAAGATACTGAAAGTGTCACCATGCTAACATTTCATTTGGACACAAAGCTACAGCAAGTTATTTTAACAGTTTTTAAAACTGAAATAAGCAAGTTATTTGCATACTGAACTCTCACAATTTGAACAAATTTCACCACCCTCAGTTTAAGTGTCTTATTTCAACATTAGCCATCCCCATAGATCTGACTGGAGTTCTGTACACTAAGGAACACCTCACCTTGAGGACCGGGACTTCATCTTCTTTATAAGCTACGAGTAATGGCAAGCCAGCCAATGTTTTTTCCAAATCTTTCCCAAGAATCTTCACACCTTGAGCAGCAACCACCTCTTTGTGCTTTTCATACTGGTTCTGAAAAGAAGAACACACACTAGCTGAGTGTTCATGCAGTACTGAGTAGTTAAACTTGCCCCCAGCAAGTGTGGCAGACAGCTTGACAGCGAAGCTCAGCAGCTCCCATCTGCCTTCAGCAATTTTCTCTGCTTGTCATTCCTGAACTTGCATGTTTCAGTCTGCATGCTTGCCTCCTCTGCCCTCAAGTGCATTTTTTTTTTTTTGGGGGGGGGGGGGGGGGGGGGAGGGAAGGGGTGCAAAACTGAGGCAGCAGCGAGAAAGGAAGACATACTAGAAAAGAGCAAGCAGTAATACAGGCTGCTGCTCACTAAAGCACAAAATTCTGCCCCATACAGAAACAAGGGAAAGAGGCTGACAGCTTACCTAAAGTCACTGCTGAGACTCAAGTGAGGGCCTGAGGCTCTGTGCAGAAAGAGCTGCCTCCTCCCCCTGCCTGAGGCCTTCCATTGAACCTTCTCAGGTACCTTCCTGACAGAGCTGCATCTGCTGTTTCCCAGGCACTCTACAGATTTTCCTCCCCAGCCTGGGGGAACTTCAAAGGTCCCTCAAGGCCCTCTAGAGCAGCACAGAAGCCGTATTTTTGAAGACCTTCAAATCAATGTTTGAACGGTTTTCTGGTTTGTTTTTTTCCCCTTGTTTTGGGGAATGTCTCATCCTTTCCTTGAAACCGCAAGGCAGCTTCCTTCTTCCACAAGGATTTCATTCCTGAAAGCCTCTTTCCTCAAGCCCTCCGCACCAAAATCTGTCTTACTTCAAGGATGACACTTCACCATGGACAGGCTGAACCGAAATATACCCTCAATCCCCTGCTTCAAAAAACCCAACTCCCTTAGATCACTTGCCCAATTAAAGGTTCCCTGATTGAGCATCCTTCACCCTAGTGCTGGCAACTTCCACCCCACCTCCCACAGTACAGAAACTCATCTGAAGATACTGTTGACTGGAACAGCAACATAACAGATTACAGATCAAGTCCCACAGAAAAGTTGTCTGATAACAAACCGAAACAGCCCCACACACCAGTTTATTGTCTGCTTTAAATAAAGTGAAGCAAACAGAAATGCTTTCAATTCATACTTCACAGTAAACAGAATATATTCAACAGATTCCAACAAAGGAAAGGTCTTAACCTATGGATAAATGCCAATATTCCCTTTTCCACTTTCTAGCAATTATCAAGTCATGACTGTAAAGCTGCACTTCAGAGCAGGAAATGTGACTTAAATTCTCCAAGCTGCCCTATCCCTCAGCTGCATTATCAAGCTGCCATAAGTCCAAGTGGAAAGAGTGGCTCTTGTTCTCCTATTTAAAACAGGCCAAGAAGCTCTTGTTCAGACTCCACCTCACCCTCAATAACGCACCCTTAAGCGCCTCTGAAGCCACCATGGTCTCCCAGCAAAAGTTCACCATGGCAGATGAACAAATGCCAAGGTCAGCCCAGGCTCCAGCAATTACTAGTATTATGTTACAAGAATATAAAAGTTTGCAGGAAGGGATCAGATTTAATGCTAAGGACTACAGCTGCCCACAAGGACACACTTCTCCAACAAAGTGATCTTTTCAAATTATATATATTAGCTTATAGCCTTTAGTTTTTACTACTCTCCCCTTCATTTCACAGAAAGCAACACAGAAAGAATTTCAAATTCAGTGTTTCTCCCTTGATGACACAATCCTATTTCCTAGAAACTCACTTGTTCAGTCTTCTCGAATCTAAGCTTAAATGCTTTTTGCTATTTAAAAAAAAAAAAAAACAAAAACACATTTTTTACAGATAACATTTTAACTTGAAAGTCACTATACTAGTACACTCTTAAATGGAAATATAAGATGAGAATCTGCCTTCCACACCTAGCCACATGCCTGAATCCCTTATCATTAAAACGGACACATCTTAATCCTCACTGCAGGGGAACTCCTTGATCCTTTTCTTTGCCACGACTACAACAGACACACCAATAAATACATGCACGCACAGGCACACATGCAAAAAAATACACTGTAGATATCCACTGTATTCCCTTTTAACTCATTGTTAGATACCGCTATTATATCTGCAGTCTACTACATCTTCAGCTTTATTAAAGCACTACTTTTCTGTTTCTAAATTTCCTCTAAATGTCAATACACCATCCAATTTCCATACCTTAACTCGCAGCTCCTTCATAGGAGGAGGCAACAGAAGACCTCTGATCTGAGTTACTATAGGACCTTCTACTCCAGGAACAATAATGGTGTCTCCTTCTTTCAAGCGTCCATTAATCAAAATAACATCTATGGTCGTGCCCATACCAGGCAGTGCTTTAACCTGAATGAAAGGGAAAAGTTAGTCCTCTAACCACTTTTAACACACCCCTTTAACCAAGAAGCAGGGGGGAGGGAGAAATTCCTAAATGAATTTCAAAGAGCAGCTGCTGAATTACCTCCATGACTTGAGCTCTCAGCTCTTGACACTCAGCCAGTCTCTTGGTCAGCATAGTTTGCGTTAGTTCAACAAGAAGAGCTATCAGACTTCCCATGCCATCCCCTGTGTGAGCAGAGGTAGGTACAAGAGAAACAAAAGTGCGGGGATCCTTATTCTCATAAAACAAGGCAGCGTTCAAGCCCTAGAATCAGGATCAATAGTTCCAGGGGGATAAAAAATAAAAATAAAAAAATAAAATAAAATCAGTATTAACAGTAATGTTCAGTCCCAGCCAATTATGATTGCATTTTTTAAATTCCAACTTAAAAAAAAAAGCCATTGTTACCCACAATATGCTATGGAACATGCAGCCTCAACCCACACTTGGAACCAGTATGGGATAACTCTACAAAGCAATTATTACATTTAACTTCTGGACAGCATTGTATGTCACCAACAGAAGTTCCCAGAATTGATGTGATTTATGCCCTGCCAGTGCCCAAGGGAACAAGAGACAGATGAAGGTTCTTCTCAGGCAATTCCCAAAGAGGGAAAGAATAGGGACAGAAAACTATCTGCTATTTGTGACCCCACTGACCACGCACAGCAATTAGCTGTTACTTTTCCCCAAACTAGCACTCCATGGATAGAGCAGCTGAAAAAGAGCAGAGCTTAACAACAAAAAAAAAATGGTTTATGAGAAGTAAACACTGATGTGTCAGAAAAGATGCTACAGTTTTCTTGAAACTGCAGGTTGTTTTGTGAAACAGGTTTATAAATTACCTTCATTAATGTTTTCATTAGCAGAACAAGCTTGAATATTCCAGCTTACCTGTTTTGCAAATTCCACTATGATAGCTTTTGCACGTTCTTCAAATTCATCTTTTGTATTCTTCTTCTGCTTCTTTAAAGTGACAGCTACATCCGTATCTGGACTTTTTTTCCAATCATATAACCTATCAATCTTGAAAATACAATATTAAGAATATGTCATCTTATACACTTTCTGAAGGGCATCTTTAGGCTTCTACCACTCATTTGTGAGAAATAGTTAACCAGCCAGAGCTAGCTACCCTTTTGCTCCGGCAGTCAAATTAAATCTCTTTGCTTTAACTGCAATATTTTTCTGTCTACATATTTACCCAATGTTGGACACTATTTCATGAGCAGCACTACTTCAGGTTTTAAAAGTTCAATCTGTATTAATCTAGGTTCATATAGAAACAGTTTGTGTACATTAATTACAGCAAGTTTAAGATAAAACAAATTCAGAAGAAAGATTCATGCATAATTCCACACACACAAAGATAAGAGTTTGAGGGGTTTTGTTTTTTTCTGAAAAGAGACAGCACTATTTTTAAAGATCTTATCAAGCTTGCTGGTGAGAATTCAGAACCTTTCCTATGCCGCTACAGAGAAGGGAACACAAAGGGTTTGTTCAAAACGCACGTAACTGCATGCTTTAGAGAGACATCACTAACTTTTCAAAGCAAGTCAGACTTAGTCCGAGATACTATATTTGCTTAACCTAAATTCCTACTTAGCAAGCTTCCACATTTACAGGCTTCACTGTATTGCAATATACACATATCTAAACTAACACCTAAGTTAAACATCACAACTCCACGCTCATTACAACCACACTATTTTCTAAGCCTCATATAATACAAGTTTACGTTTGCTGTATAGCTCAAGACTATATATTTAGAAAATAGACCAAGACCAAGACATGTGACAAAAATGTAACATGAAAAGCAAAATTTTTTGGCTATTTAATCTCAGGGTCACTATAAGCCTTAACAGCTCTCCATCCAATAGCTTTTTAAAAAGTAGATATTTTCAAGTAAAAAGATAATGGTTTTCTCAGTTCCAACACCTTCAAGTCTTAATACTTAATTCATTTTTGAAAGTATGCTGCAGTTTTTACACTACACATGAATACCCTGTTATAAGCCGTCTGCCAGCACATCAGGTTACATCCACAGTCATCGGACACAAGCAGTTTCCTTAATACAATTCATGTAAGTCATGACAAAACAAATAGCTCTGCCACTACAGTTTCTCATGCATAAACACCAACAAGGCTGAAAAAAAATTAGCTCTACCATCTAACACTGCAGAGCCTGAAATACTTCCAGTGATCGATAATAACTGTAATACTATGACAGAAGCCTAAAAGCCAGCCCGTCTTCAATCCACAAACAAAGAAGTATCGCTAACTAAAATAGTTATTTTAAGTGAAGCTTGTCTTTCAATTTTATAAAAAGAAAATGCAGCTCCACACAAATCCATCCAAGCAGCAATAAGAAAAAAAACAACTGGTACAACTTACAGAAGCGTGAAGCATATACTCAAGTCATAAGATAAATTATCAGTAAGAACTCACGGAAGATCTGTTAGATTATTCTGCAAAACTCCCATAAAGACACATAATTATTGGGCAGAGGTGTCAAAAATGTAACAGAAAAAATCCAAGAACCACTGCTTCAAACTACACAAACAATTTGAGTTCATGGAAGAAACAAAGTTATTAAATGCCAAACACACTATTAGAGATGTCTGAAAAGCTATCTTACCTTGTTGAGAGCTACTATAAAGGGACATTTCTTGGATTTCAACAGGTTTATTGATTCAATTGTCTGTGGCTCCAAACCATGCATGATGTCAACTACAAGAATAGCAATATCACAAAGAGAGCTTCCTCTATTTCTTAGATTGCTGTGGCATTAAGAGAAAAAAAATTGTCATGTAGCAACAGAACATTAAGAAAAAACATCAAATAAACAATGGTAAACTTGCACTGACCAACAAAAAGCAAAAAATGATCAAGTAGTTATTTCTCACACAAAAATAGAGAACTACATACCAATAAAATATCCAAATCACACTAAGTTTAAATTCCATTTATCAGAATACATTTGAATATTTGTAGGCAAAAATAAGAGGACACTATTCTCCAAATAGTTTTCCTACTATTACGTATTTTTTACAATCTAAGATACATTCCAATTTGTTCTGAGTAAGAATGAGAAGATTTCAGTGAAATAGAGGAGTACCAGATCTGTATGAGACAGACTATTATTCAGTACTAAAACACTTCAAGATCATCAGACATCTGCGGTGCATAACAAAAGCTAGCTAGAAGATGAAGAGCTATCAGCGATAAGATGCCAAGAAACTGATAGCACATTAACAGGTGCCCTAAGACTTGGCATTTCAATGCTTTTAAAGGCTTATGTTTAAGAACGTCACATCAAAGGCACCTTAACACTTCTGTTTGGGTATCCCATCAGAACACTACCTTGGTAAATACACATACATATTATGCTTTAAACATAAAAGTTGATTTATCAGCTTGTTTGCATGTCATTGGTGTTTGTAGACAGCATATGAACACTGCTAGGAAGCCACTGACTTTTGCCGTTGATGACTTGTAGCCTTATGAACTCCCTTACCTTAACTGGGACACTGAATTGGAGGCTAAGATATAAGCTTAAATTTTTTTAAACCAGAGTACTTATATCATCATCTGAGATCCTCACCTTTTCTCTTCCAGCTAGCTTTCTGCTTCTGTCTTTTCTTTCACACTAACTATTCAGAAATAAAGTTACTTTTATATGCTTTTTCAAATATTCATTGCTCAATTGACATGGAGACAGAAAAGTTACAGGCCAGAAGTTAACCAGATATAAAAAGCACCTGAAAAGCAAGCAAATCCACTTACTCCTCTACTTTTGTATTTATTAAGCAAGAAACACAGTGGATTAGGCAAAGACCTAGTATTTTGTTAAAATATATGTAGACACTTTAACTATCATTTCTGAAGAGAACAATATCATAAAGAATGAACATTACCTGAAAGACTCATGTCCTGGAGTGTCAATTATCAGCATTCCTGGAATTTTTATGTTCTCTCTGTCAAACTAACATTTCCAAATATTAACCATCTTGGAAAGATTACACAAGGAAAAAACCTTCCGAGCTCAGTGCCTTTGTGAGAACACTCACTTCAAAGATCCAGACACATATTTTAAGCAGGGCTGGCACCTGCCATTAGCCAAATCAGTCAAAGCTCATTTCAATACAAAATACAAAACATTAATATGATGCAGCACATTCCCTAGATATCAGGTAGCCATACGCTTAACTAAGAGGATTTGCAAGACAAGGTAGCCTATAGAGGAAAAACCAGTTCAGGCTAGTGAGATTTATCATATCTGTCTTGAACATTTACTCCCCTCCACTGATCTTGCAGTTTTAAGAAACTGAGTAAAATCTTAAGAAATGCACTACAGAACTGAGAGGCAATTTTCCATGGTGTTTTTTTTTGTTTTTGCTTCTTTGGGTTTTTTGTTTTTTTTTTTTGGAAAGCTGTTGCTGCAACTTCGTCATAATACTCAGTAACAGCCAATGTTCTGGGCATACTTTCCTCATTAAACATTTCCTCAGCAGTTGACTGACTAGTTTTGTAATTATGAAATTCTTAAGATCTAAGTAATATTCCTGTTCCTTGTAAACAACCATCACTGCTAAGGTTTTCAGTCAGTTGTTGCAAGCAGATACAGTATACAGTATCTAAAACAAGCAATACACAGCAATTACTATTTCTGTATCACAGTAAAATTCATCATCCTCAAATAGGCCCCATTTCAGTACACTCAGTTAAAAGCTAAGATGTTTCTTTAAGAGAGGGTATTTTAATAGAATAAATATTCACTAAGTTTCAAAAGTCTCAATTTACAGCCAAAGCACTGAAAAATAAGCAGTCCATAAATGTACTCTCCAGAATGGGATAAACAGCATTTGTGTATTTTGTTGAAGAAACAGCAACACATTAATTGAAACCAGCATCAGCCACATATATTAATTAAAGCCAAAAAGGAGAACCTCCCCTTTAGACAGGAGGGGAAAAAAGAGATAGGAATTAAAAAACAAAAAGCACACACCCACAAATTAACTCCAATATTGAAGATAAGAGAAGGAAGGCATCTACCCTTGCCAGCAGATCTTACCAGGCTTAAGTAGTAACTAGTTTATATTTTTTTTTAAAACAGTATTTGAAGTGCTGTAACTTACATTTTTCACCATCTTAGTTTGCTCATTAATAGCTTCAAGGGGAACATTAGTCGCACCAATCTGCTGAGTGATACCACCAGCTTCACTGTCCTGTACATGAGTATGGCGGAGCTAAAGGCAACACAGAGAGCAAAGAGCTGAACTCAAAGACAACAGGAATACCTGCACCTAAGAGATTATTTACAGTCATATATACAGTCAGAAGACACCGTTTTCAAGAAAAATTGCATAAGCATGGACAAAAAAGATGCAAGGAGACTTCTGCATTCTGCATCTTACCTTATCTAAAATTTTGGTCTTGCCTGTGTCTACATGACCCAGGACACAGATAACTGGTGCTCTGAGCTTTTCAGTGTTCACATTCTTGCTGTTTTCAGCTCGCCGTTTCTAGTAAAACGGATTTTAAAAAATCAGTAAGTATAAACCAAAGAAAAGCTCACCTCTTGACCTGATATATATGCAGAACAGAGTTAATTTGGGGACTTAGATTTTCAAGGTAATTCACGCAAAGGTAATTGGCAAATCAATAAAAACCTCATAGCTAGCAGATGAAATGGGGACTTCTTTGTTACAATCCAGTAGGCTAAGTTGTTATATCTACAAACATGTAGTTTTAATGGTGCATTCTGAAGCAACATCTTGGGCCAGAAAAGGGAAAGTTAGCAACCACAAAAAGAAATTGAACAATTTAGAAATGTGTTTTTATAAATAAAGTAGCTATAAAGGGTACAACTCTTTTTGAGGAGGTGACATTTAAGTACACATTCTTTGCAAGCAAGTCTTCTAAAGTGAAATACTTTGGATTCAGAAAGGACACCATTTTGACAAATACGGTTAAAAGGCCTTTCTCTGAACCGAAGATTGAAAGTGTTTCTTATACAATGCAAGAGAATTCCCCAAATAAAGCCAATTTGTAATACCTCAATTCTCCGTTTAGCTTTGTCATAAGCACGCTCTTCCTTAGTGCGGTCATCATCAGAGTCATATTCTGAATCAGAGCTAATTTCCTTGCTAGGCTTTTTCTCCATAGACTGTTTTCCAATAGCTTGGGAATCTGTCTCCCTCTCATCTGAAGTCTTTTCATCCTCATCGTCACTCCCTTCACTTTCGCCATCTTCAGATTCTTCACTCTCCTCTTCTTCTTCCTCCTCATCCTCTTCCTCCTCCTCATCCTCCTCCTCATCCACTTCATTTTGTTCTTTGACTTCAATGTGGACAGGTTTGCTCTCTAGCAAAGAAAAGAAATAAAATCTAAAGTAAAAATATCTCTATTGATTTCAGACTTGTCAGGAAGGGGCAACAAAACAAAAAATCCAAGAGAGTCCACTATAATGAGGAATGAGATCAGGTTCCACTTAAGAAGTACTATGCAAAATAATTTTTCAGCTTTCCACATCAAGCTTTTCATGTCTAGAGCTGCTGACTTAAGTGTTTAGAATCTGTGCAAGCAAAGCAAGTTGGGGAAGGGAGGGAATAAGGATATGATCGGTCATTTTCAAATATCCAGAGAAATAAAACGGTGTCCTTTAAAACACAGTGGACTTCATCAGGAAATCAATTCACTAACATACTTAAGCATAGAAGCAATGCTCCAAATTCAACACAGTATGGATTCAGTGAATTTCAGATCATGAAAGCATACTTAAAGACAGAAAGTAAGAATCCAGACTTCTGATTTAGTCACTTCTACATCTTTAAAAGGTTTTCTTGAACAGTTTAGAGAAGATTTGTATATTCCAGAAGAATTAATCAGTGAACAAAAGTAATCAAAAAATAATTTTCTTTCTTTGAAAGCTTCCCATTTCTTGTACTTGTGAAATCATAGAAACAACTTCATGAACACTCTTTAAAGCTATGCATTGTTACTTACAGAACTGCTAGGAGGCATGCTGCTCTTAGTCATCTTTCCTTGCTCTGCTGAAGTCTGTCAGCTTGGTAATATACCATGTCTAATTCCCAAGAAGGTGCTTTTTCTAGATTGCATTGGCAGATCATTCAAACCTGATCAGCCAGTGGGATGTGTGGGATGCAACATTTTCCCCAGGACAGTGGCAACAGACTAAAACAGACTTTCAAGATGAGCAGTCCTTACAAGTCAAGGTAAAACAATCCAGAACACCCACCTGTGCCGAAATATAATTCAGACTGCTAGACATACACATAAATAGAATACCAAACTTGAAAGGACAGCTGCTAAAAGTGTGGGGCTGAGCAAGTCAGAAAAGATCAAAAACTAGTTTTGAAGTAAAGAATAATGAAGATAGATCACGGAAGGACCAAGTGCAGTTACCAACTCCCCTTCAGGAAGATGAACAGCATCACTGCTTCCTTCACCACTGGAAGAATGTATCTGAGAAGTTATCCCTATATGCTTGCCAAGCTCTAACTCCTCCATATGCATTGCTGTTAGCTGGAGACAGAATATGGGCTTTGGCATGCCCAGTACAGCTGTTCTGCTCAGGGACATAAACATTCTGGTAATTCCTCCCTTTCTTCCTCCCTCCCCTCTAAAAGAAGAGGCTAAGATATTCAGACCTTACTATAACATATGTATACTATCCTTCACACTGTCTCAGTCCCTCACTTATTTGGGAACTTGTTTCACAGGTATTCTTCTCACAGTATTACTACACAAATTTTGTGACCTCTAAAGCTTGGAAGTGGTTACTGGAGAAATGCAGTACAGGGTAAAAGGTTTCCCTAAACTCCTAGAGGTGGTTAAAGCACCTCTAGCAGGGCTTTTTACTCCTGCAAAACAAACAAAAAAAAACCCAAGTGACTTATTTTAGCAGACAAGTACACATATGAATGCTCCTGAAGAGTCCTCGATTAGGATTTGAATAGTTTCTGAAAGCTTTTCCTTTAGAGAGGCGAGGTGCTTATATCTACTTCCTATCACTCTTACTTCATCATCCACGTAACTGAGCAAAGGGGGAAAATTATAACAATATTGCTTTCTCCAGAAACAAAAAAACTCAGCCCAAAAGAAACCTATTAATCAGAAAAGGCATCCACTTGGTATTTACATGCCCACCTTTCTCTCTGTCTTCATCACTAACCATAGCTTCCCAGTCATCCAAACCTGCATCTTCTGTTTCTTCTTCTTCCTCCTTTTCTTCTGAAACTGAGAAATCCAAAATAAAATTAGATAAATAAAGAATAGCCCAGCAACATACCAAGTTTTTGGATGTTCCTTCCTTTGACATACCCACAATTGCAACTTTTAAGCTTGCTCCTACCATAATTCTACAAATTATCTCCAACTTCCTAAATAAAAAAAAACTCCTGATAAATAAGCAGGAAAAAGAAGTCAGCAATCTTCAGTAATGCTGCATACTTAAGAAATAATCTTCAATTCTCTCCACCAAGTCTTCTAACTCTAGCACCTTTGCCTAGCAAAACTTATTTTTGGAAGACATAGCTAAACTACTATAGACCCAGTTCCTGCCTGCGTATCTTATAAGTATTTGCTTAATAAATACCACATAAAACCCTACCAAAACCATG
This sequence comes from Dromaius novaehollandiae, assembly GCF_036370855.1. Lineage (NCBI taxonomy): Eukaryota > Metazoa > Chordata > Aves > Casuariiformes > Dromaiidae > Dromaius > Dromaius novaehollandiae. Next base: position 148,492,433 of record NC_088098.1, on the reverse strand, counting down.
TGCCTTGAAAGCAGCTGCCCAGTTAACAGTTAGTCATGTGTCACAAACAGAAATAGTAGAAGTGTTTGGTTACAGTATTTTTATTTAGTAGGAAAACAGTAAAGTATCTTTAAGGTGTGCTGTTTTAAGACTGCAGGTGCCTTAACATAATTATATAACACCATGAATTCCAGAAGCATTAAAAAATTCATTCCCTCAAACTCAGCCAGATATCCAAAGAGACTGTAGTTCTGAAGAGGCGAATGGAAAAAGTAAACTTTCAATCCTCTCCAAAAGAGGCATTAAACAATATATGTGGAGCAACAGATGGAAAGTCATGAAATTTCAGCTATTTGAAACCAACAGTACTAAATACTAGACTGCTAGAACATTAACTGAGAACTAGTGTTCTGCCAGAGAACCCTTCTCCTTCATGACAATGGAATTGTTCCTTCAAGGGAGAAATCAAGCTAGAATTGGCATACATATTCAGCATATTTTCACAAAACTGGAAGTTTTGTCAGTACTTGACTAGCTTAAGAATAAAGGTAAAAATTGAAATGGAGTCTCCTGGCTGAGGAAGCAGAAGTCCAGTAGGATATCATTTTGCCAACACAAGTACTGTGTATAGAAAATAATGAGAGCAAGTGTCACACAACAGACTGAAAAGCCTTAGTTTCACAAGCCAATCAATATCCACTGCATTCAGTACTTGTGAAAAACAAAACACTTGGAATCAAGAACACAATCACTGTGAAGATTTCAGTATCAACACCAAATGGGGGCGGGGTGAATGTGCTGCCTCTAACAGCTGACAAAACAGATCTTTAGAAAGCAAATGAGAAGTGAAGGAAGGTGACCATAAGGTACTGAACATGCTTATATGCCATGGCTGCCCAAGCTAATTGAAGACTAGAGTATACCCAGAATATGGGACCTTCACAATCTCTCACACTGAAGCTTCATGCCTTTTTATTCCATGCAACTCCATCAATTCCCGGGGGGGGGGGGGGGGGGGGGGGGTGCAAAATCAGCAACCACCTTGACAAAGGATGGCCACTCAGCCCCGTTCAAGATACAAGGAGTCAAAAAAAATACTTGCCATACCATACCATCACACAACAGCCTTATTACATGTTTTCAGTTTAACAACATTACTACTGACCTGGTTCTACTTGAAGAGGAGTCTCTTCTTTCACTGGTGTTTCTAGTTCTACAGCATCTTCAGCTGGAGAAGTTACCTCCACAGTTTCTGAAATTGCAAGAAAGCCAATTAACTGCTACATTCTCTCAAAGTTGAAACCAGTCTAGTTAGAAATTGAATGTTAAGCTATAGGTCTATTTTTAAGTTGTACTGTTACAAGAAAACTAACCAAACCTACTAAAACAAACCAAAACACCCATTTACTGAGCTAAAACACAGTTAACTGCTTGGAAGGCCAAATATTTCTCAAATGACTGCCACACTTTAAATAGATGTAGAGGACAGTCAGTTAATGGCTGAAAGAATTACTATTACTTTTGAATACAAGATTCTGGGATTTCTTTAACAGCTAAACAAAAAATACTGATTCAAGTAATTATTTTTTTAAACCAATGAATAAAGTCTTGAAAAAAAAGCCACAATATCACCACAAGAAAACCATGAAGCACAAGAGTCAAAATATTTTGGCAGATTCAATCCATTCAATCTATGTCTACCTAGTATGATAAAATTTAAGTTTAAATCTTTAGTTTTAGGTTAAATTCTAGTTAAAAAAAAAAAGCTTAAACTAAAAAGTTACTTGTGGTCCTGGAAGCTGAAAACTGTTATCTTTAGGTAAAAGAACACAAGCAAAACACCTCTATCCAACTTAAATACTAAAACTAGCATCTGTCCCCTTTAATCCTGGGGTGTCAGCTTAGACTTAATAACAAGTCATTGTGATTTATACTTTGTTGTATTTATTCTACATAAGCACATAAAACATCCAACCTCACATTCTTAATACTATTACACTCTATATAATACTTACCAATTCTAAAGACAAACAAATTCTAAAGACAAACTAGATTGGAGAAAAATAATGGTCAAGTATATTGTAAAACAAAGGATTAAACAAGCAGTCTTTGAAACGTCTGTGATCTTAATACATCAGCACTTGCATGGCAGGGGTGGGGAGACAAAGGAACTCACAGGCACTCTGACATGCAATTAATTTAGGATTAGTTGATTTATTCTACAAACATTTCCTGAACTGTGACTAATTTGTTTAGTATCGCCATATGCAAACCACACCTTCTTTATTTTCCTGCTGCTGCTGTTTCTTTTTCTTTTTATCTTCATATATTGGCCTCTTCTTTGGCACAGAGTCTTTGGATGGCACTTCAACACCTGCAAAAATTAGGAAAAGATCCAGGTGATTACTTGTTAAACATAAGGTTTGGTTTAAACAGGACGTTTTCCAGACTTGCAAGGAGAAAGAGTAGAAAAAAAAGAGCGAAAAGTAGGTTCAATGCATTTTCTAGCTGACAAAAACCTGAGTCCAATTTTCAAAAGTTACAAAACTTGAGCAATGCTAAGTAGCTCTTCAAGTTCTCTGAACGCTCTTACATAAAGAAGTCCTACCACTAAATGGAATAAAAAAAATCAGACCATAGAATAGCAGGTTTGAGAGTTTCCATCACATATTTAGATATGCTTTCATGAACACACCCACGCCTCCCTCAAGTTTACCAAGCATATGTCAATTGAAAATCCTCTATGCTAGAATTCATTTTAAAAGTCTGCCAATTTACCTAATTTCAGACAATTTTTAGCAGATAAGAGATACCTCTTCTTAAAAGTTTAGTTAGTAGATAACATTTTGCCTTTTGTTATAAATGCTGTATTTTTAAAACTACATAGATTTGTTTAAGGAACTAAAATAATGGCAGTTTGAAGTCACCACCTTCATTTTCGTCTCACCAGAATATCACTGCAATATTGGAAGGGATTCAGTTAAAAACAGAAGTTTGGTACAACAACAAATTCATCATTTAATTACTCCAGTACTTTCCAAAACACTCAAAATTCCTTCGTATAGTTTAATTTACTGAGATTTTGACAGTTGAGTTGTGGCAGCATAGAAATAGGATTCTAAACTGCAACAGCCATTGCAGAGAAATAAGAGCCTTAGTATAGGTCTTTGAGAGTTCCAAACATTGTACTAGCCTACAAAAATTCCTCCCTCCCTCCAGCAAAATGAAACAGTGGTTCTCTCCAAATATAAAATTCTGGAATTCACTTCTTTCCTTAGCCACATGAACAAGTTACCAGACGCTAATTAGGACATGGGCTTACAATATATCAGATACAGGGTAGCATATATATACACATTTACTTCGCTGCAAGGGAAAAGCAGGTATTCGACTGAAAAGCAGGACAGCTTCTGTACTCTTTTCCCAAAGCAAATGTAAGAAGATATGCAGTTCCTATGGACTAGCTAGCTTGAGGCAAAACAATGATCTCGCCTAAGTGACCACATGAATTAATCCAAGAGGATCCAGATCACTGGCCTTCCCAGGTCTGCCACACAGCTCATCTGCTCTTCCTGGCCTTTGGGACTGAGCAGTCAAAAGACTGGTGTAACTAACATCTTAAAACTGTAAGTGGAATATATTAACAACTTGGATATTTAAGATGTAGAATGAAATATACAAACATTTAGAGCTACTAACAAAAAGAGTGCCACTCTGCCTTGACAGATTTACACATGGAATTATTCAGTATTTGCCCCCCTACCCCCAAGAAGCAAAATCCAAATTTGAAGAGCAGGAAGGGGTATGAAATATTATTGTTTACATCACTACTTACCCTGAGCTTGGAGGAGTTTAAGAGTAGCCTCAGCTCTGGCTCTAGCTTCTCGTTGAGCTTTTGTTAAAAGTTTTCCCTCCTTCTTCAAACGCTCTTTCCTCTCTTTTTCTTTCTGTTTCTTCCTTTCTTTCCTCTCTTGTTCTAGTCTTTCCTGAAAAAAGGTTACCAAACAAACCATTTAGAGATTTTAAAGTGTGCTTTACAGAACCAAAAGCTGGCAAGAGTATATATTCTATAGACAAGAAACATATCAAGTAATCCTCTGGCAACGGAGTCAGTGGGGTAGAGGTTAAGATTACCACCTCCCTCATTCTATCCTCACAATAAGATATAGGGTACCTCCTCTTTGCGTTTAGCTTCTAGTTCCTCCAGTCGTCTTATGCGTTCTTCTTCCTCTCTTTTTGCCCTTTCCTCCTCCTCTTTCATTTTAGCCAAGGCTTCTTGCATAGCTTTAACTGTGGCTTTACTAGGACCCTTTTTCTTCTCTTTTTCTTTTTCTTCTTTCTCACCTTTCTTTTTCTTCTTGTCTTTTTTCTTTTTGTCCCCCTCATTGTCATCAGCTGCAAATGAAAGAGGCATACATTCAAAGATGCCAGAAATTTTAGAGACTCCAAATACAGTTAATGTTTCAAGTACTATATAAAACTCCAAATATAGGAAACTTTGACTAATATATAAGCACTTCAGAATGTAATTTAAGACAGATTTATTTTTTCAAAGACAGGGCCTGAAGTGCTCATGTAATAGGTGTCTAGGAATAATCGTGGAGTGAAAAAATGTTTGGATTACAGAACTACATGTTGTAATGAGAAGTCACCATCTGGCTTTTCTTTCCCCATATACCTGAACAAACTACAGTCCAAGAAAAACAGCCACACGTTAGCCAATGTAAAAAGGCAGAAAAGGATATCAAATGTCTAGTGATTCTGATTTACAAGAAAGCAGCAAGTCATCCTCATTGCCTGCCAACTCTTTGGCCTCCTTATTAAAAAAAAGTGTTCACATTAAGGGTATTAGAAACTTTGTTACCAACCTTCTGTTGCTGCAGGAGCCTCTCCCTTTTCCACAGGGAGAAGGGCTTCAGAGGAAGCCTTCTCTTCAGCTTTCTTCGGAGCTTCCTTCAGCTTTGCTGGTTCTTTACCAATTTCTATTTCTTCCTTTTCTTTCTGTTTCCTCAGTTTGGCTTTTTCCTCCTCACGTTTCTTCCTTTCACGTTCCTTTTTTTCTGCCTTCTTCTGAGCCACTGTTTTTACTTTGAATGAAGGCTCTTCTTCCTCATCCCCACTTTCAGCAGCAGGAGTGGGCTTTGGTTTTTGGTTTTTCTTTTGTCCTTTTCTAGGTTGGGAGACCTCATCTGATTCATCACCACTCTCCCCTGTAGACACTGCCCCCACACGTTCTTTGCTTTTTTTAATGTTAGTTTCATCTTCTTCTGACAGGTCCTGCTTTTTATTTGACTTCTGAGTTTTCCCTTTGTTTTTCTTAAGCAGCATCTCATGATCATCATCATCACTGCCAGAAAGCATTTCTTGCTTTGCTTTCTGAGGTTTTTTAGGTTTTCTATCCTTATCTTCCCCTTCCTCACTGTCATAGTCATTTTCAAGACCGGTTTTTTTACTCTTTCCTTTCCTTTTTTTGTCTTGTTTTGATAAGCTGATTTCTTCATTGTCATTTTCAGCCTGGTAATAAACAATTATATAATTAGTCATGAAGAATGATATGCTGTGCGTTCTGAGACATAGCATTCAGATTTCAAGAAAATTTTCTCTTAATGAAGACGAAGTGTGAAAAGCAGTAGACTGTACTGCTTTTCTATTATCATACTACAAAGCCCACAATTAAAATTTATTCTGCTTGGTTTGGGATAATCACCTGCATGCAGACATGGCTTCTGGTAAAATCTTTCGTAGTTGACATTTAGTATGAAAGCATGATCAAGTACAACTAAAAATAATATACAAACTAGTAAGTTTCACTTAGGACCTCCAACTATACTGCAGCACAAGAACTTTACTGGGACAGTTGTGAATGGTATTCCAACTATTTCTCACTACATAGCCCACCTCTCTCAGATTGTTCACCTTTCCTGTAGAAGGTTCCCTGTCAGCTTTCCCTCCTTGTGTCTCTAGTGACAGTTCTTCCAGCTCTTTCAGGATATCATCTTCACTAAAATAAGAAAGAAGTTATGAGACTTAAGTAACTGAGTTTGTGTATAAAGGAATAAAATATGACAGATAGCAAAAATATTTACTCAAAATCCTGTTTTTTCTTCTCTTTTTTCTTTTTGCCTTTAGATTTCTGAGGCTCTTGCTCCTTTGCAGCTCCTGCACCTTCTATCTCAGCAGCAAGGGCATCGATATCAATGTCGTCTTTTGCACTAAAATGCAAAAGAGGAAGCAAGATTATCAAGAGTTCAAGTTAGTTACGTCACATAGGTAGAAGCCATCACCATAAAAAAAAACAAAAGCTTCAAAATCAAAGATCGACCAGAGAATGTGAGCCATGCAGGGACAGGAGAGATGTTTAACAAATCATTACGCACTGATAATCTTATTCCTCCCAATATGCCAAAAATAATTCACACGCATTTTAGGGTTTCATCTCTCCAAGAAAATAATGCATTCAGTTCTTGCAGTACTAACTTCTAAATTTTAGATGGGAGATTTGATTAAACTTTTTGGAAGAACATAATTATGACTTCAGTATTTTCATTTGGTACCTCTGGAAGACAAATTGTTTAGCCATTCAAACCATAGGAAGCACCATTGATGGAAAAGCAATTGCCCGCCCAAGTGAAAGTATAAAAATGAAGCACAAATAGAAAAAGCGCTGGAATTAACTAGCCAACAAGTTCTACTAAAAAAGCATTTATCTGCTCCTTTAAACACCCTTTTGCATGAAATAAAAAGGTACTGTATCTTGATTTTGTGGATAAGTGGAAGATAAGTGGAAGTTCTTCACAGTTTCCAACTCATGATAACAGTTGCCCATGCTCTGCCACCAGACTGAAAAGTTTCATCCTTATCTGCCAGGAAAAGAAGTCAGAGAGCAGGGAACACAGTACAACCCCTTCCCCAGACTCTAAAAACAGATCAGGAGAAATACTAACAGAGTTGCAAGCAATCATTTTCATCACTTCTTTAGTGCCACTTCTCCTAGGCCTAAATAACCTACAAGAAGTTTCACTAGGCATTTGACCTCTGATTCCCTTCTCATTGGATCTCATTCTACAAAGCTTTTCTTTCAAAAGTTTTTTCTTTCTCAGTACAATCTCTCATCTGCAACAAAGCAAAAGTAGCTCTTTTCTGCCCTTTATCAATAGTTGTAGTTCAGCATTTTAAAAACGCATTTTTTTTCCTTTACTTGTACCCACAGGACTGAGCAAAGTTCCATCCAGAACAGGTTTTTCCAAGCCATTGCACTACCAATGCAATTGTAAGAAAGGAGACTTACCTATTCCCTGCTGCACACTTAAAACTTCCATGCAACTTACTGTTCTATTAAATGAACAAATATTAGCATGCTACTTGTATCACAACATGCAATTTCAAAAAACTTTTCACTAATACACTATCAATATCTCAGCTAATTCCCTATTGGACATGCAGGTGGAATGCAGTTCTTCATTTCCCAACTTCAGTCTACATTACCACTGCTCAATTACGACGCAACAGAAAAAAGGTTGACCCAAATAGCTGAAGCTATTTCCAGAAAATAGGGGAAATACATTTTTTCCAAATCCTAGATCTGCACGATACCAACTAATTTCTCAGTTAGTAGAGCTTCAGCCTTGCCAGTTTACAAATCCAGAAGTGATAAAAAATGTAGCATTTTATCCAGTTTCAGAATCTTGAAAGGAATACTTAAATCAAAGCTTCATTTCCCTTCACAGAAGCTGCAGGCTCACAGAATCATTTTTAAAACCTTTAGTGAATGCTGACATTCACAAACCCATTTTATGCCAAAAACTGGGCATAAACAAGTCACCAAATAGTGACCATCTGTGACAACAGTACAAGTATTGTTTAAAGACCAAGACAGGTCGTATTTAAGATTTTAAATTTTCTTTTATATAGATAGATCAACAAACCAAATAAAAAGCAACACAATGCAGCACCTGACTGTACAGCATCTTTACTAGAGATACTTACCTTTACTTGAAAAGAAAAGGCAAAAACCCCCTTGTGCGTCTTAAATATACCTAGTGGTACTAGCTATGCGCTGATAAATAATACATGTCTCAAAGTGTAACTCTCATAAATTGAGAATGCAAGATTTTTTACACCAATTCCCCACCACCAGCAAGAGAAAAGAATAACTTTTTTTGGCCATTCGCATCTTGAAAAAGTTGAGTTAGTATTTCAGTGATTCAGGAGTCATTTCAAAAAGTAATTTAACTGCTTGTGTGCTAGGGGTAGCACAGGCAATTGGAATATAAACCTCACTTACCCCTACACCTATAGGTAAAGCCCTAATATCAGGCTGAGTACGATACATGTATGGCTACCTATAGGCCCTCACATTTCTTTCTGTATTAAGTGTAGCATACCAGTTACTTAAGCACACTTGCTCACTTCCTTCTACACTAAGAGCTAACTGAGGAGATTGAGCCAAAACCAAGCTTGACAGTTTGAAAAGACGAAGATTTATGCTCCACAACCACTACTGACACTGCTGTACTGCTCCTACTACTGTAGAATCTTAACCATACCATTATACAGATGTTAAAGAGGCAAGCCTTTAAACAGCTCGTATTTTAGATGGATATTAAAGGCTAACGTCTTTTCACATTGTAGCTTTACAGAAAGCATGTCCAAACATAAAACACATGGTTTTTACGCTACTAGCAAAGAGAACACTAGACAGAATACAATGCTTATGGTACCTTATATTTTCTAGGATACAATCTTTAAGGTAGGTCTGAGGAATTTTTTGTTCACTTATTTGTTTTTTAATGCACTCATTTCAAATGCAGGTTGAAGAGGAAAAAAACTTCTTTGGGGAAAATATCTGAAATCAAACATTGAAAAAACTAATTCATAGACATTAAGCTGCAACACCCACAGCTTAGGAATAATAAAGACTGCTCAGCTGTCATGATAGTGGCACAGATATAGTAAGAGATCCTTTCCAACTTTGGCTTCTACTGCTTAACAGCCAAAGGTTTCCAGGAAATCTACACTTTTCACATTTAGTAAAAAGTGACACAGCAGACTTTAAACATTTGAGCCCAGATGAACTAAAATAAAGGCCATATGCATTAATCAGCAATATAGAAGATTATGATTCTTCCTCTGAATTGTAAAGCAAAAATATCTTTGGAAAGCCAAGAAATTCAAATATTGGCTTCCATTACTAAGAGCTTGTTTCCATACTGACCTTGAGTTTCCTTAATTTTTAAAACTGTGGTTTAGGACTTTCAGCCAAATGAGTGTTCTCATAAAGTTTTTTAAGTATATCCCACACTTAGCAACCTAATTATTCCATAAGAACTCATCATTTTAATTCAAAATAATAATTCTAAGCATCACTTTATTCTAACAATATTCCACAATATTTCATAATAAAACACAGTAGAAAAGGGGATTGAGAAGGTGCTCTCCCTCTTTTCCTGGGGAGATTTTTTACATCAGAAGGAAACCATTGCATTTAGGTATGTAACAGGAGAGCCTCTTTCCTACTGACATCAGTAAACGCACCTAGGAATCTTCCTTTTTTTCCTGCAAACCCTTTTTAAGCAGTCCCCAAATGCAAGTTTCAAAAACCCAAACTCTTGCAGAAACCTCCTCCTCAGTCCTCTAAAAGGGCTCGCTCATCTGCTCTTGCCCCTCCATTCGGCCTATGCAAGGGTCCTAACCCCAACCCTAAGACTGTCTAACAGAGGACCTGAAAACATTACTACACACAAGCCTTTTTCAATTTTGTCCTCAAATCGCCTTCTCAGGAAGACCTTTTATACAGACTTCACAGCCTAACTTACTTAGGCCATTTAAGTTCATAATGTTTTTGACTCAAGGGAGGCCTGCCGGTGATTAGATTTAGACACTGAGATTTCTCAGTGTTCTCCCAGCACAAGAGGCTCACTGAAGTCTGGAAAGCACAAAGCTGAACGCAGAGTGCTACTGACTGCCGAGAAGGGGTCATCTGCCTGATTTTCCTCTACCTCTGCTTCGGAAGTGAAGCCTGAGCCACCTTTCTTATTCATGCACTTTTGCCTCCAGCCTCTATCTATGCTGCCAAATATGAAGACAGTTCATTCACACCCTAGTTCTGATGTTGCTAAAGCAGCATTTCAATGCAGTAAATTAGCGCAAGTTCTGTAAGTAAAGTAAAAACATTAAACAAGCAATTTTTAAAACATTAACTGGTTGCCAGTATTCCTTCATTGACATTCGCACCTAATATCTGGCAAAACTATGCACTGACAGAAGATACAGTAGTCAGGCTAATTATAAAGGAGTTATCAGTAATCTGCAACAAGCATGCACAGATCACGATTTCAGACAAATAACTACTTTTTCCTTCAGAATGAAATCACTGCTCTCACCCCCAAGCCTATTTTCTACATTCCTCCTATACAATTTCACTGCCTTTTACCATTTAAAATAGTATTAATGCAATCAAACTCCAAAATATTTCAGAGAACTTTAAAAGTAGCATATAGAAACATTCATGTAGTCTATACTGAAAAATACTGATCCAGAAAGGACATTAAGAAATCTTTGAGGGGGTTTGTTTGTTTTATTTCCTTCTTCTTCAGTTGGAGTTGCCCAAAAGCATTCCAGTACAATTTGTTTGCATAGCCTATTGAAAGCCTGCATCACACAGGGAACAAGCAAGCCTACTGTTAACAGATTCTTGGATATTCAGTGGGCTACTAGTTAAAGTGTTGTAGTCCACCACTTTGTACCATCACTCGGTACCAAACCAGGATCAAATATACTCAGACCATCCCAAATACATAATTGGGGTTTTTTAAGAAAGGAGCGGACAACAAAGGAAACTCAGCAACATTCCTCATGGAATCAAAGCCCCAAATCAGGCTGATGACAAAGTTGCACTCCAAAATCCGATCTAAACTAATTAAGCTGCATGTTAAATCAGAACATTGGCAAATAAAACTACATTCCCAAATCCAGACTGTAAGAGAAAGTGTGAAACATTTTCAGTGTGAAGACTAAAACAGAGTTAGGAAATAAATGAAAGTCTGTCACCCACCTCTGCTCAGTCAGATGTGACAAGATGGCCAATAGCTCTGCTATTTATAAGATCCCGAAGAGTTGCAAGCTATTGAGTCAGAAAAGTGGAAAATTGCCTCAACTGATACACAGTCAGAAGAAGAAAAAAAGAAAAAAAAAACACACACACACACACACACACCCCTCCCACTGGTTGCCTTCCTAATACAGGAGGGAAACATTTAAAACTCCAACACCAGTTAAAAAAAAACAAAAAAAAACCCAAAAGCCCACTCCATTATTATAACATCTGATTAAAAAAATTAAAATAGCATATGTTTTGTGAGTTGTTAAAAAAAACACACAGAAAAAACAAGCAGGGTTTTAGTGCAAGTTCCTTTTCTGATGCAATGGCCTGCAACATCTAGAACCTAGAAATTCCATGTGGAAGCTATTATGAGATCAGAGTTCACCTTAAGACAACCTTAACTTTAAGGCTGTTCAAGCTTACATTAATCTCAGTTCTCATATACTATGGCTTGCTTTAGTCTTCTAAGGGCATTCTTTGCCATTTTGCCTGCAAACCTTAAATTACAAAGTTATACAGTTTCTAACGCTTGTATGCAACTAGGAGGTTACATCTTTGCAGGGGCTAGAAAGTTTGAGATTTCACCTTTTCTTTTGCAGTCTAAGATATTACAGCAGTTAATTAGTGTGGATCTCACCAGAAGAGAAGTCATCATGCTGCAATTCAAGATTTAAAATTGTAACTCTGTAATAAGCTAAAAATTGTAATAACTTCCTAACCTAGAAGTGTTTCAGAACAGTTCTAAGTTCACTTTAATTATCTATCACCTCTTTGCTCCAAGAGAGCTTAAAAGAATGACTCAAGTCCTGGCACAATATATTCAACACTAAGGATTTTTGTCACGAGGCTTCCATACCAATGACAAATACTGGATGCAATATAATCTCCCTTTAACATACAGAAATCTAGGTGTAGAAACTCAGAAGACTTGCTCAGTATTGGAAAACTTGCTCAGTCTAGAAAACCAGACCCAACACAGAGAAGACACCTATTAAAAAAAGTTGATAGACCTTCCATATTTTACTTTGCTCAGTGAACTTCTGCAGCTCAAGTGCTTAACTGCCCTTCCTTGTCAAACAAGCTCCTCCAGCTTTCCATGCAGGCTCTAGCGAACGATAAAAACAGGAGAATTTAGCTTAGGGTGAGAACAAGCCTGTAAGTGCTGGAAATCCAACATCCAGCTTTGCAAGTGAAGTCAACAGAATAACACTCTCCTGCTGAAACTGAAGCTAAAGGTTACATGCAGACCCAAAGATTACAAACATTTTCTGATCCACTTACACTGACTAATACAAAAATGATTAGTAAAACTTGACTTTATTTGAAAGCTAACTGAGATAATAAACTAAGTCAAATTATGCTAAAAATATTCTAGGTTTTCATCAGGATTGTTTTTAAGCTGTCTCTATAAAGATGAAGATCAAACCTCAGAAAAGGCTACATGATTAACAGCGTATGCATGTGCATGGGGTGAAAGAAGAGACAGGAAGAGTAAGTCAGCAAAACAAGAAAGTTGAATCACTGCCATAAACTCACTGCCTACGTTTCTGCATAATCAGATTCATTTTTGCTGAGGCAACTTTGGAAATATTTCATCATTTACATGACACCAGCTCTTCTATCCCACTTCAAAGGAACATCACTGTCATTAAGTTGTTTTCTTTTGGGGGGAAGCCACCCTCAAACATCAAAAAGACTGAAAGAAGCTGAATCATCTATTCCCATGCATTTGGATTTGTCTTAGTTTTAGTTAGTCTAAAACTAATACCATTAGACAGGAGTCTTGATCATTATTTCTGTAGGGCACATTCCCCATCCTCTGTTTCTGTGGGTCATAAGCCCAGTAATAAGGAAAACATCCCTTTCTAAATACAAGCTCATTGCAAAATTAGAGCATTACTAAGGCTGAATGTAACATTTGTAGCTGTCTAGTTTTAGGTATTAAGACAAATTGATGTATCTTCCAAAAAGAAGTTCTGCTAGAATAGCTGGTTTACAAATACTACAGAACAAAAACACTTGGAAAGTTATTTGTTAAGTGCTCAAAACTATGCACCACCAGCTTGTTCTTTACATGGGCTATGAAACACAAAATGCAAGCATTTGGTGGCTCAGCAAGACATGAGAAGAAAGTTGCAGCCTTTTTCTCATTCTTACCTATCAGAGAATAAATGCAAACACCACGAATGTTTCATTTTAGGAGGGTGGAGGGGGGTAACTTGTGTTCCCTGCTGAAAGCATTTAGATTACATACACCTGGGATAGCTTGAAAACCAGGGAAAAAATGAACTCCAGCTCCACTGCACTCCTTTCTTGGCCTGCAAAGGGAAGGAGTATCCACAACAGCACCAGCTATGCAATCCACCACTGCAGTTGACAGGGCTAAGAAAATCACTGCCCCAGAGAAGGCCACCCTCCCCTGGCCTTCTCCTCAAACAATGGGACAAAGCAGGAGAAAAACAACTTCCTCCCCCTTTCCCAGTCTCGCTTTCCCCCCTCACCAGCTCAGGCAATCCAGTGGCCACAAGCGCAAGCCAGATAAAAATGCATTTTCTGTAAGAAAGGTTGCTTGTTTGCCAGTTTTACATCAGATCACTCACCCGAGTTGTAGTGCAGACACAGAAGCATTAGATCCAATGCAATGGAAGCCTATATGCAGCTGTGGACAGCAAGACCAAGACTACAAGGTCTGAAACAGCTCGCAGCTAGACTCAATTAAGTGCAACATGAGACTACATCTTAACAGATTTTCCCTAGTAAGAGGAAGGAAGCTGGAGAAGCTAACTAATTACAGAGACGGCAAGGAAGTAAAACTCGACTAAAAGTGTAATTGTTTTCAACTCATGCTCTTAAGACAATGATTCCATTCTACAATATTAAAGAGTCATGCCTTCCTTCTCGGGTTTAGGTGGGGAAGAAGAAGAGTAATTATTAGTTAAGCAAAACCTTCTAGAAAAGACATAGAAAACATAACATAACATCCAAGAGATTCTAGGAAAAACAGAAGGTTAAGTCTTCTTTACACATCCTAGATAAAAAAGCATGCACACACATGCACATGCGCACACCCCTCTAGAAGTCCCATTTAAACAAAGCTATAGCAGAGTTTGAGGATAAAAAAAGCTTCTGTTGTAGCTAATAAGAGACAACACAGAGCTCTGGAAGAAAACAGTTCTTCAAGGCTCAGTTATATATTTAAAGTCCTAAAAGAACACCACTGAAAACATGGAATATGAAACACTAAGTAATGAACATTCAGGCTTCCCTGAATTAATTGTTTTGTTTATAAAAAGTGCAAAGATGACAGAATTGAAATTACCTCCAAGTCTACTGTTTCGCAATTTCCATATCCCATGCGTTTCTTATTGTAGATAGTCAAAATGCATCACAAAAATACCATTTAATCACTTCATGAAACAGATTCTAGGTTCACTACAATCCTGAAAAGCAATGGACGCCCACCTACATTAGCTATAATTAAATTCAAATCTGCATGTAACATTAGCATATTCAAAAGAAACATACTTCAATGTTAAGACAGCAGATCCATGCTTAAAATCACACTCAAGACAGTTGTGGAAAAATATTTGAGATATGGGAAGAACTAATCATCAGTGCTGCAAACTTCAAAAAATAAATGTCTTCTGTGCTTTCAGACATTTATTTCAGATCAACTGCTTTCAGAACAGAACAGCCACCAGTCTCCACTGTATTTTTTTGCAAGCAAATCAAACTTAGTGATTGAGCCAACTAGGCACACACAATTTCTGTGCAAGTGAAGCATTCCCTCTCCCAGCCTACAGGGCTTTTTTTTCCAAGGAACATTACACAAGCATTAAAAGTTACTAGACTGGAGGTTTTGTCCAGAACCATAACACTGACTCCTAGGCAGCTTTTATTTTAAGGAACAATGAACGGCACAGAACAAGTGTAAAGCAAGGAACATGAACCCAGTGTCAGAAAACATGACAGTACTAATGTAATTATAATAGACGAAGCAATATAGAGCTGTCAGCTTGTCTAGCTTGACCAGCGTCAACAACAACAGTAAAGTTTAACTTACCATAAACTACCCCTTTATCCTGAGCAAGGTTTTCCAGAGATGTTCAGAAAACTAAAAGAACAGTTTCTGCAGGCTTGACGTACTACTTCCAGTTTTCATGAACAGTAATTATACATCAAGTTTAGATGGCCTCATGGTGGTGACAGAGGAAGACAATCAAGATTTAGACAAGGAAAGCTGCTTCTAACAATCTAGTAGGTGTGTTGTAGTGCTTTGTTTTATATTACCACAATTGCAGATATTTGAAGATCCCTATAGTTTTTCCATACTACCAGTATAATGCTTTGCTTTAAAAAAAAATTCAAAAGTATAAAAAGTTTTCTTATAAATATGAAATGTTTGCATTACAAAAAATAGCATTTTTTGTAAAAAAAAATGTACATTTGCATAGAAGAGACCAATATACTTTCCCAAAAGAGAAATTATTTTGCATTATTGTATTTCATCTTTTGGTACAAAATCCTGGCACCTTCCAAATGAGATTTGCAAATCAGGGACTTCAAGGATTAATCAGCTGTTCTCCTTGTTGGAGCTGCAGAAAGCTTTGCTTGTGGAAATATTTTTGAGAAGCAGATAACGACAGTTATTGTAAATTCTCTAGAGTACAGAATATTTTGAAACTACAGGTGTTTGTAGGCTTTCTAGAAAATACAACTCTTCACAGTACTTTCCAAGGCAACATTAAGAAGATTTTATTTAGCACACTAACAAGAAAGGCAGAAATAGAATATTTAGTAGACAGTACCAGCCGTTTAATTTGCAGAAGAGGAAGCAATATATAGCATCAGCAACAGCACTGTAAGTCTTATTTTAGCAGCAGTGTTCACTCTTGGCTGCAGAATCACAGTTGGCATCTGTAGCTTCTAAAGCAATATGCATGAATGATCAGAGTGGTATGCCTAGGCAACAGCTCACAATATTAAAAGACACAGGAATGCACCTAAAGATTAAGTATTGGAAACTAAAGAGAGCTACTAAGAGCAGCAGAGGAAGAAGACTTAAGGCTGGGAGAAGGGGACAAAGGGGAAGAGAACGGGAAAAATTCAGATTCTAGGCAGGAAGTAATTCATAACATACAGTACATCTATTTATAAGTGTACAGCAACAGTCAGAGGCTTGAACTCAAAGCACAGTCCTATAGTTTACAACAGCCCTTCTTCCCACACATTAAAATAATGCTATAGTAAACTTGCACAGAAACAGCATGGAAGAACCTTGGTGTATCTTCTGCTGTTACAGCTCTATCCAAGAGAGAAAGCATAGCTCACCACTCCCAGCAGAAACTAGATTACGCATCAGAACTCCCACTCTTCCCCTAGGAAAGCCTGGAAATTCCCATGTCTTATGTTTTATTGAAAAGGTTTGCTATAAAGTTGCATTTGAAAATGAACAATCAGCACAACCATAAAAACTCCAAAAAGTCATCAATTAAGGCTACTTCCATATGGCCTAAGCACCTCTGATCACCCAAGACATCCTTTACCTTTAAAAGTGCCTCTTTAACACACCACACAGTGTCTCACTACAGTGACTGTAATTCTGACTATCCTGGATAAATGCGTCCTTTATGGACCTATGCACAACAAAAAAGCGGCAGGAATCAACAGTAAAATCCCACAGGGGCATAACAGCAGGGGTGCTGGTATAGTAGAAACAGATTTATAGGTATACTGGTTCAGTGAGTGATATATATTGAAAACAGACAATAGTCCTACATTCCCATTCTTTCCCTGCTCACTATAGCTGTCATGTCCCTCAGGGTCTTGTCCCTATGTATTTACATCCTGCTCTCATGCCAAAATTCCTCCTCAGCTTCATTTACCAGGACATTTCTTTGACATATCAATATTCATCAATATGACCTCTATTTCATTCAGCAGAAACAGTGAGGAAAAAACTAGAAAAGAGAAGTCAGAGCTAAGGGGTTGCCAAGCAGGAAAGCAGAGTAAAGATAACTTGAACCTTCTGCAACTTGTCTCAATACACCAGGATAAAAGCAGAAAGACCTCCTTCCTTTCACATCAGTTCTTGAACCCATATTCACAACACAGACAACATACCACCTGCATCTTCCCATGTGCTTCCTCTGCACTGCAAACTATGCCCTTGAGCTTTGCATGCTTTGGGAGAGGCAGTCAAAAGGAATATAAGGGATTGAGGCTAAAACAGAACTGTTGGGGAAAAGGGAGGAAAAAAGTAAATTAATAACTCAGCGCAGTAAAAAAATTGAAAATGTGGGAGACAAAGCATGACTGGAAGCATTTAATTCCACATAGCCATTCCTTTCTCACTCTGCTGGGAAGAGAAGGGAGACCAATGGGGGACGTGGAAGGCCACCTCAAAGCTACAGGTTCAACTGTGTGATACATCCTCTCCTTAGAGGGAACTTGACATTCACAGACAGGGGGAGGTGAGGGTGGAGGACAGGGAACAGGCAGACAAGAAATAAAAACAAAAAAGTGAACTAGTAGACCAGTCTGACACCATCAGATGATGGGGGGTACCTTTGCAGACAGTGAGACATTTCAAAATATTACTGGCCTTCTAGGTCTATCCTCACTCCCATCCCCTCAAACTCTTTCCTTTAAAACGTACCCAGTCTAACTTTCCTGTCCTTCTCAAACACACACTTGTGAATTCTTCTTTCACATTATCCCTCCCATTACCACGTCACCATGTAGCCCTGTGACATGGCATTGCCATCACTAGTAACAGTGCATAAGCTTTGTACTGAGTTTGCAAGGCCTCAATACTGAAGCTTGTCAAGCTTGCTCCATCTGAACTCTTCTTGACTTGCCTGCAACTTTGTTTTACTTGATTTAGCTGTGACAGCAGTATCTCTAACTGACTAGGTGGGTTTTTTTTACATTTGTTTTATTGTTGTTTATCCTTGCATGGTACAACCATAGTTTCATATCAATAGCAGTAACAAGCAGTTATCCTAAGATATTTAGAGTTCTAACACAATGATGTAGTGCAGAGACATACAGGCCTGGTATGATAGCAGAGGCCTTGAGAAGCGGAGACACAGGATGCGGCAGAGGAGTACAGGCATGGCATGATAAGAGATGGGGCACAGGCTGGCACTGGAGACCCTACAGCTATAAACAACTGGGCAACGGTCAGTTAAAGAAATGCAGACCTGGAGCTGAACAAAGCTGGTTTTAGGGCTAACAGAACAAGGGTAACAACAAAGAAATAGTATCTAACATATAAAAGGCACTATATATAGTAAATATGGATGTAATGCAGAGCTGCAGACCAATGAAGAAAAAGCAAAGGCATAAAAGCATGTAAGCAAACATATAAAAGTGATCCCAAGGGGATCCCAGAGGGAGGAAGAAGGCATCAACATGAACAATCACATTATTCCCAGTGAAGGACTACAGATGCTGACAACTTGCCATAACATACCGTCACCACCAGAATGAAACCACCAACCTTCAGTCCCAGAGAGCAGTGAGCATAACACCAGGAAAAGAAGTAGAAACTAAAAAGTATGTACTTAATTTAACTGCATTATTACTCTTCCTTGTTCTGCAGAAACTAGATCTGGACTAATGACTATGTTCTTAAGATTTCAGTTATCCTAACAATAATTTTTTGGCTTTACTTACAGGGTTTGCTACCCCTTTGCCCATGAGGCAGAAAGCATAACTGCCAACAGAAGCGCCTGTAATCTACAGATTAGCTCCCAGCTACAGGCACACAGAAAAACAAGCAGAAATTCATGATGACAACAAGAAATCTGGTAGGCACTCACACACCAAAAGTTTCCCCCGCACATCACCCACTATTGTAAGACTGCCCCACACAGCAGCACTTCAGTGCCTGCAGGCTTCTGCATGATACTGGCATCTTCTCTACCCGATGCGAAGAGCACTAGGCCTCCCTTCCTTTACAGTGCAAAAATCCAATCCTTTCCTCTTCTTTCTCAAATGACACCTGACTCATCTCCTCACTCAGAGTTGTTCCCAAGGTACATCCATGCAATATAGTTACTGAGACAAGCTGATAACAGTCTATACTACGAAGTAGCACATGGTACAGCAAAAGGTGGGAGAAAAAAAAATAGTCAGACAAGATAGATCTTCAGTAGCAAAACAGTCATTATCCAGAAATACAGAACAGAAAAAACAGTTTACATCCTAACCTGGAAAATGGTGACAACCTTAGATTACTAACATTTTTCTTAATGTCTTAAAGTGATACACATCTAGACAGTCAAAAAAGCTTAGAGAGAAGAAATAAGAATACTTAGATTTTTTAACACTAATAACAGGCACTCATATTTCAACCAGAAAAGGGGAAGGGAGGGAAGAGAATCACAAAAACACAAGTTTGTGAAAGAAGCTTCTTTAGGTAGTATCCAATAAATAAATAAAGGACTTACTGAGTCGAGAAGGGCACAGAGAATAAGCAGCTAGGGTAAGAACAGGAAAAAAAAAATACAAACTGTTTCTTGGCCATACCTATTTTCAGAGACAGTTTCTCATTTAACTCCCTGTCAACATTCACAACCAAAAACACTCTGCAAATCGATTATATATTTGTAGTTTTATAATGGCAAGTAACAACATGCACTCTCCTACTAATTTGGACATATGCAACATGATTCAGGCAACAGTGAGCTGTATGGTAAATATGACTACCTTTACAAAAATCTGAAAAAAAGAAAAACAAAGCTCACTGACAGAACCTTCTCCAAGACAATACCCTCACAGCTGTAGAAGCGATCCACTTGGTAATATTTTGCGATCACAAAAATATCTACCACCTGCATTTATTAGACATACAGAAAGCACAAAAATACAGCATAATCTATAGTATTAGATCTCATTTAAAAAAAAAAAAAAGGAGAGAGAGAGAGACTTTGGGCGCTAAAATTGAATCCAGGAGCTGTTTCTAGCCAGCAGCTGAGACCTGCACTCGAGAGTGGCCTTCGCCACCGCGTGCTCCGGCATAAAACCCCCGCATAGGGAAGCGCCTTTCCGAAGGGCGCGCAGCAGCCGACCGCCCCGCCGCGACTCACGGGCCGCCAAGGGCCCGGTTCCCCCTCCGCCGCCCCGGCGACGCCAGCGACGGCTCCGCGGCCCCAACGGCCGCCGGCCCCCTCCCCCCGCGCGGCGGCCCAGCCCGCCCGCACGGCCGGGGCCGCTCCCAGCGCCAGGGCCCGCGCGACAGGCACCGCCAACCGCCGCCGCCTCCCGGCGAGCCCCGCCACCGCCGCCGCCTCAAGCGAGGCCGCGATCCGCGGCGGGGCCTGACTCAGCGCCGCCGCACCGGCCCCGCGCCGCTGTCACCGGCGCGGCAGGAGGAAGAGAAGGGGGAAGCAGGGCGCCACCGCACCTGTCCTCGCTCTTATTCTTCTGCTTCTTGCCCATGGCGGCGGCGGCGGCCCCCGCGCTCGTCACCTGCCTCAGTGCGCGCCGGCCGCCCGCACCCGCGCGCAGCGCCGGGCATATGCCGAGCCGAGCCGCCCCCCCGCCGCCGTCAGCCCGCCCCGCCGCGCGGCGCGCAGGCGCCCTCGCTGCCCCCGCCCCGCGCGCCCTCCCGGCCTGCCGCGCGCCGGCACGCGACGAGCGGCCGCCGCGCCGCGCCCGCCCCGTCCCCCCCGCGCGCGGCAGCGCCCCTGGCGCCGGGGCGGAGGCGCCGCACCAGGACAAGGGGCCGGGCCGGGGGGTGCCGCGGCGGCGTGAGCCCGCTGCTCTCCGCGGCCGGCGCCACGGAGCGAGACAGGCCCCGGCGGCCGTCTCCCCACTGCGGGCTGCCCGCGCCTGCCTTGGGGCTTTGCCGCCGCTGGCTTCTGGAAGCTGGTTTCGTTTTCAACCATTTTGTTCCTCCCGGCAGCCCCGGAGAATGAATGACTGAGCAACGGCCCGGCTTTGCAGTTTCCCCGAGGCACACAGCGCCTCGCAGGGCCGTGGGCGGTCTGGCCGTGAAAACCGACTGAACAGCCCAGATAAAAGGAACATGGTTGAAAGGCTCTTATCTGGAGGTAAACAGCACAGCTAGGTCGAACTGGAGAGCAGGGAGATTAAGTGCAAAGCTTTTCAGGTGCGCTGGGACAGCATACAGGGGCCAGTTACTGGATGATAATTCAAGTGTGAGGCACATTTGTGGACGCTACTTGGTGCGCTTCACTACCCTTCCTCTGCAAACGCAGGCTGTTCTTCCCCAGCCTCCCGCAGAGCTCTGCCAGTCCCTGATCCCTGGCACTTCCCTGCACCAGAGCTGAACTGTAAACAACTAAAGTCCACCAGCTGATACTGTGGTGGCTGGCCCCCAGCCAAAATGAGGGTCAGAGTGGGCAGAACTAGATTTAACAGCTCAGCACAAAAGCAACTGACTGTCAAGCTCAGCTTCAGAGAAACCAAGGCAACAGCAGTTCCAGAGACAGAGGTTCCAGCGTAGGGAGAGTTTGGTGGCCAGACAACACTGTTAGAGCAGTATTCCCTCGCCTCTGTTCTCGTTGTACAAAGCTCATCCTCCTTCCTGCCAAAACACTAAAACTAAAATGGTGCTGCAATCTCTTACAAGAGAGTCTGGAATCTCACTTGTGCATTAGAAGAAGATTAGTAAATTCAAATATTAAATGCAAGTTAGATGGTGAACACTGTGTATATTATGATACAGTGGTTCCCAATTGCAACCCCATCTCTTCCTGGCCTAGCTCATCAATAGCAAAGCAAGATGGAGCAGAAAAAAAGCACTGGTCTGTTGCAAGGAGCACAGATGGGGAGCTATTTAATATACTCTGAGAGCTGCACATTTTTGTTACTGTCATTATCCAGTTATGGTAGGGGTTTTTTTCCTTTTTTTTTGGCCCAAACAAGCCTCACTCTCTTCTTCTATCCTTCAGTCCCAGGACCGCCACCTTTAATTTGCCTTGCTCCCTGAAACCCTTGTTTCCTACTTCCTTCTCCCTTTATACGGCAACAGCTCCCTCATCATCCTCTCTCCACCCTTCCCACAGTGGACCACAGAGAAGTCCACAAGTTTATCTTTCTGCCTTATCTTTCATCATCAGCGTGCTCCATTTCTGAGGAATCAGAGATCCAGGAAACATGAAGGTAGCAAAACACAGGTTTTTTTCTTCTTTTTTTATAACGCATTTTAATATCCCATTATTTAGATATGGTGGATCGTCTGGTATACTTGCAGGAAGAACAAAGACACGACGTGCCCTCGCTATTCAAACACGGTCGTCTTCTACCCGAGGCGGTTCTTAGCACTCTGGCCAAGCCGTCGCGTAACGCGCCGCCCTCCCTTCGCCAGCGCTGCCCTTACCGGTAATCCCAGCGCCGCTCGAGGGGCCCGGCCCGGCCCCGCAGCTCCGGCCGGCTACGCCCCGCCGCCCTACGCGGCCCGGCCTCCCCCCACCACACGCAAGGCCCCGAGGAAAGCCGCCCCGAGAGGAAACCCCGAAGAAACCGCGCCTTATCGCGGCTCCCGCCCCGAACGGGCCCCGCTCGCCGCCGCCGTTACACCGCCCCTCCCCTCCTCCGACCCCGCCGCAGCGGGCAGCAACAAACGGCCCGGCGCGAGCCCGCCGCGCCCCGGGGAGTCGCGCCCCGCGGGGTGGGGTGGGGCCGCCGTGGCGGACACGCCCCCTTGCGACAAAGCCCCGCCTACAGCAGCGTGCCGCCCGGAGGCCAGCAGCCTAGAGAGGCCCTGCTTCCGCCTGCCAAGGGAGCCGCGCTGTACCCCCACACACACGTCCTCTTGGTGGCGTGGGGGGGGGAAGGCGGAGAAAGTCGCTGTGCACGCTGGGACACCACCTCGGCCCCCCCCCCCGTCGCGCGCGGCATGCCGGGACGGGCGCTGTTGCTAGGGGGACGGAGCGCGGCAAATGCATGCCGGGAGGCGTACTCGGCCGAGGGAGGGCAGTAGCAGTGCGTACCGGGAGAGGTAGTCCCCGTAAGGAGCAGCTTCGGTTTGGCCCCTGGCGGAGTCCTGCCGCAGGGCATCCCTCCCGAGGGGCGGATACGCACACCCCCCCTCCTCCCTACCGCGCGGCGAAAGGCCGCCCGAGTGCGCTGCGCATGCGTGCGGGGCGCAGGCCGCGTTTGTGGCACGTCGTCGCCCAGCCAATGAAAGCGTCGGAAAGCTCTGCGTGCGCGTGCACGCAACAGTGCGATCCTCTATTCTCGCGCCCGGTCACGGATCTCGCGAGAGTCCGGCAGGGCGGAACCGGTGCGCGAGTGCCGCACGCAGCCAAGCGGCACCTGAGGGCGCGGACGGACGGGGGTGAGTGGCGGCGGCGGTTGCGCTTCTGGGCATCGACGCCTTGAGTCGGGCCGCGGGGAGGGGCGGCGAGTCCGGCACCGTGGCAGGAGGGGAGGGAGGGGGAGGCTCCGCTGCGGCCGGCGGCTGCACCCTGGGTGGGTGGGCGACCGTTGTTTGTAACGGCCCATGGAGGCGCAGAGCGCCTGCGCAGTGCCCCGCTTGCCCCCCCCCCCCCACGCGCACCCCGACACCTCCCGCTCTGCTCCCCTCCGTCCTGTCCCGGCCGTGCTGACTGCTCTGGCGCAGCCCGCACGCAAAGGGATGGGGGGCAGGCAGGCGAGTGTGCCCTTTTTTTGGTGGAGCGAGGGCTACTGTTTTTGGGCAGCCGCGCCTCAGGCTGCCTCGGTGCTCACGGAAGTGCGGAGCGCTGGGCAAGTCAGTGGTGGTGTGGGCAAAGGGCCCTAGCTGCATACGCAACACCTGTTACCACCCAGGCTTATGCAGTTTGGAAAGCCAAGGCCTGCCCCTGGAGCTCTCAGACTGTAGTGGAGGTTACAGCACAGGATGGGGTTGATTTTCCTTTTGCTTCCCACTTGCATGGAGGACAAGACACCTTTTACCCCAACTTAGCAAAGTTCCCTCCTTCTCTTGAAGATCTAATGGCCTCTGACCTGTGCCAGTAAGGTTTTTACATCCCCAGATGGGATAAGACAAGTGGAGAGGAAAGGGTAATGGAGAGAGCATATAGTTAATAGCTTCTGGGAGAGAGACTGAAGACAGGGTGCTGCAGATCAGAACCAGCCTGACTCTGGCACATCTAGAGTGTGGCAGTAGGCTAGTATTGCTGATGTTGCATTAAACTTGGAGTACTGCCACGTTATTGGTGTTTTGCCCATCACTACTTAAAATGCATTCTTGGTGCTATATGCAAGGTGTTTACAAAGCCAATAGCACTGCTAGTTTGGCTGTTTTTAAAACATAGCCGAGAGTACTCTGGAACCCAAAGTTGTCGCATCAAATCCATGGCTTGCAGCTTAAGGATCTGGTTAGAGTGGTTGTGCACCATTCTTGTGTTTCTGTTTTAAAACTGTCACTTGTTACAGTGAGAGCCATGTGTAGTGGAAGTTCATTGGGAAAAGCAATCAGTTATGTCCCCACAGCTCTTCTTGCTGTCCAATCTTGGTATTTTGTATCTTTTGAAGTGTTTTATGAGGAGGAAAAAAACTTTACAGAGAAATATTTTAGCTGTGCTTTTTCACACAGCAATTAGGTAGTGGTTTGGGGGTTTTTTTAAATCCTTTCCCTGACTACTATGGATAGTGCCCATAATAGCAGTTGTCTTGTACTGATTGAAGCAGCATGTCGGCCTGAAGCAGTTGCTGTTGAGCTTCTTGTTGCTCTACTATGGTTAAGGAGAGGGGAGTGTTAATTCAGATTTAAATATATTTTAAGTATCTGATCTGTATTAATAATTCCAGTTTAAACTACTACTGGAAATACATACACTGAGCCTTGCTTAGAGTTATTCTGATGCATCTTATGCCTCGTCCAAGCAAGTTGGAGCTCTCTAATCACATCATCTGGTTTCAGAATATTAATTCTGAATTAACACATGGATTTGGCTCAGGTTGAGAGTCTCTTGGGAATTGATTGATTTTAATTCTTTATACTGACAAGTAGTTTGAGGTTCCTGCGCACTTTCAACAGCTGGCTGTTGGACTGAGAGAATAGGACTTGATTGGAATCTTTGTTGCCATCTGTGTTCGTTGTGCAAGTATTCTCCCAAGGGGTTTGCAGTACAAAAAATGACTGTCTACTGTTATCTTTAAATAAGGTGTCATTTTGTTTCTCTGCAGTGTGAATTGCAAGTAAGAGTAGGCTTTTAATCAAAAGTATCCATTTAAATATTAATTCCATGTATCACTGTTTTCACAGTTCTGAAGAGCTCACTGTATATTTAAAGATGGCTGCTGATACTTCTGTTGAAATACTTCAAAAAGTTCTGGAGAATGAAATACTTCAGACTACTAAGGTAGTGGAAGAACATCTAGATGCTGAAATGCAGAAACTGGACCAAATGGATGAAGACGAATTGGAACGCCTTAAACAAAGGAGGCTCGAAGCACTAAAAAAGGCCCAGCAGCAGAAACAAGTAATTCTTGTAGTAATACAGACTCTTGATATATATACATTATAGCAGACTCTTTGAAAATCCTCAGGAAATTGTATGGACTGAATTTTTTTCCCCTTCTCATATTTACTCATTTTATATTCAATTTTATATTATATGTTTTTGAAAAAGAAGACAGGAACCTTTGTGATTATTTGACAATAAGGACAGGATAAAGAGTCTAGTACAAAGATTTCAGTATGTCGTTATTCACTAAACATTGTTGTCTGAAAGCATAAGCCATGCAGACAACCTTGTCGTGAGCCTTTAGGCTCTTTAAGCTTCTACACTCTGGAAAATTTTAGTTTTGGCATTACATGTTCCTCTCTAAGCTATTTTGTAGAAGACTGATATAGGGTATTTCCTTGTTCTTAGGGTGGAATGGTATGTCCCACTTCTAACCCAATGAAATTTGGGCTGCATATTAATATTCATTTCTTCTTGTAGGAGGGAAATCCTACTGTGGTACCTACCTAACATCTCTTGCTAAATTGTAGTCTTCATGCTCCCCCCCAAAAAATCTCCTTGAGCATAGCTGCCCCTAAAAACGCAAGGTTTTGTTAACATATGATGTGAGACCTGAATTTATATAGGGAAGCCATAGGTTTGTTAACTTACTCTATGCAAACCTAAACAAAGAAATGGATACTGAGGGTGGGGCAGGTGACAAAAGGCTAGTGGATTGAAAGGAGATATTCTGGATGTGTGGAATCCAAGAAAGTTAATGCCATACTTT
The DNA here is from genome assembly GCF_036370855.1 of Dromaius novaehollandiae. NCBI lineage: Eukaryota > Metazoa > Chordata > Aves > Casuariiformes > Dromaiidae > Dromaius > Dromaius novaehollandiae. The sequence continues at coordinate 148,466,155 of NC_088098.1, read as the reverse complement.
GAGATGTGAATACAATAAAATAGGTCGTTGCATGGCTGGAATGCTGAAGGAGAGGCAGCGTTAATAGCTTTGATTTTCTAAACATGGCAGTAGAGAAAATAGTGGTACCCTATATGCTTGTCTTCAGAATTTCAGTTTATATTTGATTCTATTGTATTTTCCTTTTTCAAAAATCCTAACAGTTAGACATTCTTGGATGTGAGCATGTGGTAGTTCTCATGCAAGAGCTTATTCATGCTGGCTGATCTGAAGTCACTGTTCTCATTATTTTTGAAATGCAAATTGGAAGTATGTTACTACTTGATAAAAGGAGTAAGCTAGCAAACACTATCCTGTAATAGGACTGTGCAGAGGAAATTAATGTGTATCCAGTGCTGAAAGATAAGTCAGGTCTTGGTTTACATCATAATAACTTCTTCAGGTGATCGTATGTCTAGACATCTTTAATGTGTACAATGTTCAGAAAATTCTTTGTTTTGTTCTATGCAGTTGCAGCTTAGAGGATATTCTGGGTTTCAAATATCTTTTTTTCCTTTTGTAAACTCCATTTCATGAAAAGTTAGATTAGATTTTTCTAAACTGCATATTTAATCAGGCAATTTTTGAAGTTCCCTGTGAATTTTAACTTGTGAAGTTCCATTTATCCATATATTTTGTGACTAATGATATCCATGTGTTTTGTATTTGTGAATGATTTTCTGGAAACTTTTGATAAGCATCATATTTTTTCAGGTGAGTTAGGCTTTTTTCTCCCTAAACTTCTCAGTGAAAAATAAGAGGAAATCTATTTCAAAACATATTGTGACTGGATTGATTATAGACAGAGTTCTCTGAAGATATGAAAACATTTTAGTGAGAGTAGCCCAAGCTGTATGTTTGTAACTTTCAAATGTTCTGAATTTTCTGCCTTCAGTGTTCTTGAACTAGACTAGCCTGGCTGACAGGTTGCACTGCGGAAATTTATGCATCTCTGTACAGGAATTGCATCTCTAAATAAGCAAGGTAGCCATACTGGTTTACCACCTGCCTTTTGCTGAGAAAGAGGCAATCCAGAAGTGTTGTCTAACCTAGTGGCATTTGTGTATTTTGAAAATGGAAGGAATGGGAAAGAAGTAATTTGTTTCTCCTTCTAAATATTACTCTATGAATGGGCTTCCACTGAAGCCCCCTCTCTTAAAAAAAAAAAATGTTTTATCTGTTAATTGAATGGAAGATATATAGGAACATATTTTTTAATGTTTAGTATGTTTTTTTTTAAAGCAGTAGAACTTGCCTGACAGATGCAGCACTAACAAACGCCTTACTAATTATTTGCTTTTATGTTTTCCATAAGGAGTGGCTTTCAAAAGGACATGGAGAATACAGAGAAATCCCAAGTGAGAGAGACTTTTTCCAAGAAGTCAAAGAAAGTAAAAACGTGGTTTGCCATTTCTACAGAGATACAACTTTCAGGTATAGTAAATAAATTATGTTCAAGAAGCAATTTGTTTCTAGTTATCTATAAAAACAGACATGTTCTTTCAAATCCAGCACATAACTTTTCTTTCTCTTTTTTATTTTTGAAGAGTACTCGAATGCCTTTGTTTTTCAAATATCACTCCCTTTCCATAGGACTTGTTCTTTCCTTCTTCCTTCCGATTAATCTAGATGTGACTTGACAATGATTAACCTCTTAAAAATTTATAAGCTAATAAACTTTGTAAGTTTTTGCAGAAGATGAGAATAGTTGAGAGATCAGTGTGCTTTGTTACTGATTTTAATTTGAGGGAGTGATTAGGGAAAAGCAGTGACTTAACAGAGTAGCAGCTTTAAGAAGATCACTTCAGTTAATCCAGACTTAAAGTATGCTGGACACTTTTGGCAAACGAAAATCAAGATATAAACAAAAACCCTTCCAGGCATCCTCAGAATGTAACCTTTTGACTTTGAAAGAATCTGTGGATACCAGTTGCAGCTGCTTTCATTTGTGCCTGTACCATTGTGGTTATAGCCCTTGTCTAGGGTGTGAGAGACCTAGATCTGAGTATATTCATCCTGACTCAGAATAGAAACCTAAAATAAGATCTCCCACTTCCTTGGAAGAATTTCAGAAGTTCTGGATGCGAGGCTGTTCCTGGGTGGCTTTATCTCAATGTCTTCTGTTAGAAAGCGGTTGCAAACTGGAACTGTTTGTTGAAGGAGGAGCCAGTTGTCCAATATTTTTTTCGAGGTGTTATGTTCTCTCTGGCTTATGGAGTGTAAACTGGAACAGCCTTATTGTGAGAAATTGAAAGAGGTCAAATCCAGATTATGCAATGATGTATCTGTGCCTTACATTTTCTCTGTTAAAATTTTGAATTTCAGAAATACCTGAAGCAGTTTGGGTAGCCTTTTCTCCATGGTGTTTGTGCAAATGGACTAGCTTAGATGCTTGGAACAGGCTTGCTTTTTGTTGTTGGTTTGTTTATTACCAACATTGTCTATAGAATCAGAAGTGAGAAAGAACTTTAGAGAAAGTGGCAGCCAGCTTGAAACTAGTGTGTCAGGTTTACCAACTACAACATCAAATTACTTTCATCCTTGCCACTCCAGCGTTTTGATCTTCTTAGCTCTCCTCTTGAGTTAAAAAACGATCATGTACACAGTTCATGCAGCTAAATTAAATGACTCAAGACTATCCAAAAAGTGGAGATTCCAGATGATAGGCCTGCAAATATGTCATCTGACAAGCATTTTGAGCAGTAAATGTTATGGTCCCTCAGCTGAGAAACAGTAACTGTGTGTTCACTGCTGTTCCATCGCAGTAGGAAAGTGAAATATTTTTGCTTATAGCACCACTGAAGCACCACTCTGTGCAAGTCTGTTTTGTACAGTCAGTTACTGCATCTCAGACGTGGAGGTAGTGACTTAAAAAGGGGGCGGGGGGCAAGATAATTCTAAATTGTTCACAGTGCTTTTCTGAAGACACAAAGTTCATTATGCAGAAATCTTTCCAGCTCCCAGGCGGTGAAACTAGAGAGATAAGGCTGCAGGGAGAATAGAAGTCAAAGAGTTTGGGGGCTTTCTTGTGACACTTCAATAAATGCAGGCCTCAAGAAATAGGCTTTCACATGTCTGTGGGCATAATTGGGAATAAACAAGAGAAATGGATGGTGTAGTTGTGTGATAATGGTGTTCCAGGTTCTTATCCTATTAGTCATTAAATCTGGCTACCATTGAAACACAGTTTCTGTTGGAACTAAATTCTTAATTACAAAGATCAGGTCTCAGGAACTAACATGACTGGTAGAAATAGCTCTTTATCATTCCTTTTTAACTTTTTCTAAAACATGTCCTTCAACTTATTGACTCTAATGTCTTATATGCTTTGGGGTTTTTTTTCCACAGGTGCCAAATAATGGACAGACACTTGACTGTGTTGGCGAAAAAGCATGTTGAGACAAAATTCTTGAAATTAAATGCTGAAAAATCTCCATTCTTGTGTGAGAGACTGCGCATCAAAGTAATCCCCACTCTAGCACTAGTAAAAGATGGAAAAACACAAGACTATGTTGTTGGCTTTACTGATCTCGGTAACACTGATGACTTCACTACAGAGACCTTAGAATGGAGATTAGGCTGTGCAGACATAATTAATTACAGGTAATTTAAACTGTTTCCAGATATAGTGCAAGGAGAATATGATGGCAAGTGGAGAATCTGTAACGGTTTGTAGCTTTGGCTCATATGTTGTATGCCTGAAACACAAGTGAATTTAATCCAGTTATTCCATCCATGTACTTTGGCAAGGGAAAGAAAAGAGTATCTCTTTGGCAAAATATTGAGGTATTGTAATGAACATTGTCATCCTTTTTGCAAAGTAATAAAAATAGATCTTGCCATGAGGTATATAGAGTAACTATACTGCTTGTTATGGCCAGTCCTAAGGTCCAAGTCACGTATCTAATATAAGCTAGAGATGCTTAGGTACCACAATTACAGTGCAGTGAAGCTGGAGCATTTTCAGTCCACTTCAGTGAAAAATGAAAAAAAAATCCATGTACATATAGGTAATACAGAATAAGATGCAGTTTAAATATGACTTTTCAATAAAAAAAATACAGAGAAGTGCAAATAAATTTGTATAGCAGTGCAATATAATCACAATAAATGCTTTCACTTAAGACTAAGTAGCCTAACCCTAGCCATTTAAGACACAGTAGCCTAACTTTACAGCAGAATCACTTACCAGGCCTTTCTGCTCTGCTTTTTAATGTGCTTAAATATCATCTTTTAATTTTCCTGTTTTGTTTTGAATGTCTTTGGCTTTTTTATCTTAAATTTAATTATCTGAATTTATTTCAATGCCTAATTTCCAAAATTTAACAAGTAGTATTGTTATATCTTAAAAAGGCAGACACTTCTGTTCCATTTAGTTTAGCAGCAGATGAACTTCAAGTGAAATGACTGAAGCAGAACTTTACAACTCAAAACAAATGGTGGTATCCCCACCCAGTTCAGTAACAAGCAAATATACAGAGGAGTCAAAGACAGTTTGGATATATATTCTAGATAGCAGCATTTAGTGGTTTTATACTAAGTGATGTTGAATTTACTAAATATTAGTAGATTGACTCACTCTGCTGTTTTGGGGAATTTTACTTCTACTTGACTTGTAGAACGCTGAATTCTGCTGTTAGCTCCTAGTGGAATGGGGAGTTGTTTGTCTTGTCAGGTCCTGAGTTTGGTACCCTGGCTTTGCAGAAATGACCCACAATACCTGCACAGCCCAGGAGATCCATTCTAGGCCATTCTAGGCCACATCCATACAGGTGGTAAATGTTGCATTTGTATGTAATGTAATGTCCTATTCTCTGGACTCCCTGAAAAGGGGAGATTCCAGCACTGCTGTCTACATAGGCCAGTTTACTTTGTTCAGCCTTTGTGGGATAGCAGATGGTGAAAGGACATACTGTATTGAGGAAAAACAGTTCATATAGTTTGATCCTGATTTTGTTTAAAGTGGTTTATTGACTTGTTAATGGCATGTAATTAACCAGCAATCAGTGAACTGTATGTTCAGGATCAATATCAGCAAACTGGCAGATAAACCACAACAATAGACACAAAATGTCAACGCCTTAGAATTTCTAAGCACCTTTGTACAACTAATTTCAAAAAGTTGTAATCTCTCTCACTCACTCGTTCATACCTACACACGCTTACTTACATGCAAACCCCTCACAGGCTATGTTAGTTACAAGTGCACAATCCCTTTTCTGGGCATGGGGATTCCCCTCCTTCCTGCAGTTCTCAACAGCTGGCAGACACACATGCTGGTGAGAAAGCCCAACGCTGAGGTGGGGGTCACTCTGTGCTGCACCCATGCAGTCACTTTACTAGCTAGAGTTCAGTATGCACAAGGCATCCAGCAGGAGAGGCTGTTCCCTCTAGCCTAGGCAGAGGTACTGTGAGGTGACTTCTGTCAGTGCCAAACCCAGTTTTGACTCTGCTTTTTCTGCTCTAAGGTCTCTCCCCTCTGTTGCAAGTTGTTATACTGCTTTTATACTTCTTTTCGGGCTGATTCCTTCTTTGTTTCCAAAGTCTCTTTGTAATTCCCTCATTACTGTTTAGTCCAGCAGATGGTTGTCTTTACCATGACTAGTTTGGGGCAAACTTCCCCTTTAGAGAATTTCTGGGGCTCCACTCACAAGTGCTGTTTACACTCACATTCTTGTCTTAACTGCTGTTATCCAGACCATTTTGCCCAGGATGGGCTATACATGCAGCCCCACAATGCTACTTAAGAGCAACATGTACTAAGGTTTTACAGAGGAGTAGGGGTTGTGTTCTTTTATAATGTTATTCTGGAGAAACAGCAAATTGGAGATGGTAATGTCTTTGTGGAAAAAATGGCTTTAATCAACACCTCTTACTCTGTTTCTTTAGTGGAAACTTGATGGAGCCACCTTTTCAAAGCCAAAAGAAATTTGGAACCAGCTTTACAAAGTTGGATAAGAAGACCATCAGAGGGAAGAAATATGATTCAGATTCTGATGATGACTAGAAGAACAGCTAAATGTATTTGTAAACCATCTTTTGTTTATGCTTGGTACATTTCTAAGAATGTTTTTTATAAAGCGTATTGTTTTTCATTACATCTGCACATAATGCTCATTTTTCTATACAGTTTTATACAACTGAGTCATAGCAGAAGAAAACTCAAATATTTTTTTCTTTTCTCTTTTGAAAGTCATTTGTAAATCAAAAATCAGAGTCCTTCAAGCTAAATAACATGTGGTAAATGAAGTTTGTCTAAATGTGAGTTTATGAAGTGTTTTGGAATAACTGTTAGAAACAACTGTACCAAGTTAGACCAAAGGTCCATCTGGCCCAGCATCTGGTCTCAGTGGCCAAAAGCAGATGTACAGGGAAGAGTAGAAACAGGGTAAGCGATTAATGATGCTTTCCTGGAATACGCTTTGAGCAATTTGTGGCTTGGGGAGCTCTATCTGAAAGCATTTGCTGGATAAAAATTAAGGAAGAAAAATTGCTTTTCAGTCCCCTTAGCATCCCTTTAGCATCCAAATCGTATGGCAGGGAGTCCACAGTTTAACTATGTCTTGTGTGAAGAATTATTTTGTTTTGTTATCCTCGAATCTGACAGTTCCATTTTGTTCTAATCTGCTATTTATTAGAGGGGACAGAAGAGACAAGATTTCTATCAGTTCCTTTTTCAGTTATCTCTTTAAATTTATTGTTACTTATCATACTCTCAGTAAAGGAGACTTAATAACAAGCACCACAAATAATTAGTACAGAAATTGTGCATTTTTAACAAATGATTGCTTATCTTATGGTGCCATACCATGACATTGAGTAACTTAACTGCATTGCACTGTAAGTTGTAAAACAGTCATACTTTCTGTGAATTTTGAAATAGGTGGTCAAGAGAAATGCCCTTTTACCATCTATGTACGCTGCATGTTAAAGCTGATACAGCAGGCTATAGCACATAGGAAGAAGAATATTGAAAACGACCTTGTTCAGAGGTTTGCTTAATTCTGTGGCTTTGAATGTGTGAATTTTATAGCAGATGCTTTGTACAAGAGAGTAGACTAGAGAGAAGTATTGAAGAGAAACCTTGTTCTGTTAGGTTTAGGTGCAGTGCAGCATAGTTTGTACTGTTCTTCAGTAATGGAGAGAATTTTCAAGGGAGATTTTCCTTAGGACACAGCATAAAGCTCAGTTTCTGTCTTGGTAAGGAGTTGATGAGTTTCTTTTTAGTTTTCAAAAACACTGTTTGCTGTGTGCTGAAGGACCCTTTTGAGGTGGTACTTTCAATCCAGTTGGCCCAAGAAGCAGTAAAGTGGGTCTGGTCAGTCTTGCTGCCTCGTAACAAAGAACACTTGTGATTGGGCCAGCCCAGCAATATATTTCTATAAGTATGTTTAAAAAATTATATTTTATTTCAGTTCATGAACATTGAAATAAAATTATTTTAATTCTAATGTTGACTTTTGTATTCTTTCAAATAAGGAGATCTAGGTGTTGTGGGTTTTTTTCTTTATTAATCCACTTTTCTGTTAGAAAATTGCATGTGCTCTTTTTGATTTCTAGCAAACTGCTTACAGTTCTGTCTAACATTAAGACATTACTTCAGTCAGAAAACAAACAGCTTAAGATGTAAGCAGCTGCTTAAAAAAAAAAAGCATACCTGTTAGACTACTAAATGCTTTAAGTAGGCTTGCCGTAAGTTGATCTCATTTTCAGTGCACAAACTCTCTAGATGAACTCATAAGACCTCTTCTTTGTAGCCAGTTGTAGTAAATTGAAAAAACTAATTGTACAACAGCATTTTTAAGAGTGCCTTAGCAGGACTTATCTCTGAACCCTAATTATGTTGAATAAGCTGTGGAAATTAAAAAAAAAAAAAAAAATCATGTCTAACATAGTTACATACTCTGTAGAAACAGTCAGACAGGATTCCAACATGGTGTGTTGTTAGAGGGTATTCAGCTTCATATATGAATATCCCCATTACAAACTCAATGTAAATGCTAGTTTGAGGCTGTGGTTTCATATAACTTTAAGCTGCTAATTTTTTCTAGGTTAATCTTCAACCGGACCTGTTCCTTCCTCTGGCTTGTAATACGGCCATACAGACTCCAGTACTGACACAAGGAGTTTGCAGGAATGTGTGATTTGAGTATAAGGGGAAGTGAGACTGTATTAATTAACCCAAATTTATTTTGAAGTAGCAGCCTGCTTCAAGTCTTTACTTGCAAGTCTGTTTTCTACTTTTTTTTTTTTGTCTTGAGTGAAGATTAGAACTGTAATTGAATTGGTCGTCTTGGTAAATTCTCCATTCTTGATATGCGTCCTATTTTGAGATGAACAACCCAAATTTTAGTCTGAATACAACTGGGACTAAAGTTGCCCATGAGTTTTATTGCAGTTGAAACGTAGAAGAAAACCATTAGATTTCCTTAAGATCTGGAACATCCTTATAGTTTGAGTAGATGGGAACAAATTCATTTTCTAGGATGAAGCTCAGTAATTTGTGGATGCTTTGTCAGCAATGATCTAATGGCAATGTAGGTGATAGATGAGATGGTGATACACAGCATCTAAGAAAGGACCCAGACTGCATGTGATTAATTGCTTACAGCTGAGAGATGGTGTATGTAAAGACATAACTAAATAAGGCCTGAGCCTTGACTAATCACAAATGGTACCTGGTCTGGCATATATCAGCCATGGAAGGCTATTATACAATAAGGACAGATAGGTGAGAAATGTGAGAGTACAGCTTTTGAAGTTATGAGGCTAATGCATGAACTGCACATGTGGCATTAGTAATGATTTGTGCTTAAGATAGCACTTCATGTTTGCATGAAGTAATCACTACATGTATGGAAGAAAATAACTAACCAAAGGTCCATGCTCTTCAGCTCTTAAGTGCTAGACTATTTGGACTTAGCTACACACTGGTTGATCCCTGGTTGATCCCACGTTACGCTTGTGATGCCCTGATCAAGGAATCTACCTAAAAACTTGAGCTGAGCTTTGGGAATGAGTCTGGTCCTTGAAAGAGATGGGATGAGAAACAAACTCTGGAGGAGGCAACAACTGAGCAGCTGCTATCAGACAGCAGTAGTAGGTTGGAGCACCTGAACTGGTACTGGGAGCCACTGAAGGAGGCAGACTAGAAGGAAGAATTGATGCCTTCCAGTCCTGTGCTCCGACTAATTCACATTGTGCTGTTTCCCTTCTAGAAATTCTAAAACTAGTACTTTTCTGCATAAGCATAGAACTAGTGACTAAAATACCACATATACAGTATGAAGTGAGTTTTGGAAGTGCAAAAGGAATCTTTCTCTTTTTCCTGAACATAGCTTGAATCAAGTTCCTTTTCAGAGTTTACTTTGCAATTAGAAATTAAGTGTGGAGGAGGAGGGAAAGAGTGGTTAAATTTTTAATGGAGAACTGAAAATGTCAGTAAATAGGGTATTCTAATACCAAAATTTCTGTAGAAAATTAGGCTTCGAACAGTGCAGTTTCTAAAACAAGCCGTATGTCTTCTGAAAAAGAGTAAAGTCAGCGTCTTCAACCCATTGTGAAGGATGCTGTTGTTTTGTCATTTAATATGTAATACTACCACAAAAATATCCAAACCAAAAAAATGAAGTTGATATGGAAACAATCTGGCTTTTGGGCTCATTGTGTACTCAGTATCTGTGTATTCCACTTTTACACAAAGGCAGTTCTGTCAGGTTTGTCTCACTGTTTAACTGTGTGTACAGCCAGAGTCAGTTAACACTCCAAGGTTTAAGGAAAGCCTCTGTAGGAATTGGAGTACTTCAATTTGACTTCAAAACTATTCAAATATTTTAAATTTTGAACTATTCTGAAGGAAATGTTGTTCCTGAGTCCCCTTTAAAGAATAAATAAGTTCCACCACATTTGAACAACATAATGCTCTGAAGGTCTACTCTGATCTTTTGTTCTCAGATCATGCTTTGGAGCTTTCACTGTGAAGTCTGTCAAATATGATTATGGTGATCTGAGACATTCCGGTCTCTCAGATGTTCCTTGTTATCCATCCCCTGGAGGGCATCGTTCTGTATCAGACTCCACAGAAGGGAACATATGCCCATACCTTATTCATCAATTTAAGCTAACACATCAAACTGGCTAAAGCAGTACTTAAGAGACCAAGCCATCAACAAGAAAACATCTTGTTCAAATTGAGTGGATTACTTTCAAGTGCATGAACACTGAGAGATAACTGATGCTTGTTGATGAACCAGGGACAGCTAATAACACTTGCTTTTAGGTATCCCATGAGATGCATATTCTAAGGCTACTTTTTCTGGAACAGCTATTGGAGCCATGCACCGAGGTGTCTGGAATAAGCCACCATGGATCCAGGAATCCTGTAGCTGTGTCTAGCACAGCACTGAATCTGTGTTAATATACTTTGCCTTTTTAAGCATAATCCATTCAGACATGTTCTGTGTGGTGGTATGGTTCCCACATGTGACTGTTCATATATGTTTGTTTATATATGTTTCATATATGTTTTAACTTATCTACTTCACAAACCCTATAATTTTCAGTAAACATTAGCTTTTCCTAAGATGACATCATATAAAAATCAGGTGATTGTAAAAGCAAAACAAAAAAATTAATTCCTTTCCTGTTCTTCCTCCTTGCTAATTGTTTTTTAGTGTGCTGCCCTAGAAAAGAGTTTGAAACTGTTTCCTGCTTGATTTCCAAAATGTCGACACTCTTCAATGCTTTGTATCGTGAATTCCAAGTGCGCAGAAAAGCTCTTAATGGTTATCTTGATTAATGGGTACAGTTAATAATTAATCTTTAATAGATGTTAATTCAACAGCCCTGTGAGTCATAAATGTTCTATCCTCATTTTATATGTTGGAAACTGAAACATGATTAGCTGCACCAGAGGACCTAGGAACATCAAGAATTAGATGCTCCAATATCTAATTGCAGTTACCAGTCTCCTCCTGCAATACAGAATTTGGGATTAGGCACATCAACTCCCTGTCCAGTGCGCAATGCCCCAGGATAGAATTAAAGACATCTAGAAGGCTGGTGAGAACTGCCAAAGTGAGCCACTGTGAAATGTTTTGCCTGAGTGCAGCCTTTCTACTGTGTTTTGAAGCTTGGTATGCACAGTGTGAGGCTTGTGGGACTGGAAAAAGAAGGAGCAAGAGAAAACATGACCTTGTAGCTCATGGGAGTAGGAGATGGTGAGGTTCTTGTCCCTATTCCCAGTGCTTTGTGTATTTCCCATGCTTTGTATAGGGTATTACATTAATATTTTCCTACCTGACATAAAATACCAAAGCAGGCTCAGGAATTTGGGGCTGACCCAGCTCTGCCCCCATGACGCTGAATAACCTAACTGCCGGTTTACAGGACCCTTCTCTTGCCTTTGCCCCCAGTTTCTCTGCGACTCTGGCATTCTCTGCTGTGCACTAACACAACCTCGGCAGGCTGAAGAATGAACACACGTGCACCCCGTCTCAATGAGGGATGTAAGGACTTTACCAGAGAAGGAGCTGAGTAGGTTTCTGCTGTCAAGAAGGTATCCTCTAAGATGGGCCTTGCTTCTGCCATGGCTGTAAACAAAGCAGCTGTCACAGACACCTTTTGTAAGTATACCTATGAGCATGGGCTGTAAACTCCCACTTGCCCAGAGATTTTGGCAGAGAATTGGGACACTGAGTCCAGATGCCAGATTTGGGGAGGTGTGGACTAAGCTGCTCTGGCTGGGTCACTCTAGACTCCCACAGGAGCAGAAAACTACGTGCACCTCAGCTGAGTACTTGGAACAGGGTTTGGGGGCAGGACAGTCTGTAGGTCCCACTTAAGGGTCTCATGGATTGAACTCTAAATGCCTTGCTTTAGGTGGTAGACCTGTGTTTAAACTAGGATAGGAACTGAGATCTCGCAAGATGCAGTCCAGTGACCTCTTTGCTAGAACATCTTTCCTATAATAAAATCCACAGACTTGCTTTGGAGAACAAAAGAGAAAAAACACTTCTTTTTCCCTCCCAAACACTTTCAGTCTTAGCTTTCGTACGTGATGGCCACAGAGAGGTACTCCATGCAGAACTGGGTGTCATTTTAATGCCCACCTGCTCTGCTTCAGAAAGGCAAGACAAGGCAAGAGGTTGGGGCTCTCAGCACCCGCTCAGCTCTGAACACAGTGAAAACTGGGATCCTCACTTCTCACACATTTGAAGCTCATCTCACTTCACCATTGCTACAGTTACTTAGAGTTATGCTAGATATAGAAAAGAAAATCTATGCAAATGTAATTATTAAGCTGGCCTTCCCAAGGTTGGGAAAGGCAAATTTAGAGGGTTTGGGGATAAACAAACCCATGAGGGAAGCTACAGATGCATCTTTAACTGGCCAGTCTGTGATAGGCATCCAACATGCGTCAGGTGTCACGGGCAGTTTCCCTATAAAGAAGTTATTATATAAAATCTGTGAATAGCTGGTGTTACCTATAATTACATCCTGGACAAAAAGAACAACATGAGAAATACATCTGTGTGGTGATGTTATGAAACCAGAGTTGAAACTCACAGAAGAGACAGTAATTAGTACGGGTATTGTTCCAGGTAGTTTTCAATAGCATTTTCACCACCCAGCAAAATGTGATGATACATCTCTCAACCTGAAGGAGAATAACATGAACAATATGTAAGGCATTTCAAAATGATGCTCCACTTTGATCACATCTCGATGAAAAGGAATGAGAAAAAAAAAAAAAACTGGTAGACTGCTTGGCATGTGAAAACAAAAAATAAAATGAAAATCCATGAGTAGAAAAGAACTGGTGGTAACCTCTGTAAGCTTTAGATCTCAGGTGCACTCCTTTCTATCTTACATAGTCATTTATCTCATGTAAACAGATGTAAATTGCTATTTTTTCCGTAGGGTAGGTCAGTACTCGCTTCAGCTCAATATAAGTAACGATGTCAGTAGAAGACATGGGGAAGCTGTGTGTGTAAGCTGTAGCTTATTGCCAGGATCCAGCTGTGAATTTCAGGAAGCTTTCCTGCTTCTTAAGCCTAAGGATGCAGATACTGTTTGATAAGTGAGCCCCTCTCTCCTTGACCTTCCATCCCCCCCACTCCTGCTAGCTCACATACTGTGCTGACCAAAGTCCATCAGGAGAATACAGTACTGGCATCTTTTATATTTAAAAATGACACAACCAAATGGGCTTAAAATTGTACTTTTTAAAAAATGGCAATGTTTGCGTTCTTTTTCTTTAATACTTAAGAGTCATATTTCCATGGCTTTCATGCCCTCTCCCTATTACCACCATGAGGGCTAGAAACTTGCTATCCTTCTGAATGAGTCTCACACGATCATATGAGTCCAAAAACTTGTGCCTCAAAATCAAAGAGCAAGAATAATATAGAAAAAAGAGGCACGATAATGTTATGAGGGAAGGCAACATTGTTCAGGGACATCAGTCCAGTGCATTCCTGGGTATCCCTTTATGGAATCTCAGCCATTTAAAAAGATCCACTTTATACATAAACACAGAGATGACTTCTAATTCATCCCTTCTTCAACCCATCAAACGCAACATCATATCACAGGTGTGTATCCTTTCTATTGGATTAGGGGCTGTGTCAGAGGTAGATCTTACCTGACACTTGGCATCATCTTCCAAATTAAATCTAGCATAGCAATGAAACAGGCCACTGACTAATGACAGATGCAGCCCACTCTCACTCAGTGGTTCGCCTGGGTTTGATGGCTCCCAGAGCTGTAGTCCCCCACAGGAGTTCTTTGAGGTAGAAATCAGGTTTTCTAATGTCCTGCAGGTCCCTTTTAAATGGTGGTCTCGTTAGACAAGCCCACTAGCTCAGAGCCCTGCCTCTTTCCATGTATGTGGGCATGAGCTCATTTCCAGCATGGCCACCTGCTTTCTGCATTCATGCCAAGAGAAGGCAGTCAGCGCATTTTGTGAGGATAGAGTTTTTTATCAAGAAAAGGTTCCACTCTTAATGCTGTTGGGAAAAAAAAAAAAAACAAACCACCTATCTTATCCAGCCTTACTACTGGAAACCGTGAGAGTATAAGGCAACTGCCCCAGGGATGTAGGAGCATACAGCAGTACAGATAAAAATAATTGTACTTCAGAATATGACATCCACAATGGAATGAGTAAATAAAGAGCAATGCAATGCAGGGCAGGCATTAAGAATTCATATGACAGTACTGTGAAACGTAGAAAAATCTATAATTATGTGGGAAAGAAGTGAGAGAGAAAATACATAGCAAAGAAAAACAATGTTTACATATAAAACTTTATCTTAAGGAATATCAACAAGTGACCAAGCCATTAGGAAAGAAATATGACCGAAGGTCAGAGGCTACCTTGCAAACAAGATTCCAAGTTATCAGTGTGAATGCAGGTTGAGTGACAGAGGAACACTGGTTTATTATCATTAATGTGATACTGTTTTTATAAGAGGTAGCTGGATGCTAGCTATTAAAACTAAATTATTTTCATCTATTCAAGAGACAGTATTTGCTGCTTTTGTTGCCCTCAAGCTGTACTTCTGTCCTTTTCCCAGCTCTTTTCTGGCCTTTCTCTCCTCCAGCTAATATTTTGGGTGGCTACTCACTTTTAGAAGGATTAAAGCTAAGCTGTGCATGTAATGTCTTTATTTTCTACGTGTTATCTTCTAAGGTGCCACACTGCTAACTTATAGTATGTCAAATGTTACTATTAACAAACTTTTACTATTTAACAAACTAAGCTGTAGTAAAAGAGCTAAGATTCAGTGGCAGTCTAGCCTGAGACACCATAATGAGATATCGGGTTTGTACATGAAGAATGAATGCCTAGCCTTACTGTAGTCTGCAGGAAAATTTCTATTGATTTCCATGTTTCACACAAATAAATGATTTTTACATTTAAGTCTCACCTTAACCCACATCCTAACCCTCATTAAAAAACAGGGCTAGATTTTCCAGTGAAGCTCCACTCCTTCATACTAACTCACAATGTAAGTCCATGATATTTGTGTTCACAGATTTATTGATTTTAAGAAGAAGGATCATCTTCAGGACTTTAAAGACTAGTAACCATCACCTGTTTTTTAACCCAGAAATTAGTATCTGGCCAAAACAGTGCTTCCCACCCAGCAGGTCTCAAGGGCTCCCCAAGGAGAGCAAAGGCAATAAATGGAATTGTGATGTATTAAATAATGAAATCTACTCAAAGAAAATCTCTTTCCCAGCCTCCACACATGCTAGGCAGAGTCTGGGGAAGACAGTAATGTGGGGAAGGGGACAGGTTTAGAGGGCTGTGGCCTCCCAGATGGTGACTCAAATGTTTTTAGTGACTTACATGTGTGAGAAGCGTCTCTGTCACACGGTGCAAATCTCACAGATACTGTCTGTGCCTACACGGGCTTCACCTGCTGAGATGTCAGTACCCTTCCTCCTCATTTCAGCATAGCATCCAGCCTCCCCAAATATGAAAGTCAAACCCTGCCTCTACTCTCAAAATATTCTTGTCACCCTCTTTAACTAGGCTTGCCATAAGCAATGTTGTAGAGAGATGTTTTTCGTGATGTTTTTCAAAGATTTTCAAAGATTCTCATCTTTGGAATTCATACAAAAGCATGATATTGAAAAGCTTGCCAATCTGAAATCATTGAGGAAAGGAGACAAAAACTGTTACAGAAATGAGCTCAGACTGATCTGAGATGTGAAGCAAGGAGAGCACTAGACAAGGATCTGATTTTTTGCCTGGCCTCTGTCACTGACTCACTGCAATCCTTTTTGTTAGTCATTTATTGTGCACCAATTTACTCACTGGTAGAGGAAAAACATTATTTATTTCCTTTCACAGAGCTGTCCTGAGTCCTACTAAATACTTCTTGTGCAAATCTTTGGATGAAAGGAACCATAAGAATTCAAAGCTTTTATTATATATTATTTATTATACTTTAAAACAAGTGTCATCACACTCGGAGGCGATTAACATTCCAAAGTCCAGAGGGTGGGTACCCTTTCGTATATATAAAACACATCATGCACCCTGTCTCACATGAAGGCTGACTGCATACAGGTGAGTCTGAATTCACTCATAGAATATTCATTTAGAGACAGAATCCTTAATTCTGCTTTGGTTTAGCATTTGTTAATTTTGTGATTGTCATGCTGTTTTTACTTAAGGCTAAAGTCTGTGATGATTTTTATGATGGGAGGGAAAAAAAGGCTGATAACTTAGAAGTTTATAATATGACAATTTTCTGTGTGTGGAAACAGCTGCAAACAGTAGCTTTCAATGGGCCCTCATAAGGATTTGCAATTAATTTAATAGGTATTGGGTCAAGCCATGTTGATGCAGTCTTGCAGATACTCACTATTAGTGTTAGAGCTCAAACTGAGCTGCTGTGTGCGCCCACCTCAGGCAGTGAGCATTTGCTGGGTTGAATAAACACTCTGAGGACACGGGAATCTTTCCAATAACATCAACTACTTGTGTTTGTGCATCCCCAAAGCTTGGTTTACAGTGGAAATGCCTATTAGACTAGAGAAAAGGTCAGGCATTATTAAAATCAATAAGGCATTTCCAAGTGATAATAACATTGCGTGATGGCTTACCAGCCTCATGACATGTTTTGTATTTGAAATCCTGCTGGGGAAAAAGCATTTTTAAGCCAAAAAAATAATGCTCACTTTAAATGCACTCACAAGCAAGTTAGGTGCAATTGATGTTTTTTTCCATCTGATAGCTATTATCCGATGATATTTTAGAATTTTATTAATAAGCATAACTGATGCATTTATTACTGGAGTGATTATCTGCCATTATCAAACACAAGAATTAATGCAGAACTATTATTTCACCAGCAAAAACTTGGAATTGCCTTGCCTGCTCTTAGCAAAGAATTCAGAACAGCATCACTTGCTTCTTGAAAGCATGTTTTTCCAAAAGCCAAGAAAAAAAGTTGCATTTTGAACAGGAAAACAAAGGATCTCTGCACTCTGCAGCACACCAGACTTCAAACACCCGCATATTTAAACATGTCACTGGGCTGTACTGTGCTTTCTTATTGTAAAGACATGCAAAAGGTGTTCAAGAAGGGCCACACAGCTGAAGGATATGAAGTGATGGGGGCTAAAAAGATCCCTCCCAGCCCAGCTGCCATCAGGGATTTCCTCACTCACTCAAGCTGCATGGACTCAGCACTTCTCCCTTGATGCCGAGGTGGAGGGGCAAGCAAGACTAGGGAGATGCTCAGCCCGCAGGAGGGGATGGCATCACCCAAAATAAAGGCAGACAGGGCTCTCTTCACTTGCTTCTCCTTCCAGCACCCTTTATGAAGCCATCTGCTGCTGGGAGAGCCCAGGGCAGCATGTTCCAGGGCTGGGGGCCATGGGGAGGGGGCATCCACTGCTTCATTCAGTGCTGTTACTGACCGGTGCCTCGGGGTGCCAGCTCCTTCTGGCATGCAAACATTGCTACGGTACTGTTGGAAACCTCACTGATTTCCTTATGTTTTCTCCACTGTTTCTTTATGTTGCATCACAGATTTCTTCACATTTTGCCAATGGATGTGTTTTCAGGTTTCCTGGGGCTCCTGAGGAAAATTGTCGCCATGGGCCCTGCGCTGTTCCTGCTCGGCCTCACCGCCCTTATCGGTGAGCTGGGGCCTCAGCTGGGTTGGGTTTCGTGCTGAAAGCATCCCCATGAGTTGTTCACAGAGGGACCACGGGGAGCAGGAGTACAGTGAGGTCCCCTCTCTGTACCGCACTGTAAAACCACATGTAGTTAAATGTCCTCAGTTTTCACAGAAGGTTGCTTGCCTTCCACCCACATCCTTCAAACCAACAAATGTGCAGAACGGGCCCAGCACCAAGCGGGAGTGACAGGTGTATCTCTTCCTGATCTTCCCAGCTAAGCTTATCTGATCCCTCCGCCTACTCAGAAACCATCTCGCAGATGTCATTGGCTGTTGGATGGAGTCTGTTAATTTCCCAGCTATTGAGAAAACAGCGTAATTTGCGCTGGCCACACAAACACTCACCTGAATAAGTTCCTCGCTGAGTTATAGTGGGGCATAGGAGATGTTCCCAGCTGGGGTGGCTCAGTACCACCAGCCATCATCCAAGGGGGGCCCCAGATGTCAGGGGGCATCGACTGGAAAGAGTCCTCTGAAATAAATGCAGAGGCTGTGGGTCCCTTCCCCCAAACCAGCTTAACAGGGCAGATCCCCAACTGTGCAAGTCATCATTAGATTCCTTCCCTTCAACGTATTAAATTAGAAAAGAACAAATTTCTGTTCTTTAGATCTCATTGATAATGTTCCTGATGGAGAGCAGTGACAATAATAAAAACATGGTGAACACAGAGTTATTTTCCTTATTGGTCTGGATGCAACCTTTGTGCTTAACTTCTATTCACCTGCAGCAGACTGCACAATATTGCTCTGAGATCTTATGTTTTCAAACACCTCCGTTTAATTTTTCAGCTCCATCTGCGAGTTACAGTTGCTATGGTGATATAAGTACTCTTCAAGCCCCTGTGATTTCCTGTACAGCTGTAAGGGCCCCTGACTGCGGTAGGTATAATTCCTTGCTTGGTTTGCTATATTTCAGCATACGAGTCTATTTGTAGATGACAAAGGGATACTTCGCCTTCCATTGTTGCCACGTTAAAGGTGGTTCAGCTGGTTAATTAACCAAAAAAAGGAACAAAGCTAACCAAAATAAAGTGGTTGGTGCTGCTAATCCTTCAGGTCTGGTGGGAAGCTGGAGGACCCACTTACAGTCTGACAGTCAGGATCATCAGCTTCTAAGCAAGGTGAAATGACGCAGCCCCTTTTCAGTCAAAACAGCTTCTTCCTCAGCCAGGGTTTCAGTATCAACATCTTCACAAAACCCCAGCGGCCTCTCAGTTTCAAGGGGAACTCACCCAGAATCAGGTCCTGAATTCTGGCATGTTTGGCTGAGACCAGCCAAAGACATATCTCATAGGCGCTAATCGAAGGAGGAAGGTCCGAGGCTTGTAGTCATCCTACTGCTGAGTGACATGGTTTTTGTAGCTCCTTCCCATTTTCTGGTGTGTTATAGGGATGCTAAGTTCTGCAGCCAGTAAGTTTTTTCAACTTCTCCCTTTTTGGGAAAAACAGAACGTGTGGCAGAAATAAAAAGACGTGCCAGCACTATACTGTGGGGTGCATAAAGCAAGCCGTCCTTTGCCACGCGTACAACCTTGACTTAGCTGAAAGCCAGTGGCCTCAGGCAAGGTGGCCGCCGGAGCAGACAGTCTTCTTTACAGCCACGTCACACGGTTTCCTCTCAGGAGACTTTCACGCTGGATTTTCTTTCCATTTCTTTTCCACTGTCTGAATACAGTATGGGATCACCAGTTGCTCAGAAGAGGCCCTTAGGGAGCAGATAGCAGGAAACAGCAATAGCTGGGAGCAAGGTGCTTGCCCCCCAGAGTCCACAAGGGTTGAGCAGCCCCACGTGGCAGGAGGGCTGGGGGCAACGACGGGAGGTATCCCAACCCGGAGCCAGTGCCGATCCCAAAGAAAAGGGCATGAGGAGGATGCTGCCTGTTATCCTGCCCAAATTAGGCAGACAAAATGCACTGCCTATTCTCCCTTTACAGTACCACTCATATGCAGTATCCTACGTCTATTTTCTGCCTTGTGTTATCGCTTTGTGTCACTAAATAGCAGACTGCTTTAGGTTTCTACTTCAGGGTGAGCTGAACACTTCTTAGCTCTCACTGACTGTACTGCCCAGACCTCCAGGGATGATAACTGGGGGATTCAACACATATGTAGGTGCCTCCACAGCAGACGCCTGAGTGTGGTGTCCAAGGATGAATCTGAATCTACTTGCTTGTTTACAAAAGTGGTTAAAAAACTCTTTATATACAGACTGACAACTTAACTGTTATTACAGTTTGCTGGTTATTAGTGATGCCTCTCATTTTTCAAATATAATTTAAAATTTTACTTTTCCAAATCCAGAACAATGTTTCCAGCAGTGCAGCAGCAAAGGAGGACTATGAATGCACAGTCCTACCTCTTCAGACAGTGGCAGCTGGTGGGTGACCAAAGCTGCCCTCTTTGCCTTGTCACCAATTCAGAGATAAATGCAGGATATTGGCACTGCAGCTCAACCATTATGATCAGAAGTCAATGGGCTGTGTCTGTTCCTCAAACGTCAGGCTGTGCCTGACACTGTGTAGCTGCATTTTTTTTCAAAACTAGAATTACACCTTTGATATACCAGTTCAACTGGAAAGCGAAGGTTTCAAAAGTGAGGGTATGTAAATTTGCTTCTTCCTATGCTACAGGAATGGATGCAGTAAAGAGGACTGCTGAGATAGACACTGTACGTCTGAGGAAATACGAGATCTCTATTAAGAGAGTAGCCAGAAATCTGTGCTTAGACCCAGCGCTCATCGCTGCCATCATCTCACAGGAGAGTCGTGTTGGCTTTCTCTTAAATGATGGTTGGGACCAGGGAAGACGCAAGTTTGGCTTGATGCAGGTACAATAGAAAGAGAAGGAAAATTAAAACTCATGGCTACCATAACAGTAATGTACTATACATTTCAGGGCTTTACCTTAGCAAATGACTGTCTGATATTCAAGACACCACTTAAAGGCATTCCCTTGCAAGAGTACCTCAAAGTTTTGGCTTAAGTGTTATCCTGAATAAGGTCACTTACTTGAATCATGGCCTAGGAGTATGAAAAACTGGGGGAAGCTGTAGTGGTGTTTGTGTTCAGATGGAAACTGATTTTCTTATTTGACTTTCCTAGATTGACAGACAGTATCCTAGCCTTTATGGAACCTGGGATAGTGAAGAACACATAAATCAATGTTCAAATATCCTAGCTCTTTCAATCAATGAAGTTCGGGCAAGACATCCTACCTGGAACTGGGAACAGCAGCTGAGAGGTATAATATCTGCTATATATTAGAAAGGGACACTCTCAAGATTAGGTGCAGAAACAATGAGGAAAGTTGCATTAGCTGCACCATCAAGATGTTAATAGTTGGGATTCTTAAATCAGAAAAAAATCAATAGCCCTCTTTTATTTTCCTCTGTCAGTATTTTGGTTTGTGATCCATGTTGCACTGTGCACACTGAGGAATTTTCATACCAATGTAGGTTTAGTTTTATTTCTTGCATGCTATTCTGTTAGTGTTTTTCTTTTTTCCCAAATTGTGTATACTTTTAAAATATCATAAGAAGGTTTCTAATAACATTTAATTAACATAAGGTGTTGATTTGTTGTTTGTATTACAATACGGCAGAGGCCTCTGAGTGATGGGAGCCCTCTGCATTTGTTGGTGCCATTTTTAAAGGAAAACAGCATCAGTCTGGCAGATTTTACAGCACCTCTTACAAAAAAACAGTTTTCTAGTTTAAAAGAAACAACCCCAAAACAGCAGACCAACAACTAGACTGTATATAACGCAGCCTCCCAGCTAAAAGCACTGTCCACAGGACTTTCATGTTTCTATCTGCAGTCAGAAACTATATGCAGACATAAGCTACCTGACAGCCTTCCTGCAATAGGAACTAGCGGGAAATGAGCCCAGCCTGGGAGCTGAATATACTGTCATGACGTAGAGACCTGGCCTGAAGGGAAAGGCAGAGCGCTGCACATTGTAGCCGGGCACATCTCCACCCATTTCAGGCCTGGGAGGAAGGCCAGCTACAGCCTCAGCAGGTTTCGACTTGAATTCAGCAAAAAAAGTCCACAGAGCGCCCCTAATATGGAGTGACTGGGCCACAGCTGGTGAATGGCCTGAGTCAGGGCCTCTTTAAAGGAAAAGCATGCCATTGTGCTCAATGGACACAGACAGGTTTCAAGTTATCCTCTCGTCTCTTTGCTCTACATGGGAAATGGTTAAGTGCATAAATGAGCTAAAAACAGACACACAAACCACCAGGAAAGATAGGAATTAAGGCACTGCAACAACACAGGATTGTCATGGCAGGCTACTAAATTGTGTCAAGAAGGCTTGGGATCCACATTTGCTTGTAATCCGTATTATCTGCATTTTATTGGTTCATGAAGTGTTATTTCTTGCTATCCTATCCTTGCTCTGCCACCGCATTTTCTGGGCCCAGCATGCCATTCCCATCCACATTTGGAGGTAATCATGGGTTCCTTCACAACAGAAATAAGGATTTTGCAAATTAAGACACTTTTCAACAATTAAGACAAAATTAACAATTTAACAAGCAGTTGTATAGGTTCAATAAGATGCATTGATCTTTTAGCTAAGAATTTCTATGTTTAAACCTGTATTATTTATTTATAAGCCAAAAATAATAACAACTTCTTTTCACTTCTTCCAGGGGGAATCTGCGCCTATCGTTCAAAGATTGGCAATGTCCAGGTCTATGATGAAGACCCATGCCATGGAGACAACTACTATGTCAATAATGTTATCAGGCGAGCCCAGTACTTTAAGAGGCAGGGGTTCTAGCTCATAAATTGACCCCATCACAGAACTTCTTTACAGATGGACTGGTCTTCTCACAACTTGGGGAGAGACAGGAACATCTGAGGGAAATTAATGTTTCATAGACTAACCCGATAGTGACTGTAGTATCAAAACCAATTCCTCCAGGATTTCCTGGTAAGCAGGTGCTGGCAGCATCAGTAAAGGACTTGCTCCAGCAGTCCAGTGACCCCCTGTCCTCAGCTGTCCCCATTCGCCTGGCAGAGGGAGCAGGCCATTGCCAAGGGGCGAGCTCAGCAGTGCCTGTCTGAGGGTACCAGGTACTGTCAAGAACTAGAAGTCATGAGCTCAGGGCTTTTAAAAGGAAGATGGGAACAGGCTGGTCATGTTTAAATGTTGCATTCAGAAGGAGTCATTCGCCTCCTCCCGTTCAGAACTGAATTTGCGGCTGATCATGTATCGCCCAGATGCAGATGGACAAGCAGTTCTGCCTTTGTACCAGCTGTACTGTTCCTGTCTCTGTCCCCATCCTTCCCTCTACCCATCCAAAAGGGAGGGGAAAAAACCCAGAGTTAAAGCCTTCTTTCCTCTTGATTATGCTGGCTACTTGGCAATGAAGAGACTTCTCTCCGAGTCTTTGATCTTTGGACATTTCTGCATTAGTTGATTATTCCTGTGGCCAGCCTCATAAGAAAAACACAAAATACACTTGTTTTAATCTCCTTAGCCCTGGAGCCTACAGCAGTGGCATGGCTAGTAAACTCTACAGGGTAAACAACAGCCTTACACAGGGGAAATCCTCTATATTGGAAATGCTGCAAGTGCCGTAGGAGGCATGCAGTACACCTTTCTAAGCAGGAGCTGGCTGCGTATGTACCCACCAAAGGAGCTGTATCACAATGACAGTGTTGGTGTAAACCTCACAACCTCTCCTGCTTTAGCTTTGGCACATTTACACTGCGGCCCGTCAAGTTTAAAACATGCACGTATTTCAGCATCTGTCCCTCTGTCATGAATCCCAACTTTTAATTAGGAAGTGAATTGGATTTGGGTTTATAAACTTTGTTTGGAAAAGTGTTTTTCAATGTGGATGGATCTGGGTGCAAATTTAGGTTTACTGAGAATCCAAATAAAGAGAAATGTATTCCAGTGCTGCGAATGACTCATCTTTGCAATTTCATCAGAGCCAGTGGGTAGCGACATGTGACTTCAGTAAATAACTCAATTCTATACTCCTGAAATGGGCCTAGGACTCAAGCTGAAAATATACAGGGGAAAATTCCCTTGGGATGCATGGGGGTGTAAAGAGCTGGGCTCAGAGACAGAGTTTGAGGGGGCAGGTGCCCAGGCTCCAGCCTCAAAGCAGTGCCCAGGACATGGAGAAGAAGAAAGTTCATCTTTAGCCTTTCAGCCACCATTTCAGAGGCACAAGGGTGCTTTTCTGCTATTTGTCACTGATGCTAATGCCCAGCAGCACGGGGTTAGTGTGACCCATGGCGCAGGAGTGCGGGCTGCCCACAAGGGTCACTGCAGCTAGTGTGAAAGCTGATTTGGAGCAAGCTTTTGCAAGCGGAGCAATTTTGACTCTATGCTCCTTGGTTTCCTGCGGTCTCACCTGTCACTCTTCTGCTTATCCTTCGTAGCAAGGACAGCACATAAATAAAGCATTTGCTGGCAAATTCAGAGTTTATCATCTCTGGAGACCAGAGGGAGCTATAAGACCTCTCTAATGTTGCTGATTTTTTTTTTAAGACTACAGAAAACAATTCAGTGCTGAGCAACCAGAGGTATTAAACTATCCATCATTTAGTCTTTAGTGAATTCTGCACTATACTGAGAAGATAATTTTAGTAAAATCACCACTTTGTAATAAAAACTCTGAAATATATCACATGGTTTGATTATCTCTATTTGAAATAGCTCATGTAAAATTAATAAGTTGAAGTCTGTGCTTCATTATCTTATGTAAACCTCTCGCTTTATTTTACTTCCTATAACTTCTTAACTATTAATGTACTGAATAAAGTCAGGTCAGTTCAGCCATAATGGTTAGACTTAAGGAGCTGAATGAAATGGAAAGATATTTGATGCAGCTAATTTTGATTTCACTGTGGTTATACGATATTTTAGGATCTTTGGCCTAACTGCCCTCCAATAACTTGTTTCATTTTTTGCTTGCTTTTGAACACCACACGCATTTTTGGCAGAGCAACATGAACTTCAAATGCAAGACGGGAATCTCATCGTGGCCCGCTTGCACAAAGTGATCTTTTTGAGTCTGGCGGCTGAACGAGAGTGGAGCTGGCTTTGGTTTCATTCACGTTCTGGTTGGTGACAGTGAGCACCGTCACTCGTGTGTGTTGCCGTCCCCGGGGAGCTGCGAGTTCCTCAGGAGCCCAATTTCGCCATAACGTCTCAGCGCGTCACCTGCGAAGCTGCTGCTTCTCATCGCAGCAACACCTGAGGGCTCACAGAGCTGCCAGCTGGCTAGGGCAGCAGTGCCATGGAGAAAACTGTGTTTAGTCCATTTAAAAGAAGCCAAAACTCACGCTGGGGCAAGGATGCCCCCCAGGGACCGTGGCCATGGGGGACGCGCAGTGGGCAGGGACACAGCCCCTCAGGACTGCCATGCAGCGTACTGGGAGGTCCAGGGGGGGAGTGGAGACTCGGGAGGGTGGAGAGGTACTGGACCGCAGCTGAGCCCGGAGAAGGAGGAAGGAAAGGCATTTCCCTAAGCATTTAATTGCCGATGTCTTCTTCCTCTTTTAATACTGGCATCAATAATTAAAAGTTTGCTAGTTGGCAATGCGTTTAATTAATTTGGAGTCCCCTAGTCAAGCCTGTTTTGCCGGCAATGGAAAAACAGGCAGCTTGGAAAGCAAACGAGCTCATACTGTGCTCGCAGATGCCAGAAAGCAGAAGCAAGGAAAGAGAAAAGCACGAATCGGGGCGGAAAGAAAGATCCAGAAGGTTCCGGACCAGCCGCCGGGAGGGAAATGGCCACTCAGCCGGCACACAGGGGACGACAAGGTAAGGAGGAGCCGTCAGTGGGATGCTGCCAGCGGGGGCTGGCTGGGAGAAGTCACCATCCAAGCGTTGTCCACAGAGTGACCGGCCAAGGACCGCCGCTGCAGCTGTCTCGTGCCTTCGGTGAGGCGGTCAGCAGCACTCCACCGAGCAGCCTCGGGCGCAAAAGGCCCTAAGCAAGGTTATGCCAGGGAAACCCCAGTGCTTTGGCTGAAACTTGGCAACGTT
Organism: Dromaius novaehollandiae; assembly: GCF_036370855.1. Classification (NCBI taxonomy): domain Eukaryota; kingdom Metazoa; phylum Chordata; class Aves; order Casuariiformes; family Dromaiidae; genus Dromaius; species Dromaius novaehollandiae. The sequence goes on along the minus strand of NC_088098.1, from coordinate 148,440,416 downwards.
GAAGAGCGGCTAGGAATCGACGTACCGAAATGAAGCAAAACCGCAAGTGCGAAACCGCTGTCGTGTGCGAAGGCACTGGAGCACTGGCGTATAGAGGGGAGGAGTGGCCAGCGGCCGCCCCTCCAGCAGCGCCGGGGGAGTCCTGGGGGAAACCAAACATTTTGCCAGGGGTGGGGGGATGGAGGGAAAAAAAAAAGAATGAAAATCCTATTTTGTGATTTATCTTTATCACAGCACTGCGTACAAAGCACCCGGGGTAACTCTCTCCGCTGCCGGCGCTGGTGAGGCACGGTGACGGCATCTGGGTGTGTTGCACCAGCAAGGATGCACACAGGAGGATCACAACTTGAACGAGAAGTACAGCCTGTAATAAAAATGAATTAGATTTGCTTTTTTTTTTTTTTAATTTCCAGGAAAGGGAAGAACAACATAGCTATGATTTGCTAATACAAGGGTAGGGCAAGTGCTGAGTTTGGCTCTTTCAGGGAAGGGCTGTGTCAGATACTTTGAAAAACTTTGAGGGTAGTGAAGCAATGCGACATTCACTGGAGGTTTTAAAGAACAAATGAGATTAATACTTAACGGTAGCTGTATTTCAGACTGCTGCAGAGCAGAGGAATGAAACAGGTATTTTCTTAAGGACCTTTCCAGGCAGGCTTTTCTGCATCAGAATTTGCTGCAAGCAGATAGAAATGACAACAAATTTGAGACAAGGAAGCAAAATCTTATCTGTTTGGATTCTATGCTTTGCTTTTAAAGCAAATTGGGAAGTATAATTAAATATTTAGTATGAATTTTGTCACAAATGTAGGGAAGCATGGATTCCTTAAGAGAACATGGAGAAAAGGCAAACCTTATCATAGATGCTTCTTATAATAAATACTGAACATGAGGGGGAAAGTTTTCTTTCTCATACCCTTGTTAAGCTGCAGGCAGTACTGGCTGATCTCTGCATTGCATAGCCACTGATCTATCTGAAGTAGAGGCCTGCATTGACCGACTTTTGTAGACCCTAGACAGAGGGAGCAGTTAAACAACCCATTTCACCTGTAACTGAAACAATAGGAAACCAGTGCCAAAAGCAGGTCACTGTAGGATGAAGCCATAAGCCACATGGGGGTCCTCTGGTGACTGACTCTAGATGCTGAAGCTGGATCGGTTTTAGCCATATGTCCATGTCTTTATCTGAGAGAGAGAAAACAAAGGCAAATGCCACCACAGCAATGCAATGCTGAATAACTGTGTTTGTTTTGCTATATCACTTACTGAAAAAGTGGGATGGGATTTTTCTGGCCGAGAAACTGCTCCCAGGACTGTGCTTCTTCTGTGGTTAGGGCAGCAGGGCTTCATGCATGTTCAGGAATGCACCCCAACATACAAGGCCCATCTTATGGATTTTTCTTCCAGACAAAAAAACACCTCATGTTTTATCCAGGTCAGAAAGGGCAACACTGCTCCTCTATCAAATTGGGGATGTCATATGAACATAAGAAAGGCTCTGTGGATCAAACCAGTGGTCTATCACCTCAGAAGTCTGCCTCCAGCAGCTTCAGTAGGAGATGCTACTTGGAGAGGACACAAGAGCCTGGCTGCTTTCTGCAGTCATTTTTCCTTGTATACCCCCAGCATCCACAACTGTTGCAATAGGGAATGGTAGGAGTCATGTCCACCCTTTGTATCGAGTTGTCAACGAATCTGTAGAGGCACTTTGGGAACGTGCTGGTAGTGTTGGCCTCCACAGCTTCCTAGGGCTGCAAGGTCCTGGAGTTCGCCACCTGCTCTGGAAAGAAATACCACCTTTTATGTGTTTTAAACTGATGTCTTACTAGTTTCACTGAGTGCCCCCTAGTTCCTGTACTGCAGGATTTGGCGAACAACATTTTTGCATTCACCTTATCCATCACCTTCGTGATGTTGCAAATCTCAGTCATCTCCCGCGCCTCTGCTTTCCCCTCTCCAAACTGAACTTCAGCATCACTTAGGCATTGTTCTTCCCTGGATGCATTAACTCACACTCATCTGTGCTGAACCACATCTGCCAGCTTTTTGCCCACTTGGTTTTGTGAGGTCCTTCTGGAGCTCCTTGCCACCTGCATGGCTTGCAACTCCCCTGAAAACATCACCTGCAAACTTGGAGATTTCATTGCTCACTCTCCTCACTCCTCTTCTCCACCTTGGAAAAGGACTGTTAAACCCTTTCCCTTGCAGAAAGCAGCTTTTAGTCCATGAGACAACCTGCCTTCCACTTCTATGGTCACTTATCTTCCTTAATAATGTTGTTCTCAAACTTTGCCAAAGCCACAAGTATATTTTGCCCACTGGCCTTTATCCATATACTTGCTGATACTCTCATAGAAGACCATTAGGAGAATGAGACAGGATGCCCCTTTACAGGAGCTGAACTGACACTTTCCCAGCAGACCAGGTTTGTCCATGTGCTTGGTGATCTTACTCTTTAACATACACACTTCCATATGGCCCAGGATGGCAGCCACGCTTACCCAGCCTGTAGTCCCGAAGATCCTCTCTGGAGCCTCTCTTGCAGCCAGGGGTGACACTGGCCATCCTCCAGCATGCCAGCACTGTGGTCACCTCTGGCAGTTGGTTTCACACCTTGGCCACCACTTCCACTGTTAAACAGCTCAGTCCCCTCAAGCTTTTGGGGTGAGGGCCATCCTGGCTGGGGGGGATTTACTGACAGAGATCCTTTCTGTTTGGTCTAGTACTTAATATCTGTTTACACTAAATTAATCTGGCTTCTCTGAACTACCTCATGCCTCAGGTATGGGAATCTCTCCTGCACCTTCACAGTACATGGACTACAACGAACTTCTAAAGCCTTATCATCCCTACATGCCCCTTTTACACCTTTTTCACTAAGTTGGTCTGATCATTCCCTAGCTGCTTTGATATATTTGAAGACCATGTTGCTAACAGTTTGATCATCCCTTACAAGGCACTCTTCAAATCCATTTTCAGTCCTTTTGCTTTCCTGTTTACATCTGATCTCCTGTGTTTTAATGTCTCTTTTCCACCAATTCTTGTATGGACAAGTTTTCCTCTTCTTACATGCCAGCCTTCTCCCTAGGACCGTCACCTTAACTTTTCCTCTGAGATGGATCGATTTTGTTTTCTTTTTCAGTGGTGGCACCCTTTCAATGTGGGCTTCTAACACACTATTTCTGAACAGGTTACTTACAGGCTTCTCGGATTTTGAGCTGCTCCTTCTTAAGAATTTGGCATTGCTTGGGAATTTTAAGGGTGCGGTGAGGTGGAGTCTGGGATTTCCATCCACAGGATTGTGTTTTCCCGTAATATTTTTATGGTGCCTACTCTATCATTCCTACAAAGCTGGCAGGCTAGCAGTGCTGCATCCCATTGATTATCCAGCCTCTACCAAGTCTCTGAGATGCCCATTATCAGGATTGTCATTTGATGCCAGACGTTACAGTTCTCCCATCTCATTTTTAAGTGTTTAGCATTGGTGCAGAAGCAACAACTTTGCCTGTACTTCACTGCTTAATATTGCATGTGCCCATAGTTTGTCACGATATTCTATCTAATTTGTCTTTACTGTTTATTGTGACTGTGCTGTTTATTTCCCTCCTGCCTTTTCAGAGGTAAATTGAATGTTAGCCATGCCCACCTTGAAGATCATGTCAGTCCAGATCAGGTAGTCAGCTTTCCCCTGCTTCTAGTTTAAATGGTCCTCTTCTAGTTTAAATGTCCTCTACAATCATGTTAACTCGCAGGGCCACAGGTTGGTTCTGTTATGATTCAGGTGCAGCCCATCCTTTCCGGATTAGTTCCTCTTGTCCCACCTCAAACCTCCCTCTTTAAGCCATCATCTCATCCTTGCATTGAGACCCACAATCCCTGCCTGCATCTCCCACTTCACCTGTGCCATAGGCAGTATTGCAGAGAACACTGGGGTGGAGATCCTGGACTTCGCTCCCTGTCCAGTGATGTGAACTTACCATCCATCGCACCCCTCCTGATCTCTCATATGTTACTGGTACCAACACACCGACTTCCTCTGCATCCTTTACTGACCTACCTAGGCACCTTGTGAGTCTGCCCAGCAGGCCAGGTACCGTACAGCCCCACTGGATGTGAAAAAACCAACTATCTACGTGTCTAATAATTGAATCTCCTGCTATCTTCACCTGCTTCTGCCTCTCCCCTCTGCTGCAGGAGTATGGTCAGCACAAGAGGACACTGATACCAGCTGGAGCTGGTCTCATCTGAGAGGTGGGATCCCTCCTTACAGCACTCCCTCATGTCAGCTACGGGCTCCCTGCTTGTCTTTGGGGCCTTGGCGCAGCCCCAGAACACAGGAGCTGCCCCCAGTACAGGAGCTCCCAGCACCTAGCAGCTCCCAGCCTAGGAAGGCTGGCAGATATCTTGCACTCTGTACTGTAAAATGAGTAACCCTCATCTTCCTCGCACACAGCTTAAATTAGCTTAATTGGGTTGGGAAACTTATATCAGTCTACTTTTTCCTTTGAAGGCATAACTAGGATCACTCGTTTCTTCCCTGGCCATTATTAAGCTAATTAGTGGAAGATGAGAAATGCTCAAGAGCATGAAAAACCCACTCGGCAAGGAACAAGCTGACCCAAGGCTCCCTGTGCCTTCACTCCTCTGAACTGCCCTGTCTGCAGCCCTCTGTCTTCCAAAAATACTTCGTATCAAGGAATTGGAAAAATTTCTTATTAAAAGGCAAGTGAGGAGAAAATACTTCTGCTGTGGGTCCCAATTCTACCCTTTAAATCACGTTTTGCTTTAGTAATTCACTGCCTATTCAGCCACACCTCAGTTTATCTCTGGTCCTACATCTTACCTCCTGCCAGCCCAGCACTGGTGCCAGAAGACCCCAGTAGCATCATTATTTGCTTGAACAGCTTCTGCTCAAAGTTGTTCTTATGAGGCAACAAATTCAGAGAAACTTCTATTTTTATATAGAAGGACAAATCCTGATTCTGTGCCTCACACATGGTCCAAATGACAGCAAGAGCTACTACAGCCTTTAGGACTAAAAGACTGATGCAGCTTAAAAGGGAGTATTTCTGCACTGACTGTGAAGAGGTCACACAATATGGTATCTGCAATGTGGCTCAGAGCTAAGGATTTTTGATAAAGTTTAGCACCTAATCACTTCTTGTGCCTAAAGTCCTCCTAAGGGCATGTGGCCTTTTCTTCTTCTTTTTTTTTTTTTTTGGTAGTGAAAGCTGTTAATTAGTAAAATTAAAGCTAACCTTCTTATATGCCTTCTGTAATGGCATGTGATATTTAGTCTTTTCATTACAATGCTACTAAATGTAATCTCATATTAATACCAGATTAACATTTTTAATTATAGAAGGCATGATATATTATGCATGTATAAGTCCACCAGAATCTGACTGATAGGATGCAAAAGATTAACAAACAACTGGAAAATCGTTATATGATCAGAGGTAGCCAGCATCGATTTTTGCAAAGGAAAATAATTTCTCCTAAATCTCTTAGAATTCCATTAACATTTTAGTAAATTTACAGATTAGGAAAACTGGCTGTTGCTAGTATCTCCTGTCCTCCCACAACCAGCATAAACACAGCTCTAACAGTGTATGAACAGTCATATGCTTGTGCCTGATCTGGATCAAATTCTCTGTGTCAGATGGTCTGATAGTACATATATCCTTGTTAATGATCCCAGAAATACACTGCATCAAATCAGCAATGGGATTTGGATCCTTTAGAGAGTGTCAACAGCCATCTCAAATCAAGGGACTGTTCTGTTCAAAAACTCCAGCAATAAATTAGGACACAGAAGAGTAGAAGAATAATATAGAAAAAAAATCTAGTATTTTAATGCAACACTATCTTCTGGAGTAGGGCATGTGCAGAACTGGTCATGAGAGATCTTGAAGGATGTTACACATCCAGAGGAAGTTCAGTGAATGTCGTTGGGTTTGCTCAAGCACTTAGGGCAATGTGTTACGAAAAGAGCTTGAGAAGATGAACACTGCTCAACTTAGAGAACTGGATAAAGCACTGAGCATTACGAAAGGGTGGTTCATATTTTTCTGTGTTCCTTGTCACATACCAAAAAAACATTCATCAAAATAGAAAGGCAAGTGTCAAAGCAAAAAAAATGGATATATTCTTGCATCGATGTGTAATTAGACTGTAAAATTCATTGAAATGGAAAGGTTTCAGATCAAGGAATTCACAAAATTCAGGAATGGTTTGGGTATGTGTACAGTTACAGAAATTAGGAATATAGAGAGCTGTCATAATGACAAAAACCCTGGCAGTAATTTTTTTATACCTTTTTCTTAGAATTGGAGACAATCTCTAACAGGACACATCTGTATGGGGCAGCAAGAGGCATACAGGAGAACAGATCACCCCAGAGATATTTGCCCTGAAGTATTTCATCACTGGAGGCTTCTGTTTCTGGCTTCTGCCAGACCCAGGAGAGAAAAGCAGTTAGACGCTGGAGCTGAGCCAGTAAAGAAGTGCCAGACGTAGTCCAGCTTCGGGGTAAACCAGGATTGTGTTTCCCATATTACTGCAGTGCTAGATTAAGAGCTGCCTATTGATAGTCCGTGAAAATAGTTTATTGACTGGATTGTTGTGACACTTGCTATGTATACTGTAGGCTGGTGTTGTGCATTTATCAGCTGAGTTATTTCAATAACAACATTGACAGATTGCACTATAAGGAGGCTGAAGAACTGGCTGGACTGCTGCAGCCAAAGGGTAATGGCCAACAGTTCAAAGCCTCACTGGTGGCCAATCACTAGTGGCATCCTCAGTGGTTGAAACTGGAGTCAGAACTGTTTAGTGTCTTAAGAACACCTTGGGCTAGGGACAGAGAGCACTCCCAGAAAGCTCACAGGTGATACCAAACTGGAGGGAGTGCTTGCTACACTGGAGAGCAGGGCTGCCAGTCAGAGGGACCTGGATGGGCTGGACAGGAATCTCACGAGATTTAACAACAGGCAGTGCCAAGTCCAGCACCTGGAGAGGAATAACCCCCGCACCAGTGCAGGTTAGGGGCCAACTGGCTGGAAAGCAGCCCTGCAGTGAAGGACCTGGGGGTCCTGCTGGACACCAAATCAACCACAAGCCCGCAAGGCACCCTTGCAGCAAAGAAGGCCTACAGTATCCTTGGCTGCATTAGTCAGTGTTGCCATCAGGTTGAGGGAAGTGATCCTATGCCTATTTGGCACTTGTGTCCAGTTTTGGGCTCCCCAGTTCAAGAAGGACACTGACATGCTGGAGTGAGTCCAGCAGAGGCCACGAGGCTGGTCAGGGCTGGAGTGCAGGATATACGAGGAGAGGCTCAGGGACCCAGGTCCATTCACTTGGAATAGAGAAAGCTTGAGGGAGACCTTTTCAGCTACTACCATGGAGCTTATAGAGAAGATGGAGTTACACTCTTCTTGGAGCTGCACAGCAAAAAGATGAGAGGGAACAGTCACATGTTGCAACAAGGAAAATTTGGATTTGATAAAAGAAAAGCAATTTTTCACAAGAAAAAGTGAGTGGTTAAGCACTGTAACAGGCGGCACAGAGAGGATGGGGAATCTCCATCCTTGGAGATGCTCAGAACATGACAGGACCAGGCCATGAGCAACCTGATCTAGCTTTGAAGTTGGCCCTGCTTTGAGCAGGAGATTAGACTAAAGACCTCCAGAGGTCCTTTCCAACGTAAGTTATTCTGTAATTCTGTGATTCTGTGAATGTGCAGCGAGAGGGGAGAATGGAAGATGTAAATGTACTCTTCACAGCAAACCCAGTGAGAGACGATGAAAGAGCTATTCACATGTATGCTGCAGCTTGCCCCATGGAGGAGTTTCCCACATAGGCTCTGGGCAGGGAAGCAGGAGCACTGGCATGATTTAAATATCATTTTTCAAGGGCCAGGGAAGAGAGAGTCAGTGAAAACAGTGAAGCCAACACCCCCAGGATTTCTGGACCTGGACTAAAATAGCAGATCTAGCATATGATTGGCATTTTGGCATCCATAGCCCTTTTCCTCAATAAAGCTGAGTTTTGTTCTTAGAGTTAAATAAGCAATATTTTAAGAAGGCTTTTCTGAGTTACTGCATTCTCCTCACTACAGACTACCAAAGAGAATAAATTCAAGTAGCAAAGCAGATCAAACAGGCTGGGCAAGTGCTGTTGATACACAGGTACCATAGTGCCGTTGCCGGAGTACGAGAACTGCAGGGGAGTGAAATCATGAGGCCTGAAGGGGAGTCCTTAGAGAAAACAGAAAGAAGATGCAGAAGTTCAGCTAATCCTGTAACCACAGCAGCCAATTAATATCTGACTCAGACCCTGTTCCCTCCAAATGAAAAAGGGTGGAAACTCCTGTTGTTCTATTCATTAGTAGCTTCTCCTTCCTTGATGTTTCCAAGAGATATGTTAAAATAATAACCTTCTGGAGCAAATATGCCAGAACCACTAAGCACGTCTCTGCCTAGTTATTGTTTGAGCAATAAAGGTAAATCCGGGGGATCAACATGAAAATCATTTAATCACTGCTAACATTGTGCAGTGGCTCCATATCATGAAAATGTTGTCAGAAGTGAGGTGATATCCAGGACATACACACCATCGAAGGAGATGGGGGCTTATGAGGAAACATATCCACAGAATAAAGTCGGGGCCTTTCTGTCTGTGAACAGATCTGACAGCAGCTGGAATCAGACCCATGACAAAGGTAGGCCATGGGTCTCTGGCCCATTAAGTCCACATACACTTTGCTTTCGGCCTCCTACGCACTGTTTGGGGCACGGCTGCAGCCTCTGGAGACAAAAACCAGAATCCCCCATTCACAGCAGGCAATACTTTACCCTGAAATATTTTTGGTGTTGTTGTGAGATTGGCGCCCCACAGCTGTCTGACTGGCTGTAGCATGACAACTTTGACCACCACACCTCAGGCTCACTCCACATATCTGGACCCTGCTGCATCCTTTTTCTTCCTCCTCATGTTGTGTCCCCCCAAAGCCAGCTCTGGGCGGGAGGTGGGACAGGAGAAAAGGGGAGGCACTGGGCAAAGGTTTCAGAGACTGCTTGAAATGGCAGGGAACGGGAGGAAAGCATTCCAAAATGCTGTGGCTGGGAAATGGAGGGAGGGAGAGGTCTCTTTGGCACAGGCAAAAAGCTTGCTCTGCAAAAGTAAGGAACGGCATGACCCTCTGATTGAAGCAACCATAGTCAAATAACCTCTCATTAATGTGACGCTGAGGTCCTCAGCACTCAAGCAGTGCTGACTCTTTATGGCAAATGCAGGTTCAATGATCAGAACCACCTGCCTAATTTTGATCACTGCACTTGCAAATAGGTATATGCCGGGAACCTCTCCACCTCACAGCAGAGAAAGGTGTGGAGGCAAATGGTTGCCTGAATCATTTCGGAGATGAGTTGGGCTCATTAAACAGTATTACGGAAAACAAAACAAAACAACAGAACAGTGGAGCTCAAAAGCGATGTCAACAGAGCACATTGTCATGGGGGGCACTCCTCCGGCCTGGAGGAGATGGTCTGTAGCGTAGGAGAGAGCTAGTCCCATGCAGTGCAGCTGCAAGCCTGTCCATGCCACACAGCCTATAGCTAAGGGTCAGTCATGGCCCTCTTTCATTTAGCAGGCACAGCCCAGGATGCCGGGACAAGACCAGGAGAAACACCTGCAGGAAAGCTGGATTCCTTGTCTTTAGTTTAGCCATCATCACGGTTTCTTTCAGGAACAGGTTGTGAAACATAAGAAATATGTGGGTACAGAGACACCCAGAGAAAAATAGGTGGTTTTTTTGTTTCGAAATCTGGGAAGTGCCACTCCTGAGAACATACCTGTCACCATGCCAATGTCTATAATGGCACAGGCTCTGTTTACATTAGAAAACTTACTGTTAAGCCTCACAAAACCACAGCCCAGTACATTTCATCACAGTGTCAGATTAACAGAAAAAGGGAGGTACCTCATCATATATATCAAACTTCTCAAAGCCTCGGTCCTGTGGCAGAGGCTGCGCTGCAGACAAGAAGGTAAGACACCATCAAGGGCAGGAGCTCTTCTCATTGTCCTCAGCAATACCATCTCCTTGGTGGCCCAGAGGCAACAGGCTTTGCTCCATGAGATTTCTGCTTGAATAAGGATGCCAAGATTTGTCCCGTAGTCCTGGATTCAGCTCACCTAAATTTGCCTGGCTCTCCTGTATTTATGAGCATTTTTTCCTAGGCTCCCTTAACAGCCAGAGAGGAGAAATAGCTGCTCCCAGGGCACAATTCATCCTAAAGTAGATATACATGATAATTTAGACAAAGTGCTTCCTGAAAGTGCCTATTTCTCCCTGTTGAGTATAAAGAAAGTCTCAGAGGATTCAGGCAAAACTGTCTGCATGCAGAAAACATGGTTTGTATATAGAATATGGGCATAGAATAGGTGTTCATAGTGAGAGTGCCACAGCAAAGAGCACTGAAGGTTATTAATTTTAATTTTCCTGAATTAAATATTGAATTTGAAGGAAGTTAGCAAGACATCCTACAGGAAGCAGGTTCTAAATATCACCAAAACTGAATGGCCACAACTGTCTTGTGAATGGTTGCAGTCTGTTTTGCGTCAGAAGAGGGAGATCTGCCATTAGGATATTAGCGATGGCTGCTTATAAAAACAGACGTGGAGTCATTTATATCTCATTTTGCATATCCAGCAAAGAGAAATAGCCCATCATTTCAGGCACAGTTTCTTTGTGCTTGTCCAGCATGTACTGAGATATATTTATGTCTTCATGTTTGCCAATGCTGATTGATTTTCAGGTTGTTTTGCGAGCTCGGTAAGAACCGTCCCCATGCATCTGATGCTTGTACTGCTGGGCCTCGCTGCCCTCCTGGGTAAGTCTGGCATCTCCCCCTGCTTCACTAAGCCCCTAAGTCAAGGCAGCTTCCCCGTACTGGGAAGTGGAAGAGATGAACACATCTCCTCACCTTCCTGCTCCAAAGTCTAGCCCCGTACGCTGAAGGAGAGGGTTGGTTCAACACCAAACCATTTGTCATTAAATTGTATCCAACAACAGAGTCCTCAGCTCCTCCTGCAAGTCCTGCCAGGGTGGGCACAGGCTGGGTCTCGCATCCTGGCACTCACGAGGAGGGACAGAGGTAGCCCCTTGGGGCTCCCATGCCTGTGCCCCACAGCCCATCCTCCCCACCCACAGCTACAGCAGAGTGTGCCTGGGCTGTAGCCTTCTCTGGGCTTTACTTGCAGTCATAAAACTGCTTAAATATTTCTGTTTAACTTTCTCAGGTACATCTCAGAGCCAGACTGGCTGCTACGGTGTTGTAAACAGAATTGACACCACTGGGGCTTCATGTGAAACTGCGAAACCAGAGAAATTAAACTACTGCGGTGAGTATCACTCTTCTGTCTCATGGCTCTATTTCACAGTGAGCACAGTAATCCAAAGTGCTTTTACGTTTTCAAAACGCTGAACACTCACTGTTGGCTGATCCTTCATAATATCCCTATAGGCTATCATTTACTTCCTTTAGAAGTGAAGCAAATAAAATTTTGATGTAATTCTGTCTATATTAGAATAATTACACTAGGGCTGATTTTGACCTAGGTGACAGACAATTCTGAGTCTTGAAAATTATTAAGAAAACATCTTTACTTTTTATTTTAATTACAGGAGTTGCAGCTTCAAGAATGATTGCAGAAAGGGACCTACGAAGTATGGATAGATATAAAACTCTCATTAAGAAAGTTGGTCAAAAACTGTGTGTCGATCCAGCTGTGATTGCTGGCATTATCTCTCGAGAATCTCATGCTGGCAAAGCGCTGAAGAACGGCTGGGGTGACAATGGAAATGGATTTGGTTTAATGCAGGTATTTGCTGATACTCCAGTAAAACCTGATAAACAAATATCATAAAAAGAAAAGCAAACCTCCTAAATATATCATCCATTACTGCAGAGAAATGACATTTTGCTTGACATTTCTAGGTTGACAAAAGATCACATACACCTGTGGGAGAATGGAATGGAGAAAGACATCTTACACAGGGCACAGAAATACTTATCTCAATGATAAAGAAAATACAGAAAAAGTTCCCACGCTGGACGAAGGAACAACAGCTGAAAGGTAGTATACAGACTATAGATTTTGTCCAGGAGAAAAGAAAATCTTTAGGATAAGAACATACTGAATTATTTCCTGTTTTCCTTAATAACTACATTTCTGATAGACTCTTGCTTATCTTTTCACCAGTAGTGATGTTTGTTCACTTTTTTATTTCACAGGCAGAAAGACAAGCTTTATCTATTCTGTGTTGTTTCTGCCTTTCCTTAGTATGGCATTCTGTCTGAATTTTCAACACTGTGCAGCAAATATTTGTACACCTGAAATCTACTTTATATTATAGCTGAACTTTCCTTATCTGACCACGAGAAAACTACAAACATTCAAGTTAATAGTTCTGTAGTTTACTTGAATGGCACAGGAGGCAGAGACGAGGTGTTTGCAAAATGAACGTGCTTCCAGGGAATTGCAAAACTCTGCTGTGCAATGTGGAAAATCTGCCTGTTTCTTAGCAGGTTGTACCTTGCAGCCAGTGTCACCCCGCTGGATTGCTGGGGGTGCCAACGTGAGCTTGATTCGCAGGCAGCTCAGAAGTCTACCTTTCAGCACAGCAGATGTGGTAGCATACACAGGAGCAGCTATAAGGCAAAGCACGTGCAATATATAATTATGTTTTAACTCTCTTTTAAGAGCAGTAATTTTAAAGGATCAATAAAAAGTTACAAGCATGTTGGATCTTATATGATATTATGAATAAGCCTGGTGCAAAGGAAGGGGTCGTGCTGGGCCAGGTAAATGGTGCAAGTTCATCAAGCTGCTAACATATGTGAACAAAACCCCAGTACCATTCTGAGGTTTTGGTGGATTCAGGAATAAATATAAGCTGTTTGCAGAAGCCCAGTTAAGTCAGGGAGGCTCTGATAATGGCACCTGTTCCCCACCTTCAAAAGTCCTGGTCAGTGAAAGCTTTCAAAACAAGTAAAAGCAGGACACATGAGGCTGCCATTTTCACTGATTTTTTTTTAGCCAGTATGACTCCTTTTGCTATTTCATTTCAGGTGGGATTTCTGCCTACAATGCTGGTTCTGGGAATGTCCGCAGCTATGAAAGAATGGATATTGGCACTACCCATAATGACTATGCCAACGATGTGGTTGCACGAGCCCAGTATTATAAGCAACATGGATACTAGACTTGGGAATCTTCTTTACAGAGTAACTTCCTTACCTTGCATGACACCCATGAGGGAGACAAAACACAAGGGAAGAAGATGTATCCTGCAAATCCGTATTGATGCAAATTTACAGGAATGATTTACATGAATAAGAACTTGCAGACTAAAGCCTCAAATTTTTAAAACAATATTCAGTAAAACACTGGTCATGTAATTCCTTTAAAAACAATATGTTTTGGATTTAAAAAAAGTAGTATTACCAGAAAGTTAATAATATTTTGTGCTATCTCTCTGTTTCTCTGAGTTATGAGGACTATCTTGTTGCGCTATTGATAAGTTGCTGCCTTCCAAATCTTAAAACACATTTATGTCAAAATCTGTCATTCTCTTAAGAAATCAAAACAAAAAAAAATAGCTCTTTGGGGACTAGCTTAATGATTTGTTTTTCAAAACTGCTGGGTATTTACACTATATTATTGAGTAGTCATTTTTTCTGAATTTTAATTTTTCATATAAATGCATAGAATAGAGATGGATGTTTTCAGTCAGACAAATAATCAAACAGAATTTGAATAAAAGTGTTCTTAGCAAACGAAGCAGGACTCCAATGTACTCATATTTTCATGTGTGTTAGCAAAGTTTGAACACGGACAACGTTAATTTTAGGTAGCTAAACAAAATGGGAAAAGAATGGGATGAAATACATACTTCTGCTTCATAAAATTCTTTCTTTTTTCCCTCTGCCGTCAAAGTCTTTACACTCCTGCCACGTAAAAAAGCGACACTCAGTAAAACATCAGTCTTTGTGTTTGGCATATTTGCTGCTCCTGTTACTTCTAGACCTGAAATTGAACTCCCTTTTGGGCCGGAGGGTGGAAAGGCAAGGAAAGGAGAGGGGTAGATGTCAGCAGGACTGAACAACTGTCATTTTTCAGGGCTAAAGGAACAGTTGGCTTTGGTCTGCCAGCAAGCAGTGCAAGCTGTGCCTTTTCCACTGGCATCAGCTTGCATGCCAGGGGAATATCCTTTATTCTTGATGTGCAGTTCTTCAGGGAGTGAGAATAACTGTATGTCAAAATACCGAGAAGAATCACTGGCTGCAAGAGTCTTAAAAGAGTATGAAAATGTAATCCAAAGCCATTAGTAGTGCACCAAGTTATGATTCACATCCTCCTAGGAGCGACTGGAGACCATGCTGCAAATGTCCAGGATGGATTTACAAAGGGTAAATAGTGCCTGGCCAACCTGTTTGCCTTCTGTGATGAGAGGATTGGCTTTATGGAGGAGAGGGAGCAGTGGATGTTGTATACCTTGACCTAGGAAAGACTCGGCCTCAGCCTCCCATAGTATCTTTATGGCCACACTGGTCAGGCATGGACTGGGGAGGCAGACAATAAAGTGGGTATAAAATTGACTGGACTGCCAGGCTCAGAGGACCACTATAAAGTCCAGTTGGTGGCCAGTTACTAGCGACATCCCTCAGAGCTTGATACTGGAGCCGGTCCTGTTTAGTGTCTTCATGAACACCTTGGGCTAAGGACTGTGCGCTCCCAGCAATCCACAGATGACGGGGGGGGGGGGGGCATTCAACACCCCTGGAGGGCAGGACTGCTGTTCAGAGGGGCCTGGACAAGCTGGAGAAATGGGCTGACAGTAACACCATGGAGGTCAGCTAAGAGAAACACAAAGTCTTGCACGTGGGACAAAATAATCCCATGCCCCAGTAGGGGCTGAGGGACAAATGTCTAGAAAGTAGCTCTGCAGAAAGTGAGCCAGGGGTCCTGCTGGACAACAGGACCCAGCAATGCGCCTTTTCAGACATGAAAGCTAAGAGCATCCTGGGCTGCATCAGGAAGAGCACAGCCAGCAGGCTGAGGGAAGTGGTCTTTCCGCTCTCTTTGGTGCTTGTGAGACCAGATCTGGAGCACTGTATCCAGTTTGGGCTCCCTGATACAAGAAGGACATGGACATGCTGGAGCGAGTCTAAGGGAGGCCATGAGGTAGGTTGAGGGCTGGGCTGGAGCATAGGACATACAAGGAGAGTCTGAGGGACCTGGGCCCATTCAGCCTGGAGGCAAAGTAGCTTTGGGAGGACCTTATTGTCAGGGCCCGGACTGCACCAATAGGCTCAGCAGCCTCTTCCCCATCTCCTAGGGGTCTGGCTGCCTGGTTGAAAGTTGACAGCCAGGAGGGGGAAAGGAGTAAACAGTTTGTAATGTCCACATGGATGGAGAAGGAGCAGGTACACACACATAAATGTAGAAATATAGGTAGTCTCCAATTTTGGGCTTTTTAAGCAGCAATGTATATAATGTACTTAAGTTTTGTTTATCATAAGGAGAAAGGACTTTGCTGTACTTATGTGAGGTCATGAACAAGACTTCCAAGATACTTGAGAATTTATCTAAAGTCTTAACTCAGTTTTGCAAGACCTAAGGCTTGCAGAAATGAACTTAGTGCAAAAGATTTTGAAATTGTGCAATTTATGTAAGATTCCTGTATCGGTCCTGTTTGTACTCTCCAGTGGGTATTTATGTCTGCTGATAGGAGAAGTAGAACTTCTGCAAAAACTACCGGGAAGGTTCAAAACAAAACCAGTAAAAAAACCTTTGAAATGTATGTTTCAGCCAACTTGTTCCCTCTTACGGCCACAGCCACTGCTTTTCTTCCTTCAGCACTCTGTTGCATTGACATTACAGGACTCTATCTATGTCTTTTTTTTGATTGTTTAAATGTTGAGCTATAAAATTGAGCTTTGCTACACTGGTGCCTTAAGTTAATTTCTTGAAGATGAACCGTTACTAGAGGAAATAAATAATTACCAAAGCAGTAGATGAGATTCATGTATCACGAATAGTACAGTTTACTGATGGAACTACACTACCTACAAATTACAGGGGGAAAAGGAAAGCGGTTCTACTTGGTCCAAGCCAATTCAATCCCATATCCAATATTGAGAGGCTTAGGATTTTGCCATGTGTACTTTAAAAACAGGAATGCAGCAATGAAACATTTTAAGGGTAACCTGCTCAGAATATTTATCACAATTAGGCTTCTGTGATTCTTTATGAAATACAGAAAGAGCGTAAAAGCATGTTTTCTGCTGCCTTATCATCGTTTTGTATCAGAATGGTCCTGTTTGACCTCCTTTACCTTTCGGGTCTCTCTCTTTTACTGAGACAATTTCTATTAAATTTATTTCAAAACTCTAAAATACTGGCTTACTGGAGTGGAAAAGAGACTTGACTTTTTAAAGGAAGAACTCCTTAATTCAGAACACTACTAGTTACTGAAAATAAAGAAGAACTAATAGGAATACAGATCACTACTGTCTCCACTCATTGTTTAAACATTTCCAGGTGGAGTCACTCAATTTTTACCCTCTGATTCAGGGAGGGTCACCATTTCACTGTTTCTCCGGTCATCAAAAACTCTGCAAAGCTGGAGAGGACACACGCCTCTAACAAAAACATAAGCAAATGTAAACCCAGTAGAAAGTCAAGCCACAGCTCTACGGTTAAAGAACAGCTAAATACAAAACAGTTAAACACGGTTTAAAAATAGCCGAATCCTTGTTCATCTTTGCAGCATGATGCTAAAAACAGCATGTTATTCATTGCTTCTTCTTCCTCTGCTTTTCTTTAATTGAAAATACTTAAGCAGCTCTGTCCCAGGCTGTGTGATATAGCACTGACTTTCTTTTCAATGGGAAACATGGCCGTGGCTTAACATGGGCGTGCTTTGATTGAAGCTTCTGCAGATGAGCCAACACACACTCCCACACTGTGAAAGTACTCTCCGAATTTCTTCCAATTAATACAAAATCTTCTTCTGAAAAATGTCAGGGCCTGGCTCCACAGTTGTTATCTCAGTTCTTGCATCAAATGTTTTCAGCTTATAAGTAAGTCTCTGTCTGACAAATCTCTCACTCCTGGAAACCATACTTAACTGTCTCAGTCTCTTCCCTCTCTTCCTACACTTTCTTTTAGTTTTTTCCACTCCTGATGATGATCAGCAAGACAAATTAGTCCTTTGATACGTGTACATTCCCATTACCTTTAAACGATGCCCACAGTAACACCTGCACCAGCCCTCACCTTTCGCATGGTTGCCCAGAGCGAATGGACCGAACGCGTCGCTGGCGATGGAAGGAGTGTTAGCCTCCATGGCGGGGCGCTGGGGGGGCAGCAGGAGCTAACAGCACTCACTTATGGTTCTCGGTGGTGAAGACAACACAAGAGACTGAGTATCGGGAAGCATCTGTACAGCATTTTCATGGCAGGACCACATTCTGACAGGCTTTCCACAGCGTTTCTGAAAGAGGAAGGGAAGAAAAATAAAGGTGAGCTGAATCTAAAATTGGAGGCTGCCAAACATCTCATCTAACAGCAAGTAAACGGGGAATTTAGAACATAAACAGTTATTTGGGCACTTTCAAGGCTGCCCAAAGCCAACGCCTGCTCCACTCAGACATACCAGCAGCGTAGCTCAGGGATTATCTTCTCTTGACAAGCAAGAGATTGGTATCTTTGCTACAAAGAGCACCGACAGAAGTTGTAGCTGGTTCTTCAGCCTTGGCAGCCAGCCTAAAGACTTCAGCCTGCAGCAGCACAAAGCCCTCTCGGCCGCCTTTAAGTGGCAGCCTGTTTCTTGTCATGCACTTCTTCTCTTATGCACCACAACACAGATCTGCCATTCCCTCCCACCAGCCCGAACATAGGGTTGGTGAGGGAAACATTTCCCAGGACCTGTGAGGCTCCATGCATATGCATAGTGTGGATTTCCGCAAAATGCATGTCATTAAAACTCTAACATCTGTACAGGACTCCAGAAAACACGTGAGGAAAGCTACCTGCCTGCCTCAATTACTGGGGTGCAGAAAAAGCGAACTAGTATGTCCTTTAGCATTTTCTCTCAGCAGTATCGGAGAAAATTGTAAACTGAATCTTTCAGTGATATGACACAGGATGAATTCCCTGGCTTAAGGGAAAGGGCTGCTCAAAGAGAGAAACGGTATTTCACCCTCATAAAATTCACCATGGGGGAGATGCATATCAGTGTGGACTAGTAGTGACAGGGAGGTCTGCCATCCAGCGCCTTCTTTACGGACTTCTCAACAGTTCAGGGGTTTTGATCCACACTCCGTAATCATTTGGGTTTGCGTGTTCATCCGTGTTGTTGCTGTACAGCAGGGGATAACAACAGGAAATCTTGAATATTCTCTGCAAATCCAAATTCTTAGCAGCTGCAGCTCTGTATCATGCTATTGTTCCCGGGTCTTAGCCTACAAAGCCTTTATTATACCGCAAAGCTTGGGTGCCTGTTTCCTCACTGTCAGCACTTCTTTGCTTCCAGCAGCTCATGGGAGTCCATTGTTTTTTGATCAGGCTCTTCCTCGTTCTGAACTTGCAGCAAAAGTTTTTAAAATTAAATTCAAAGGGCCTTAATGTTTAAAAATGTAACTGTATTCGTGCAGCAGGGTAGAAATCTTGTGGTGCTTGGGTGGATGCACGGCAAGTTGTTACGCCGGTTCCTGTTCCGTGCAAAATCAGCGGCATGTAGGAAGCGCACTGAGTCAGCTGCCGCAAAACGCTGCCAGCAGCTAAAAGGCCCATTCGTCTCTTTGGGAAGCGCTGAGAGAAGGTGGGGAGACACCCTCCAGCAGACATGTCAGGTCTGTCACGTTTGTCTAATTTTCCTGTAGCTCATTCGCCATACCAACGTCTGTCTTCCATTAACTGCCGGGCTAAATTTAGCATCGCTGCTCTTGGTGGCTGTTTGTTTTGCTCACCTTCGGCAACGGCGTGCTTCAGCAAGGCAAACACAGATAAACTGCAAGTCAGCCGAATCATAAGTCATCCAAATTGCAAGTCAGACGTGCACAGGATGCTTCCCTCTGATCTTTCCTGATGATAGTAGCTATGGGGAAGCCAACTGGAGCCAGTAAGCGTGGCTGGATTTTGGTGCTGATAGTTTTTTATTTTCTAATGGAAATGGAAACAGGCAGCCCCACTGACAAGCTTAGACTACGCAGGCTAAAACTGGGGGAGAGGAAGCGTATGCCAAGGGCTAGCTCACCCCGCAAGTTACACCGTGGCTCTGCGCTAGCGCAGCTGAGGTGCGCTCCCTTCAAAAGCAGGCACCATAACTGCATTTGCTTGCACGAACGACCACACTAGTATCTCAGTGGCGCCCATCAGTTTCACTCGTGGATCTGAAAAAATTTTATTTGCATGTGTCACCCACTGCTCTGGCCTGGTATTTCATTGTAAATACTGCTTTTTAGACCCTCTTGAATGTTATGGGGAAATAACGAAGGTTGACACGACCGGAGCTTCCAAGGAGACCGCGGCACAGGAAGGTCTGAGCTATGGAGGTCGGTATTAATTTGTGTGTCCATCTGCCTTATACCCACGCACAGGCTCATGCCTATTATTGATACAAGTATTTGATTGCCACTGGTTGCCAAGTAAGTAGATATTTCCGCAACAAACAAAAATCCTACCTGGGTATATAAGATTATGAGTCGCCTTGGAGACGTTCTAAGGAATATTCAAGAAAAACACAGAAAAAATGCAAGGCCTGAGGGATATTCAGTCCTTGTCGTCAAGCCTGTTTTTCTCCCTCCCTCGAGAAGGTTTTCCTCATGATCTAAATTTCTGAACGTTTCCCCAGGATAGTCCTAAATTAAAAGGAACTAAATCTTCTGGAACTAATCCATCCAAAGTCTTGGATTTAAAAAAAGCAAACCCTCCTTTAAGTCTGCAGGCTAGGGGATTGCCCTCTGCATTTGGAAAACCACCTTCTTTTTCAGCTGTGTATTGATTTCTAGGGCACTTACCCTTCAGCAAAATTGGCCAATTCTACTTTTGCTTCTCTCTAAATAGATTCTAAAGGATTCACAATGCCAGCTCACTCCTTATAACTGTTAGAACAATTTGTCTCGGGTTTTAAAACTAAAGGAAAAGTCATGTGTGTTGTGCTGTAGGAGTTCCCACTTCAGAGAAAATTGCTGAAAGAGATTTGAAGAACATGGAGAAGTATCAATCCAAGATTACCAAAGTTGGCCAAAGCCTCTGTGTTGAGCCCGCTGTGATCGCCGGTATTATCTCTCGAGAGTCACATGCTGGGACGGTACTGAAGGATGGTTGGGGAGACCATGGGAATGCCTTCGGCTTAATGCAGGTATAGTCAATACTCTTAAAACCAGAAACCTCATCCTTTTGAAGCAGAAAGTTAGAGGAGTAACAGGGGCCATTGAAAGGTAACCCCCTAAACCTCCTATCAAAACATCAGGTCCAGCTGAGCAAAGATTTATGTCTCCTCTGAGGCAAGCAGTGGAAAGCGGGGATTTGGCAAGGGAACATCACAACGTGGCCTGTTCTTCATCCCAGCCCCTCACCCCATTAAAACTTGGAACTAGGCATTAGCTGGCTATTATCAGCTAAATTACTCAGGTACAGCAGCAAGGGCCTGTCACGCTCCCCTTCGGAAGAAAGGCAATACAGCCCAAAGAGAAAGATAGACAAAAAGTAGAGGAAAGGAAATGCCATATAAAGCACCGTGCTGCCAGATGTGTAGCTTAATACTCAAACTTTTTAAATTTTAAGTCCTTTGTGAAATATATGAGGCCTTGACAGCTTTACGCTCTGGCGGTCCAACAGGCTACAATGTTCACCCAAAAGGTTTCTCTCCTTTTCCCAGCGCTTTTCAGACAACTCTTTGCCAGAATAAAAATGACTCTGGCCCAGCTTCCAGCACCAGGGCAGGATCCTGGTTAGCGTCAGGGCACGAACAGGCTGCGTGTTACACTACAAACCTATCACATTGAGTGTTTCCCAGGGCTCTCTTGGGAACGCAGAGATTAATTGCTCCTGTTTCTTACTTTAGATAATGAGTCTTGTTTCCAAAAGCATTTTTTAACTAAGTGCAGAGGCCTGCAGCTGCATGGAGGCAGGTCGGTTAGCCTTTACACACTAAGGGGGCCTTGCTAGCGGGGGCCCTCACTTAATTATTCATGTCCACGTTTGTGCCTCGCTGTTTGCCATATTGCGCATTGCCCTGAACAACCCCGCAACACTTGCTGCCCACAGTCTGACCCGCACTTGTAAGAACTGCAGCTCTGACAAACTGCACTCAGGCTTGCATTTCACTGCCCCGCGGATACACGGCAAAGCTGCTCCCGCACTGGGGAAGAGCCGAGCTGAGATGGAGAGCCAGGCGAGCTCCCTAGGGAAAACAACTGTTTTACCATGCTTGATGCAGCTGGGGAGGACCAAAGCTGCCAGCTGGCAAAGCTGAGGCAGCTCTAACGCTGCTTTCTGCACCCCATCACCTTTACAGCAGCAGCCACATTGGCTTTTTAAGGCTCTGAGAGTCATAGGAGGTGGAGCAGTATTCCTGTTCAGCAGCCCCGTGGTCTGCTAATCATAAATCTGCTGGCTTTGCCTAGGCCTGGAGCTGACCTTGCTTCCTCTCTGGACTCCCCATTACAAAAAAAGGCCAACCGTGAGAGGAAAGATCAAAACAAATACAAGCCATCTGTAAGCGATGAAGAGCTCTGGATAAATAACGGGGGTTTTGGTGCGTTGATATTCCTGTCTGACTTCCAGGTCGATAAACGGTTCCATAAGGTTGTCGGGTTGTGGGACAGTGAAGAGCACATTACACAAGGCACGAAGATTTTATGTGGGATGATAAAGGAAATCCAGAAAAAATTCCCCAAATGGACAAAGGAACAGCAGCTTAAAGGTAGAGCTTTCTCAGCTTTAAAATGGCAGCTTCAAAACACTTTGCGCACATAAAAGTCAAGCACGATAATGCTGTAAAGCTGAGCACTTTAGAAAGCTAACCACATGTCAGGCCCCCTATTCATTTTATTGCCTGTATGGAAGGCTATTTCATGATATCACTAAAAGAAATAGGGGAATGAGATGTGGTTAGCTTTCTAACAGGCTTTTGGAAAACTCTGCAAATATCATGAAGTTTTTCATCTCTGGGCAGTAAGGATTTCTTACCTGCACCTATAAAAGCAGCTATCCCGGCAGTTCCAGAGAAAGAATATATTAATTCCTAAATTGTATGGTACTCATCACTGGAGACATCGTTATTTCCTTGAGCACCGATTACAGCTGGCACCCTTGTCATGACCGGGGCCCTTTAGCCAAACTACAGTACAGATATGTGTGAGGTTACTGGTGCAGTTAGATATGAAGGAATATACACAAAAGGAAACAGTCGTGCTACCAAAGGTGCTACAGTAGTGTAACACAAGCAAGGGGACGACGAATGCCAAGTCTGGATATAAAGAAGGAAATTACAATTTCCTTGCAATGTTAAAACACAAAAGGAACACCTCAGGGACAAAAAGAGCTGGAAACGCTAATATTGTGGCCAAAAGTAGTGGGGAAGAAAGAAGGCAGCTACAGACTGAAGGAACACATTTAAGCTGTGAATTTTATTTGGTCTTTTATTTACTGAAGAATTATCCTCTTCACTTACACGTTTCTTTCATTTTCATTTCAGGGGGGATTTCAGCCTACAACGCAGGAGTTAAGAACGTCCAGAGCTATGACAGAATGGATATTGGCACAACAAAGAACGACTATGCCAACGATGTGGTCGCAAGAGCCCAGTTTTATAAGAGAAATGGATACTGAGAAAGATATCTGAGTACTGATTAGATTTAAGCCACTGCTTGGATATTTTGCTTCCAATTAAATATATCCTGGATTCTCCCTCAAAAATACTGAGATGAGGGGAGGGAATGAAGCCAAAAACAAGCACAAGCTTTCAATGATTTTCTCAGCTGAGACTAACAAATCATTTTAAAAGATAGTATTGCTAATAATCCAAACTCTAACTTACCATTTGCTATGTATTTTTCATCTTGCTTTGGGAGATAATTCAAGCAGAGCTATCATTTATGTTTTCAGTTTCTCAAGCAGGAGATTAATGCTGCAAGAAAGAGTCATAATATTGCTTGACAAGACTTGTCTTAAATTCTATCTATTAATACACGTGTTAAATAATGGCACAAAATTGTAAATATAATCACTCATTAAGCTTGTACTTGCTATTTTGGTAATGTTGAAGTAGCTGATTATTTGCAGTAAGTACTGTATGAGTTTATTCTACCAAAAAGAGTGTATCACATTGCATCATCATATACTTTTAGAATAAAACTCTTAGCTCTGGTAATGTGACCCTAAAGTAGCTGTTTCCTGTGACAGGAGAGAAAATACTAAATTACCCTTAAAAAAATTTCCATGGAAACGCATCATTTTAGCCTTTATGGTTGCAAACAACCTGTCAAACTCAAGCTGTTGTAACGAATACTTTTACTGAAGGTATATACTCATGTAAATTCAAGATCTAGGGTAAGAATATCTACAGCCCCTCATGCTTTTAAAATCACATGAAGTTTATAAAATCTGATGCAAGTTCATGCATAATAAACATTCTTTTAATAAATCACATTTTAAAGCATTTTGGGAGACAGCCTCTGATCCCTTAGGCTGATTCAGCTGTTTCAAGCCACAGGGAAGAAAAGTAGGTGGTTTCAAGTAGCCAAAAAAAAAAAAAAAAGCCTATCAATAAGGGCTAAAGGAGAAATAAGAAAGAACACAGGTTTTGCAATATGGTGCATTTGTATCATTAATATTACTATTCGGTACCTGTCAATTAAAAATATCCTGATTCTATCACTAGAACTGTACCAACCTACTCATGCTACAGTATTAATTACCAAATCTGTAACAGTAAATGAACCTGTAACAGCAGTAGCTAGGGCAGACACACATGGCAAATGGCTCCTGCAGAACAAGCAAGCTGCACACAAGCCAGCAGTGGGCCCAGGCAGCAGAAGGCCAGAGATACCGAGAGTATCCTGGGTTGCATGAGGAGGAGCACAGCCCCATCAAGGGAAGGGATTACGCCCCTCTACACAGCACTTGTTAGACCACATCTAGAGCGTTATGTCCCCTTTTATACCCCCACAAATACAAAAAATACATAAATTAACTAGAGCATGTTCAATAGAAGGCCACCGATGGTCAGGGCTGGAGCACTTGACCTATGAGGGGAGGCTGGGGGACTGGGCTTGTTCGACCTGAGGAAGGGATGGTTTGGGGGGCACCAAACAGCCCCCCAGCATCTACAAGGGGTCACTGTGAAGACGAAGCCAAGCTCCTCACAGCAGGGCATGCCAGGAGGGTGAGAGACAGTGGGCCTATGTTGAAGCAAGAGAAGTTCAGACCAGATACAAGCACTTTTTCCCCATGTGGCAGACAAGCAGTGGGGCAGGTTGCCAGGGAAGCTGAACAGTCTTCAATCTTGGAGGCTTTCAAAACCTGACTGGATAAAGCCCTGAGCAACCTGGTCAGACCTCAGAGCTGGCCCTCCTTAGAGCAGATCACATTGAAGAACTCTTGACATGCCTTCCAACCTGAACTATCCTGTGATGTTTAGTCATCCTGTTTGCTCCCCGCACAAAAAGACAGTTTGTCTTACCTGTGCTTCATGATTTACATGAAGGACAACGCTCCACTAATTAAATTATGTAGACACACATTATGCTTGTGCACTCTAGTTGGTTCAGGCTTCCTATCTAAGAGCCAATCTTTAGTCAATGTATGTTTATGTAGAAAAGGTTTGGAAAAAACTCATCACAGATTGACTGCAAGACAGTCCTGACAGAGGAATACATACGAATTCAGAAACACCCAAGCTTACAAATACATTAAGAACTTTAAGAAAATACAATTTTATTTTTCATGAAAACTTCCGACTTATCTACGAAAGATAGTAGTAGATGTCATTTGTAGCTAAATCTTACCCAGAAATACAGACATCATCTAAAGCATTTTCCATTCTCCACACTTAGGAGTCAATGATTAGCTCTAACCGGATAGTTTATCACACACGCAAGCATCCTCCTAATTTTCTGTTCATTAATTATGCTTTTTCGTTCACACTGCAGTAGTTTGGTATGTTGTGGCATCCACATGGTGTAAAATCCCTTATTTATACAAGTACTGCCTATGACAGAACTGGCAGCACTCCCTCTGTTGGAGATTCAGCAGGCTGCAGTGACAGGGAGACAAACCCCAAACCTGCTTGGTTAGGCTGAGAGATCCTGGCTTTGGCATTGTAGGCAGCCATTCCTGGTACAGACCTTGCATTTGCTGTCCCTCAGCAACAAGACCCATTTGCCTAATTTCCTTGGTCCTAGTACTTGTGCTATCTCCTCTAAGAATGCCCAGTACCTTGGCTGCAATTCACAATTCCTTCAGAAGGGCTGAACCTCCAGATTGACTCAGCAACTCCCATTGAGAACGCAGTAAACACCACACAACAGACTGCAGCGTTGTAACACACTGCAGTGCAAGATGCTATGCAAATGTCTGGGTAGTGGTGGAAAACAACATTCATTTGTGTGTCTCATTTTTTCCTTGCTACTTTATATCCTTTGGGCTGGAGGTCAATATTTTCTATGTCCTTCCAACTACAGCCTATAGCTTGTTGAGAAATTGAGATTTTTCAGCTGAACTTTGCATTTCTGCCTTTGGCCTGCCTGTAGGATCCACTAAACTCTTCAATGCCAGTACTGTAGCTTATCCTTCTTTCCTCTTCTTCTGCACAGAGTACCTCTAGCATTTATGTCCCTTTACTGATATGTCTATTTCTGTGAACTCCTACTGGTGTTTACTCTTCCCTGCAAGCAAGCAGACAGGATAAACTTTCATTTTCAGCCACTGTGTCCCTCTGATCTTCTCACAACATACAGTCATTAAGATTAACTCCTCTACAGTTTCTCTAGTGTGGGAGAGGCTCATGGCTTGGTAAACTACAGACTTTACACTCACTGGAATGAAAACTACTTTATCATTTGATAACAGCAGCAGCTTTCTAATTTTGATCACAATTCTTAAATTCTAAATAGAGATATTCTTGAAATCACTGCACACTGTACTGTTGAAGATCCTTCAGTGAAAGGCAGTACTTTATGAGCTTAGGGCCCATAGTTACTAACTTAGAACAAATATGTAACACTTCAGGGTCTCCAGATTTCTGAAGTCTACAATGTAAGCACAGGAAAAGCATTAACTTCCACACAGACTAAGGCTCTTAGGCTATTAGTAAACATTCAGAATTAAGAAATATGTATGCAGTAAGAGAACATGTTTGCCAAAAGACAAGTTATATAACCTACCAAGATTTGAATCACTGCCTCCGTTGCTCCCAGAGTTCAGACAGAGCCTCTTAGGCTGCAAGGGAGGCCAGATGACAGACTGTTGGCTCCATGACTGCCTCCATCAGTGATCCTCTCACTTGGATGGCCAGTCAATTCTTTTGGAAATGGTAAACAGAAGGCTCTTCAATCCTTTCTTAGGGCAGAAAAGGTGAAATCCTGCACCACCATTTTAAACCCTTACTGTTAACTGGGAAATGTATTAACCAGGAAAGAAAGCCTATCATTCATTTAATGTTCCAGGCAAATAATAGCAACACTAAATTTTATATTTGTACGCAAGTAATTTTTCTACAAGTCTTTTGAGCATCTGGGTCACTTTTGCCATTTGTAGCAGTCAGGCTAAGAATTAAGCTAACAGTTCATGCACACAATTCAGGAGTTCTAATTTAGGAGTTAAATTATTTATTTTATAACATGTAAGTCCAGTCAGCACACCTCATGACTTAATTTCCTTCTGTTCCACAGGTTTCAGACATCGTTTAATTACAAGCTCTCCCTTGCTTGTGAGAAAGGTGTCTGACATTTCCTCTTCAGTTGGCAACCCATGAGGTAGTTTCAGTGGCTGTATTCTATAGACAAAAAAAGTTTGCTTAGTAAAGTTAAGTTATATAAAAAGTTCTGCATCAAACAACAGTTAACGAACCTTATTAGATGTTTAACAACTTTTAGTTTGGAATTCACAGAAGGGATATTTTTGTGCAGTCTTGGCTGATGTGCCTATAAAAAAAAAAAAAAAAAGGTAGAATAGGCTTTACAAATGTATTCCCAAAAAACAAATGTCTGTTCACTGAACTTGTCACACTAGCAGTAAAAGAATAAACCACATATGTAAATGTAAGATTTACAGAAATAGCAGTAATGTATTAGGAACATACCTAAAAATGTGAAATCAAAACTTGACCAAACTCCCAATTCCAATAAAATGCAAATTCAGTTCTATTCCCATTATGTTATGAATATACTCAGATTTCTTCCAACTGTTAAAAATAATTGTTAAAAGTATTTCGAGAGTAGTAAACAGTAAGTAGTAAATACAGTAGTTTAGGGGTAGGACTGCTTACTGCAATTAGATTTTAGATTGAATAACTGCACAGTTTTTCTTCATAATATATTGATTAGAACAATCTTTGCACAAAGTGAATAACGGTTTGCTCAAACTCTTACAGTTTGTCCTAAACTTCATCATACCTTTTGGATTTGTAAGCCTTTTCATTAATAAACAAGGCCTATTTTCTTACTTGCAATATCTGAATAATATGACCCACAGAGAAAACTGAACTCAAAGTACTTGCAAATCTCTTTTTATTATTTTAGCAGAATTCTCAAGGTAAAGCTCCCTTCATGCAGAAATGTTATACAGTGATATTCTGAATTCCTACTAAATGGTCATTTGCCATTAATGTTCCTCTCAGCTCCTAAACACATAATCAATTTCTCAATTATATTTACAGCAGCACTAAAGCAAATCAAGTATTGTGCTTGCAAAACTGAGGTTTAAAAAAAAAAAGTGCCCTATATTTCTACTTCACTGTACATAAGATAAGATGTACATAAGAAGTATGAACCAAAAAACCCAAACCATACTTTATCTAGTCCAAGATCACGTATTATCTTCTTTTCCCAATATGGGCGACCAATTACACTTTTTATTCTAGTAACAATGTGGATTTTGTGCGGCTGCTCAGGGTCACCTCCATACTTTTCATGATCTCCAGGTCGTGGCTGAAATACCTAAATTAAAAAGTTTACAAAAACATATCTGAATTATTATCATATCTAAAAAAATAACTCTCTAAAAAATACTTCAGCTTTGGTAAAGATCTTATATTTTTAATTACCTTTCTTTTCAAAAGACCAAAGCACTGACAAGTAACCTCAAATTTAGCCTTTATAATATTAGAGTCACACATAGCTTTATAACAGTTTGCAGATGAATATCTTAACTCTGAGGTTAGGCCACACAATTGTATAGAGATACCTGAATGACACTCTATACCAGCACAGCATTTAATCCACATGCACCTAGGGCAAGCACCTCTGTTTAACCTATGTATGATGAGTTTTTTCCACATACTTTAAGAATGATTTTAGGAAAACAAGCAATTAAAACTAGACAGTATTTTGCAGAAAAATAAGCTAAATTGCACATGTAAGCAAAGCTTCCAGTCTCTTTACCTCTAGAGAGGTATTTATTGATGTCTCTATAAACCTATCATACCAAAAAAAGCATAGAATTAAGAAATCTAATACCGATTTTCAGTTTCTCAGCTACTGTAGCACATACCGAGTCTGGAATTCTTGACCTGGTAAACAGAGGACAAAACCACACTGTGCAAGGTACCCTGCCCACACTTCTCCTCAGTACCTACAAAAAAAAAAAAAAAAAAAAAAAAGAAAGAAAAAAGAAAAGAGAGAGAAGAGCTAGAACATAAGTTGCCTGGAATGTAGAGCTCTTATAATTTACAAAGAGATTAGACAAACACTCATCTCAAGACCGGGCGAGTATAAATTCTGTGTTTATTGTACCTTGTGGTGGCTGAAGTAGGGGAAGAAAAGGGTTGGTGAGGCCAGGTGCCCCCAGGCTCCTCGGCCTTTCCAACAGCCGCACTTCAGCGCCCCGCTCTCTCCTCGGGAGAGGCGGCCGCCGCCGCCGCCCCAGACAAGGCTCCGGCAGCCGCGGCAGCGCGGCCCGCCGCCGCCTCGGGCCACAGCGCCGCCCGCCCGAAGCTTTGACCCCTCACGCGACCCGTAACCGCCCCTCCGACCCTCCCCCCATGGCGCCTGCAGGGAGACGATTATGGAGGGCCACCGGGGCCCCTCTCCCCAGTGCCGCTTTACGGTGGCCTCCCGCCGCTGCAGGCGGAGCGCGTACGGCGAGAGACAGCCCAAGGCCGCGTTATGCCCAAACCATCGCCTCCGCAGCGGCTACCTGTCCCAGGCCGGCTCGTCCCGACGCCACCGCCATCCTCGCGCGCAGCGTTCCGGCGAAGTGCAAGCGCCGCGGCACCTCAGTTCCGCGCCTGGCGGGGGGGAGGAGAAAGGCGAGGCACTGCGCGCCGCTTCGGTTTCTATTTCCTCAGCGGCAGGTGAGGCGACACGCATGCGCGCCCGGGCGGCCGGCCCGCGGCGCCACCGCGCGGCGCCGGTGCAGCCGTTAGCGCTGCCGCCGCTGCCCTCATGTCGCGGGCGGGGGGAGATGCTGCTGCCGCGCTGGAGCGCGCCGGGGTAGAGACGGTGAGGCGGGCGGTAGAGCTGGACGTTGCCTCCCGCTTCCAGGAGTCGCTGGTGTGCTACCAGGAGGGCATCGACTTGCTGCTGCAGGTGGTGAAAGGTACCGCGCGGGGCAGGGCACCGGCGGGGCGGTGTGTGGCGGCCGCGACCCCCCCGCGGGCGCTGCTGCCTGCACGGGCGTGAACTGGGGGGAGTTCTTAACAGTTTAATAAAACTGCGGGGGTAGCTTGTTGTGACCCCCCCGCACACACACACGCACCCCCGAGGGGGCAGGGAGCACCTCCCGGGGATTGTTTCGAGGAGATGGTGCTGTTCCCAGCGTGGGGCCTCCCCAACGCCGCCGGGAGCCCCCCGCAGAGGTACCCCGGCGCCTCAGGGGCCTGCTGGGTGGAGGCAAAACCTGCGGGTTTCACCTGGACGGTGAACGCTGGGAAGGGCTTAGCTCTCTGTGTTTCTCCCCGAGGAGAGCTTGCCTGAGTGTTTTTGTCTTACAGCTACAAAAGATGAGGTGAAAAAGCAGCATTACCGGCAGAAAATATCTGAGTACATGACCCGAGCTGAAGACATTAAAAAATATATTGAAAAAGAGAAACAAGGTATGGAACTGTGATTTACCTGTTTGGTTTTATATACCTGTCTGCACATAAATGCTTTATGTGCAAGATGGTTGATATAGGAATTATGTGGTGATGTTTACTGAAAAAGAGACTTCTTTTTTTAGATGGCAAATACCATAAGCAAATTAAGATAGATGAAAATGCAACAGGTTTCAGCTATGAAAAGCTTTTCCAAGAGTACCTTAATGAGATCGTTACTGAAGTTTGGGTGGAGGACCCTTACATTAGGCATGTTCATCAGGCAAGTAGATACATGATGTAACTTACAGATGCAACTGCTAACAAAATTCCAAGTTACTGAATAAAATGTAACTTTTACAGTTGTATAACTTCCTACGGTTCTGTGAGATGCTGGTTAAGGGGCCCTGCAAAGTGAAAACAATTCACCTCCTCACTTCCTATGATGAAGTAAGTATCTAGTTTTGTTTTCTATTTCCCCAGGCCCAGGAGATGCTGAGCTTATATACACACACACACACGCGCGCGCGCGTGCGCACACATACACACAGACATTTTTATATATTTTTGAATTCTTATGTACCAGTATTTGCCAGACTGAGGCTCTGATGTCTTCAGAAGGAAGCAGATTAAGAGAAAAATGAGATAATTGAACATAAATCATTTAATAAATCTAGGTGGTTTTGCTAACAGATTCTTTTTAAGAAGGATGCTAAATGGAAAAGATATTCTTGTGAAAGTGCTGCAAAAAATGTCATCAAAACCAACACATCTATTGAGACACATTTATTCTCCCAGCACCTGTATACAGCTGTCACTTGAGAGGCTTTGATGAGCTAAGACCTTTCATACTGTCACAGCATTTATTTCAACTCAAATAGTAACCCATGTCTACTTCAGGGGGACTGGGAGTAAGCTCTTTCTCCACATCCCTTAGTAAGTGTACTTGTAATTTGTCTGCCGTTTATCCTGACCACATAAATGTAAATCTACCCTCATCCAAGTGAGTCTTTTGGGGTTTAAATTATTATTAAAAAGGTTTCGCTGGTGAATTAAGGAAGAGGTGATCACATGTAGTATGTATCGTGAAAGTAGTAGTTTTGGTGGGGAAAAAAATCACTATTTTCACTTTTAACAGGGCAATGGAAAGGCTCAACAGATAAGTGGCTTGGAAGAAATAAAACAATCGTTGAGGAACCATGGAGTAACACTGAATGTCTCTTTTTCATCTTCAATTCATGATCGAGAAATTAGGTGGGTGATACAAAAATCAGTGAATACCAATTATTTAAAGTCAAACTGTCTCTAACTGGATACAATTTGTGACCACAGTCGTAGTTTAAAAAGTGGAAGGCGATGGCCCTCACTCAGTAAAGTCAGCCCATCATTATGTCATGTGTTCTAACTGTGAACATAATATTGGGTGTCTATTTCAGAATTGCACATTGCATATTTCATACAGGTAACAGCTACAATAGGAAGTAATTGTGATTGAAACAAGGAGCTTGTTTGCCTTGTGGATATAACTATTTTTCTATTTAACATATTTGTGATTTTCAGATTTCTGAAGGTGAGCTAATGTGCATTTTTTTAAAATAGATTCAACAGTGGATGGATGATCAAGATTGGAAGGGGACTTGATTATTTTAAGAAACCACAGGTAAGAATGCTTTGACCTCTTTAATTCACTTATACTGTGAAATAGCTCATTCTGTGTTATCTGTGTTAATTCTGTTAATTTCTGTAGGGTCGTTTCAGCATTGGATACTGTGACTTTGATTTGCGACCTTGTCATGAAACAACAGTGGATGTCTTTCATACTAAACACACAAAGAAAACATGATGACTACTTTTAATGAGTGTTTTTAATAGTATAAAGATATGACTGTAAGGTACTACTTGAATCCATCTCTCCACCATCAGCAGCAACCCCATGATACCTACTTAGTCTAGCACTGGCCAGAGAGCTTTTATAATCTGTATTTTTAAGAATATTTGAGCCTTTTCCAGTTTGAGAAATTAACAATTGTACAATTCCCAGTGTACATATTTCTTCCATAATCATAAGAAATATAATCCATGCCTAAATTTGAACTTACAGGGAAGGAGTTTTATAACAGACCCTTAATACGGTCTCTCAAAGGCCTTTTTTACTATTATTTCTATTTTTACTATTAATTTTGTTTGACTTGTGCAAATTTTTTTTTTTTATTTCTTCACTTCTTTGATTGACCTCATGAACATATGAGGCTGGGTGTAACTTCAACCCCTCTTTCATAAGCAGCCTTTTCATTTCCTTTAATTCCAGTATTCTAGTTATGACTACAGTTCTCCTGCGTTTTGGTTGATCCTGTAATACCGGATTTCACACACTACCAGGAATCCCAATTCTGACATTCTATTGCCCAAGCTCTTTGCGTACAAACATTATAGTGTTCAGTATACAGGCATTTTAGGGTCTTTCCGTGTGTCTCTGCATGACAGATTTTTGGCTGGAAAGAGTGCAAACTATGCACCAGCTGTACTCCTTTTCCCTCTTGTTCCTATATCTTTGCTCCTTGCTGCAATGTCATCTACCTGATTTCCATCCTTCACGTTAGGCATGGAGAGGTTGTATGATCCTCTCCCAGTCTTTCTCCCTGACTTTCAAGTTTAAAGTTTGTCCTGCTAATTGTGCCAGTCTCAATTGCAATAACCTATTTGTCTGCTACCAAGACAGTCCCCTAAAAGACAAAATTTTAATTAAAAATAAAATAATAGTCT
The DNA here is from genome assembly GCF_036370855.1 of Dromaius novaehollandiae. Classification (NCBI taxonomy): domain Eukaryota; kingdom Metazoa; phylum Chordata; class Aves; order Casuariiformes; family Dromaiidae; genus Dromaius; species Dromaius novaehollandiae. The sequence continues at coordinate 148,407,340 of NC_088098.1, read as the reverse complement.
TTTAAATTTTTTGATTCCAGAAGTCAGATACCCTGAAACTCCCTTGTCAACAAAGATCCTAAACTATATGCTAATTAAAAAACAAAAAACTTTTCTTGTGTTCCCTTTGTCCTCTGGAAACAAGGTGTCATCCAAGCTGCCACCTTTCTCACCTGTACAAGGTTTCTTCATCATTGTAAGCAAGAATCCAGCAAAGTGACATATTTTAGCATGGAAAAGGCAGCAACATCTCTTCCAGGTCTTTTCAGCCTCAGGTCTGATAGGTGCCATATGCTTTCTGCATCTTGCAATAACAATGTGCCTATCTATTCTAGTAGAAAGCCCCTGTGATGTGGTCTTGTACCAGTACTGCGGAGAGGCAGCCCTGGTGTTCCCTCTCTTGCCTATTCATCACCAGAACTTTTTCTCTCTCCTATGCTTTCCTATCCTGATGACTGGTGAATTCTATTATCTGTTCCTTTGGACTTGCTTTATTCTTCCTTCAGCTCTTGTAGGCTAATGCTGCTATTCTTTTAGTGTTACCTGTAACACAACAAATCTATTCCACAGCTATCAAGAAGAAGCAGAGCTGGTCTTTGCCTTGTTCTCTGGGCACAATTTGCCAGTGGTCTGCCATCTTTATCCTTTTGCATAATAATGTCTCAGCTTTCCAGTGTTATGTCTTTTTTTCCTCCTGCATATTATCAGACCTCTATTTGAAGGCCGTAATTGTTCTCATTTGCATTTCCAGTCCCTCGATCTTTTGTAGAAACTGTATCAGGCAACATTTTATTAACATTTTTTAACAGAAATTACGTGTGCAGAGCCTCTATCTGGGTATTTCCTATGTTAGTGCCATGCTTGGAGTTTTCCTTATTGCTGCTCTATGTTCGTTATCCTTACCAAGATGAGGAGGAGAGGGAACAAAAGCAATACCGTATTTACCACAGAAGCTCTTTGCTACCAATCTGTCCGTCTAAACATTCCAGGGAAACTCCTCAGCTTGGTGCTGTGATACTAGTTTTCCAGTCACTGTCATCAGTTTCATTCGGTTGTGTATAATATATACCTCTTTTTTAATGGTAATAAAGGCTATTTTTTATTATTTGTAGTTTTAGTCATCTGTTTAAATAATTTTCTGTGCTACATAGGGCAACACCTAAAAGTTGGGTAACGCATCACAGATCAACCATTTATGAGAGAAGGTTCATTGTGAATACAGTAAGCCTCCCAAATGTGAAGCTTTAAATATTTTGAGTTAGTCCAGCAATTTCAAGCATATAGGGGCTAAATAAAAAGTCACCTTAAATATTTTAGATCAGGTTTAAATTTTAGTACTTAAGTGGAAATATTATACTGTAAATCAGTTATGTAGCTAATGCTACTCATTTCCTTACAGACCTGGGGGGTATGCAGTGATATGCAATATCTGTGCATGTGTACAACTAAACCTTTAGTGAGGTACCAGTTGGCACTGCAATTTTTATTTTACTGGATTGTTATGGAAATTAGGCTTGTCGGCCACCATAACAGGGCCCGACCCTAGGTTCCCGCAGAAAAGGTCAGAGCCAAATCAAAGCAAATTAAATAATTAAATTTTAATGACGCGTTTGCAGTAATTGCAGCTCGAGCTGGGTGCCTCCGAAGAGGGACCCCGAACAAAGAAATCCCTGGGCAATTATACTTTCCAGTCTAAGGTCTCCACCCCTCACACGATAGTTTGGACCAATAGTAATATTTAGGTCTGGGATCTCCTGCTCCTTATTGGGTCTCATCACTGTCCCTAGGTAGGCTGTTTATCTTTACTGTTGCTGTTTCTGCTGACAGATGTGTCTTCATTCTTCGGGTCCCGCCCCTGTCTCTCAAGGCCCTGACAAAGAGGTGTTGTTCCAGCAATTAGCACTGCCCCAGCAGTGACAGTGGTGTTATCTCCCAAGGTCCAGACGAAGGGGATATAATCCAGACCCCAAGATAGTCCAGACCTCCCTAATTAACGCTGTTTCAGCAGTGAGAGGAGGCTTTGTTTCCCAGGGTCCTGGTGCCCAAGTAGGCCTTATTTCAAAGCCTTGACATCCTCCCTTTCGGAGTGTGAAGCACAGGAATGCAAACTGCTTGTAACTCCCTTATCATTCCAGTTTGAACCAGCTCTCAGGTCCCTTTTCTTACTGAACTAGGTAAAAGTTCATTATTTTATCTAAGTGCGGCCTAAATTTAGCTACTCATGCTAAGCAAGTTTTATATAAGTTGTGCTAAGCAGCTACCTCTACACAGTTTCAGCTCAATATTCTTTAACATGGATAAGCCCTTCATCCTTGAATGTTCCTTTCATTATCAGTAGGTGCACTCTGTATGAAGAGGAAGGGACATCCATGAAAATAAAAATGAATTACCATGTTCTGCATTTTATCAGAGCAATCTAAGGGTACAGTTTTCACAGTTAGTGTACCAGTTTCAGGCCATGTTGTTCTGTGCTGCCACTCACACTTATGTGGTCAGGTTGTCACCTGGAATGTGCAGCCAGGGCTGTGTCTCATGGCACCATCACGTGTGCAGCTCAGCTTAAACCACCTTCCCAGCTGGAGCCAACTGAGTGTCATTCATTGCCCCATTGACTGATCTGCTTAGCTAAAGATAAGTTGTTTCTACTACCTAATTTCCGCCTACTGGGTGCTGGCCAGCCAGCCATCTTTTAAAAATGACTGTGAAATAAATCTTGAGCCCTTCTTTCATAATGTTACTTTATATTAAGCTATTTTTTTAATCTAACATAAAAGCTGTCACTTTCAGTTTACTGTTGCCTTCCAGTAGCAAATTATCTCCTAGGAGTAACACCAGGAAGCTGTTTCTCCTAGGTCTCTATTGTGTATTTGCTAATGTAGAACAGGTACTCCCACTTTTAGCTTACATACCAGTACTTATTGCAGTTACTGTGGCAGCTTTGTGCCAGGCATTGCAGGTACAAAGGAGGCACATACAGCCTGCATTCCAACTGGCCTCTTCTGCCCTCATCACATAACCCCCACACTGAAACTCCTCATCCTGCCCCCTCTTTTGCACATGCATGGACAAAGCCCTCACCCCGGAGGAACTGCTGCACTGATTGACTACACAGCTGCAAGCAATACATGTACAATGGGCGAGTGGAGGCAGGGTGATAGGAACACTGCAAGAAAGGACTTTAAACCAGAAACCAAGGGAACCACCCTCTCCACACAGTTAAAGACTCATGCCTGGAGTTGAGACAAGGCTTTTGAGCTACTTATCTGCGGGGGGGGGTGGGAAGCAGGCTAAGAATTCAGTGCGGTAGCACAGTGGCAGTTTTCCCTCTGCCCTGTCTTTTCTCCATCAGTCACTTGTTACCTTCTTTGCTACAGAGCCAATGTGGGGTTCCTCCACCCCTTTGCCTGGTTTAAGCAGTGATGATGTGTCTGTCAGGATGGAGTGATACAGGGCTGCAGCCTATAACAATGATTTACATCCTACAGTTTAGGAACCTCGCATTCAGGCAGCATGAAATCTAATTGTTTACCCTGACTAGTAGGTAACAGTAAACACAAGCCCCAGATTAAACAATTGTGATTGATAAACAGGAGAAAAGTTCAGATTCTACAAATTAACGTTTTAATTTCATTTTCAATAAATTAACTGAAAAAGCAGCAGAGATTTCACTTACATTTTCAAAGTGAGAGTCACATTAACATCCCCATGTTCTCACATAAAAGATTCCACTTGTTATGCAAGTCATCATCTTGTGGACATGTTCTTAGTAATGTGCTTGCTAGTGTAGTGATTTCATTTGGGCAAAACTTACTGCCAGTGAGGTTCTTCACTAGTTCATTGCACAATGCTGGTGGCAGCCACTGCTCTGGCACATCAATGTTACAGACTTCTATTCTTCCATGCTTTACATCCATATCTACTTTAACATCAAGAACGGAATTTTTATAGACCATGTTAAAATAAGTGCTAATACTAAACTTTGGTGTCTTTCCATACACCCATTCCCAGGTTTGTAGTTCTTTAGTTTTATTATTAATTCCAGGAAGCACAGTCTCATCAGCTGGGTTTATTAAGGTGATGTGATGATCTGTTTGGTGTCGCATAGCGTATTCTGCAGCAATGGCCTCTAAGAGCATCTCACAAGTTAAAGTAGGATCCTCTTCAAAGAGATTTTTCACTGAGGAAGGCACACTAGGAGTGGCATTGCTTTTTAGCCCTTTATAAGGACTCTTCAGCACAGAAGACAAAACAAACTTATCTGCATTACAGAGTAAGGTACAGTGGTGATAAGCAGTTGTCCTTCCCAGCTTTGCAGCAGTACCTGAGATTTTGTAATGCCTATCTAGCAAGATGTCGTATCTGTCTGTGACATGTACATCTAACTGGGGGCGCAGGGCTTTCAGTGCCTTCACGACTAGTTTCAGATTTTCCATTCGTTCATATTTTTTCCTGGTTGTAAAGAAAGTCAAATTGATATTCCCTAAATCATGGTAAACTGTCCCTCCTCCACTTCTCCTCCTGGCTAGTTTTATACTTTTTTGCCTTATTAGCTTAAGGTTGCATTCCTGCCAGGGGTTCTGATGTCTCCCTATTACCACAGCAGGGGAATTTCTCCAAAGGAAAAGGACATGCTGGTTCTCTAAGTTCATGTGGTCGTGGATCCAGTCTTCCACAGCTAGATTTTGGTAAACATCATTAGAAACAGACTGGAGAATGAGCCCTCCATTACTTGTGCCTTTGAAGCCAGCTTTTGGAGTCCTGAGAACGCAAAACAGCTGAAAGCAGTTCTTTAGCGATGACTGGAGTACCATGTTTTTAATCTTAGCACAACAGATGTGAGGAGCGTCTGGTTTGGTAAAGCTGAATGTGGCAAGTGCACGATCTGCTTTTTTGACAGAAATGAATTAGTAGTGGCAGTCATGATGCAGGCATGCTCCTCCCAAAGTAGCAATGCTCCTAAAGCAAGTTACAAGATGAGTTTCTCCTTTTGAAGTTGATGCTGCTCTTCCAACCCTGACATCTGCTCAACATAAAAGCTGGGGTAGTTGAAGTAGTTTTTTCTGGCAGCCTCCTATCCTCAGTGCCTACAAGGCCAAGAGAAGGCAGGGAATAAAACTGTATTTTCCCCTCATGCAATATATTTTTGCTACTAAATTTTACCTTATGAGCATTGTATTATTTTTATTAGTATGGCTTTAGTAATGTTTTTTTATTGATCTGATTTAAAAAAAAAAAAAGATAAAAGGGAGCACGAGGCAGGTTCAGGACATGTCGGTCAGCGAGCAGCCAGGCGGGTGCAGGGCTGGCCGCCCCGGGGAGCTACCGCGCACAGCGCTGGGCGCCACCTCGGTCCCCGCACAGGGCTCCCGGCAGCTATAGCGGCTCGGCCCGAGGGTCGGTGCCTCCGTGACCCACGGCAACGGCTCCCCCCGCCACAGCCCGCCCCCACGGCGGCACCCCGAGACCCGCGGCAGCAGGCGCCGCCCCCGCAGGCGGCCCGACAGCCGTTCCCGCGGCGCGCGCGGGGCGCCGAGCCCTACTCACGCAGGCGGCGCGCGGGCCCCAGCAGGTCCCTTACGGCCGTTGGCGGCCCCTCGGCGCCGAGCGCGCTCCCAAACGTCTTCCGGGTTGCTGAGGTCACACGCGCGGGCCTGACGGAAGGAAAAGCGGGTGACGCCGGCTGTGGCGGGGCGGTGCAGCTCGGGGGGGGCGGGGAGGAAATCCGTTCCTCCCCCCCCCAGTCGGGGCTGCACGCGGGCCCCAGCACTTGGCATAGCGTATTACATTAAGAAAGAAAAAAGTTGATAACTATTTTAAGCTGTTCACGATAGGCATAACTTGTCGCCAAATTAGGCTGGCGACAATTTAGCTTTGCACTGGGGTGAATTCCTCTATAATGCATAGGGCAACAAGCACTTGGACGTTGTTCATAAAAATACCTTCGTTTTAGTGTTCCAAATATTGGGAAATCAGTATTTGAAGCAGCTGGCAGAGTGCAAAAATGAACCTGGATCCTTTCACACTGTCAGAGAAAGTGAAACGCATCTTGTGAGACTTCTGATGTTACGTAAAAACAAAATGCTAGAGCATTTGTTTACATTTTGGCACTTAAATTTTGGACTTCTGCGATATGTTGTTTTCCATTTTGCCACGAGGTGTCAGTAAAAAGCATACACTCAGCTGTCATATTCCTTGTTTCTCAAGTTGAGAACTGTGGGCTTAACCCAGGGAATTCTTTCACTTAATTAGAATCAGAATTTGCGAAAAACGTAAAGTGTGCAGAGTAGTAGGTGGACAGTTAAAAATGTCTTGGATCTGTTTCTCATACGCTGAAGGATAAAATACACATGCATTAACAAATACTGTTCCTGAAAAGTGGCTATTCTTAAAACAAACCCAGCAAAACGGTTAGAAGCTTTCTAGCAATAAAGTATAAATTTATGAACAGGAATAGAAAGAGCATAAGGAAGGAAGAAATCTCCATGCTTGAGTTTTTAATCTTTAAGAAGTATATTTCGTTTCAGAATATTATATGAATACCTTAAAATAAATGATGGGAAGTTAACATAGGATGCTGTAGGAATTTAATGCATGTGGTAATAATATGGTGCCAGAGAACTAGGCAAATATAAGAATAGGAAACCTTTATCAATGTTAAAATTGCATTATAGATTGCCAAATAATAGGTCTTGGAATAGAAAGTCTATTAGATTATATTATTGGACTTATTAGTTTGGTGCAAAAAAGCAACACAACTGTTTTGCTAACAGCATTAGCCAGCATTAATGTTTACAAGATAATTCACTATACATTACTTAGAGAAAAACACAGAAATACCAAGCAAAACTAACTAAACATACATAATTTCACTCCTAAAATGAATTTTAATGGGGAAGAGTTTGGGTATGGTTATGAAAACCTTAAATGCTACCCTTCTTTCAGAGATAAATATTAGATAATGCAGAGTCTTCTCTTGACGATTTAACACCGTACCACAGTCAGAGAGTAAGACCTGTAAGGAATGCAGGATGGGGAGAGGAAAAGAAGACTGTTTCTGTTGCTGTTTTTCTGGAAGTTCAAATCTTCCAATTTCTTCCCTGTCTTTGGGTGGAAGTCATATTTCAAAGGTATTGCTAACTCTTATTCTCCAAAAAGGTATGAGCTCTTTCTGCAAATGTATCATGATGGCAGCTTGCCTAAAAAGTCATTTACCAGGCACTGTCTCCAGAATGTAAAACCTGTGCTAATGCCTAATAGGGAAGGGAGAATATTTTTTTGAGCCTCTCAGCTCAACTTTGACACTATCTAAAGTAGTCTCTTTCAAGGACTCATGTTTATACCCATGCCAGACAGGAGCCAGTAATAGGAGTCATAGGATTCAAACAGCCTCCTTACCCTTGTCACTTCACTTTCTTTAAAGGCACCAGGCCTACTCGTTTCTGTCTGCACTATTTCAAGAAGAGATGTGCTAGAGGTGTTGTAAAGTAGAACTCCTATCTTGGGGCATAAGAAGACATAAGAAATTATTTCTTTCATAAGATTTTGTTAGTGAAATAAAAAAAAACATAATTAGCCTTGCAGCGCCTCAACTTTTCAATGTTTGTAAACCAGTCTTAGCACCAAGTATCCTGAAAAACAGTAATGAGCTTAGTCTGAGATTTTATCATATGTGCAGAGCTTATGCTTGACAACATCATGAAACAGGCATACAGTTAAAGATGACAATAGTTTATTCTGGACCATACAACTTGTATATAAATTTTACAAATACATATGTGAATTAGATGGGTTTTGGAGAAAAGATTTAATTAAAGGAAGGCTGTTTTCAGAAGATTAAAGTCTTTCTTATCTAGCACTTTTCTGTTCTTCCCAAACCAGAGGGATTGTATGTCAACTGCTAAATTTTAATCTGTGAGAATGTCTACTTGGATATTGCTAAGGAAAAATATTAAGCACATACCTTATGGTTTTATTGTTGCACAAGTGTGCTATATTTCAAAAAGTGATTTTACTTTCGTGTAACCACTTAAAAAGATAGACCTCATTAGAGTAGAGGTATTCAATTGACCTATCTGTGTCTGAGAATCACTATCTTCCTTACGTGATCACCTGGACAGTTTTAGAATAGCAGTCTTCCCTCAAGGGGACTGCACTGACAAGGCATGGCTGCTCAGTTTTATCTTTGAAATCTTCTAATTTGTCAGCGTTGTTCATGCTGCCTTTCAGTGTCTCTCTTTGAGACTTTGGGATTCGTCAGGAGTGAGGGCTATGCTGCAGCTCTGCAAATGCGTCCAGGCAGGTTTGAGTTAAAACTAGATAAGGGTGATTTAAAATGAAAGAATTCCTCTCAAACCAACAATGTGAAATGCTGGTGTTTGTATATGGCCGAGCATGCAAATCTGTGGTATTCACCCACGTCTCCATCTTCATTCACAAATAACTATGAACAATGGGACTATTTTTTGAGTAAGTCGTTTTCCTGTCCGTGGAGGTCTGTAGCAGAGAAGTTTGGCTTAGCTCCCCCCTCAACAAAATAGCTTTGCAAAAAGACACAGTAGGAAGGGGTCACTCAACATTAATTCATCCGTAAAACTGAAAAGAAATCTGAACACCTTTTATTGAATTTATTAAAGTTTATTTAGAAAATATGTCATAAATCAGGAACCTGATTTCTTCAAGTTTACTTTTGATAGATAAGACTTACTCAAAAACCTGTCAAGATAAAACAAAGTAGAAAGAAAAGTCATTAAAATTTATATGAAGTCATTATTAATAAATATTCATAAATGTTTACATCAGACTTAGCAGAGTAAAACCTTGTTTCCATTAATTTCATACAGGATTTTACAGTGCATGTGTTCTTACATTTTTGACCTCCGAGTCAGATTTTCGTATGATTTTTTTAATTTCTTCTGTCTCATTTAGTTTTGCCTCTAGCATTTCAGTCACATGCAACTGTAAGGACAACAGGTATTATGATCATCTTTGAAAGCAAGACTAAAGAGAATAAAAGCACAGAGGCCACATGCTTGCTACACAAAGCTATTTAGATACACTGCTGTGTTGTGTTTACTATGTCAGAAATTGAGATGTCCATCACAACTGTGTGGCTCCTGTCCTGCAGCAAACCCAGCTCAGCAAAACTGAACAGCCTTAGCGGGAAGTGTAATATAGTGAGAATTTAATGTTAGGGATAGCTCTTCCTTCCAGTGGTGAATGCCAGTACAGAGAACTAAGTCAGGGTTTGAAAACCAACCAGACTAGCCCAGGCTTTCACTCTGCTACCTGGAGGAAAACTACGCACCTCTCCCCATAGTTGTGCTCTCTCTGCAGAGAGCTGCTTCACTACTGAGACTGGGGGGAGACAAGGAAATGTCTGCTGGTGCAAAGGGGCCCAGGTTCTGCACATGGAGGAGGGCAGGACAGCCTTCGGAGACACAGGGATGCTCCTCCTCCCTCTCACCCGATGCAGAGAGGGTAGCAGGGCAAATGACGGGACCCGCAGGCAGCTCGCCACTGCTTCCCCCCCTTCCCACTCTGTCAAAGCTGTGCTCTCCCCGTCATTTTGGGAACAAGCCCGTAAGCCTGGGCCAACGGCGCCGCACCCCCGCTTCCCTCGCGGCGGAACAGGCGGCCCCGGCTACCGCGCCCCCGCCCCAGCCCGGCTCTCGTGGGGGCCGTTAACGGAGCAGGAGGGCGCGCGCGTCGGGGGGACAGGGGCGCTGACAGAACGCCGGCGCGCGCGGCTGCTGCGGGCGGGCTGCCAGGAGCCGTTGGGCGAGCGCGCGGCAGCCCGCGGCGGGAGACGCGACTGTTGGGGACCGACGCCCCTCTCCCTCCCCCCCCGCCCGCGGGCAGGAGGGACGACGGCACCTGGGGCGCGCGCAGCGGCTGGTGAGTGCCCGGTGCCGGAGGGAGCCGCGGGTGCCTCGGCCGCTCCGGGCAGCCGCCGTGAGCGCCCGGCGGTCCCCAGGGCGCCAGAGGAGGAGCGTGGAGAGTCGCCGCGAGGTAGAGAGCCGCCGGGCCTCGCCTGGGCGCCTTGGCGAGAGTCCGCGGGCGACGCTAGTGCTGCCGGGGAAACGCTACTGCGGGCCTGCCCGCGCCCCTCCGTGCCTCCCTCGGGCGGGCGAGGGGCACCGCCGGCTTTTACAGCAGAAAGGGCCGCAAGCTCGGGGCGAAAAGCTCGGCAGGTGGTTTATAAGGCAGCGAGGGGGAGCCCGTCTGAGAGTCAGAGGATCTTAACTGTCGTGGTGATAGTTTGAACTGCCAAGTAACAAACGAGAGCCCTGAGAGGAGGGTTTTGTTTTCTGTGTTTTCTTAGAGATGCAGTGAGGTTGGTTTTCAGATGATCACTTTTTCAGTGTCTGTTTGATATTTAATTGTAGGTATTTAATGTATGTTTGTCTGTGCACACTCAGTGTTGTACTGGTAAAATACATAATTTTCAATGAAAAGTCAGAATTCACCAGTCCTGAGTAAAAATCACATGCTTACCATATTGCTATGTATATTATTTTTAAGTATATTTATGCATATACACACAGTTTGTTTTTAAAGGAAATAGCATGTTTTGCAGTATACAAACAGCATTCTTTAAGGCATTGTGAAAACTGCTGTTGTTTTCATAAGACCAAACAGGTTCACTTTGAAGTGTTTAATAGTACTCTGAGGAACAAACAGGAGGAGTTAGAGGTCAGCATGCAGTTACAACACTACAATCTCATTGGGATCACAGAGTTGTGGTAGGATAGCTCACATGACTGTAGGGCTGCCATGGATGGAAACAGTCTCTTTAGGAAGGACAGGCTGGGACAGCGAGGAGGAGCAGTTGTCCTTTGTGTGAGAGAGCAGCTGGATTGCATGGAGCTCTACCTAGGGATGGCTGGTGAGCCAACTGAGAGCTTATTGGTGAGGATTAGCAGGCAGACCAAGATGGGTCATGTTGTGGGTGTCTGCTACAGACCACCTGATCAGGAAGAAGTAGATGAGGCCTTCTTCAGACACTGGAGGAAGCCTCATGTTCACAGGCCATGGGCCTCATGAGGGACTTTCACCACCCTGATATCTTCTGGAGGGACTACACAGCAGGGCACAAGCAATTCAGGAGGTTTCTGGAATGCACTGATGACAACTTCCTGACACAGGTGACCAAGGTGTTGGTGAAGGGAGGTGCTCTGCTGGACCTGATACTTACAAACAAGGAAGAACCAGCTGGAGATAGAGGTTGGGGGCAGCTTTGGCTTCAGCGACCATAAGATGGGGAAGTTCAGGATCCTGAGAGGAGGGAACAAGGCAAAAAGAATCACAACCCTAGACTTCAGGAGAGAAGACTTTGGCCTGTTCAGGGATCTGCTTGGAAGAATTCTATGGCAGACTGTCCTGAGAGGAGAGCTGGTTGATTTTCAAAGATCTCTTTCTCCAAGCTCAAGAGTCATCCATACCAACAAGGTGGAAATCCTGCAAAGGTGGCAGGAGGGCTGCATGGATGAATGAGGAGCTCCTGACAAAACTCAGAGAAGCAGGAGATGGAAGCAGGATCAGAGGGCCCAGGAGGAATACAGGGACACTGTCTGAGCATGCAGGGATGGGGTGAGGAAAGCCAAAGCCCATTTGGAGTTGAGTCTGATGAGGGACATGAGGGGCAACAGGAAAGGCTTCTATGGGTATATCAGCAGCAAAAGGAAGACTAGGGAAAATGTGGGCTCAGTGCTGAATGGGGTGGAAGACCTCACGACAAAAGACAGAAAAGCCCAAGGTACTCTGCCTTCTTTGCCTCAGCATTCACTAGTAAGACCTGCATTCAGGAATCCTTTGTCCCTGAGACCACTGGGAAAGCCTGGAACAAAGAAGACTTGCCCTTGGAAGAGGAGGATCAGGTTAGGGAACATTTAAACAATCTGAAGGTTTGCAAATCCAAGAGACCTGATGGGATGCACCTGCAAGTGCTGAGGGAGCTGGCCAATGTCTTTGCAAGACCCTTCTTGATCATCTTTGAAAGGTCACAGCAATTGGTGAGGTTCCTAAGAACTGGAAGAAAGCACATATCACGCTTTCCTGCAGGAAGGAGGATCCAGGGAACTACAGGTTGGTCAGCCCCACCTTGACCCCTGGGAAGGTGGTGGAGCAAATCCTCCTGGAAACCGTTTTGAAAGATATTAAGGACAAAAAGGTGATTGGGAGAAATCAGCAGGGATTTATGAAGGGGAAGTCATGTTTAACCAGCCTGATAGTCTTCTATGATAAATTGTCTGGCTTGATGGATGAGGGTAGAGCGGTGGATGCTGTGTACCTTGACTTCAGTAGGGCTTTCAACACTGTCTCCTGTAACATCCTCATAGGTGAACAGATGAAGTATGAGCTAGGTAAATGGATAGTGAGGTGGATTGAAAACTAGCTGGACTGCTGGGATTGGCTGTGAGAGTTGTGATCCAGCCAGAGGCCATTCACTAGTGGTGTACTACAGGGGTCCATGCTGGGGCCAGTACTGTTTAACGTTTTCATTAATGACATGGATGATGGGACAGAGTGCGATCTCAGCAAGTTGTCAGATTATCTAAAACTGGGAGGAGGGGTTGATACACCAGATGAGTGTGCTGCCATTCAGAGGGACCTTGACAGGTATCTCATGGAGTTCAACAAAGGGAAAGGCCAACTCTTGCACCTGGAGAGGGATAACCCCATGCACCAATACATGCTGGGGGCAACCAGGTGGAAAACAGCTTTGCAGAGAAGGACTGGGGAGTCCTGGTGGACAGGTTGAACATGAACCAGCAATGTGCCCTTGCAGCAAAGAAGGCCAACAGCACCTTGGGCTGCATTGGGAAGAGAGAAGATGGTAGGTTGAGGGACATGGTCATTTGCATCTGTTCCTCACTGGTGAGACTACATCTGGAGTACTGTTGTCCAGGTCTGGGCTCCCCAGTACCAGAAGGACATGAACATACTGGAACAAGTCCAGCAAAGGGCCATGAAGATGATTAAGGAACTGGAACATCTGTCATACAAGCAGAGGCTGAGAGAGCTGGGACTGTTCAGCCTGGAGAAGAGAAAGCTCAGGGGGAATCTCATCAATGTGTATACATATGTGATGGGAGGGTGTCAAGACGACTCTTCTCAGTGGTGCCCAGTGACAGGACGAGAGGCAATGGGCACAAACTGAAACATGGGAAATTCCACTTGAACAGAAGAAAACGCTTCTTTGCTATGAGGGTGGTTGAACACTGGAGCAGGTTGCCCAAAGAGGCTGTGGAGTCTCCATCCTTGATAATATTCAAAACCCAGTTTGACATGGACTTGGGCAACCTGCTCTAGCCCACCCTGCTTGAGCAGAGGCATTGGACTGGATGATCTCCAGACGTCCCTTACAGCCTCAACTACTCTGTGATTCTACCTGTATGTTCAGTCTTTGTTGCAAGTGATTCTGAATTAAATAAGTGAATGGTTCAGCTTTGGGTTTTTTGTATGTTTGTTTGTTTCCATGTCTGTGGTTGGATCCCACAAGTTTTGTCACTGATTTTAGTGGGAGTAGAATTTAACCTTAATAAATATTTTCTGTCTAATAAATGTTAATGTACTAGAAAATAATGTCACATTCAGTTTAGTGATTTTTTTTTTGTCTTTGGTTTGAACGTGGTATTGAACATGGTACATGCAAGCGCAGTCCTTCAAGGTGCCTGGTAAAAATCCTATTAAATTTGCCTGAGGCAGGATCATACCTCTGAAATTAAAATCATTTTCTATGTAGTATTTTAGAGGAAGATGTTTGGGTGAACCCAACATTATATGTTATGATTGAATGATATGTACTCTGTCATCCTTTTTTTGGATTCTAGGATCTAACTACATTGTTTGACAGTGTTGATCAGAAGCACAGCAAACATTTCCTGTACAGGAAGGCCCAAGTTTGCAAATACTTGTATGCATTGAAGCTAAGGGTATTAAGTTACAGTATGTCAAAAGCCAAGCACTTCTGTACATTTATAAGATTATCATCACATATTTTTAATATGCTGCAATCCACATGCGCATAGTTTGGGGCTTTTGTCAACACTCAGTCTTATTTCCCAGCAGTAATATGTTTAATTTTTTTTTTAATGATTGCTGCATACTCTGAAATGTTCTATTTTGAGTGTATTTCTATTTTTTTCTTTAGACTAATGCTAAGGCAAACATCTGTAGGAGCATATTGCTTTTCACTTTCAAAGCAAATCAGTTTATCACCAAGTACAAAATTGCCAAAACACTGGAAGCAATTACACTGGTTTTTATTCTTTCAAAAGGTAACAATAAAAGAAGACAATCTGGGTTTAGGAGAGCCAGTTTCTGAAAGTGAGAAATCTTCTAAATTGGAATGCTGGATTAAGAGCAAAGACAAAACAATCCATAAATGGAATCTGAAGGTTCTGTTTTACTTTTCTGCTTTAAATTTTTAGTCTGAATTCTGAAAATACTGTGCTTGAATACTGTAAAAGTTTGTGCTCTGCATGATGCATGGGATGCCAACTGCAAAATCAAAAATATCTCTTTATGAATTACTTACATTGAGGAAGCTACAGTTGAGATGCTATTGCTGTGCTCGCTGTGTCAGAATGGAAGAAAAAGAAAAGGAATATCTTAAATGATTAATCCCAGAAATGCTTAGAACCCCAAAACAGCTGTGGGTACTACATCAGTACAAAAAAGTTACTAACTGTTAATTCTTTTGCTAAAAAGCCTGCTGCAAGGGTCGTTTAGTGCTACATGAAGCTTAGAGTTGTCTTTAAATGTTTCATCTTGTTGGGGGTGGTTGCAGTACCACAGTTCAGAGGATGGTGGCTAAATGTGTTAATTGTGGTAGTTAAAGCCAGTTTATGGCAAGCATAAAAATAGTTGTTTTAGTATCAATATTATCATGTCTTTCAAAAAGTTCTGTTTCACAAGATGAGTAAAAATAGTATTTTGAGGGAACTGTTTTCTGTCTGTGAATCTGAGTCCTTAACGCTCACTGAGATGCTGAAGGTATTAAAAGCTTGCAAGTTCTCTTTGATCTGCTCTGTTTCCTTTCTGGGAAGGCTAGAGAGATGCATATAACTGCAGAAAGTTGTCAGCTCCTCTTTCAAGGACAGCAGAATATTAGGATGGGGTTCACCTCATCTAATTTGATGTGTCAGCAGTGATGATATATATCCTAGAGGTGTCTAGGCTGTCTTTATTGGCAGAGGAAAGAAATAGGTATTTTCTATGGCATGATTTATTTTAGGATGTAGGTCTAAAATGAATCATGTGAATCACATTCTAGAAATGCTTCTTTGTAGATGCCCCAAATGAAGTCAGCTGAATCTTACTCCTAAAGAATGCTAGGCACATATCCTTGAGGCAGACTTAGTGACTGAGATTTGCTTCAGATGAGATTGAATGTGATAGTGATATGATTCAACAAACCAGCTGCCCTAAATTTCCTTGAAACTTTTGAATCTGAGTATGGAAAAAAGCTGTTGTGGTTATGCTAGCGATGATAAAGAACTTCTGTGGGTGGATAATTGAATGTTCATATTCTCTTGTTAGATCTGTTGGTTACTTTCTGTATCTAAAATCAGTAGCAGACTGACTCAAGTGTTAAATAGCCCTGTGAACTGTGTAGAAAAAAGCAGTCAAGGCATCTGCGTTTGTATGGTTATTGTGTAGCACTGGTGTACTTAGCATTCATCCTGTCTCACTTTGGCTCTTTCATTCATTACTATGGGATTCCCCAGTGACCTAATTTTATCGTAGTTATTCTTAGAAAGCAGCCACAGAGCACTAAATTTTCTCTTCCTTTTTTTATTTCAAAGTGTTTGTGGAATTGTGAGGAAGCATAGGCTGCAGTACTAGGAGCTAATGATTACTAGCTTCATATCCCTATCTTAATTCAGCTACTGCTGCTTAACTGCTGTCTGGGGTTTGAATGGAATTTGCGCATACAAAAATGTTTCTGGCCTTATTTTCTGTTTGAGAGGATGCTGATAGATGGAGATAATTTATTTCTAAAAATAGAGGAAATATATATCAGTAAGACACATGGACATAACTCGCAAAATTACGTGCTTTTGAATCTGCTGCTGCTACTGAGTGATATAGCAACATAAAAAGGAATGCTGGCAATGGTAGCATTCTCTTTGTGAGTTTATATTGCTGGAACAGGCTATCATGAGCTAGGACAGAGTGCAAAGACGTGACAGGAGAAAAGGTTGTTTGTACTTCATGGTTTTTGTTACTTACGAATCTTTTTGGATAGTATGGAGTTGGTTTTTGAGTCTATAAAGCCTTAAGTGATTTGTGATCTTGTCTGCTTAGACACTGCTTTGATCATATAGCACAATGAGCACAATTGTAATTAGTTAAGGTGCTCAAATTAAATTCTGTGAAGAACCATCGATTTTTTTCAATAGTCTAAATATGGTAACTCTGAGTATATGTCAGAACTTTTTTGCTGGGAAAAAATGATATGGGTTGTTTGTATGGAGCAAAAGAACATTTTTTAGTATAATCAGTTATTTTAGGCTTGAGGGTGCAGACCTGACTCAGACTTTGATTTTGTCATTTTAAATGTTGTTTGTGTTTTGTTAGCATAGCACTCCTCTTCCCATGTCAGGTACTGCAGGCACCACTGTAACCTTCCTCCAGTAATAGCAGAGCTGTATTCTGCCCAGTTTTATAACTTGATGAAGAGGGGATGAAAGAAAACAAAACACAGGAGTACAGATGCTGTCTCTACCACTCTTTGTGAATAATTTCTCCACTGTATTAAAACTACTTAGATTATCCATTCAACCACTTCATACTTATCAAGTTTATAACTGTATTTAGTTATTAACTTTGTAGCATTAGCTGGATCAGGTTTGATGGAAAAAAAATTACAATGAGAATTGATTCTTAATTTTTTTCACTGACTCTTAATTTATTCGTGTATCTATTGAATAGAAGAAGTGGCAAAATTTAGTTCTATAGAATGTCACATAATAGAGCCCACCCAGAAATGCTTTTTCATGAAGCGTCTTTCAGGTCTTCCTGAATAATTCAAAATTTACTTTTGTTCACTGCTAATAATACCTGAAGAAACACTATGATGATTGAAATGAATGAATCTCATGGAATGCAGTATTCAAAGACACTAAATTTTCATGTGTTACAATATGCAACAATTATGTGCAAACAATAAAGCTTTACATAACACTATATCCAAATCTTGATTAGGCTGGGATCTGAGGACTCAGAAAACTGAAAAGCCATATCAGGCAGTGATACCCCTATAAACTGAGATGTTCCAGATAAGTTGATAGTTGACAAAATGGTTAGCAACTTTTTGGTTTCTTAGAAAAGGCCATATAATATTTTTAAAGACAAATTTGTTTCAGGGAAATTATTAATCTTATATTAATTGGTGAATTAGTATTAATTCATCTATTCCATTTCTGCTGGCCTTTCTGCATGTGTGAAGGATATGGACCCACGTCATAGAGGATGATGAATGGCAGTCCTAACATCTAACAGAACTATAGTGAATAGGGCCATAAGAGACATTTCCTCTCCCCGTACTATCACAGAATAACTGTAGTGGCAGCCCAGCTTGAGAAAATGACTGTCAGTCTGCAATATTGAAAATGACATCACTTCTGAGACCAGAAAGGAGCATGCATTGCATGTAGAGAGGTCACCCAGGAAAGCTGCTGATCAAAGCCTAAAAAAAATTATAAGTTACTTAATTTTTTAGCATGAACATTGAGGATCTGATTCTCCAGTGTCTGGATCCCTTTAAAGTTAATCTATCCAAAATGATGTTAGCAGTGTACATATTTTTGATTTGTTAATACTGTGTACTGATTTTTTCAGTAAGTTTAAAAAAATTAAGTGTAAATTACTTTTTATTATGAAATACTGCCTGCAAATCCCTAAAGATGAAGTAAAATACTTTATTCCTCCTGGTCCTAGCAGATTGAAGATCTGAAGAAGAAAAACCATGATGTAAGGCAATACGTCATGCAACTGCATGATAGGAAGGAGGTGGCTGAAAGTCAAGTGGATAGTTTGACCTGTAAAAATGACCATCTTCGTAAAGAACTTGCTGTAATCAACAAACTATCTGAGCAGCTGGAAAAACAAGAAGAACTGCTGTTGAATACTGCTGATAAGGAGCTTGAGGAAGCAAAGGTTCTTTAGAATTAATATTGTGTAGTAGACCTTTTGGGCTGAGTTTCTAGCATTCGTCCCTACTTTCAGATGTATTTGCTGGGATGAAGGAAAAGTAGGTTCAGGCCACTTTTTTTTCAAGTATAGAATGGTTGAAAGATGAAAATCACATTTGCGGTTGGGAAGAATGTAATTTCAGCACTGGTTACTTTTCATTTCATGGGATGATGGAAAATTGCATTTTATGCACATGCAATTATGTGATTTAATAGCAATATTCAGATGGAAGAAAGGATGTTCTTTGTTTGCCATTAAAGTAACTACACACATTTCTTTATCCCCTAGGTGTAGTCAAACTGTCCCCATTTTCAAGTTTCTTGGTAATACAGATTGGGAAAAAGTATCCCATGCTTCCTTTTTCATTCACTCACCTGAGAATAACTCACCTGTTACTCTTCTTCCTGGACCTGGACTACATCTGAAGACAAAATCAAACTGATTCCCCTCTAGATTAAGTTTACCATTGCTAAATAGCATGTTTTCAGCCTAGCCAAACTAGAAAACATGTCCAAAATTTTCCTTCGGACTAGAATAATTAAGCTAAAATGCTAGATTTGCAGTAATGTTTATAAAAACATTAATGCATCTCTCTCTCAAATTTCTCCTAGATTCAGGTTATTTTAGAAACAGAAGCTGAGAAAAAGCAAGGGAAGTCACCATCAAGGCTTGATACCTTTGTTAAGACATTGGAAGAGGACAGAGACTACTATAAAAGTGAGGCTGAGAATTTGCAGAAGGTACTTAGAAACACATCTTCAAGTCCTAAGCAGAAGCATACTTGTGGCAGCATGTCAAAAAGATTTTCAGCCATCCAGGTGAGCTTGGAAAACACTGTGGGACAGAAAGAGTGCATTTCTTTTAAATACTCATTTATGTGATGCCACGCTACCACAGCCATAATTACCAGTAAGAAAAACTAATTGATTATGAACAGAAGGTTGCATATGATGGGAAACAGCAAATAACACGTAGTTAACTGTTGCTTTACTCTGGATGTATGTATATCACTTTAAACAGTTACTGACAACTCATTACATTTTAAATATTTCTTAAGATGATTGATAGTACAATTTTGTGATAGCCTTTTGCTGCTCAAAATAGACGTATATTTTAGAAAGTGGTATGTATATCTGGTCTCTATTACTAAGAGAGATGTATGTACGACCTTGATTGTCTTTAAGTTTTTAGGTTGTAGACTTATTAAATCTTCTATAGAAATTTCCAAACTAGAAATATTAAGAAAGTATACCACATTTTGTTTTTCTGCTTTAACCTTATGTAACATTATTCTTTAAGGGAGCGAGTTCTGATCCAGAAGTTTTGAGAATATTGAGAGAGCGTGAAGAACATAAGTCAATGCTGGAAAAATATGAGCGCCATGTGGCAGAAATTCAGGGTAACATCAAGGTTTTAACAGCTGAAAGAGACAAAATTGTCATTCTTTATGAACGGGTAATTTTATTTATATTAGTGTGATTAATGGAATAACTTAAGGTGATGTACAAGAAAAAAATCCTATTCTGTTTCTTTTTTTAAAAAAATAGGCTGCAAAGCATTAATTTAAAAAGTAAAAAAAAAGTTTTGAAAATTCTGTGATTTGAATCTGTCACTTAAATACAATTTTATAAGTCTTGAGTAAGAATTCTTTCCTGAATCAAAGAATGTATGCATTTACTTTGTCTTTGGTATTGCACAATTTCTGAGATGCTCTGCATTACCAGGTGAGTATCTCATTATTAATTCCAGTTATAATTTTTCCCCATATGAGAAGATTTTACAATTTTGAAGTGCAGTACAAAAATATTTCTACCAAGCACCTGAAATGGTTTGATTTGAAAATATTACTAAAGAATCTCATGAATACTGTAGGTTAAGTTTTTTGCTCTTATTCTCTTCTATAAACCTATTTCATTGCTAAAAACTAAATCTGCCATGATGTGAATTAAAAAGATAATGAACATTTTCTTCACTTATGATTGCTTTTTGTAAGCTTTTTTGAATGAAAATCCATTTTTTACTGAGTAGTTCTGATGGAAATTCTTTAACCAATCCTATTTGTGGTTTACGTATACAGTAATACATTACATTGTCTACTGCATATTTCCAGTATACTGTTGTTTTTAATAACAGGCACAGGAAGAGATATCCCGACTTCGTCGGGAAGTTATCAAATGCCCCAAGACTACTAAAAGTACTGTGACAGCTCAAGCTATCCTAAGGCATGTGGAGACAGAAAGGGATACAGCGCTGTCTGATTTCCGAAGAATGACTACAGAACGTGATAGCCTCAGGGAGCAATTAAAGGTTTTTTTTCCACTCAAGCTTACTTTAACATGAAAGTTATTTAGCAATGTAATTAGAATTGCTAAAGATTTCTATTCTAATATTGAGAGTTAACTGCATTACACGTCTGTGGTGAGTTCTGACTTGTTCTGTATGTGATTTTTTGTTGTTGTTATTTGTTGCAGATTTCCCAAGAGACTGCATTTAATGAGAAGGCTCACTTGGAACAGAGGATTGAAGAGCTGGAAACAACAGTTCAGAATGTAAGGGAAAGTAATTAATTATGAAATTGTAAATGTAATACAGGTGATATTTATGGTTAATCCTGCAGGACCAAACTGATTGCCTTCTATGATGAAATGACTGGATAAGGGGAGAGCAGTGAATGTCATTTACCTCGACTTTAGTAAGGCTTTTAACACCGTTACCCACAATGTTCTTGTATCCAAGTTAGGATGTTACGGTCTGGATGAGTGGTCAACTAGATGGGGAAAAACTTGGTTGGATGGTCAGGCTCAGAGGGTTAGTGGAATGGATCATGTTCCACCTGGAGGCTGATGAAGTGGAGTACCACAGGGGTCTATCCTGAGGCCAGTCCTGTTTAACATCTTTATCAATGCCCTGAAGGAGGCAACAGAGTGCATGCTTATAAAGCTTGCAGATGACAACAAATTAGGGAAATCAGTCAGTGCACTGAAGAGCAGAACTGCCATCCAGAGGTACC
Source organism: Dromaius novaehollandiae (assembly GCF_036370855.1). Lineage (NCBI taxonomy): Eukaryota > Metazoa > Chordata > Aves > Casuariiformes > Dromaiidae > Dromaius > Dromaius novaehollandiae. Next base: position 148,386,150 of record NC_088098.1, on the reverse strand, counting down.
CAGACAGGTGGGCAGAATGGGCTAACAGGAACCTTGTGAAATTCAACTAGAACAAATGCCAAGTCATGCATCTGGGAAGGAATTGCCTCTGGCACCAATACAGACTGGGGACGGATGGCTGGGGAGCAGCTTTTCCAAGAAGGCCCTGGGGATCCTGGTGGACAGTGAGCTTCTCATGAGCCAGCAGTGTGCCCCGGTAGCAAAGAAGGCCAAGAGTATACCGGGCTGTATCAACAGGGTGCAGCCAGTAGATTGAGAGAAGTGATTGTCCCCCTTTCCTCAGTATTCATTAGACGATATCTAGAATCGTGCATTCAGTTTTGCCACCCCCAGTACGAAAAAGACATTGCCAAATTGAAGTGAATTCAGTGGAGGGCCCCAACATGGTAGGGACTGGAGCACTTGCCCTGTGAGAAGAAGCTGGGAGAACTGGGCTTGTACAACCTAGAGAAGAAGTGGTTACAGGAGTATCTAAGAGCCACCTGCCAGTACCAGTCTGTCAAGAAGACAGAGACAAGCTCTTCACAGTGGTGCGTGGTAGAAGGATGAGCAAGAAGTGGCATAAATTGAAATAAGAAGGGTTCAGACTGGATACAAGGAAGCACTTTTTCCTCATGCAGCAGACAAGCAACGGAGCAGATTGCCAAGGGAGGCTGAGCAGTCTCCGTCCTTGCAAGTTTTTGAGACCCAACTGGATTAAGCTGTGAGCAACCTGGCCAGACCTCAGAGCTGACCCTGCTTTGAGCTGGAAGTTGGACTGGCCACCTCCTGAGGTGCCTTCCAACCTGAATTATTTTATGATCCTGTATTGTTAAAATGAGATCTGTAATTGTACTTCTCTGACAAGTCCTTTTAAAGTTAATATGGTTTAAGTTACTTATAGGTGCAACTTTTGGCTAATATAAGGCCCTCAAATAGAAAATAAAAATATTAATAAAATGCATATAAATCTTAAGTGTATATACAGTCTCTAGAATTTGATTTTAAATACATAAACAGTGATATTTATAGTGTCTCTTTCTCCTAGATCCTGTGCTTATAAATTCTGATCATCTTTGTCTTTCCCCTTCAACCTGTTAAATACCACCAAGCTTTAAAATGTAGTTCCAAGGATTATAATATTAAACTGTCTGCATCCATAATGAATACATTGTAGGTTTAAATAGTTCTGAGTGCTCTGAGCAGTAAATTAGCTTTAATCACGTGCTTCACATATGGTGTGTAGTGTATTTTGGGAGTGGTCTTGTTTTAACTACATTGTCTTCTGTCTTCAGTTCATTTGGTATCCTTTGAGGTCGATACTTCAGTACTTAATACTGAGAAAGTTACTGCATACCCAAGGCTTACTGGTTTTCTCTTCAGTGGTCTGACCTTTGATTATAGTAACATAGAATTTAGTACAGAAAGAATCAGTAAATAAGGAGAGGGATGAGGTGAAAATTTTTTTACCCTGGAGGAGCTGATTTGAAAGAGTTATCAAATCAAATGCATTTTTTTTAAATCTAGATTTTAATACAGCTTTTCCTGGGTACAAACAAGAGTTTCTGGAGCAGGTCTTTGTTTTAGGTAGAGACTTACAGGCTTTATGGTGGTAATTTGATGATATGGTGCTTTGTGTAATTGTTTTACATTAATTTCTCTATCTAGTTACTAGCATAGCTATATGACTTAGTAGAGGCCTCAATTTATTATTTGTAGTGCTGTATCCTGAACTGTGATTTCTCCCTTCTTACAACCCTAATAGTGTCTTCTGTTCTCACTGAAAGCTTTTAATGTTGATGAACGCCAGACTTTTTTGTAGTTGGGCATAATTACAAATTTACATTAATAAACCAAAATATTCCTAGCGATCTGAAAGATAGGCAATTGATTGTACTTGAAGGGAAAGTGAGAATCACGTTTCAGTTCTTTGTCAGCTACCTTCATTAGGCTTTGAATCAGGCCCTGAGTGAGGGAGATACCTGGAGATCTCTCCTTCAGTAAAACATCTGTGTTAAAAACAGAGTAGAAGCTGAATTAGTAGGAGAAATGCTTTATAGAAATCACCTTTTTGCAACTTTTAATGTTTATTTATATTTATAGCTAGATAGTGAACGGTTAGAACAAATGTCCAAACTGGCGCTAATGAAAGAGACTGCAGATTCTCTGGAAACAGAGATGAAAACATTGGCAAGAAGAGCCCTGGACTCTGAGACTGAATTGAGCCGACAGAAAGTTGAATGTGTTTCACTTGGGTAAGTGAAGGTATATAATTACTTTAGTTTAATGAATAACATGAGTTTGTTGATTTTCATAACTGTTATTTAGGTCAAAGCAAAAGGAATTGATGATGGTTTTTCTTATGAGCCATGCTACTTTTTGAAATGAACTTGCTTTCTTTATGCTTTATTTACATGTAAAATGTTCTTGGCTTGTTGATATTTAAGGCATGCTGAAAAACACCTTCAGTGAAAAAGTAAAATTCACTCCAACATAGGTTTAGGAGCTTTCTGTTACAGGCTGTGAAGCTTGATGTTTTTTGATATAATTGAGTAGACATTGAACTTTTTTATATAAATTGTTTTCAGTATTTTTGTTTGTTTGTTTTATAGAAGCAAGCAAACATACATAAACTAATAGGTCACATGTTTAGTTAGCTTCAAACATCCTTTTCTCAGTCTCAATTTTTTCAGGAAGAGGAAATGAAATTGAAGCCTCACATAAGGTTTATGGCCTGCTGCTTAACTGGTGCTCCTAACCATCATTAGGAACACGCAGTAGGACTTAGACTCAAGTGAAGCCTTTAGGGAAGAAGGTCAGTGAGTGCCAGATAAACAGGAGAATTTACTTAGTGGAGGTGAAGATCGAGTGTTTTTGAAATTTGTGCAGAGAGAAGAGGACTAGGTCACAGAAACATCTATGGGCTAGAGAGTGACCAGATTGCAAGAGAGGATCCTGAGACTTTTTTTTCTTCACTTTCCTTAAATATAACTTAAGCAAATATTCTTCTAATCCTCTGTTTCCTTACAAGTGACTGATGTAGTTGTTTCACAGCTGTTGTAGTTTTTTGTTGGGTTTTGATTGGCAGGAAAGCTGGATGTTTTTTGTTGGATTGTGATTGGCAGGAAAGCTGGATGCTACTGTGTGATATTATGAATCCTAATGGTGCTGGTCCACAGTACTTCATTAGGGGTGCTATGATTTCTAAAATAACATGAACTCATTTCAGAAATCCAGTTCTAAGTTACTGCTGCTTTCTAACAAGTTCTTATCTTTATGAACACTGTAAAAATTGTTTTCTTGAGGATTAATTGCTGCTAGTAAAATAATTTTTTCTTCTCCCCCAGCACCATGTTACTATTTCTCTTCATTTTCTTAAACAGTTTGAGGAGCCGTTAACATTGCTACATGGTTCAAACACACACCTCAGGCATAACTTGAAAGAGGTCAAGCATTCCAATGTATGTCCCAAGTAAAGATTTTTATTTAAATTATTTTTGACAAGTTTAGAAGAGCTGGACCAAAAAACCAAATCTTACTTTTTTGTGATTCTTTGCAGGAATATTCAGACTTTAATGTGGATGGATTAAGGTTAAACACTAATGAAATATTCCAAATAGTATAAAATATACTGAAGAATCTTGCTATTTCTTAACTTTTGCAGTTTTAGTGATATGCCAAAAAGGAAAGTCACATTTGAATGGCTGAATTCTGTTTAATACTTTTGCTTTTCCAGTTTATTGAAAGAAAAGACAGAACAGAGTCTTTCAGAGACTCAGCAAAGCCTTGCTAAGAAAAAATATGAATTACAACTTACCCAAGAGAAAATTATGCTTTTGGATGAAAAAATTGGTGAGTGTCAGATACAATTGTTTTAATAAAATTCATTAAACTAATTGGTATATTATTGCTTTTTTTTCTTTCATTTCTTGTGGGCTAAATAAAAACATGTTTAATGCAAATATAAATGTTTTTGACAGTTTTAACTGTTCAAGGGCTTTAACTGTTCATCTGTTTTCTTTCAGTATCAGAAGGTTTTTGCATTTTAAAATGACATAATAAATCTCTTATAAATAAACTTTAGTGACCACTTATACTGTCAGCTGAACAATATCTGTTGATACCTATGTGCAGTGTTTGAGCATATTAGTTACATTTATGATCCACTAAGGTGCCGGTAACACCTCTCAGCATACATAAATGATGAAGTTGCAATCAAGAAAGCATCTTTTTGAGTATATATCCTACATCATGTGTTGAAACTTTTTTACATTGGAGGAGTAAAGGAGGTAGATACGGGAATTATTTGCAGTGTGCTAAGGAATATCTTACCACTTCCAAAAATACAACTTTTCTGTAGATGTAGTCAACATAATCTGTTCCCAAATTGAAATGCAGAAGTAATTTGTGAAGGGAAAATAAAGCTAACCTGTAACTACTGACAACTAATGTTAGAGTTGCCTCATGCTATGAAAATACCTTGTTTTCCATTACTTACAACTTTGAAACTTCAGTGATTTGGATTGAAACATTTCATTTAAATGAACAAAAACTTCATTCAAAGTGAACTTAATTTTTTTAAATGTTTTAGCTAAGGTGTTTAAGCCACTCCTGAGAATGCTAGAGAAAAAGATGTTTTGTCCACATTAAAATGCACGTATTTTGTTAAGAAGTCCTAGAGTCCCTGTATGGTGAAGTACGGACTTAATGTTTGATGGGGCATGGTAGTCTCTGTATTATTGTACGCTTTTAATAATTCCCAGGAAATGTGTCCAAATTAAGTGTATTTTCTCAGAAAAATTAGTTTGTGAATGCTGAATTTGGCATCTGAGGTCTCATGTCATCTGATTGAAGCATGTTGCAGTCCAGAAAGCATAGGATTTTTTATAGATATGAGGCAAGTCTGGAAAAAGAATCTTGAAATTAATGGAGACTCATTCTTGTGCTCTCCATTGTCCTATCCTCACAGGGATAATAGAGGAGGATGTTGATTTGAAGGATAACTGCAACTCAGGTGTGGAGGGAGAGTGTACTGAGATAAAAAAGGTTGGGAGATTTTATCTGCAGGATTTATAAGGAAAGGATACTAAGATTACAATTTGGATGGCGCAGCCTCATCCTGGTGGAATAGGTGGGAGAAGTGAAGTTAATGAAGAGCCAAGGGATAAGTGAAGAGTAGGGATGCTGTCTGGAAAAGAAATTGCAACAAAGAGGATTGTTTTTCCAAGGAAACTGTAAATACGAAACAGTGAGATCGGGAGCCAGTGAACAGAGAAACAGTATGTGAATGAGGAGCCAGTGAAAACTCAGGCTGTGCAAGAAATCAGAGACTGAAAATTAAATAAAGTGAGGGGAGGGAATGAAGAAGGATTGGAGACATCCAGTGAGGAGAGCTACTGGTTAAAGAGACTGGAAAGATTCTTGAAACTGGATGACTAGTCTAGAGATGGTGGGTAGGACTTAAAGCCATTGGGAACACACAGTGACTAGAACCTGAGAGCATCTATACACGCAAAGGATTTAGGACTTGGACAGTAAAGCTGGAAGTAAGAGCAGTAGTAGAAAGATTGCAAGCAAAAGCAGAGACTGAGACAGAAAATGTGGATTAAGAATTTAGGACTGGTAGGGAAAGGGACTAGGATGAGAAACCGTAAGATCTGACGATGACCAAAACGGAAGGAAATGATGAGCAGCTATCGGTACTGTTTAGAGAGGCAGAATTGGAGAATATGGAAGGAAAGTGTTTGTGCCTGCTAGAGAGCCTTTTGCCTTTTGGAGTCTGAAATGGAACTCGAGATTCCCAAGTCTCGTCTTATCTTCTCTTGTCAGCAAAAAAATTTTAAACTTAGCAAGATGTCTGTTTCCAGGGCTTGTCCACAGAGAGAATGACAATTTAGTCCTGCTGACCGTTTGTCTTCTAGGTCAAAGGTGCAGGATGGGAATTCAAATCCTGTTTTTACCTTTTCACGCAAATTAAGTAACTTACCACAGAGATAAACATTAAGAAGTAGGGAACTGCCAGCCTTCAAGTTGCCTATACTACTTAATAAATAAATAAATCTCTGTGTTTTTTAAATTATTGTCTCTAATTGCACTGTCATGGTGTTTTTCTATTGCTGCACTTTTTAAACAGTCTTGTAGAGAGTAAACCAGTCTTGTCTAGTGAAGCAAGCTTGTCTGTAAGATTTTCTCCTTAGCTGAAAGTACAGTGAATAAAGCAGGTAACTGCGGAAAGAGAAAGCACACTCACTGTTAAAGCTGTTAAATATTACTATGCAGTATTTTATATTATTGCTGTATATACTATTGCACCGTAGAATTTTTGGGTGATGTGCAACCAGACTTTCAAAAATTGATCACTGACTATACGTATGATCTATTTTCAGTGTGTCTGATATAAAACTTTGGTTATTAATTTCTCAGAAATGTTGAGCGTTTACAGCTTTTTTGAACATGTTGTATATCCTGAAAATTTAGGTCCTCGATTTGGGCATCTAAAATTACCAGATAGTGTTTTGCACTGGTCTTTGTGCCTCCATTCCTTCTCTGTAAAATTGTGGTAACACACCCTGGCTTCTTAGAATTTTCTTTAGAGCAAGGTTTGAACACTGTATTAGCAGATTCTAGAGCCATACATCCAAAAATATGAGGTGAAAGTTTGAGCACCTTTCATCTTGTGTTTTGAAATAGGGAGAGGTTCTGTGGAAAAAATAGAACTTGAATATATGTTTTATGGAATGTCCCTGGTATGTCCCTGAACAACAGAGCTATAGGTGATTTTACTTTGGATGTTTTATCTCCTGAAAGTGGTTAATAAGTATCATTCAATAAGCGTAATTACACTGATATTTAAAAAGTAATTTGCAACTTGCATGCTTTGCATGAGAAGTAACATTCACTGTAGGAAGGTTTTCCGTGATTCCCTCCTGTGAATGCAAGGTATGGAGATAATATAAGGATTGATTCTCTGATCACTTAAAGGTAAATGTAACTTGTAATACTTTCAGCTGCATGAGGATAGGGAGAGAGATCTTTTTGAATTTGATTTTGGAATAAGTCTTTACAAATTTTTTAAGAGGTGTTGAATTTTATTAAGAAAATCACATTTATTCACTTTTGCATGAAGTTCAGTTGAATCAAGGACAGTCTCAGGAAAAACAGGCGAACATCACGATATCCATCTCTAATTCTTCATGTCAGTCATTACAGGCTGTAGTCTATACTTTGCTCTGTCTGTTGTAAATCTGTTTATTAAGCCCTTTATTTATAACACCTGAGAAAGTTATTCTTAATGATCTGAACATTTGCTGTTTAAATAAAGATAGATTTCTTGAGTCAAGTAATTTAAGGCATTGATGTAACAAAGAATGCAGTTCTGTAAATATCAGAATTATTTATCCATTTATGAAAAAGTACATGCTTCAGTGTTTTCTTGAAGGAGAGCTTTTGTCATGTTTTTTGTCATCTTCTTTGCTTAAGAAGTATATCAATTCTTATTTCAAGTGGGTTGAACTGAATTAACAAAAATGAGACGTTTCTGATTGTGTCCAGATAACCTTTCAAAACAAAGTCTTATACAAGAAGAGGAAATCTGTGCTTTAAAAGACACAATTACACAACTTGATAAAGAAAAGGAAACTTTGCAAGACTGTCTCAAAGAAGGAAAAAAGAAGATTGCCACCCTTGAAGAAAGCCTGACAATTAAAGTATGTTCTAACATGTAAATAACATGTAAGCAAGTTATGGAATCACAAAAGATAAATAGTGAAAGGATCTGTTTGGTTATCTATAATAGTGCTCAGTGCTGACCTAGTTCTGCTTCAGTTTGAAGGCAACAATAAAACTCATTTTAACTTTAACAGCATTAAGTTTGAGCAATGTTGAACATCTCATGTTTGGTGTTTTGCATGGTCCAAGTTCAAATATTTTTCAAGAGAGCAGACTTTCAGTATTTTCCTGAAGTGGAGAAGAGTAAAGTAGCCAATAAGATCTTTTATCTTAAAATTCAGCCTAAATTTTTTCTTGGGATCCATTTATGTTAAAGATAATGAGTGCCAAATAATACTGCCTCTGTTGTCATTGGAGATGCATTTGTATGAGATCCTTTTCACCTTAAGGACTAGTTTACTTAAGAAAATTGCATCAGTTTATTGCACAGTGTGAATTCAGACTATATAGTAAAGCTACTTAGTTCTTAGTTCTGAGACATTATCTTTCACTTCAGCTTAAGTCCTCTAGGTATTGGGTTAGGCTAAACTAAATATGATACTTTTTACCTAGTATAATTGTTAAGGATTTGCACTGATTTTAACCAAATCACATAAAGAAAACATCTTGCAGGATGGGCCATAATCATTTTGGCATAAGCATCAAGTTTGCATTTTAAAATTGTAAAGTGGTGTCCATTTTAGGGAAGAGATAGCTATCTCTAATGTTTCTTGTGTTGCTAATGAAAGGCATTTCCTTAGCTTGTCTATGCTCCTTTTAATATTTTTATCCAAAGGTAGTGGAGTAGAGTGATACACTTTGTGCTAGCTTCTTTATGAAAATACAGTGATGGAATTCTTGTTTTATCAGTTAAAAACTACCAGACTCTCCTACTTTATTCATTGTAGGAAAGTCATAATGACTTATCTAAACTTATCTAATAGAAGATATCATTTAGTTTTGGGAGCGTGAGCCAAATACTGCCTTTAGAACTACAAAGGATAAAGAAATTTAATTTTTAAAAAGTTATATTTTTCCAGAAGTTAATAATACTTTTTCTTTTATTTGCCAAAGTAGATTATCAGAATTTTCAACTCTAAACATAATGAAACTTGGAAAAGTGGAATCCTTTGTGCATTAAATTGTTAAATCAAGCTGAAAAATAAAACAGTTAACTGAACAGAAGAAAAACATATTTAAATGTTTCTATTTATTAACTTGGGAGAATTTTTTTTTAATTATATATTTTTTTTAAGGAAAAAAAGATTTCAGATTTCAAGATTCTGATTTCCGAGTTGGAACATTCCACAAAGTAAGGCTAAGATTTCAAGTACATTTTAAAATTTTGATTAATTTATGACATCTATAGAAGTACTACCTCAAAAATTGAATTATAGAATGTGCTAATGAATAGGTTTTTTTATTATTCTAAAAATATTAAAATGTTATGACTTTGTTTCATGTTTTAAAAACTTAACTGCTGGAAAAACTATCATTTGTATTAGGTTGGGCAATATTGTCATACCTGAAATATTTATTATTTGCTGCATAGAAAATCTGCTGAAGCTCTCTGTATCTGTGAGAAAGATATCACCAGTTTGCATCAACAGCTAGAAGAAACCAATGATGAACTTGCACAGACTAACAAGAGCAGAGAATCATTAGCTCAGGAGAATGGCAGGTTACAAGAGCATCTTTCTAATATTAAGCAAGAAAACCAGGTATATCTGTATAGAGAACCCTTGCCTAAAAAGGAAAACTGTGTATTGTTTCAGTGATGCATAGCATTTGTGGGCTATCTTGTGAAAAATTAATCCACAAACTAGTCTTAATCTCATTTTTCATACTCTGATTTACCCTTATTGGTCAGCTCACTTGTATAAAGTGGATCAGCTATTTTTATGTAATGGTGCAGATATTTATCTTGAGGATCAGCTAATTAATCTTTACATAAAAATCATTGTGGCAGTTATAACCATTGCTTATATGGAAAGGTACTTTAAGGAGGGAAAGGTGTTTCTTATATTGTACTGTGACTGGCCCAGAGCATTTACCAGTTTATGAATTTGACTCACTGGTAACTTTAATACAGTATGTATTATGAAAGCTTAAAAATTTATTAACAGTGTTGTATTTACTTTCCTTTGCAGTGGCTTTTGCATAAAAGAAAAGAAATGTTTAATTATAATACAATATCCCATTATCTAATATGTTATTTATCTGTACGCAGTTACTAATGACAGTGGTTAAAATGCTTAAACTAAACTGCCATCTCATACACATAGATTGTTCTTGTACCAGTGTGTTTTCCAAGCAGCTAGAACTTAAGCTTAGGACCTGCAGTAGGTCATAACTGTGTGATATTCTGTTTTTTCTTCTGTTTGTTCAACCTCTTTCCTTCATTTATGATTTTTCTGATGCTTGCTCTTTTTCATCTGCACTTGTTTTACTGTTTTCTCTTTGAAAATACTTTCCTCTCTCCTGATTTTCTCTTCTTCTGGAAATACTACCCAGTTTTGAAGGAGCAGTTCCACCTGATTTTAGCTATATAAAATTCTTAAGTCATTAAGGCTCTGTTTTTAAGTGAAGTTCTCCAAAAGGAGATTCATCCCAGCCAGGTATTTGAAGTGGTCCATCCTACCTCTCTCTCACTCTGCATTTGTTATAGAGGAAGCGTAACTAACTAGTTTAGATCAGGTGCCTAATTCTGCATCTCAGAAATTAGGTGAGACAACTCCCATTCTAAGTAACTCTCTTCCCTCAAACATAGTAGTCTTTTTCCTCTAGAGCCTCTCTTCAAGTATGCTAGGAAGTTGCAGGTCCCTAGTAACCTTAATTACCAAAGGTAGGTAGTATCTATACAGATACGGTTTGCTGAAAGAGATTACTCTGGTGAATTACTGTTCTGAACCTGCTCTCAGGATCCCAGTACTTACTGATGTGGTCAGCTGGTTACAAAACAGAGCTTGCTGTTTCTTTGTGCTTCTAGTTACTTTCGGAAGCTCCCATGTTTTTCATTGCAATGTGCCTGGGTGCTTGTAGAAGCAGTTAGAAACTAAAAAAATTTGAGCATCATTAGAAGATCAGTTAATTTTTTGCAAGCCTGCCTGTACAACATGTACTGGTTCCTCTAGGCTCTTCCATTAATTCAGGTGAAATACCAATTATTTTAAATAGCATTCCCTTTTCTTCAGTACAGTTTATGAAAAAGTTCACAGAATTCCAGAATACACCTCAACAACTCGCAGCGGGTTCTCCATAAGTAGGGGTTTCCCACATATTTTTTCCTGCGTATCACTTCTTGCAGCTGAGTGTTCTCTTAGTAATTCCGTGAGGAAGGGGGAGTTGTTGAAAAGGGCAGTTAAAGGCCACCTTTCGGCCATTTCCTCCACCACCCCCACTTCTTGTTCCCTCTCTCAAGCAGCGATTGCCAGAACTTCTGTGTGCTTTCTCCTACTACCTGTGGCTTTGTTTATCCTGATTAGGAGATAACCGCTTGACTAGTTAATTGAATTTTCTACTTGTCTTCTGCTTTCTCGAGTGTGGGTTTTTAAGAGGTTGCAGCATGTAACAGAGAGCTGACTAAGCCCTGCTCCTTGAAGGGGATAGGCTAATCTCTTGCAATCGCCTAGCTACTAAATAGACAATCCATCTTTTGGGGGGTTGAATTATATTATCCGGTTTACTTTTTTCTTCTTTTTAAGAAGACTTAATATTACTTATAAGTCAAAGGTAAATATTTTTGATAAATGAAAAAATTTCTAGAAATATACATATAGGTTATATATAAATATATGTATAAATATATATAAATATATATTTCATGTAACCTTTGAAAATCTAGTTAATAAAGCCATAAGCTCTGCACTAATGCACTAGTTCTGTGTTTTGCAAAGATACAAACTTTGCTTTAGCCTTTGAAACAAATCTTTCTTTACAGGTACTACATAAAAAACTAGCAAAGTACCAGAATGAGCTTGATGATGTGAAGTTGAAAGCCCAGGATTCAAACAAAGATATTGTCAGGCTGAAGGGTGTGCTGAAGTCTAAAGTGAGTATGTAGATTTAACCTGTTAATAAAAGCCATCGCTTTAATAACAACAAAAAAAATTAACTATGTTTTCATGGAAGATTTTGTTTCTTAGCTGAAACTTATCTGAGTTCTGCAAAACAATTGTAATAGTTTGAACACGTTTTCTCAGATGTTTTTTGCAACGCACAGGTAAGGAAGTATATTTCACTGAGATTTTTTTTTTCTCTGTGTGTGTGTGTATATACTAAACTTAAAGGTTGAGTGAGTGAATAATACAGGGATTTGGGAATCTTTCATTTTTATTACCATATGGGATTAATGGCAAATAAAGTATTTCTGCAATATATTGCTATACCTCACATTTTTTATGTTAATTTAGCCATTTTTAACAGATGTCTCTTGAGCATCAAAATGTGGCCATCTTGAACAAAACACTGATTCCTGGGAAGTCTCTCAGTATTTTGGCTAAATGGCAAAGTTTTCAGTAAAGAGAGATAAAATCCAATACTATCTCATACTTGTAGACCTATGAATGTTCCTATTTAGTGAAACTTACTGTAAATCATTAAACAAACAAGCTTTATGTTTTAGGAGAGAGAGAACTGCGAGCTTTTGGAGAATTACCACAAAGCCTGTGAAGAAGGAGAAAGCTGGGAAACAAAATGCCATCAAGCAGAAGCAGATTGTAGCTCTCTTAGACTGGTGCTAATCAGTGCAGAGTCTGAGAACCGCAGGCTGAAAGAAAGAATTGAGTCCCTTGAAATAGAGGTGGAGCAAGTATGTTGAGATCATTATTTCCATAGATCACACTAGAAATGGTCTGGTATATTTTAAGATTGCAACTGTTTAAAATTAGGTAGGCTTAATACCACTTCTACTCATACTTTAGAGATAGTTGCTAAAATGAACTGTATGTAGTTTATGTTGATAATATAACTAGAATTCCACTGGCCACACTTGGGGGGGGGGGGGAACCCTTAAAAATAATACCATACTTCAAGAAAAAATATTATAAACTGCTCTTACGTTTGCAATGTGCAAAGATATAACTGCACAGAACTCCATAGCATACCTGAAGCATACCTACTGTTTTGTCACATGTTATGCCTACTTTTATTGCTTCCAGTTTTTCAGCCTTCTTTCCAGTGCTTTAGGTGTCCCCAGATCCTTTTCCTACTTGAAAATCTGAAGAAAAACAAGTGAAATGCACAGCATGGCTTTGAAAATACATTATAGATCTTGCTGCAGATCATATCTGCTTCCTGAATATCATATATACTGAGAACTACCCATGCACATTAGATACTCAAGAACTGAGTTGCTGCTGTTCAGAAGAGGGATGGAAGCATAGCAGTAGCAAAGCAGCGCAGGAAGATTTTATTGCAGATTTTGACAGTTTTTGAATCTAATAGAACTGACAGATGATGCCAGCCTCAAATGGGAAGAGATTCCATCTTCCTAACTCCTTCCCACATGTCTGATATCGAGTACAGGAACAAAGAGGCCTCTCTGTGGAAAACGGTGTCAGTAAATTGAGTCAGAATTCCAGGTGGATAATACCTTTGGGTTCATAGGAGTTACATGTCAGATATATCTTGGACGCAAAAGTTTTTATTATATATTTTTTGTTTTATATAAAAGTTTTATCTTGATGTGGAGTTGGTATTGTATATGCTTAGTGCTGCCTTGTGTTCTTTGGGCTTTTTTTATGGTATGAGTTTAGCTTCCTAAACTTGAACACTGGCAAGACAGAAAGCTAGAATTAATGAGATGCTCCCCATACAATCATCCCTTTTTGATCTTACTCCTAAGAAATCCTTTAAGGAAGTCACAGTACTTTATGTCTCTCTTAGCTTTTGTCAATCTTCCAGACTCATTCTGCCACCAGCTGAAAATTAAGAGGTTAGAAGTGACCAGAAATGCAAGTCAGGTGTCACTGGAAAAGTACAGGCACTTTTTGAAAAGTTTTTGTTAATGTAAAATACAGAAAAATCTGAATTCCTCTAGTCAGAACTCTTGCTGCTGGCTTGTAAATTTCTTTAGTGTGACTTCTGTCATCTCTTAATCATGCCTGATTTTATGCATGACAGCAGTGTAAGTATTACAGTATCTCAACACTCATTGCTCTTCTACATGCAAGAATTTATTTTATTGTCAGAATAAGAGGGTCTATTCTGAAACTAAAAAGGGGGCCAAAGGTGGGAATTTAGAACCTTATTAGTGCTGTAGAAAGAGCAGAATCCTAGGAAGGGAGATGAAAATGTCAGAAGCTGATTCTGCTGTCAGAAGCAAGAATTCTTGTTCTCTAGTTATTATATACGTAGGAGTTATTTAAATAAATAATTTTAAAGTTTACTTCAGAATGATTACTGCTGTCTTTTCAAATTCACCACAGCTATATAGAGATCTTTTTAGGATATTGGAAACAGTTTTATATCTTCTTTGCAGTACAACTTTAATGATCTGACAATGCTTTATTATAGAATTTAACAACAGAAAAAGCATACAAGTCTCAGATTTCTACCTTAAACAAGTCTCTTCTGAAAATGGAAGGAGAGCTTCAAAACATACAGCGGGAGAAAGTCTCTATACTTGCAGATCTCACATCTACACAAGAACTTTGTATTAAATTGGATGCAGGCAAAGAACTATTAAACCGGCAGTTAACTTCCAGAGCAGAGGAAGTAGAAAGGGTATGTGAAATATATTATAAAAACAATTTTATATTAAAGTTGTACTTAAGGGATCTAAAACTACTTCAGGATCTAAAGTAATCAAAGAAACTGCTATTGATCTATAGCATTTCAATTTTTTTTTTTTAAGTATTTATTCCTCAGAGGGTGGATACTGTATACTATCTGAAGAGCTGACTGCTTTGAGAGGTTTCACTGTGAACACTCAAAATTCAGGACTTAAAATTACTGGTTGTTTTCTTAAAATGTCATAGATTTTTAGATCCAGTCACTTACATCAGCAAGCAGAATGGCTAGAGTAGTTTGTTAGCAAAGCACCTTGACATGGATATGAACATACTTGACTGCTGTCAGAAGTAAGTAACAATATGTCTTTAATAGTCGCTCCTTAAGTTCGCTTGAAAATCAGTTTCTGTTGACCTGGATATTTATAAAAACTATAAAATTAATGTTTGATAGGCAAATTTTTTAAAAGTCAAGGCAGATAAACTCTGCATGAGTATGAAAAATTTTCCAGATTATTCAGATCTTTTCAGTATAATTTTGTCATCGCACTGTTTCTTCTCTGCTCCAGCTCAGATGAGATAATTTCTTATTCCTTTACAAGCTTCTAGCATTCCATTATGCTGTTTTTGAGTGTTACAGATAAACTTGCTGTTTGGCAGTTCGTTGGTTGTTCTTGCCAAATGCACTATATGATGTCTCTTGTGCCCTGTGGTGGTTTTGATAGGGAAGATTTCCAGAATATGGCATTTGTCTGAAGCCATCATGTGGTCTGATTTGACTGTGAGACTTCCTGGGTCCTTCTGTGAATTCACCTGGGAAGGGGCCTCCTGAGGACAGTGGAGAGAAACAACAGTTTCAGGAGAGAAAAATGCAGAAAATGCAAAGGGAGAGCTTGGAGAAAGTTCTGAAGCTGGGAAATTTTCGCTAGTGTTTTCATACCTTTCAGCTGGTAGTCTTTTACCAGCCATGTAAAACCTTCAGTTAGGGCTCTTAGTTTACATATTACGCCATTGCAGAGATCTGCATGACCAGAATTTCTTTTGCAGCATATGCATATTTAGAAGTGGAAACTAAACCTAATGTCAAATAACACTGTTCTTTCAGTATTTCAAGTGCTGTTTATTTTAACTTACGCTGTCTCCAGTTTTCAGTATTCTTTCGTCCTGACGTACAAAATTAGAGTATTAACACTTTATAGGCAAGGGATTTTTGATTGACAGTTAATGGAAAATGACTAGGGACTAAGGAAATCTTGTTTTTTTTAATTTGGTAAAACCAAATAATTGGGGGGCTGCTTTGGAAAGTGAAAGATGCTTTTTCTTCTGCTGGCCTGTGATCTGAGTTCTCAGTGTCTTCCTATTTTGGACACACAAATGGTTATTCCCTGAATATTCTGAGGAGTGTGCTGGAGACTTGGGAGTGTTTGTTAAGGCATCTCAGTTCATAGATTTATCACAGTCTTTGGGTAAGCAGTGTCATGCTTACTGCAAGCTAGCTGTAGGTAAAATACAAATAAGTGTTTGCAATATTTGAAATGATTCAGACACCTTAGAATGCATAGGTGAAAAAATGAAGGCAAAAAGGCATATGGTTTTCTTATGCTAAGATTAAATTAAACAGGTTTCTGTTTCTTTGTCCAGCTGACTTGATACAGATTTTCTTGACACACTGTCTCAGAGATTTTTTTTCTTTGTTTCTGTACCTTATATGCATCCATATGAAAGAACCTCTTTTTCAGTGGAACATACTAGATTTTATACGTATTCTTCTTTTTTAGGTCCCCCAAGAAATATGGTTGTTTAATCTCTTTGTTTTGGAATGTATTCACTTTTCCTTCTCACTAGATTTTTTTTTGGATGCTCCTTTAAGTAAAATAAATACAATATTACCCTGTTGGAAATAGAGATATTGGTTTGTTAGATCAGGTGTCATCTCCTCTAAGCAACTGGTTAATCAACAATTTCTTGCATCAACAAAATGTAAAACTTCCTCTCTGATAATTCCATCTGTGTTTTTCACATAGAGAGTCTGTGTCTATTGATTCTTTTATTTCATAGCAGTTTGTGGCTGCTTGTATTGAGTATGTTTATGGTCATATACATTAGATAAATTAATAAAGCTGACAGCGGATTTTGATTGAGGTCAAATATGACAATGATCAACCACTTGGAGCAAGAGCAAGTTTGGGTCATTGATCCCAGCCTTTTTTTTAAGTTACTGTGACAGATGGCTGGGAGGCTTAATAGGCATACATCTAAAAGTTTAAAATTTTTGTTTAGCTGCAGAATGATTGTGAGTCATCCTGTTCTGAAATAGAGCTCCTCAGGAAACAACTGACAAATGAAAGAGCATCTCTGAAAAATCTGGAATCTTTGCTTGTGTCCAGTCGAGAGAAAGAATTGCAATCACAGATAGCAGAGCAGGAAAGAGACTCTGAAATTCAGCTTCTCAAGGAACAGCTTGCTTTAGCAGAAAATAAACTGTGAGTAAATGACCAATAGAATATTGAAGTTTTTTTGAGCTGCTGTGTTTTTTTTTTCTTTCTTTCTTTCTTCCAGTATATGTATACACATAGATTGCTTACATCTAGTTGCATCTGCAACTAGCCAGAGTATCTTTGTTACCTTAATAGCAGAAGATGCTAAAAATCTGTTTCTGATTCCTCAGCTATACCCTAAAAGGCTTTTCTATGTAGAGTTATATTTTACCCCATAAAATGTTCTTAACATCATTTGCATGCATGGTATAGCAGCCCTTTTAATTTTGGATAATTTTGTTTGGTAACATAGTTGGAGATTTATAATTGCTACCTAATTAAATTATATGGACTTCACAGTGCTGTGCAAAGCTGGGATTTTACTCAGCTCAGAAATACAACAGTTCAGCTAGAGTCAGAACTCGATATCACCAAAAGACAGCTGGGAACTGAGCGCTTTGAAAGGCAAGTATATGCTTTCTGTTATGCTTCCTGCATCTAATCTGGATGACGTGCAGTATTAGTATTTAGACTTAGACTGTTTAAAAGGATAAACAGCAAAATTTGGTTTTGCTCTGCTGCACGTCTTCTGTTTGTTTGGATGGTACTCAGTTCACTGAACTTAGGCTGTGTAATCATTATGCATGCTGCCTAAACTCATTGTCTAGGTTTCCTTTATACACAGATGAGATAGTGAGATAAACTGCCTTCTGGAAGTGCCTAATTTAGGATGGGTTGAATCACTTTCCAGAAGATGCCTGTCTGTCTTCATTGATTTATAGTGAGAGTTTAGGTTAAATAAGTAATGTATAGACTACGATTTCTGCAATGTGAATACTATCCTTCAACAACACCTGTAGTGGTGAACTAAAGCAGGTAGAGCACTGGTTTGAGGGGTATGCACTTGTCCGTACAGTTTAATTGTTAGTATACACTCTGGAACAGTTTTAGCCTGTATCAACCAGTATTCTCACAGGTACTGTTTGAAGCACAGTGGGTGCTAGGAATGGTTTCCAGATGGCAGAATGAACAAAGTCACTTTTATTTTTCTTTTTTTTGGCAGGGGGTCGGGGGGAGCCTAACAATATATACAAGCTGTTTTCATATGATTTGGCCACAGGGCCAGAAAACAGTCCCTGGCCTGCCTTATTAATTAGTTTATCTATGTAGTCTCGGTGTCTTAAATAGTTCCTTATCTGTGAAATGGGAATAACAGGATTTCTCTGCCTCACAGATGTATCAAGGGTTAAAATATTAACGTGACCAGGTTATGTAAGGTTACGTAAAGGATGGCTAGAAAGAAGCAGGCTGATGTGATTACAGCACAGGTTAGAGAATCAAGGATCCTGTTTAATTGTAGTAAATCACTCTGTTGATGCTCTGTTCTCTCACAAGCAAAGATGAAGGTTTTGAAGGGGGACCTCTACACCTGAGGTCAAGCCTTTTAAAAATTAATTCCTTAAATACTTCAGTATGTTTCAATTTCAGATGGTGTCCTACTTTACTTTGAAGTCATGGCAAAGCTTGCTAAAGTTAGGTTAGATTTGCAAGTCAGTTTAAAAGTGATCATTTGTGCTTCTTCAGCTGCATAAAATAGGCCAGATTGTATGCTAATGCAAGAGCACCTTTGTTCTGAAAGAAATGTAATCTTCAAACTGTTGTTTCTCTGCTCCTGCTTTGTGAGTACATCCATCTCATGGTGTATGGGTGTTCCGGGGTAGGGACTGTAAATGTTTCTTCCTCAAATGTTAATTGACAAAAAATTGAAAGTCTCCATACTTAATCTCTTCTCCTAGTTAGGGATACTTTGTTACTAGTGTGGCTGTTTACAGTTGCAGTAATGTTAATATTTAGTTTACAATTTGTTGGCAAATCAAATATTAGAGTAAGACCGTACTGGCACACAGCCTCATTCTGAGACTAGATCCCCAGTTTTCATTCCTGAAGAGAATTACTCCTCTCCTTCAAGAGAATTACAAGCATAAGTACCTGAATTGTTTTGGAAAGAACAATGTTAGGTTCCTTTATGCAGTCTCTAAATCAGTTTACAGAATCACAGAGTAGTTGAGGCTGTAAGGGATGTCTGGAGATCATCCAGTCCAATGCCTCTGCTCAAGCAGGGTGAGCTAGAGCAGGTTGCCCAAGTCCATGTCAAACTGGGTTTTGAATATTATCAAGGATGGAGACTCCACAGCCTCTTTGGGCAACCTGCTCCAGTGTTCAACCACCCTCATAGCAAAGAAGCGTTTTCTTCTGTTCAAGTGGAATTTCCCATGTTTCAGTTTGTGCCCATTGCCTCTCGTCCTGTCACTGGGCACCACTGAGAAGAGTCATCTTGACACCCTCCCATCACATATTTATACACATTGATGAGATTCCCCCTGAGCTTTCTCTTCTCCAGACTGAACAGTCCCAGCTCTCTCAGCCTCTGCTTGTATGACAGATGTTCCAGTTCCTTAATCATCTTCATGGCCCTTTGCTGGACTTGTTCCAGTATGTTCATGTCCTTCTGGTACTGGGGAGCCCAGACCTGGACAACAGTACTCCAGATGTAGTCTCACCAGTGAGGAACAGATGCAAATGACCATGTCCCTCAACCTACTGTCCTCTCTCTTCCTAATGCAGCCCAAGAAACCACTGGCCTTTGCTGTGAGGGTGCATTTTGGCTCACATTCAGCTTGTCCACCAGGACCCCCAGTCCTTCTCTGCAAAGCTGCTTTCCAGCTGGTCGGCCCCTAGCATGTACTTGTGCGAGGGGTTCTTCCTCCTCAGGTGCAGGACTTTTCCCTTCCCTTTGTTGAAGCTCCTGAGGTTTCTCTCAGGCCAGTTCTCTAGCCTCTGCATGGCAGTACAGCCCTTTCAGTCGCTCCTCCCTGTTTTGTAACATCTGTGATATAGTTGCACAAGCAATATGCAGAAATCTTAGTGCAGACTGAAACGTTACCTCAGGTAAAAATCTGACATTAGATTTAGCTGTCTCTGAAAGCCTAAAGGTTTGGTTTTGGCTTTTTCATAAAATCAAAACAGTGTCCCCTTAATATCCCACAAAGGTTACAAAAATTGTGGGTTTTTTTATTTTTCTTGCTTTACAAGAGCAGATATATATCTCTTTTGCTATCATAGAAAGGGAGTAAAGCTCCAGATTGGCATCTTACAGCTGATCTTTCTTTCTAGTACTGGTAAGTGAAAACTAGAAAATTAGCCAGAGAGCAGAAACGTACTATCACTGCAGTCGATATTGTGATAGTATACAATGAAGCAGCAGACATGACTCCTTTTTTGTCTTCAGTTTAAAGAAGCGTGTAGATGATATCCCTGTCCTAACACTGACTCCTCTAGCTGTATTGATTTACTACTGTCTTGGTGCCAAATGGAATATTACCTGAAATTAGGAAGTGGTGGCTAGCTGCTGGTGCTGTCAGGCCTGGAATGAGCACCAATGTGGTGATATGAGGATGCTTGATCCTTCTGTCCTGGTGTGTCCTTACCAGTCAGGGAAAGCACCTTCCCATCCCTCCCAACCTCCTGATTGCAGAAGCACGTTTGGCTTATGTGAAAACAATGGGTTTGATTTATTGTCCTGCTCTGTCTGTGGTGACCATGCATAGGGCTGGCTAACAGGGGCCCCCAGGTAGCCTTGTTCACATGATTTGCCTACCTTAGAATTCCTTTTTCTCTTTTCTGACCCACCTTTTTGTTGTCCTTGTACCTCCCTTTCTCTGCCTCCGTCTCCTCCCAAATAAACAACCTCCCCCTAATCACTTTTTCCTGTTGGTCACAGTTTTGCTACATCCATACATGAAACTGGTCTTTCTGATATCGTTACCCAGATGATACCAGCTTTATGTGGTATTACTGATGCGCAGTTACCTAGGTACTGCTGGCCTTGTAAGACTCTGTGCCCCAAGAGTTCCCTCCAGTTCTCTCCATCTGTGAGGTTTGGCCATTTCTTGCCTAAATCTCCCTTAACCACATGTGAAAACCAGCCATTTCTCATGGTACTATCTGTGACTTTTGTCAGCTTCTCACACTGTTACCTCTCACATCCAGCAATTTCTCATGTTACGTCCAATGGTTTTCCATGTCCTGTTCAGTTAGTTTAACCTCACACCAAAGCCTAGTTGAGGCTCTGATCCCTAATCCCTAATTTTAGGGATCAGTTGCATCCCTAAAATTCCCCTGATTAAAGATAGCATCAGAAGGAGCTGCACCACTTTGACTGTGTCCCCCAGATCCTGTACAGGCCTCCTGTACTGCACCTTCCCTACTTGGGCTGCACATACAGGGATGGAAGCCTGACTCTCCTGGGTGTTTCCTGTGAGGGTGCAAATAGGTGCAGTCTGACTTCCTCCCATTGCCAGCACCCATCTTGACCATTAAAGACAATACAGCATGTGCACAGTAGGGCTCTTAAGAGCAAGAGTGGCCCATGAGACTAATAGTCAATGTAGACAAGTGAAGTTCTTTAGTGTTTATAGTGCATATGACACCTCCCTGGGCACAAGGTTGTGGGATGTTGGTAGCTAGGTGGAAGATTGTTATACTCTGACTGGTACTTGGATTGTTATGCTCTGACTGGTGCTTGCTGCTGATGCTTGTAGATTCAGATCTCTGAGGTGGTGCTGGATCTGATCCCTCTCCTGCAGGTTTTGGTGGTCCACTTCGGTGGCTGACCTCATGGATAGGGCTGTGATAATGGCTAAGTCACACCAGAGTCCATTTCAGTTGAATACCACAACTGCAGTGCATGTTATATAGTCATTTGAAAGGTCTTGGGCAACTGGGAGCCTGCTTTTTCCAGCTCAGGTTGATGCTATCCTCCCAACACAGCCATTCATTTAGAGTGAACCATTACCCAGGTTTTACTGGAATTATACACGGAAATTTAGGGGTTGTTGCAGCCAGTCTTCCTAGTAGTTTTCCAGTCCAACCAAAGCTACCTTCTCATTTAAACCATTGGCAGCCAGAAACCAGGATCCAACGTGAGTATGTGCCTCCCAAATTTCCCAGTGTATTACCCAATCCCGCATGCTTCCTTTCCTTACACCTAGATGCAGGAGTTATGTTTGGACCAATATTCACCCGCATCCCTTACAGTCAAAATGAGCAGAATCCTGTTTTAGTACATTCCCATTGGAAAATCCAGGAGCTCTGGAACATCCATCTGCCTCAGGGCACCTTAGGTAGGCTTTCCTGCTGGCCTTGCTGGCCCAAACTGCCAGCACTGCCACAGTCACGATAAGCATCCCATCTCTTAAAAATAAAAAATGACCCCCCCCCAAAATGATGATAGTGATTATGAGATCATTTTGATCATTTTTGTAAAGTGCTTAGCCTCACTCTAAAATAATTTTGATGTAGGGAACGTGCTGTACAGGAGCTTCGACTCCAGAATCTTACAACCTCATATCAGTTAAACTCCACATTAAGAACATCATCACCTGAACGTTGCCACCATCAATCTCCTGACTGGTCTCTGGACCGGTCCCTAGAAGGGTAAGTAGTTCAGCAATTCAGTTCTTAACATAGAAGAAAAATAGAAGGATGAACCCTGATATTTCTTGTTGAAATGTTGGATGAATCCCATGAAATTATATTGCTTCAAAAAAGTTAAACAGATTCAGAACCACAATTTTTTTCATGATATTCCTTGTATTTTATTTTATTCAGCTGTATCAGAGTTAGGCAGTTAACAGCAACTGCATGCACTGGAACTGCTGTAGCTGTAACACCTTCTAGCAATAACTATAAGAGTGCTACATAAAATCCCAACTTGACTTACTATGTTTTTGTCCAATTTTAGATATAAATATTTAGATCGCTGCTACAGAAAGCTCATAGCTATCCAGCTGTTCTTCTTGTAGTAATTTTCAAAATATTTTTTACTCCAAATATGTATGTACCTATCAGCATATTTTTATTGGAAACATGGATGTATTCTAAACATCATCAAACACATGTTAACCTGAGGATGAACAAGCCCAACAGTTTTCCTTTTCACAGACAGTGAAATGGAGCCTCCACAATATGCAACCACTCCCCTGGCAGTTTCAGTCTTAGCTTGGTTTCATATTATCTGCTGCTTGTTTTGTGTGTGTGTGTGTGTGTGTGTGTGTGTGTGTGTGTGTGTGCATGCATGTATGTTTTTTTTGTTTGTTTGTTTTTTGTTTTTTGTTCTTTGGTAAATTGATGGCAACACGCATTAAAAATAATAGCAAGTTGAGAGGGGAAAACATTCTCAATTCATGACTTCCAGGAAATCTTTTCTGTTTATGAGACGATGATGTCTTCCAAATGAATTTCATTAATACTCTGCTAACTGAGATTTTTACTTTGGCACTTCATTTATCTTTGTTATCAAAGCCTTCTCTAAGTACATAGGTCCTATGAGTGTGGTGCAACTTGGGTAAGTAATTGAGACCAGAATGAGATAAATTAACCAGTGTAAAATAAGTGGCCTGGTAGAATGTGTAAGCGGGAAGATACTAAATGCAAATATTTGATGGATGTAATCATGAGCAGAACAGCAGAATTACTTAAGGTGGTTCAGATAGATGTTAGGTGGTAATGAAACACATTCTAGCTGTAAGTTCCTGTTGGATTTAAAGCAGAATGATATTAGAAATAGACCTCTAGGAGGTGAAATTCCACGTCAGTTGATTGAAGGTAACTTGTTGAGTATAACTTGACTGAAGGTAACTTAAGACAAGATACTGTAAAAATAACTACGTACTCATAGAGAGGCTTCTTCAACAGCCAACGTCTGATTCTACAGTACATGAAGTACACCAAGATAGCAGTGCTGGTGTCACCATTGATGCTTTGCCTCCTGTACAGTGTTTTGATACTGTTTTACCAGATGGACTGTGATGGGAGATGAGTCAACAGTTACCTTTCTATTTTAACAAGATTGTGATAATCAGAAATAAATTAGTAAATTTTTTTATTCCCCCATCTTTCTTTTTGTCTTTAGTGCACAAGACTCCATGTTTCACTACAGTGAAAAAGCATGTGCCTTGTACTTTGTCTTGCAGACCTGGTAGGAAAGACCTTTTCTATGTGACTTTCATAAGCAATAGTAATCCAGAGGTTGTCTTCCACTTCAAAGAGCATTATCGCACTTTTGTGCAATAAAATATAATCCTACAAAGCATCTGGATTGACTGTTGAAGTGTCTAGGAAGCCTGCTCAGAGTGCTTTCAGAATCAAAACCTTAATTTTTTTGCATGTAGAAACATCAGAATGTATTTCTGTATTCACTGAATGTGAAACAAATTGGATTTCCTATTTTTCTTTCCTAGGGATTCTTCGTTCAAAGACTTTTAATGTTATATTCATGATGGCCTGTGAAGACCCTACACATCATCTAGAGAGTTAGAGTTCAGATATAATTCTGGGCTTACCATTTTTTTCCCTTTTGAATGCTACACTTCATTAAATATGTTTCGTGATTTTTGGACCTTCCTAATGTTCAGTGTAAAGAAATCTGTCTAGATATTTTCCTCTTCTTCCCAGCCCTGCTCAGTCTTGTATTATTGTGGGATGTGGCCCATCTCAGTTAACAGGAAAAAAATGCAAGTTCCATCAACCATACTGATAGTGTGTGACTTTCTATTATTAAAAATGTATTGATGAAACTTGAATAAAGGAATGGATATAACAATATCAGGGAAAAGAAGTGTCTATATCCAGATGTTATGATCTGAATGTATTTTTGCTGGACTATGTGAGGATTATGCTTGAGAGGAGGTGCTATGCTGTCTCAAGGGAGGCTCAAGGGATTTTTTTTCCTTCAAACCTCTCATGCTTCGCAATTTGGCCAAAATAGGATACTAAAGCCAGGAGATATCACAGTGTTTTGATATCCATCTATCGTATGTTATGATAGGGTATGTTTCTGTGTGTTTCCAGTATACATATATTTGAGAGGTATTCAACTTCTAAGAATTTTATTAGAACTGTTTTACAACAATTTATTTTTATTTACAACAATTTTATTACAGCTACACTAACTTTCTACTTAAAGGGTTTTTTAATGTGAAAGTACTATTTGTATGGTGATAAATACTGACATTTTAACTTGTTCAGAATTTCTGCTCTTTAGGTCATATTATTTGTCAATGTTACACATCTTTAAATGGAGGAGAGCATTCTCTCCTGCTGTAAATGATCTGGGAAGTCTCTTTTTCTGTATTTGGAAGTAGAGAAATAATTTCTGTTTAATTCAGTACATTATTCACTTCCCCCCCCCTTTTTTTTTAAATAGATTCATCTTTCTTGCTATGTTCATAAAAACTTTTCCAAAAGATCTCTTAAGTTTATCTTTGAAGGCAAGGGCAGGTTGGCCATGATAATGGTTTGAACCAACATTTTGCATATGTTACATACACATTCTGTTTGTGATAACCTGACTGCTAAACATTCGGATTCATATCTCAAATAATGATTGAAGACAGCGTAACCTATATGAATGCTCCTTATCTCCTTTTAAAACCTGTTGATGTGAGCTATAGATATGATTCTATGTTGCTCTTAGGAACAGGTTGCTTTAAAAAGCCTTTAAAGGTATTTTAATAAATTAGGTCCCCTCCAAAATTATAGCATATAAATATATACTTGTAACAAATTCTAGGACTAGCTGTCCACAACAACAGTATCACTGCAACATCACTGTAGTGGCAACCTCACATCTGACCTAATGTGAAGTCAGAAAATGAAGAAAAGATGGAAGAAGAATTAATTGAATTTTCTTCAGTTTGTAAGTAATATGTTTCGGTTTAAGAAAAACAGTACTTGTTCACATCTTGCCAATGTAGTAATAGCCTAAGAGGATTTGAACAGTATTTGTTCATTGGGAATTGCATGTGTTACTCTCTTCACAGTATATTCTAAAAACCTTAAGACCATTGCTGAATATGAAATTTTCCTTCCTCCTTTAAGTAGAAGATAGATAATGAGCTGAAACAGCACATTTATAGTTCTCTGTTTCTGATTGGAGGCTCTCTAATTTTTAATAACATACCTTATTTTTTTTTCCTAAAACAGGAAGTACTATTGAATATGTCCAAATTGAAAGGTATTATAGTATTTTGCGGTGGTATCTATTTTCTCATAATGTGGGTTACTGGTGGTAGGGTACTTTTCTTGCTGTTGCTTTATTACAGTATTTTGTTTGGAAATAAACATATACAATCCCCCCATCATTCATGTTTGCATTTGTGATGCTTATTGACAACTCTAAATAATACTATACATACAAACTTTTTAAATGAACTCTTATTTATTCACAGTAATTTGTTACATATCAAAATTATTTTCTTGTGAAATAAGAGCATATTAAACTCATTTTCAGCTGCTTTGTGATAACTTAAAATGATCTGCTTTGCATAACAGAGAATGCTATACTGTTTTAAAAAGCATTCATGCTTTTCTACAGCAATATTTTTATAACTTCTAGCCACTGGTTATGGATTTGTTTCAGCTGATTCTGCTAACCCAAAGCAGTGGAGCCTGTATCACCATTAACCAATAGAAAATATTTTACTTGAGCATAACTAGTTTACAGGATTTGTAGAAAAAAGAACACAGTGCCTCTGGTATCCTCCCTTCTTTTTCTTCATCCTAGAAGAAATAGGAGCTACTATTTGTATAGAACAATATCGGCACTACTAGTGGAGATACAGTTCTACCAATGAGGAAGAATTCATTATGTATTTCTGCCTAAAACTGTTTCAGTGCTTTTCTAACAACCTATGCAAGCAACCTCTCAACAGCATTTGGAACTGTGTATCTGTGCAACTTATCCTGCTGATTCCCCTCGAAACCATTGTTTTCCTTTCGGTCACTAATAAAGATTGATCTTTAGAAACATGTAATCAGTTAAAATTCTGCTGCCAGTGTTAAGGCAAGTATTTTTAGCCTTTGACCAGAAAAAATGTGTGCACTGTGGGGTGGCTTTGGTAGTGCTAGAGCTGAGATTTTATTTGTTCCTGTTTCTTCTGAGACTGACTAAACCAGTCCAGGTATTAATGCAGCAGTGGCTATCACTGCAGAGTTTAGAGTATTAGAAAACCACATGGCTATCAGCATCAGAATTACTTTAGCAGCTCTCTTTACTCTTCTGTTTTTGTACATTTTATATGACTTTCAGATTACCAGTTCTGAAATGAAAAAATGCATTTTAAGTTAATACATAAGGAATGTTTAACCTATCAGTTTGCACTAGTTCCTCTTTCCGTATGTCTTAGTGATTTCAGTATGACTGAAGTATATGAACAGTTTTGCACAAGGAATATATGTTGTTTTGCTGATACAGACTGGAATGTCAGTGAAATGTAATCCCTCAATAAAGGAAGCAGGAGTTTGTTCAATGCATCTTGCAGTCTTTTTCCAAATAATCTTTCTTCTGATCCACTGGACCTTCACATTCATTTCCAGCAGAGGGAGTGCATGAAATGAAAATGAATGAATTATAGCTGTTGTGGAAACATTGTGTGAACGTGTGGAAAGAGGGAAAGATATTTCACAACTGGTGTTAAGCTTTGGACACTTTCCAAACAAAAGAAAAATACTCTGGTAAGATGGACAAAATGTTTGTGTGGCTTGGCTTGACTAGATTGAAACATACATCCTCATTTCATGACAGGGATCAGATTTTTTATTAATAAATTTTGAAGAAAAAGTTTGTTTATAACTGAAACATTACATATAAGACAGCCTGAAATAATGTTTCCTTCCAAAGGACTTTTTGACCTTTCTAGTGATTTTTCCCAAGGTTCTCCCACCCTTACTCCTCAGTTTTACTCTCATTAAAATCCATGAGTCAGTTTCATCATTTATTTCAGTAGACACAGAAATCCAAGCTTACTTCTAAGTTTTCTAACCTGTATGCCTCATCCTTATTATTTTCAGTGTTTTTTTTTTTTTCCCCCTGAGGTAGGGAAAGAACAAACTTTTTTTTTATCTTGAACACAGCCTACACCCAGGCAATTATGTAGAGTACACAAAGCAAAAAACTTTGTTGTCAGAGCTGTAGTGCAACTTAGCAGCTTCTTAGATTTGCTTTCTGTCTGTTCCTCTGCTGCCAGATGAGTGACAATTGAGATCCACAGAAGGCAGCAAAATAAACAGAACACAAAACAAATAGAAGCAATAAGAGTTTTTTGCGTCACTGTTATTCTCTGTTGTGTGGTAACTTTGTACTTCTTAGTTAATTCAGGTTGCACAGGAACAAATCTAACATTAAGAAATACTGGTTTTACATTTTTGTTACAATTACTAGAAAGTAGCCTTTCACACTTGCAGAGTACCTAGTATTTCATTATGCTATTTATGATACTGTTCTTTAATTTTTCCATTTCCAACAGGCATACTAACTAGGACAAAAGTATAGCTTTCCTACACATACAACTTAAAAAAAAAAAATCTTTGTCAGGAGAGCATCCACATTTAAAAAACAACGCTACTTAGGAATAAGCCCTATAATTTAATTTGTTTTCTGACCTGTAGTGACTGCTCTAGAAATACTGTTGAAATGATTGTCTCATTTTAAGACTGAATGTGCACCTGTTTTTCATTTCTTCTCCCCCTTATTGCTGCCATAAGAAATATAAAGCAAGCTCTATGGCATTTTCCCTTCAAAAACTGAATCTGGTGAATTTTTTTCCTTCTTTCCCTAATTTGGTAAAATTCAAAGCCTTTAATTGCTGGACTTCCTTCCTGTCAACTTTTACCTGACAAGTTCAGCAGTCTTTCTAAGTATAAACTAGGTTGTGAGGGCCAGACAAAAATGTTCTGGCCTTCACTAATACCCCAATGCCCTTTCTTTACTACCGGATTGAAACCAGGTGATGACAGACTATAGGCTTATACAGCATCTGAGTTTCCCCTTGGTAGAAGCACTATGTAACACACTTTTGTGTTTTTTTAATTATTAAATAAGTGGCACCCAAGTATCTTCAACTTTTCTGACACAATGCATGTATTGCTTTATACTCATGTCAGATTTGTACTTTGAGATCCTTCATCAAAGCAATTCTTAAGGATTCTGGTTGCAGCCAGAAAGAGGAATGAAAGGATATAAACACATAACGACTTGAGTTGCAGTCTAGATAACTTTGCATAGTTTAGAGTTAAGGAAAACATACTCTATTTTACTTTGAACCCTTTAAATTTGATAGGGAAGGCACTAAGAGGCAATGTCGCGTGACATGTGTTGTCTTTTCAGGCAACATTATGCAAAGCTGCTGTCCTTGGAGCCACGGACTGACTTTACACCAGGGAGACCTTTTGGGGGCATAAAAAGCACACGTAGCCCTATCCACTGAAACGAGAACGTACAGGTTTGAGAGAGTTTTACTGAAATAGATACATGCCGAAATGGGAAAATACTCATTTATGCCATTCAAGGATGCATTTTCTGCCAGTTCTTCCAGGCAGTTGCCCTCGGCCGCCGGCCCTGCCTCGCCTTTGGCCCCGCGGGGGCGGGCGGCTCCCGCGCTGCAGGTGGCGGCTGCGCCCGCTGGGCCGGGCGGGGAGGGGCGAGGCGAGGCGCGGCAGGCTGCGAGCAGGTGGCCGCGGCGCGCTCGCATGGGCCGGTGCCGCCTGACTCACTCGCCGCCGCCTCGCGGGCGCTGCCAGCCGCGGGAAACGCTGTCCTGGCGGGGCCGCGCGGCGGCGGAAAGCGCCGGCCTCGCTCCGCGCAGGGGCCACAGGTGAGTGAAGCAAGCCCCGCGGGGGAGGGGGGGTGTCCGCTTCCCCCCCAATCCCCTCCCCGTCCCGGCGGGAGGCCTCGTTACCTGCGGCGCTGCGCGGAGGGAAGCGGGGAAACTTGCCGGAAAGTGGTGGCCGGTGTCCGAAGAGGGACGCGGCCGGGGGGCAGCCGCCCCGAGCGGCGTTTTTCTTCAAGGGCCGCTCTTGGAAGCGGCTCGGGCGGCCTCCTGCACCCCGAGCCCGCCGCGATCGCCCAGCCCGGCGGCGCAGGCAGCGCCACCCTGCGGGGTCCCGCTTCCAAGCGCCCGGGCCTCGGCGCGAGCGCGCGCGCGCGGGCCGTTAGCGCCGTTGCGGCCGTTGGCGCCCAGCGCGGCGCGCCGGCGTGGCCCTTGCGACGTGTAGCCTGCGAAAGGGAAGGCGATGCGTGGCCGCGATGCGCGCCACAGCGGGCACCAGCGTCGGATCAGTGGGACTCGGGAGTGCGTGAAGTGCCAGCTGGCGGGGAAGGAGGTCTGATTTCCTCCCCTATGTGTGCGTGTGGCCTAAAGGCGCACCTGAACCCGTGTTTTCCTCGGAGAGCATGGTGCGGAGAGATACTTGCTCTGACTTAAAATAGGCGTTTAATCTGTGTGCTGAAGAAACTTTATTGCAAGGCACAGGCACTATTTTCCACGTACACAAAGCGCTTAGGAATTTACATTCTGAAGTCTGTCAAATGTGAATATACTTGAGGTTAACTAAGCTTGCGCTTTCATCAGCTTAATGTAGCTTCAAAATTTAGCGTTTAGTTTACTGGTGTGTTTTCTTGTACCAGAAGGCTATGGCTTCCCTTCTCGTGTTTCTCAAACTTTTCATAAGAACTGCTTCATACTAACTGATCTTTTAATCTTATGATCTTATGGCGTAAAATTATCCTTAAACACAGTGATTTCTTCTCCTCTTTAAATTATGGACATGAGTTCTGCAACTTCACTAGTCAAATTATTTTTCTCATTATTATATTAGCTTGTATGGGCAATCTTTCAGTAAAGTGTGTATTGAATTTTAATTGGTCTTTTGATGTTGTTGCTTGCAAATCTTAAGTCATTGTGTAGGAATCTCCAGAGTTTTATAAGAGGGCAATAAAATTTATCTCAATTGGGAATGCATCATCCTGCTGATTTTGCCATAGAACAAACAGGAAAAAAATTATACATGTATTTAATATGAATATAAACACATGAAATACCTGCATATTTCACACTAATAATAAGTTGCATTTTTTCTGTAACTTGTTTCATTGTATTTAATTTGCATAGAATCGTGAATGTCTTAGGCTTTGCATAAATATAAATAATATAATTAAAGCACTATAAATGTCAATTAGAAGTGTGCAGTGGACTGTATATTACATCATTTGTCCAAAAGTAATTTGTTATTTCAGATTGACATACACAAGGTCCTCCAGAAGTTTTTTTTCTTCTACTGTTTTTCCGTTATAAATCTAACATATCATAATTAGCTTCCATAAATATTTCTTCAGCTGGGACTCATGTCCTCTACCCCAGTGCATTGTATTCTCCTGTATTTGTCATCATTTAAAAAGCTCTTTTGCTTTATCACTCATGTATCATTGGCCTCCAAAAATAGTAACCATGCATCAAAGCTTGTTTGATACTGATACAAGGCCATGCATTGTTTTTGCATTGCAAAATTTCTCATTCCTTGTATCACCATGCCAATAACACTGGAGCACTAATCCTTTTCTATGTAACATGATATGGATTGTTTTTATGTAAATTTTAAGTGGAAGCAAGCTCTCATCAGCAGTTTCTACAGGGCAAAGATTAGATTACAGAAGGAAAAAATGTGACATTATTACTGGCGCTTGCTTTCAAGCTCTTTAATCATTGAAAGAAGGCAGTTTCACGATGTGAGTTAATTTATTTTCACAGGAAAGGGAGCAGGTGCATTTAGCTTGATGTGGTGATGAAGTAGGCATTTCTTTGGTTATTGTGATGGGTAATTAATTTGTTTATAAATAGACCTCAGAGTTTATAGACAGTAGACAGTCTTGTTTCTTTGTTTTCATAATGACCTTATGAATTTTACTTTTAATGTGTTTTTAAATAAGAATATTTGCTTTAGCATGAAGTGTGCTAACAGATATATAGAGTCTGATTCTTCTCTTGGAAAAAATGTAACCTCATTGGCTACAGCAGAGTTACTTCTAATTTACCAAACAGAAATGTGAGTGCCTCGTATCTGCCAGTGAGCACTCCAGAGAAAAGGGGCTTTGCTCACATGCAGCCTATAGTAGTATGCCACCCCATGCTGTCCGTTCCTGCAGGACTTTATCAGCCACGTATTAAATGTTGCTTGGTTGGCAGACATAACGTTTATAATCTTGATGGAAGAGTATTAAAGAGGAGAAAAGAAAGAGCTCCATGAAAGCAGAGACTGGGCACTGAATTATTATGAAAG
Organism: Dromaius novaehollandiae; assembly: GCF_036370855.1. NCBI lineage: Eukaryota > Metazoa > Chordata > Aves > Casuariiformes > Dromaiidae > Dromaius > Dromaius novaehollandiae. Next base: position 148,354,082 of record NC_088098.1, on the reverse strand, counting down.
AACTGAAAATATGATTAAATTGTGGAAATGTCTGAGGCAAATGTTTATTGAGGTAGCAAAGCTGCATTTCAGATTCAGCAGGACTAGAGTGAGCGCATCAATGTCTAACAACAACAAGAGACAAATTCTCCCTGTGTTTTTGTGAAGATTTAATAAATGGGCTTTGCCTCACAGGGCATCCAGTTGTTCCATGCTTGTTTTCAGATGTGCTGTGCCAGCACAGCCAGTCTCTAAATGCTGTACCATAACCAAATCGTGCTGTGGATGAAGACCCTGCAGAGCACTTGCCATGCAGAAAGTGAAGGTGTCTCCTAAGTCTGTTTTTACTTATGCTCTTTTGTCCAGCGTCCTGTACAGCTGGAGAGCATCAGTTCTCTTACCCTCTGAGGCTTCACCTCTTAACAGCAAGGGCTGGGTTTGACTTATTCAAGGTAATATATATCTGGCAATGCAAAACATATTTATATTTATGTTTTCAGATGTCTAGACATCTAGAAAGTGCCTTTCTGGGGCTATAGGCTCTGATGAATTGAATGTGTTTGTTTTGTATCAAACCAGAATATTAAAGGGCATTATTTGAACATGGAAATCTTTGTTGGAAGGCAGTGGAACAAAGCTCGTATATTCTGGGATTGTAACACACTTGTGTAGAAAAACTACTTCATTTCACAGCTTTGCATACTCTGAAATAGAGTTAACAATCACAGGAAAGAAGAAATTCAATCATAAACCACTAAAACATAGTGTGCCCAAGGTATTAAATATACAGTCTTCTCTTACTGAGAGCTTTAAGGTTCTGTATTATTGAAGAGAAAATAGAGGCCATGCAAAGAGGTCAGGGAAAGAGGCCATTTAGTTATGCATTTTGTTGTAGTAAAATAGCCATTCAGAGATAAAATCATACCTTAAGGAAGATGGCTTTATTTGTACTCTGACGTTTCTGTGGATTGCTACTCACCTCAGGTCAGTAGAACTCTCTCAGAATTATTTTTCTCTTTCCTTCAGCATTGGGTTTGATAAGGTTGGCTCCTCTCAGTTTATGTTTTTGGATCAGCCAATACTTGCATAACTCCCTCCTCATATTCCCTAGAACTTTCTCAGTGGAGAGGCTGGAGCCTCTTTCCCACTCCATCACCCCATGTGAAGAAGGCTAAGCTGTGATTTGCTCATCAAATGAATGTGATATCATACAGTCAGTAATAGATCTTTCAAATTCAGTAGGAAATTTGATTAATATTTTGCAGGTAGACGTTCTGGATTCTCCAACAGTGCAGTGTAGAAGGCTCGGGTGGGTCCTTGGCTGCTCTGAAATACATTCAAAATGGAAGGTTTTAAAATTAAATGTAAAAGTGAATGATGCAATCAGTACAGTAATTCTGGTGTACTCTAGTTGATCAGAATTTTGAGTGTAAAGTGCACGCGTTAGTTTGATGAATTGTAACCTGAGAAGCTAAAAATCTTAGCAGTTCAAAAAAGAAGCAATTGGGTCTCTTGGCACCTGGGGAAATATGGACAGCAATTTGGAAGCATAGCATAAATGTATTGGATGTTTATGCTAAAGCAACTAGCAGTGCAGTTTTTAATGAGGCTGAGATTTAAATAATTATTGTTTTGATTTGAAGGGTAATATTTTATTGTGTCTACACCTCTTGCAAGTCTCACTAAACTTGGTGCCCATACTCTGTATAGCCTCAGCTGAAGTCAGTGTAATTCCTCTTGGCAGTGATGGCTTATCCAGCAGTGCTTGTAGGCATTTAACTAACAGAAATATGTCTTAGAACCCTTTAAACAGCAGATAGTGTATCTACCTTTGTGGAGCATATTTAAAAAGCAGCTTGTAGGTGAGTTTCACAGTATGTATTTGAGGTGGCTTAAATTCTGTCAGTTTTTAAAATGATTCAAGAGGGAAGTTAAACTGATGACTTGGAGATATATGAATCAAAACAAGTGTAAGAGAGACAGTAGAATTTTTTCAGCTGTTTGTCACCATTGACTCTTAGTGACCTTGAAAAAGTCTATTAAAGAATATTTACTTAGGGCATACAGGTTTTGAGCCTACATATTGATGTTTAAAGAGAATGAGATAGAACTAATTTCTTTGGTATTTCTTCCATTTAGTTTTTGTTTCTCTCAAAATTCTCCAGCCAATGGTTCTCCGTGCTTTCAGCTGGCTTCAAGTAGGCTGTATCAGTCAAGCAGGGCAGTATGTGAAGAGAAAAACTGGGCCAGAAACCCACTTGTGTGTAAGGTGGTAGGTGCTTTTGGTGGTATCCTTTACAAACTAAGCTTTCTGATGACATCACGTCAATAGGTACCGGCCTTGTCCTTGTAGCTTGGCTCATGACTTAATCTAAACGTACTAGGTACACTTTTACCAACCTCAGTGGGGATTCTTGAAGGATAATTTCTAGGTAAGACAGAAGCAGTCTTTAAAAGAATCATCCAAGGAATGTATCTTGACTGTACTCAAATACAGCTTTTTCAGTTATGGCTGCACTTAATGATATGCAAGTCTGAATCAATAAAGGAAAGGCACACTCTGGACAGTACACAGAATTATAAAAAGCTCTGCACTGCTAAGCTACAGTTTCCAAGAGTTTATGAAATTCAATGGATAACAATATCTATTCACTCTCCTTTTTTAATCAGCAGAGGAATTTTTTGAAAGTCAGTTTGTTTTGAATGGTATTGTTTAATAAAAACTTGGTTTATTCTGTTTTCTGATATGCAACACATGAAGTACTGGACAGGGAGAAAAAGTTGCAATTTTACCCTTTTGTACCTGAAAGCGATAAAATAAGATGGAAAGATTATGCAGTTTCTCTTTCTCCATTTCATTCTTCTTTTATCACATCAGCCTTAGCAACTTCTCTACTTAAAGAAAAATAGATAACAAAAGAACAGCTTCATTTTTTAACTCATTGTCTAATACAATGCTATTGGCTTCCTCTCTTTTAGAATTATGGGTTTTATTTGATTCTACACATGACTAGATTTCTTTCCTTCTTAAAAATATTCTAAAACTGAAGAAAGAAGATATATATACACTATAGCATGGAGCTTAAAGAAGGAGTTAGATATGTAGATAAAAGGGCAGTGTGTGCCATCAAAAATAGTTCTTAAATTCTAAAATCTTAGAATTGTGACATTCTTTCCTTAATACTGGAATCAGTATTGCTAAGCTCTTTGCAAGGTATTAAGGATTTGGCAGAGCTTTTAAACTCTTTTTCTAGTTCTGCTGACCCAGTGGAACTGAAGCTGCCATACTACCACAGTATAAGCCTATGTTAGTAAAAAGCAGACTTCATAAAAATGTACCAAGTAATTCTGTTCAGTCTTAAGTAGTAGATAATAGGGAGGTCATGAAAGGAGTTAAGTTCAGTGTTTGTAACCTTCAGTGTCTAGGAGCAGCATATGCCTGTAGTCTTTGGCTCCAATGTGACTTTGCAGGGAAATTTAGTCATAAATGCTGCACTACGTACTTTGAAGTGTGATGCCCTTTGCTATCTTACGGCTGCTTTTCTGTGAGTAAAACAAATGTGGTTCCTGAAGGAGTCCTGTCCAGTACTGAATGAGGGCAGAGCAGCCCTGAGGCTGCTTCTAAGTAGATTTTCTTAAGAGGGAACAAGCAGAAGCAGGATCCACTGAGGGCTGCGCTACTTCAGCTGACCATGGCATTGTACAAGAGAGACACAGGTACTTGGACAGATCAGAGGTTAAGGAGGGACAGATATGCTGTCTGTCTTTCTAACTACTTTCACTGCTAGCAGAATGAACTGCCAACTCCTGAAGCTGTGGACCTTCTGAGTTGGTATAATGTTTAAGGCATGACCGCTGAGTAGACAGCTTCATAGCTAGGAACACTGTGGAAAATGAAGAGTTTCATACGGCTTAAGTCTCTGTGCTTGTAAGACTACAAAACAGCAAAATCATGAACTTACATCAGTTTGCTGTTCTGCAACAAACAGATGTACAGTGCTGACCTCACCAAGATCTGCTTTTTACTTAATGACATGATAGCTTTAAAAAAACATTTTTACAGAAAAACACTGGGACGTGAAGAGAATTAACGTCATTGCTTAGTGGTACTAACCAGGGTACAGAAACAGGGTACTAATGAAATACAGAAAGCTGCAGCTAGTTAGAGTGCTCTATTTAGCCTCACAGAAACTTTGGATTCTGTTTCCATCTCTGTCTTTTGCATTGTAGTGTTGAAGCTGTTGATGAAGCAGTATGCTCAGGCATACTTTCTGTTATTTGGAAGTAACCACTCATGCTGGTTTGGTGAGCATTCACTTAAGAATCGCCCATTTTTTTATCAGACGTGCTAATGACAAAGTGTTCATGAGCCAGAACGTCAGAGTGGGCAAAACTGGAAAGATCTTTAGGGCTGAAAAAGTTGAGGAGATTATTCCCCAAACCTTTTATTTCACATTTCTCTTATGGGGGTGTAGAGTTTTATCAAAGGGTAAACTTATGTCTTTTTATAAATATAAGTTAGTATCTAAACTGTATAGAGATAGTGTGGTGTTCAGAAAAACTATAGGTGGCAGCATCATAATAAAATAAGAGTTTATGTGGTTTCTTTAGCCAAATAGAGATCAGTTCTTAGCTGCTTTGCCAATATGTCATGAAAAAATATACAAAAGAGTGGGAATCAAAAAGAGCAGATGGGAAAATTGTTGGAGTTGATCACTGATAAAATAGACGGTTAACATAAGTCAATAATCTCTTAAATACGTGTGTCCTCAGAATTGCAAGTATAAACAGACATGTAGAGATCCTGGTTCATGGCGTCTTGCTTGTTTGTCCAGGCCAACTGTGGTAGCTAGATTTTGCTAGTTTGCCACATCATCCAAGCATGAAAATGAAAATGGTATGCTCATCAGCAGTATTCTTCCCAGATTTTTAAGAGGAGCTTTTGAAGAAAGACAGGTTAGAGTATTTGAGTGAACATAAGTGTTCTGAATTTTCATAAGTGCTAGTGACTTTGGGATACTGAAGCTGGACTGACTCTAAAGAAGCCTGATTTTTTTTCAAAATTCACTTTCTGAAAATTGAGCCTATTTCACGTATCTTAAATTTGGCTTCCAAAAATTAATCAATCTCCATCATTTTGGAAAAAAAAAATTGGGCCTTGTTATATGAAGGAGGATCACATTTGTGAGTTCTGTCCTTCCTATTTACCATGATGGTTAATGTGGTGTATTGGCTTGTATCAGCGTGTGCTATCATTTTCTCCTTGTACACTAATAAGTTTATAGCAGAAATGAGAAAATTTTTTCTTTACGCAGGCCAGAGAGACCTTTCAGACCCATCTGGCAAGGGCACGCATTCACTTTCTTTCTTGTCCAGGTGTATCCCCCAAAATATCATTCAATCCCAAATTGTTTAAGTGAAGTTAAAGACTGCATCTGGATTGTGGGTTTCTTGTTCCTCACAAACCTGCTTAATAAGAAGATATTGTCCAATTTGCTGCTGTCGTGTATTCACATCACGTATGCACTTATCTCAAAAGTTTTTTTGATTCAAAATAGTGGGAGCCAATGCATACATTTTTTTTTATCTTATAGCCTTGCTCTTTTTCACATCTTTTTTTCAAGTGAGATGAAAGTAGGAAGAACATATGCTGCAGACAATAAAGTCACCTTAACTAATTGCTGCCAAACATACTGATGATGACTGTTTTGTATTCTAAGAACTGTGATTCTTTACTCTTAGTTTTTTAAATAAGATGAGGTTATCACTGTATGCTGGTGCTTTAAATTGCTCAGACTGCAGAATTCTGGGTAACACATGTCAGTGGGGGAATGCTGGAAAAAAGTTGTGTCATTGTGAAAATTAATCTGTTCTTTTTTTTATGACTTGGGCTCCCTTTTAATTACTTCCTGAAAAGCCCTTTAACAGATGTCATATTAATATGAATTAAACTGCTTAACTACTTCTCTCTGTCTTCTAACTGCCTCCTGCTATCTGTCAATGCTCAAATCAACGTCAGCAGCTTCCAAGGAAGTTCTGTTTATTTGCTCACAGATAGGCCTGAACCAAGGTCTCCAAGCAGAAATATGCAGGCACTGTTATTTATTTACTTGGAAGAAGAAGGAGACAGAGGAAAATACTGGCTTGTAGTATTATTTTCTTATTTCTTTCTTTCGTAAAGCAGCAAAATGGGTTGGAGGCAGTTTACTTCGGTGCCTAGGGATAATAGAAGCATCTGTCTTAACGAGAGGCTTTTAACATTTTCAGGAATATAATTCCAGTCAGCTGCAATGAGATTTAGGCACTTAAGCTTCTGAAAATCCTACTATACTATACATATACATATATATATATATATACATATACATATACATATATATATATATATATATAAAAAAAAGCTATTCCTATTCTTTGCAAGGGGTGTTAGCTCCCACCTTCATCTTTAAGCATTTAATGTCTCTGAAAATTTGACTCTCTAGAGCTATATCTAAACAGTCAAACTTGTTTCACTAAATTTCGGAGCACAGGATGTGCCATGCCTCTGTCATAGCTCTGTCTGGACAATATATGTATATGTGTTATTTCCACCCTCTTTACCCATTCACATGCCTTTGGCTTTCAAGGGAAGGAAACTTCAGCATGCAAGCCAAAAGGGAGCTGTAGGGCATCCTGAACGTGTCCCAGATCTGGATAGTTTGAGGAACTGGGCACTGAAGATATAACTGTACTACTAAACAGTGCCAGGGTGCATTCCTGAACTGAATTCCACGTTCACATTGGAACTGGATCATCTACACTGCTAAATCATCAGAGCAGTCCTGCACAAGGTCCCACAGTTAGACAGGCTCGTGAGTGTTTTCAGCAAGCAGTCCGGATGCAGTCACTCTTGGTTCTGAAGACTGGGAGAGTTTAATAGTATGGTTTCAAGCCACTGGCCTCTGTGCCACAGAGCAGTCCCGAGAGCATTCAATTTACTAGAACAGATGCAGCTTGAGGCACAGAGGCTACTAGATACGGGCTAGACTGTTTCAATCATACCAGCCAAAGTGATTTTCTTATTACCCTGGCAGATGCCAGCAGATGAGGGGTTTGTTACATTAGCGGGGAGGGGAAACTGCTGCTTCTGTTGTGATGATGTTTTTTAAGGCATGATTCTGTCTGAACCAGCCTGTGGTGGAGTTTTTTGTAGTACTGCGTGAGTGATCTGTGTTTGATCCCACAGTAAGAGAGAGCACTTCTAGTCAGTAGGGCAGGAGAGATCATTCGTATGTTTCTATGAAAGGCTGTGTGAGCAAATGACAAGCTCCCCACAGTCACAGCTAACAATTCTTAGGTAAAAGTCAGGTCAGTGGGCAGCAGGGTGCTGATAAAGGTAGGAATTCCCTGGAACAAATGAGTCTTGACACAGTTAACACTTATTACAGTCTTATATTTTTCCTCATTAGATTATAGCCCTAACCCCCAAGATGATACAGCACAATGTTGTTCCGACAGCTGCTGTGAACAGAAGACATTAGGGATATAATCAGGCTCTGTACGCTGATGACTGATCATATGAATCTGATAAATTCTTATGACAGGATTTGTGGCTTTGAGGTTCATTGTAGAAGCCAGATTGTGCCTTACTCACTGTTAAGGCTTAATGGAATCACCCATTGATTTCTCTGCATCCAGGTCCCCCGAGGGATTTATTCATTCAGGGATTAAAATTGTTCCACGGTTGTCTGATTCGTTTAAAGCTCATGTTTTACTCTTAACTGGAGACAGTGACCTCAAAAATAACCATAACCTTCCGTTATCCTTATGTGGAAGAAAAAAAGGTGTACAAAAATTAGCATTCTACCTATTGAAGGCTTTTATACCTCTGCTTTTAAACCTCACCACTTCTGCTTGTCTTGAGTCAAAAATGAGATGAAAGTGAGTTTGTTTGGAGTGGAAGGAAGCCAAGAATTATTTTAACAAATGTTGTAGCTTGACACTGAATATGGAGGCTTAGTTTGCCAAGCTGGAAAAATGGATAAGCAGTTTTTGTGAGGCTTATATAGGGTGTGGGTCATCTTAAATGTCAGTTCCAGTCAGTGCTACACATTTGTGGTGGAGCTTATATTGTGAATGAATTGACATTTTCTCCTCTTAAGTTTCATATTTCTTAGATACAACTGAATAAACTTGAGAAACCGTGGCACATATTGCAGTCAGCTGAGAAGTCTAAGGGACTGCAGAAAGTCTGCTCTTCTATTGGCTGGACAATCTCTCACATACCTGCTTCTCTTGTATAAATGTCTGAAAGAGTGCTGTGCTGGGTCCCATGGTGGTGTGACAGGTAATGTGTCTGGTGAGCTGGGCTACAGCCACCAAGAGGAGCATTACTGGCTCCTGTGATAGATGGACGGACTTCAGCACAGGAGAGGTGCCTTCTAGCACAGCTCCTGCAAGCATAGGGTCCTACTAGCTGGCGTGCTGCGTAGCTGTCATTCCATCTGTGGCCTCATGCTCATAGATCAAGCTCACCAGCTTCATTTCTTAATGAAATCAGCTTCACAATTAGCTTCCATTCTTGATTAACTTCAAGAGTTAATAATGGCAGAGTTTTGCAGGTCTGCCAGTAGTGATTCCTGCTGCAACTGTGAACAAAATCAACAAAACTCAAAAAAATGCAAGTGGATCTGCTGCCGCTGCTTCCACTTTTGCACAGGCAGTTGAAAGCATGGAGGAATTAGTGGCTATGTATGAACAAAACCATACTCAGGCAAGAGAGAACTAGGAGCTGCTGCCAGATCAGAATTGTGGCTGTGACCCTGAATTCCTTTGAGTTCAGGCTGTCACAGCTGAGGTCAAAAATGGGCAATTTTATTAAGTTTTAGCTAATGTTAATTTCTGATATCTGATCCAATCCTGATAATTAAAAAATAAAATAAAATCCTTGTTTCCATGGATGAAGTAGGATTCAGAAAAGAAAAGGGAGGCTTCTCTGCACATCGTTCCTTACTTTTTTCTGCCACCAGTGAGGCAATGCTATCAGCAGGCCTTTCTGGGAAGTTTTCCCAGCACCTGTTCTGGCCCTTTCACTGCCTTTCTGCTGCCTTTTCTGCATTTTTTTTCCTGCAGAGTTTCTCCTTTCTTTCTTTCCCCCCATAAAAGGTCTCCGCCATACAGATATCTGCCTTTGTGATAGCAATCTTCAGGGACATCTCTCTTGGCCCACAACATCAGCTGCTTCTTCAGACTTGCCATGCATGTATAGATGATGGTTCTGTTTCTTTAGCTATCTGCTTTGATAAAGAAGCTCAGCTGCATTTTACACTTGCTCTGAATTAAAGCCACTGTTTCAGTAAAGCTTAACTCAATCACAACAAGAAGTTGTGTTATTAATTTTCCCCAGTTGTTTTTTAATCTGAAATTTAATAGTAGAAGAAGATAGGGGAAAAAAGAGAGATTTCTTTTCCTAGAAGCAAGTTGAAATCATGAGTGTGTAATCATTTAATACTGCACATCTGATCATCTATTCCAGGATCCCCAAGTGGGCTTCATCCCTTGAAGAGTCAAAGTTTTTATGGGACTGAGGGTTGATTACTCTCAAAGCTATCAGAGCAAATGACATTTGATGAATTTTCTCTGGCATTTATAATAGATCTACAGTAAATGGAAGAATCATGCTGGCTGACCTGCTGTTTTAACAAGATTATACTCTTTCAGCTGGTTACCATCTCTTTTATAACTGAGCACTGCTAGCACAAGTGTGTGAGGCTTTATATTTGGACTCTGGTAAAATGCTTTAAGGAAACAAAATTCTGTTTGCTGTAGAGAAAAGACTTGGTTCCACAACTTTCTTCATGTTGAGAGGACATTTTAGTAAAAGCTGGCCCTGTGGATCTAATGCTGAATGACTCTGAGCAAAGATAACTGTGAACTGTTTGTCACTTGCACAAAAGCTTTCTGGTCTGGTTTCTTCAAACTTTGCATAAACTTTCTCTAGCTTTTCTTAGTCAAAGCAAAAAAAAAAAAAAAAAAAGCCCTATTAACGATTAGCTAGTAACCTTTCAGTCTAGTTCTCTAACTTTGATTCATGTTGCCTCAACTGTTTGGTTTGATAACCAGCTCGGTTGCATTGCACTCTTACTCTGAATGAAGTCATGAGTTTTAGCTCAATCACAACAATAATTTGAGTTACAACAGCAGGCTGTGTGTGCAAAAAGATGCGTCTCAGTATATATCTGCGTGTTAGACTCATGGGAACTTTGGATCTGTGGATGACGGTGGAAGTCTGCATCAGCCCCTTCATTAGGGAGGTAGCCAGCAATGGAGCTGTGAGGCCTCAAAGCCCTGAGAGAACAAACTCACCAAGGAGGCAGGAGTCTCCAGTAGGGGCTTCTGGGCTTCCTGGCTTCATCCCCACAAAAAGGGTCGTTTAAATGAACTTGCAAATTCTGACAAAAAGTATTTCATTGTTTTTCCAACCACGTCTGCTCAAATAGCAGCCTATTTTGTCAGCTGCATCTCTATAGTATAAAGCCTCATTTCCTTTTAGCTTTTTTTATCTGACTAGTCATTATTTTAATTAAGGCCCTATTTCTGAATCATGAGGCCAAATAAAACTGACTAACCTACAAATTGGTCAATTTTCATTGTAAAATTTATAAATGACTACACAATTTTATTTTCTCCATCCACTCTTTAGGATGGGATTAGGGTAGAACTTACAAAAGCACTCAGCGCTCATCCTAACTCTGTTTGCTTTGTTATCATATTTGGACCAAAGCTGAGAGTTCATGACAATGCCACACCAAGAGTCTGTTGTCATGTCATTAAAATATTGTACTTCACAATGTTTGTACAGCATATAGTGATCTGGAGACAATATCTACTTTCATAGGTTAGAGTAAGGAAGCAAAAGCCATTTGCTAGTGAGGGTGAGAGAGCTACTGAAGATAGGAATATGCAGCTATTCTAGATGCATTAAAAGACTGTTAATTAAACAAATTTTAAATTTTAACTGGTCTTCCCAGTGTTCCTTATTAAACTCTCGGCCACTTAAGGAACAGCAGATTCTAAAACACCATGGGAACCCATTTTAGTTTTTAAATGTTTTTAGTTTTTAAGGAATTGTGTTAGATTTAGAATGTCTGGTAACATATTGTGTGTCAAATTGAAACAACAATTGGATCCTGACAGCTTTATGCAAACTGTTTGAAAAGAGTGTTATTTAGGCTGCTGAGTCAAAGCGTAAATTTGAGTGAGTCACAGTCAAGGTTCACTGTGCAGTCTTAATCTACCTCTTGCATGCAGGGTGGACTTTAATTGCATGATCACAAGCTATTCACCCTTTTGCCCTCCCACTCAAAGGACCTAAAAGTTGTAGCACTTCATAAGGTTACCAGCAGCTGAATATAATTAAGGAAATTAATACAAGTATCACTATTATCTCACCTCTAATAAAATATCACTGGCTTATGGTGAAAGCCTGAATGGGATTTAATCAAGAAATAAAGACACTCTGTGCTGCATAAATCAATGTGGATTTTATATAAAAAGCAAAGGTGTAAATAATTTACATAGAACTGCCAATTTCAAGACTTTTAAAACCGACTTAAATAGAGGGAAAACTGTACTTTTTCCAGGTTTATGTCATAAATAAAAAGTATTCAAACACTATTATCTTAAAGACACTGTAGAACTTAAAAATTTTTTCCAGATTAGCAAAGTATTTTGCTCCGCTGTGTGATCATCAAAACATACATTTTTTAGTAACAAGACCATGCCCAACTTATTTTAGAACAGATTAATTAAAAGAAATATCCTGCAGATAGTGTATCATGGCATTAGAAACAAAACAGTACATTTAAAAAGGAGAAAGAGCTTTCCTGATCCATTTTTGATGTTCAGAAAGATCTTTTGGGTATGTTTAGGATTTATCACCTCTGTTTTGTTTCCCTCCCCTTTTCTTCTTGCTGGAGCTGCTTCTTGCCTCTTGTGGAGCTCAGGGGCAACCTGCACCAGAAATGAGCTGCAGAAATGGATCATGCGCAAAGTGCTGTCAGACTCGCAAACAGAGTAAACTGAAATGTGTGGTAGGGGCAGGAGAATAAGAAAAGGAGATTATTAAAAATAACCATATTTATATCAATTTTTCATCCTGGTACTTCAGAGGCTACATACAGCAACTGTGCAGACAATGGCTATTTCTTTTGTTCTGTTTGGCTTCCTGCCTGGTAGCCCAGCACAGAGGTATGGAGCAGCCAGTCCGCACGTGCTTAGCTCAGGCCCTGCCACAGCATTGCTCTTGCCTGGATGGTAACTGAAAGGAGAGTGAGGGAGCTAGCGGTTCTGTGAGGGTGATTTAGCGTACAGAGAGGAGAGGGAACCCAAGGGATTACACTTTGGGTCATCAGCATAATACAGTGGGCACACCTGGGAGGAGACTGGTAGTACTGTTCCCCAGTCATTTCATTGCTTATACAATTGCTCATTCTTTCATTGGACATTGTCCTTCTGCAGTAATAGAACTTTTATGAGTAATTATAATACAGTAAAGATTGCAGAAGTCTGCCTAGAATGGATGCAACTGCATCATCGTAAAGGTATTCAGAATATATTCATATGCACAAAGAGAAAGAAACTATATTGGTACCTTATTACCTATATCCTGTCTACCAGTAGCTGCCTGGCAGGCCAATGTTCCCTTTTTTTCAGATTGCGCACCCAACCATACATTAATGTGTATGTTAATGGTTTATCAGTAATACAGCTGGGTATGTTTGCATCAACTTCAGCCTAGCTGGAGCAGGTGACAGTAGTGGTGAACATGCAGGGACACGGACCACAGTGCAAGCTGGACAAGCCCTCTGGAGACTGAATATGCTGATGAGCCCGTATTATTCCTTTTCTTCATTTCTGGTGTTATCCATGGGTGAGCACAACCCCAAGCTATACAACATGAAAGCTATTTAGTCTTAATAAAAAGGCAAAAAGAATAAAGCTGCTTTGTTCCCCATCCCAGCACTCCTTTCCCCAAGAGATCCTCTCTTATTCACCATGGCTAGGCAGACTGGTGGTACAGTCATCCTGTCCTTTTTTCATTATACTTTCTAACATCTATACCAGTATAGCTTTCAAATATAGACCTGGCCTGTGCTGTATCTTGCTAGATCTGGTGCTGTTCTACATATTTCTGTGACACATTATTTTTGGCTGGTTATGGTTTTACCTTCTCAAAGCAGATGTAACATTTCAGAATTTGTCACTGAATTTTCATCCTTGCATTCATGATGACAATCAGAAATCTGATTGTTGTTTCTTTCTGAACCACTAACATGAAGCATATCAAGCAGCTTGGGAATTTTATGAAATATGTTTCTCAGCACCACTCCCTTGAGTGCTGGTGTAGGAAGCATCAGGTTACAGTAAGACCTGGAGCATGGGGGTCAGTACAATACAGTTCAGTAGTGAAGGAATTTGCATTGTAAAAGAATTTATACCTCTTGTACATCAGTTGCACTCTAGCCTAATTGTGCTTGATTTAGCAATCCCTGAGGAATTAGGGAATTTTTCTTTTGGCTTCAGTGGGTATTGGATCAGAGCTGCTGAGATCAAGGGCATCAAACAGCTGGCGCAGGTTTATTAGTTTCATAAACGTAGTTGGAAGTCCCTGGTAAACTAGGGTCAGCAATTATCTAAATGTTAAGAGATCTTGATTCTGCATACCTCACACTGTTCCCACTTCCTTAACTATGTGATGCAAAACTTAGAGCAGGCAGGCTATTTGGATGTTCACTGAGCCACCAAAAATACAGGAGAAAAGGGAAGTGTATATGCAAATTTAAGCAGACAGAAAAGCATCAAACTGGGAGTTCTCAAGTTTTTGTTCACTTAGACTGTTTGGATAAACAGTTGGCCTTTTGTGGCATATAAATCTGAAATGAAATTAATATTTTTTCCACAAATGAATGATTTTTTTCTGCCTTAAAAGTACCTTTAAGAGAAGGCAACAATAATAATGAGGGGATTGGCAATTTTATTTGTAAAGGATGTTGCTGTGGCTATGGATTGTCCAGAGCCTTGAGAGATCTTCTCGGGTGTGAATAGCACTAAACTTTTTACTGCTCTTATTATTTAGTTGTATTCTTGTAGCACTCGGAGGACTCAACCAAGACAATGAGCTATTGTATTTGAGACTGTGCAAACACATACTCAAGACACAGAATCTGCTCTGAAAAGCTCTGAGTTTAAATCAACAAGATAGATAAAGCATGCACATACAGTCAACTTAGTAGTATCTTGCTGATAGGCATTGAGGTGGGGTAGTAGCAAGACTTTTTGGCACCTTTCCCCCCTTCTTCCCTCTCTGCTTCCTCTATCCTCTTCTTCACACCCTTTCCAGCCACCTGCCACTGCAGTTTTGCTGGCTTCTGTCCTGGCTGCCAGAGCTCTGGACTGATTAGCCATTATTTGCTATTCCTGCTCCCCAGCCAGGGGGACACTTGCTGTGTCCCTTCAGGTCAAGACGTATTCAGTTGTTTCACCTAAGTCCCTGTACCTCACCACTGAAAAGAGGAAGACAGTTCTCAAAGACTCTGGAAAGCAATTTGAAGGATCTAAGTCCTTTTTTTTTCCATAGAGCATTTGTATCTCTTGGAAGTGCTTATGCAATTCTCTGTCCTTAGCTACTGTACAATATGATATCTTGTCTTTGTACAAGGCCACACAATGCCAGTTGCTGGGGCTGCGCATCCTGCTTCATAGTGACAACTGGAGTCCATTCATCATTGAGACGACATGGTTCAGTTCATCTCAGTACCTATCTTTCACTCTGGCTTTATGCTTTATTCCCTCTCAAACTTTACTCCTACTCCTGGTGTAATAGCTCTTGAAGGCACAAGAAAAAGAAAATTCCTCTTGGTAGAGTGAGCCCCTACCCAGACCTGCCCATCTGCCTGTCATACTATTTTGGATGCCAAGTTGACAGCAAGAATGAATCAATACTGAGATGGAAAAGCAAGTTTATCATTTAGCTGTTTGGACCAGCAGATGGCAAATGTAGAGGAAAAAATCAATCTGAGAGCCAGTCCAGGGAATATACACTAAATAAAGCCATCTGGCAAATGTATGAGGGGAAAAGGAAATAAGACCAAGCTCTGCTTTAAATATCTGCTCACAGCTGAGTTGAAGTTGCTGGGAATTCATGTCATAGGAGGGCAGAATCTGACCCTGTCAGAAGTTCTGTGGAGTGTCAAAACCTTTGGCAGTGTTGAGAAATTAGAATTAAGATACTAAATTGCCTAAACAGAGAATGCAAAAGAAGCATCATTTTTGTCATTGCGAGATCCCAGTGGTGGTCCATGTGGAATAGTAAATACAGCGCTGCTTACCCCACTATGAGATTGAGAAGACCATATCTAAGAATCTGTTTTGTGGAAAAGGACTAAGAAGAGCAGGGCATAAGCAGAGCGGGTGATCTACCATATTCCAAATTATGAGAGGCATTGATAAATCTGTTTTATGCTAATACCATCACAATTTGTTACTTTGCCCTGCTACTTTTATTCACAGGGAAATATATGTGGTTTTGCATTGGGCTTCTACATAAAGTTTCTAAAGAGAAGCACAATTCACTGAAAAGGGAAATGGTATCTTACATAAGTGCTCAGCCTTTCTTTTGGAAACTTGTTTTCAGGGAGTGTGATTTCAGAGCCCAGAAGTCTAGCAGGTGCAGGTACAGGTCAGTCCTTTGGTTTTTTATAACTGGAGAGATGCACGCAGCTGCTGGCCCGTCCTTTACATTATGAAAAAGTCATTTCTGTGCCTTATTCTTAACTCATGTATGAGGAGGTTTTTTGTTGTTGGTAAAATGCTGGGATTGCGACACCTTGAAAATTCAGGTTCTTTAGTAACTGAGAGTTTTATTGGCAAACTGTGTCTCCTTATTCCCATAAGGAGCAACAGCGGATCATTTTACAATGAATTTTGATCTTGATGTCCAGGCCTGTGGCATTAAACAGAACAAATAATACCACCACTCGGACTTCAACTGCAGTAAAATAAGATTCAGTATTGTAACCTCAATTTTTAATGCCCTTGTCGTGAATTAGGTTCATGTACGTGATGTAATAGCTATATTTCATGTATGAACTAATAGCAATTTCAGACACTTGCATAGAAAATGGTTGCCAACTCTCAAAGAATTTTTCAAGTATTCACTTCATTTCCATCTCATCTGTGTTATTACTGATTAGTTATTGTTGTCAGAAAGGTCTGGGAAAGTCCAGTAGTCTTTATTTTCCCTTAACATCTAATAACCAGACTAACAAAAAGACAGTATTTCTGTCCCTCTGCTCAGATGAATAATTCATTACCATGCAGTTTTTGTGTTAAGTAAATTTGAACTACTTCTCTTTTAAAGATTATTTATAAGACAGTCATGGACCAACAGGATTTTTTATGCTGCCTTCAGGCACGTCATTATATTTTTATTGAGAGGGGAATAACGGTTTATTTCTATTAAACGTGGGTAAAGATTTACTATATCTAGCATTGGAGTGATGGCATCCTTTAATTAGGGTACTCCAAGTTTGGCAGATTTTCAGCGCTATTCTCCTGATGACCAAGAGCTGCTATTCTCCTCAGCTCGGATTAACAATAGACTGGAGCGAAGCTGGCCGTGTTGCTTGGTTACAATTCATCAGCGAGAATCAATGCTTCACATGGCCCGTGCTGGATCTGAGCGACCAGGAGGCTTCTCGGTACTGTATTACTGATGTATGCAGAGATGTGACTGGGTTACGTAAATACCTCAGTTACTGCAAAACTTTACCTTTGCGGAGATATTTGGACAGCAGACTTTGATTTTCAGACATTAAAGTCAGGCTATTTTAAAGTGTCTATTTTACATGGCCTTAAAAATACATATCTGACTAAAGCAATTTTTTAAAAACATATTTTGTTACCAAGTATGTCTGATGAGTTTGGTACTTCGTACTCCTTCTTTATTCATCAGTAAGATCGAGTTCTTCTTTAAGTATCTTCCCCTGGAATAGGCACGTGCCTTCTTGAAACCTGCTCAGTATTGTTTTAAAGATGGTTTTATGAACGCAGGCAAAATGAGGAACTGCTTCTTTCCTCTTCGAGTTATTCAATATATTTGGCCGAATCTTCAGCTGGCATAAAATGCAGTCAGTGGAGTTATGCCAGGTTACGCAAGAGGAAGATCTGACAGGTTATTTTTAACAATATGGAATGGCTCTTCTGTACCCCACCCCAGTCTATTTCTGCTACTCACCCATTCTTTTTGTTCAAGACATGAACACAAGAAGTGTTAAGAGGGAGGGAAAGTGACAGATCCAGGCTATCACTTGAATCAGCATTTCCAGCAGCATTGTTCCTGTCTATACCCTTTTGCTAACTCCTGCATAAAAGTGCTTTCTTATCTGGCAGTTCTCATGAGTTTGTTGCCTATTATCACTCTGTTCCATATACTACTCCTACCCCTCTTCCACCCAGTGGAGAAAAAAAATTGCCTGTGAGTCTTCACAGAATTTTGGTTATGCTTGAGATACCTAAAGAAAATTAATGGCCACACCATAATTGGCAACTTTGCCAACAGCTTCAATGACAGGTCACTGACTGAGTGAGCTATTTGCTCATCTCTGGCCAGGAGATTGCTGGGTCCTGGCACCTACCTGAAGCATTGCCTTCAGCACCAGATATCTGCCTTGGCTCTCTATCCATATAACAGTCCTGGTAAATGCCCTTCAGTCTGTGTACAGACAAATCAAAAGTATTTTCCCCCTTACTTCACTATCTCTGTCCTTTTTTTTTTTTTTTTTTTTTTTTTTTTTTTTTTTTTAATATTCTGCTAAGTTAGCACCTTGTACTCTTGCACAATTTTTTACAGCCTGGCCACTGTTGTAGTGTCTCTTTCACATCTGAAATTCTCGTCTCTTGAAAGAGCTTCCCTTTCCCTCTCTCTTTCAGGCTCAGCAGTTCTCCATTTCTTCCCACACCTCCCACACCTGTGCCTTTAAATTTTTCTTTGCCTCTACTAATGCCCTCATTATTGAGTGCTCATATTCGCTGCACCTTTCTTTTTGCCAAGTCTTCCGTTTTCTTTAATTTCTGCTATTTATTATCAGCTTGTCACATTACCGAACATTAAGACCATTTGGGAGAATTTGTATGAAAAAATGCACTGAAGTGATGTCCACTCAATTTCACTTGCAAAAAAAGAATCTATAGTGTAAAAAAAAAAAAAAAAAAAAAAAAAAAAGAATCCAGTGCTGTCTATAATACAGATATTTCTATGAGTAGATTCTCTGCATTATTCTGCCTTCTGATTGTGGTATCTTTAGGATGGCCTTTCACAAAAAATGTTTCAGAATACTTTTACTACTTAAAATACAGTTGCACTGCACAGAGCTATGATTTCCAACTTATATTCAGTATTCCCTTGTGATCAGCTTTTTGTTGATAGCAGGTAAGCATATATTTATAATTTTTTTGCAGTTTCCTTCCTCCAAATTTTACTTAGTTATCTATAATGATTTTTTTATTGTGACTCTCTTAAAATCTGGCTTAATTCAGTTTTGCTGCTCTCTGAGTCATGATATCCATAACTATTTTATTTGGAAATTTAAGTGCTGTTGGAAGAGGACTCAACATTGAGCTCTTCCTGTTTCTGCAAGAAGATGAGAGAAGGGGAGAACGAAAGAACTATAATTTTCCTATCAACATTTTCGGGCTTTGGCTCTTTTTCAGAAAGGTATTTTAAGCATTATGATACTTAACTGCTTCTGGGCTGTTGTAATTACTGCAGGGACAGACTGATTCCCTGGGTAAATACAGAATTTTATGGAGGAGGGAGAGATTTCAGTCACAGTTAAGAGATTGTTTACTAACCCTGTGCCTGTGCTGAACGCAGTTTTTTGGGGCCACTGAATCGGGCTGTATATAATAATGGCTAGGGAGCCATTTTTGGAGTATACCACACACTTTTGCAGTAAACATTAGGTGTGCCATTGCGCAGGTTCAGATGGTCTGGCATTTCTGCAAAGACACTTGTGTTCATATCTCTTCAACTCAAACTTTTTTGTTGTTGTTTTTAATACAAAAAGCTAAAGTAAGTTGTGGAATAATTCCATTTTAACATCATAGCTGGACTTTTCTAGATGTGATATGCCAGCCAGTCTTCTATGCCTCAGTCCCCTATTTAAAAGTGCTTCTGCCCATGCCATGGCTAGATCATACACCTGCTGCAAATCTCTTACAAAGAGAATATGCTTTCCAAAGATGATAGTGGAACTACAGCCCTCACTGGGCAGTGGGTCTTCACAGATATCCCTGGCTGTTGCCTTTCCTAGTCTGGACTGGCAGAGACCTCCTGAGAAATTCCCATATGTGGGAATATGGCCAGGTGGGTTGGGGAAGCATTTGGCTGGAATCAAAGAAATTGCTTCTGCACCAATGCCCCTGCTCTTTTCCCACCCTCTCAGGTCCCTGGGAGGCACCTCCAGCCTTTGGGGGAAATACTGTATCTGGTGTGTTCAGCATCGCTTTCTCACCTTTGCTGCTAAGGGGATGGCTGTTCCTCTGTACCCGCCTTATTTTACATGCCTGTGAATGTAAAACACACAGCCAGGTGAGTGGCTCTAGATTGGGTCTTGGCTGGAAGCCTTAAGGAACACGGCATTCATGTTTGCCCTTCGCTGTTTTTTTTTCCAAAAAGGATGATGATGCATCCTGACATAAGGGATGGGATTCCTCTCATGCCTCTGTACGTATCTACAATGCTGGTCACCCCAGGCTCCCGTCAGAGTCAGTAGAAAGCAAATAGACATTTTTTCAGATACAGTTCATCTCTTCTGTATGAGACTTTTACATTGGACTGTAATGAGTTACACCCAAGAAGTGATTATTCCTCTCCTTCTGCTGTAAAGGATTATTAGGCTCAGTTATATGCCATCCAAGGGAGCTAGAGATTCTTTAGCTCTTCAGGTCTAATTTGGCTCTTATTTTTCATCTTTTAGAGAATGCATACTGAGGAGGTTACAAGCTAAACACAGTAGTGTAGTAGTAACTTTGCATTTTCTGTTTTTTTAAAGATTTAAAGTTCTGTGTTATCATTAACTCACCTGATTTGCTTCTGCTCAGTGTTCTGTTAAGAGTTCGGTTTTTTAGCATATGCAGCAGTGAGGGGTCTTTAAGCCAATTTGTTTAGCTGGGATGACTTTATTTTCTCGATTTTCATATGTTTAATATTTTGTCATTGCATTTCTTCATGTTCAGGCTGTGAGTGGTGGATGGTTTCTTCTATTTTGTGTAATGACAAGATTTGATTAGTGAAATACAGGGATCTTATTTTAATGTTAAAAATGTTCTAGCTTTTCTGGCAAGCAGAATAGGAGCTTCATCCTGAATTTTTTGCACACGAGCTCCCTGTTTTCATGACAGGTGCCTTTTTGTTGCACAAGTAGCTTGACCCTTTGTCCTGGGTGGTGTTATGTGGTAGCTTTTAGAAACTTTTTGCTCTGGAGACGCTCTGTACGTCTCTGTCTTTCCAAGAAGAGCCGGAGCTTCCTGAGCAACATCAGCCTCCGCTAAGAATTCAGGTCAGGAACTCCCTGCTTGTCTCCTAGCAACTCGGGGATAGTGGTGCTTTCTCCTTTGACTGACTCATTCGGCATTAGATCTAGGGATCATTTGATGATGGGATCAGGGCAGTGTTAATAACTCACGCTTTGGGGAAGGCATAGCGTAGCCCGGTGATGGATAATTGGTGAGATGTAGGGTGCGTTATCCAAGTCGAACCGAATCGAGACTTTACAGAAACCTCCGTGCAATCCTGAAAGTACCTCTGTTGTTTTTGTTACTGCTTAAATGTTTGGCAAGGTGAGAGATTCCTTTTGAAACACCGGTAGCCTTTTGTATTATATTGAATCTGGCAAAACAGGAACGTATGCAGGTAAGCAGCTGGAGAAGGTTCACGTTTGACTTGCTTTAAAAGTTAATTTCCTACAGGTATAATGTGTTTCTTGGTTACACAGATGCACAACATTCAATTGTGCAGGTATTGACCTGTCTTTGTACTTATTAAAGTTTCATCAGATGGTAAGTAGAAAAGTTAAGTGGAAAGATGAACTGTCTTCCCTAGTTCCATGTTGCTTCTGTTTATAAAGTGCTGAAAACAACCTTTAAACTTCTCTAGTTAATTTATTGTAGAATTGGCTAATGAAAAATCCTTAAGTGATCAGGAACTCTTGGTTGCCGCGCACTCACTGCAGCTGGCTCCTTGCAGCATGTTTACAAAATGGAAAGCAGCAAGTTCCTCTAAGTAAGTATTGTTTGCAGGGGCTGGCAATCATTGCCTGTGGTTTTTAACACAAAAGGATTTGTTACTGCTTTTTGGTTTTACTTTGACAGATTACAAGTAGAAACCCTTTGACAAATGTAAAAACTAAAGCAATAGGCTGTTCTAAAAAAAAACAGAACAAAAAAGTTGTGCTATAGCCTCCTTTCTTTATTCACAACCACCAGAGATCATGGTATGTATACCCGAGTATATTCATATGTGTCTTCATATGCTTGTACAGAGGTGGCCTGGCAGTTTCTGAAGTATCATTTCCCACAGAAAAGACAGTTTTCATATTTTCAGGAATGTGGAAATGAATGTCTCCAGGTGTGTACAAGCTATTTAATTTGCTTTTTTTCAGAAGTCTATAAACAGTATGTTTCAGCTTTTCAGCAGGATGATTTGGCACTGCTCCAAGTAGCTCCAGCAGAGGCCTGCCAAGTGACATCAGCTAAAGACCTGGCTGCATATTTTTAGGACAGTTACACTACAAGAGTTTTTGTAGGGTTTTTGCGTGGGAGAGTGTAGCAGTGCATTCTGAATAGAGATGTAAAAGACCAGGCTTTTTTTAAGCTGTATTTTTTAGTTATCTCTAATATGAAGCTGCTTAATTTGAGTGCTGACTCAAAGGCATTCAGGACCTGATTTCTTCAGAGAGACTGAGTAAGTGTAGTTTCAATTGATATTTTCCACTCTTAGTATTCAGAAAAACAATTCCCAGAGTCTCAAGTTGCATACCTGATACAGTGGCTGCTTTTCAAAGTGGGCATGTTTAATTTGGGATCCCAAGCTTTCTGTCTGTGTAATACATATGGGAAAGCTCATACATGCATCCTGAGGACCCACAGTGCATGTGTCCATTCAAGAAGAAAGAAAAAATCTTTACCAGGGAAATATCTTTCTGCTGGCGGGATATTCTTTATTACAGAAGGATATCGTAAGTGCGTAACTTCACACTGCTGAGCGTTCACGTGATGTAGGACAGCGGAGGGGAAATATCTGAGGAGGTGCTTCACATTTCATTTAATTGTTCCTGTCTCAAGGACAACAACTTTCAGGAGACAGTTAACAGTGGAAACCTCTTTAGTCACTTTGATCTACCTGTCTGAGTAAAGCAACACCCTCATAGCGTGGGACCCGAGAGATTAAGTTGTCTAGCTCTTCTTGCTTTTCTTTGTTCACAAAGCCTTGTAGTGTCATCTTAGTAATAGTCTTCTGTTGCAGCTGGGGACTCTGTTAGACATCTCATTCCCTGCACATTGACCTGACTCACAAGTACAGCTTAAAATGTCTGAAAAAATGTTAAAAGGAAGGAGGCCCCTAAGCAAATAGGGTCAGATGTTCTTCAAGCTTGAGTTAGTACATTTACCAGCTGCATGTAAAATGCTAAATATCCTCCTGTTACATCTACGTTGGCGGCATGCTGCAGGCGTGCAGATGGCCAGACGCTTGAGAGTCCAGCCATGAGAGTGTATGCTGGCCCTTAGGGGTTTAAAAAGAATCTGAACAGGCACTGCAGTCTGATGTCGGCAGCCAACATCAGAAATCTCGTGTTTGGACCTGTGAAAAATGCAAGTTTAGGGAGATTTTTGGAACACAGGCCTTGCAGGGAATGGTATTTCCCAATAATAAACAGTCCCCTTCAGAAATATCCTTGGACACCAAAATATAGAACAGACTAGAGGTGGAAGGTGAATGCTTTCCTCATTAGTGCCTTCTACCAACCTTTGCAAGTCTAACTGGGAATTGGAGAGCTTAAAACCAAAAGTGACCTCTGCATCGTCTAGCTGTAAAGGCCATCTGGAATGCAATGTACAGTTTTGGGCATCTGCCTTCCAGAAAGGATGAGCTCAGAGTGGGACAGTGTGGAGAAGGGGTAGTAAGCTGGTCAGGGGAAGGAGAGCTTTTCTGTGGGAGGAAATTAAAGTGCCTTGGCTTGTTTGGCTTAACAGATGAAGGCTGAAATGGGAGATAGCTGTCTTGTCTAAATAAACCTGCGAGAGAGGAAAGCTGCTTCAACAAAAAGATAGTGTTTGCACAAAACTAAATAGGTATAGACTGGCCGTTTAATCTGGAAATTTCTAACCATCAGGACTATGAAGTTCTGGGACAGCCTTTCAGCCAAAGGAATGGGGAAAAATGGAATTATTTTCAAAATAGAGTTTAATCAGCCTGTGAAATGATTATATGAAATATTTGCCAGCAACAATAGGGGACTGAGTGGCTCAGGAAGTCCCCTCTGGTGTTATGTTCCTAAGTTTTACCCTGATACGCCTACATAAAGCGCAAAGATTTAAGTAGACCAAAGCATGCTCTGTTCATGAGAGAACTGAAGAAGGTAAGACAATGCATGGAGCCCCTACAGTGGAAAGCAGTTAATTAGGTGGGATGCGTCTGATAGTGATAGGTCTTGTAAAAACACAGAGCTAAAGTGCTTTTGTGGGTAAAAGAGTTTATGACTAAAATATGTAAGACACTGGATAGGAGAAAGGAAGCTTCAGTGAATGCTGACCTCATGGCTGTCCCAGCCTTCTCTTCTGTGATTTTGGACCTGTAAAAGTAAAGAGGAAAAGCCAAGAAATGCTGGGATCCTTCAGAGAGGCCATGAGATCAGTCAGTTTGGAAATGGGTTTTGATTTGTTACCGTGTCTAGGTTTGTACATACAGATTTTTCCCCTGCCACCCCAAGAGAACAAATCAAACCCGGCAGCTCTACATGGGAAGTTCCCTAGCCAGGAGTGGCCGGGGCAGGGGGATGTGGTGGTCCTGGAGCACTGTGCAGTGCCTGAGATACAGGCTGTCCTTGAATAAGGTACTTAAATGGATTTACTCTGTACTGTGTGAGCTGGTTGGCATCATGGCAGTTATAACAGAAGGTAGGGGCAAAGCCCACAGCTTCTACTTGCACAGCTTTGCTCTCTGAGCTTTTATTAGGAATGCTGCTCTGCCACCTTCTTACCAAATGGTGTCCCTTTGACTCTGCATAGGGAGGCTCTGTGCCTCTCTGCTCCTGTTCGTGTGCCTGGGAGAGCATACTCTTAAGTTAGGTTTTCTAGCATCTGAATGCCAATGTCATTTAATTTATGAGTGCTGCGGTACATTTGGCTGTGCTCATTTAAATCAGGCAGAGCTCAAGATTGTGTAAAGGTGATGGCAGATGAGCCCTTTATGTCATGCTGGATTTCTGCAGCTCACTTACCTCCAATTTGGCAGATATCGTGTAGGAAATTTTTGAATTAATGACAAATATTTCCCAACAGTAGTTAGTTAAGTGCCTGCACATGTTAAATTAACCATAATAATCTTGTTGTAGTCATAAGTTAATAACCTGCTTCTCACGGATCTTTGACTGTTGGAGTAAAACACTTGTGAGGTGTTCAAAGAAAGGAGCCCAGTGACAACTGGCATACATTCCGAGCTGGGTCTTTTCCTTTCTGCCTCTTTTCAACATCATTTTTAAGTTTGTGTATAGCCTTTGGGGCTTACTCAGCACAGGGGGTGAGAGGAAGGAGATGGGAATGCAGGGCACCTGGCTGTGGGCACTTAGGCAATCCTGGGTTCCCTTAATGCTCAGTAGAGAGGCATCTCCTCTGAGGAAGCTGATTCAGACATATTAATACAAAGTGTCTTCTTTCCTCCATTGCCCAGCGATGCAGCCAAGAGCAAATGTGCCCTTGGGAGCTTCCTGCCAAAGGGATCTTAAACCAGGGAGGGGTTTCACAGGGAAAATACTCTGCAGGTTAGAGGAGGGGTGGGAGAACATCTGCCTCAGCAAAAATGGCAGAGGTAACAAGAGACTAAGGGCAAACAGGTAATGTGGGAAAAAGGGGTATTGATCACAGTGTATTCCTCACGCAGTGGTCCATGGGACCCTCAGAAGGGAGGTCTAGGGAGTTGCACCCATTTCCCTTTGTGTCCTGCTTTCCACTGCACCATGGGGGGCAGTGGGGAGCTGAGCCCTGGAGCAGAGGGCACCTCAGACTGCATCAACAGATGAGGACCAAGGGACAGCCCTGGAGCTGAGCACTGCTCGTGTGTGGCAGACTCACTCTGGTCCCAGCTTGGTGAGACACTTCTTGGATGACTTCAGGGTAAGCTTTTAATCGCACCATATTTTTGTACCAAACTGTAAAATAGAAGTAACAATAATTCTCTTCCCTCTTTGTCTGGATAGCCTTTTAAAGTTATAGGCTGGCTGTGATCCTCACATTATAGATGTACTGACTGGTTCAGTATAAGTTCATTGTTGTAGGCTTTGTAATGACACAAGTGGAAACAATTGTACCTCTGTAACTTGAAACACTAGGATGTTCTCCAGTGAAGTCCCACATTACTTGAGGTCAGGGACAATTCTGAATCTTAGGTCTTTAAGAAAGCATGATTTGGAGCGATGTCAGCTCCAGAATGGTGCAGCGAGGGAGCAGGGGAGAGAGAAGTTCCAAAGCTGGCAGGAGCATTTGTCACAACAGGGGTGAGATACACAGAATGGCCGATCTAGCGTGCCCCTCTGATGCAGAGGTTTTCAGCTTGCGCTGATAACTTGTGTTCAGGGAAGACATTGCTCCCACAGAAACAATTTGGGCTTTTATAACGAAGAGAGGGGCTTCGATGCCCATCGAGGACTCTGTGAGAGCTGGCAGCTGCCTCCTCCATTCTCTTTTCTTCCCTCCTCCAAGTAAAGTCGCAGCATCATGATAAAACAAGAGTCGTTCTCTATACAGTGGCTGGCTTCCTGTGGACCAGCAATGTGTACCCCCCCCCCCCCCCCCCGCTGCAGTAATATTCCCCCGTGCTCTCTCTGCAGGGCTTCACTTCTCAGTACCTGCAGTTTCTTCCTGAGTCTCTGTAATACCCCGAGCTGTCCCTGTCCTCTAACAGCCAGCCTAGAGGCACCACAGGCTGTACCTGAGCTACGGCTATGCTGGCTGGTCAGCTGGCAAGCACGAGGAACAAGTGACTGGTCCCCTCACACTGCAGGCTTTCCCACAGCAGGAACTCTCCTCTAATGGCCAGTTTTCACAAAACATTATGGTAGTTTCATAGCTTTGAGATCTGTCTCGCCATCAAATTCAGCTGAAAAGAACCAACAGCTTCAAAAGTGATCAAGGGGAAGAGAGGAGAATGGAGCAGGATGCACAGTGCAGTCACGTAAGTCTTCTTTCCTTAGGAAACCAACTCTAAAAAGTAGCAGCACTGCATGTCGATGTGTATCACCCATCCTTCTGCACTGATTTAAGATGAAAGCACTGTCAGGGCCAGATCCATCTGTTCTGTGGATGAGAGAGGACACACAATCAGTATGGCACTGTGACTGGAAGCACATCTATCTGCTGCTCTGGACAGATAAGGCACAGGAGCCCTCCTAGTAAATATGTCTCTGACTGCTGTTATTAAACACTATCCATGAGATATGTGCTCTTCAGGACTATCCTTTTTTTGTTCTTTCTCCAGTCCTCCCTCATCACTTTGTTCTGCATGTAACATTTTTGTGCCTAATCTTGTGAGTATCCTGCACTTGTGCTCACTGCTACTTGCCCTGGACAAATTGGCGCATGCAAGTGCTTTCTCCTGCTGAGTCCAGTGCAATGAGTGAATTTGCGCAGATGCTGTAGGGCACTAGAGACTTGGCGTTGGACATTTGACAAGGCAGCAATAAAAACTATTAAGCTGCTTTCAGGATATTGACTTACAAAAGTCTGTTATTCTGAAGTGGCAGCTGGAGGTGAAACATGCAGAGTGATGTGAGCTTATTGCTGCAGGAAGGGAGCAAAGGGGAAAGGGAGGATCTGAGGAGGGCAGAATTATTTCTGTTTGCTTGTGTGAGTTCATATCCTTGCTTTGGAACACCAACCATGCTTTGGAGCACAGAGCATAGGCCTGCAGGTATACAGAGATTAAAAAAACTACAGAAAAAATGTCACCTCTATTTCAAACGCAAAATAACAAATATGAGCTGAGTGGATTCTAAGAATGAATATTCTGCATGTGTATGTAATAAGGGAAAAATTAGGGCTCCTACGTTTGGAAATCCTGATTGTGTTTTTCTTATATATTGGGGAGGAAGGTAAAGATGGAATAACTTGTCAATGCTGGTCATTGTAAGGTGGTCAGAAAGTGGCTTTTCAGCCTGTTCACATAAGAAATCATTTGCTTTTGGGAAGACTTTCTACTTTAAATAGCCTTCTATCAGAAACTCCTGAGGTAGTCAGTCGTATGTTGCTATGACCTTGCATTAGAAAATCTCTTGCTCTTTCTCTAACAGCGATCTGAGAGTTACTCAGGGGGAGGAAAGAGGAGTCTATGGCTTATCTCTTTCCTATCTTGGCTCAAAAAAATGATTATCAGCTGAAAGCAGAGAGGTGCCTAGATACAGAACAGTCAAAAAAGACTAAAAAGCATTCTCGTTTAGAAACCTGCCACACATACCTCTTCAGCAAGAGCCTCGTACAACAGTTAAACAAGAGGCAGTGCAGCTTTGCGTTTGGCCTGTGGGGTTTAGCGAAATAAGAACGTGGAATGTGTTTACAAGATAGCAGTTATTGCTGAAGTATGTGAGCTCTGTTGCCTGGGGAAATTTCAGAGGATTGAGATTGCGTTGACGGTGGCTGTACTTCCTGGACAGTCTGTGTGGATGTTGGGGAAGATATTGGCCTCAGAGTGTGCAGCTGGCAATCGGTGGAGGGAGTGTGGTGAGGAGTGTGGCGGGGGAAGATGTTCGCCTTCACCACTGCCTCCCAGTGCCCTCCCAACTGGATCTCCCTCCATCCTCACTGCTCCTTGCTAGGATGACCCAGGAGGGGGACTGGTCCTTGGACTGGAGACATGGCTTCTTTTTACCAGTGCATCCGAGGTGACTCCAGGTTAGCGTATGACAGCAGCCGGTTCTGCAGAGTGGTGTGGGCTGAAATGAAATAAAACGGAGGGAGCGCTGAGGACCAAGGGCCCCTAATGGTACCTTCAATGAGCAGCTCCTGGAAAATAAATCTGCTTATGTTCTGTCTAGTCTCAGACAATAGGCTGGTATATCTCTGCCTAGAAGGGCACAGACTTCTTTTGGATATTTAATTCATTGTCTTTGCATTCCCTACTTTCTTTTTCTTCCTCTGCTTTCAATATTCAATATTAAAGTTATTCTGTGCATGGTGCATAGATGATCACAATGATTATTTCATCTTTCCAGTACAGGAATTTCTGAGGAACCTGGTAAAGAACATCTTTTTCTCTTTATTTTGTGCACTTCTCCCTTTTATCTTATGTTTGGCCTAACCAGACTCTCTTTTTCAGTACATTCTTAGCAAAATATTTGCAAGTAGCCCTAGGATATAGCTATATTCTGTGTTAGGACGAATGTGAGATTTGAAAAGATTTATCATTAACTTTTAAAGAAACTTAATAAAACTGTTGGCTGCATCACAGATTAGGTAGCCGAGAGTAAATACTTAATGCATGATACATGGGTTCAGAACAGATAAAAATTGGTCCAGATTCAGATCCAATGTAAGCAGTTGCGATTTACTTGGTTAACTTGGCCCGCTGAGCTTTCTTCTGAATAGCAGATTACATTCATGGTTCCAAAAAGCAAGGAAGGATCAATGAAAGCCCTGTTATGTTTCCTTGAATTTAAAGCCATTGAGACCTTATAGCAACGTTGATTTTTCTACTCATTCTGCATACCAAAAGAGCTTGTATGATTATTTTCATGCGGTAGCTGCAGGAATGTTCCCAGTGCTGAATTCAAGAATAATTGCAATTGCTACATGTAGAATCAAATGTAATTTTGTTCTAACTAGAGCAAGACATTTTATTTTCTTCTCTATTGCTTTTAATGGAGAGGCACATTGAATTTTTAAGACTTTACTGACCCTTGGCTCTCAATGATGTTAGCCTGCTATTGTATCAAAAATGATGAATTTTCTTCAGAACAACATTCCTAGCCAAAGTGCTCTATATGCACACTCAAACTATGTAATGCTTTCTAAGTTAAGCTTTTTAAGTCTTTTGTATGGCTGTTTTGTTTGCTTTTGTTTTTTGTTTAAAGAAAGGCTAAGGCTTTTCCCTTGAACAGAATATGACAAGAGGTTAGTTATTGAGCTCAACAGTGTGTGTGTGTATGTTTGCAGGAAGAATAATTCTCTTTAGCTTTCTGGGGGATATACTATTCCTTGTACTATGCGGGAGATGAGACTAGGCAATGGCAGCGGTTCCTTCTGGCCTCCCATGTTTGTGTGTTGCATTGCAGTGCGCTCTTCTAACAGCCGGAGAACAAACCCTTGCTCTTCACAAGCTGCTTGGGAGGAAAGTTGAGTTTTATGGAGCATTTCTTTTCTTTCCTCTTGCTTTCCTGCAGATAGGATGAGGGAAATAAGGTCCATCAATTTTAGAAAAACTGAGGCAGAGACAGCGGGGTTTTTGCCCGCTCTTGGAAATGTGTTGTGTTTGTAATAGAGAGTGGAATATGCTGTTGGCAGTGGGCACGGCAGATGGTTTGCTGAGGATCGTGCACGAGAACCTGCACATTATTTGGAAATAAATAGTGACAAATGCACCAGAGACGAGCCTGGGCTGGTTAGGTGGAGGAAAATGCACACTGCTGAAGAGAAATGAAAGGAGCGAAGAAAGAGAACTGTCCAGAGCACCCATTGAAAGGCTTGGGAGGATGCACCTGCTGCCCCTTCCATTTTTCCTGTGCTAGCCTGTGAGGTCCGACAGGCCGGTCATGGCGGGTCTCACTGTGTTAATGCAAAGCCTCAGTGGGGAGCCTGTGTAGTGAGCTATGTTCTGTCTGCCCTCTCCCTTCTTCCTTCTAGCAGGATCTTTTATTACTTGAGCTCCCTTGATGTCCCTTCAGTCAGTGATCACAAGTTCTAGTGTATTAGATTCTTGCAGACAAATGTTTCAAAGAGTATTACTGCCCAGTAGATACTGGACACCACCTCACGTTTATACAATATGCAACAGGTGATTTGAGTGACAGATATGAGTAGTGCAAAGGACAGTGCTGGTGCGGTGCGACAGTGAGGTTTCAGTAGTTATATGTGGCTGCTCCCTGTGCCAGAGTTTCCTGTTCCTCCACCTCCAGCACTGGAAGAGAGAAAGTGTTGGTGCAAGTAACTTCTGTTTGTCACTTTTGAGGGAAAGAGGAAATCGCTCACACCTAGCTCTACTCATTTTGACAGTGACTAGGAAGAAGATGGGAAGAGCCTTAAAAACCATGCTTTTTAAGAAGGGCATTAACTTTGTGTTCAGACTGGGGGCTCTCACCTGGATTCTGCCCTAAGACCTGTGCAGTGAGGGAGAGCATGCTCTTAGCAAGGCTGCTTTGAGGCTCACAGCATGTCATCACGGTTGTGCCGTGCGTAGATGTATTGCATGCTACAAGGGAAGCAGTAGCTGGAGAAAATGTCAGCCACAAGCGAAGAAAATGAAACTTTTCTTAAACAATAGTAGAGTTGAGAAAAGATGGGGAAGATGTACCAGGGTCAGTATGAGACTGATGAAGATGGATAACAAACTGTCATGTTTTAGACAGCAACCCATTTGTGGAAATACCAAAGATGATGTCCCCATGAACATCAGTCAGAGTAAACAATTAGGCACTAACAGCCTCCTCACTAAATTATTAAAAACAGCAGAGAACACATGAAGTCAGAGACTTTCCAAAGTAATACTTTTAGTTTACTGATCCAAAACATGGTAGCAAAATGGAAGGAGATGGTCATCTGCTCAACTTTGAAAACAGATAGCAAAATTTTGTATAAAAAGTATCAGGGTGTCTTACTTCATCAATTGGTAAAGTTTATGTTTGATACTTTATATAGGCATCGTGGAGGAAAGCAGTGTAATTCCTCAAAGACAAAAGTTCTTTTGGTAAAATATTTCTAACGCATCACCCATTTCAAAAGGATGGGAATACAGCTAGAATGTGTACACATCCTGCAAAGGCAGTGACATATAGTAGAAAGGTAGGGTGGCCTCTCAGTCCCATTGAGAGAGTGTGAGACTCCTGATAGCTTTATCTAGGATGACTGTGTGTATGTAAGTGTGCACATGTATGCACACGTTCATTTGACTTAAAAATTGGAGGCTGAATAAAAAGTGAGATTTTTACTTCTTTGGCATAAATACTGGCTTGGATCAGGAAGAGGTATGGCTTTGGAAATGGTGGTAGAGTTGTTATCAAACTCTGATGCCCCTTTACACTGAGCTTTTTGGTGTGTTATACAAACTCTTTTGGTTCCCAGAGATCTGTACCTCACTCATGTCTATACTCCTTCTAATACCTAGGCTACTATGTGCAGTGCTAGCCCAGGCGTCGCACCTCACTCTGCTCTGGAGACTTCCTCTTGCAGAACAGGGGCCTGGGGTAAAGAGTTTTGAAATAGAGAAGCAGAGGTTTGTCTTAATAAAATAAGCTCAAGATGATGGATGACTTCTGCAAAGGATTATGTAATAGGGTGCATTTTGAGAGATATAGTTTTGGGTAGGTGGAGGCTTTATGGCTTGGGAGCACTGAAAATTGGTTTGAGAGCTTGAAAGGGGGTAATGTTGGGCTCTCTATCGGTAGGAAAAGGTTTGAGCAGAGGGGCATGTTGAACAGGAGGGTTTCTTGTATTTTGTAAATACTTTCTTATCATATGCTCATTATCTTGCTCTCCCTTCTGCCATACTTCACTGTGCTACGTCTTCAAAATCCGATCTTCCGTATCTTCAGGGATAAACCTTTCCTTGGGAGGCAGACGATCACGGCATACTTTTGAATCAGTCCTGGGGCTGTGTCCGGACAGTGCTCCCACTAATCCAGCATGCCAGGGATTTGGAGCATCTCCAGACCTGTGAAAGCTCTGCTGATGCGCCTGCTGCTGGCAGGGAATCACTGTGGACGCCCAGGGTTGCTCCCCCTCAAGACTTGCCGCTGTCCCTTTTCTGGAGGCCGTGTGCCAGGAGAAGGGATTGTACAGCCCATGGATGGTACCTTCATTTCAGGTCTGAGCCCATGGGGAGAAAGGGTGGGCAAGGATAAACCATCTCAGTCATCATCCCTGGTATTTAGGATGTTTTCTGTTGTGATTGCTACCGCTGCTAGAGGAGTCTGTCTGGGTATTTGGGTTTCCTCTGTATTCCCAGGATTCCTGCATTTTCCTTCCCAAATCCACAAGGCTGTGTAATAGAGGTAGGCATTCATATAATGATACTTGAGAGAGAAAAGGGCAGGTTTTCCTCTCGCTTGAAATTGTTGTTTTAAATTCTAATTTTAAAAATCACTTTAAGCTCTTGTTTCTTTGTTTAGTAGAAATAGCATGCTCTTATACAACACAGGAAGAAAAAGTGTAAATTGCCCTTGTTCAGTTCAGCTGTGGTTTTTGGATATACATTTTTGGATGTATTGACATTTGGGAGGGATGGGAAAGTGAAGAAACACCTATTGTTTTGCCGTATTTGCTCTGCATCCTCTTCACTTGTATTCTCAGCTGTATTTCCCATATCAGCTCATTTAGAAAGGGCATGGGAAGGAAGAAGCAGAGGGGAAAAACAGTCTCTGCTGGGAAAAGTCCACTGTAGAAAAAATAGTGTTATAAGCTTGGGTGATATTTAGCAATTTATCATGAGACATTCTGCGCTTATAAAATCTCATAATAAATTTATAAACCAGATATCTCTAGCACTCCGCTGTGAAAAGAACTGAACATAAAATGGAAAAGAAAACAACAGTAGCGCGGTAAATCTCTCCCTTGCTAACGGGAGAAGCAGCAGTGCAGACTGCTCCTGTAGGATAAGAATCCTGCTGAGTCTTCAGATCGCAGCACGATTTAACTTAGTGATGGACTCCAGCAAATCCTTGGAGAAACCGGAAATGAGAAAGCTCAGCAGTCTTGCTCCTTAGCCGAGTCTCCAGATCCAAACCTAAATGCACACTAAATACTACAGGTACACGTGGGTGAGGATTTTAAGCTGCTAGATTTTTTTCAGTTTCTGTAGTCAGTTATTTGCAAAGCATTTTGTTGCGCACTTATTAGACTTGCAGTCTGTCATAGATTTGAAATAAAGCTATGACAAAGATAAATTTTGCTCTAGAGTAAACAATCAAATCTCTATTTATGTCAGGGAAGCAACAGTCAGTCATAATCATAGCAAGATTAAAGTTCAACCTCTTTTTTTTTTTAATTCCTCTTAAATATCTTGTTTTAATTGAACCTTTCATATGATGAGTGTATAAATACCAGAGGATTTGTTATAGGCACTGAGGAAAAAGCTTGAAAACTTGAAAATCTGTCTAAAGAAATTGTCAAAATAGCTTGTACAAAAGGAAAAAGGTGACATACAGATAAAACAGCTTTCTGCATCCATGTATTTGGGAAAGAAGACAGAATTTTTTGATGTTGGGTGCTGAATGGGTGAAAAACAGCACTTATCTAATGCTGTTTCAGCATTCAGCCGAAGAGTTTAGAAGGAAAAACAACTTTCCTCCATGGCAAGAAAAATATCACTGAATTTTAAAGTAGAAATTAATGTAATCACCTAAAGTTAGGTTCAGTAGGACACTGAGGTGGACAGTCGTCTTCTTGCAGAAAGGTGCCAGAGAGATCTCTGACAACCATTGAGAATTCAGCAGTGGTCAGTGTTTCCTAACGCTCTCTTGGGGTGTTGATTCAGTGGAAACCTTCACTCGGGAAAACGCTTAAGCATGTGACTGAGTCTCAGCTTAGTATTAAGTAGTTCACTATTTACTTAAAATCAAGCTGTGCTAAAATGATCTGCTAACTTTTGAAAATCTGGTCACAAATGAGCTGTCTGTGTTCCAGGATAAGCTGTTGGCCAAAGAGGAATAGACTTCAAGATTGCTGGCTGTGTGCTGTAATCGTTAGCCAGAGCGCTGTCATTTGCCGGATATTTCACAGTTCGTTTGATTTTCAACCCCGCATGATTTGCTTGAGAACTCCTGTCCTCGAGTTAAAGAGGAGTGTGCCGTCCAGCCAATCAAGCAAACAAATCTTTCTTTGGTCACAGCAGCCATAAAACTCCTCCCCAAATCTTTGACGCTTGATTGTCACTGGGCAGCCACACCTCGTTGTCCTAGTCACACAGTGTGTTTTCATAACATAGCAACAGCCTTGAGAGCTCCTAGCCTTCTGCGCCTTGAGAGCTCCTAGCCTTCTGCTCCCCTGGCCGCTGCCTTCTTTTGTATAAATCAGTGGAGGCCTGAGAGAATTAAGTCAAAATGCTCTCTCGGGAGTCAGGCTGTAAACATGCATTTTTAAACTAAAACAAAGCCTGAGATATATCCATTTCCAAGCTCCGAGGGTTGAAAGTCCATGTTCAATGTGGTTGCATGCCAAGAATAGATACCGCAGTTTTTCTAAAGCCTTGCAGTTACCATGTTGTTATAAAATACTATCTGACCCAAACTTCTAGCGTTTCTTTAACATAATTTAAAGCAACTCCATCCCAGAGGCCTGGTGGAGCGCTCAAATGTCTGTACTAGAGTCACAGCCCGCTGGTGTTGCGCATTTGGGGTTTCCTTCATTAGGAAGAGGTTGCTCCAGACATCTCTGACCCTTAGTTTGGGTCACTTTCTGTTTCAATCCAAAGTTGTGTTCCCTGTCTTTCCTCAGTGCATGCAGGCTGAATCTCTTCAGCAGCTCTCCCAGAATAAAACAACACCAGGTCTTTGCCCCGACAAGAGCCGGAAATAGGTTAGGGATTACTCTGACAGGCAGTATGGATGGGGCTGGGGCAAGCCTTGCTCCTTCTGCACAGCTCAGTGCCCCAACACTCTGCCAGCTGGCCTTGTACCTCATGCTACACCTGGGCAGGAGACATCCTCAGCATCATGTTGTAAAAGCACAAATATGGTAGGCTGCCTTCTGCAGATCTTGGGCACTTTAGAAAGACACGCCAGTTCCTAACATAACTTTAGAAAACTAGAAAAATGTTGCAGACCTGAAGAATGGCCGTGTGAGGTCAGAAGGAGAATGAAGCAATGTGCATTGCTTCAAGACCCGTGACTGGCAAGAACAGATCTCGTCAAGATTCAGTGTCTTTCCATTTCTCTTGAATGAGAAGATGCATGCCGCAATCCTCGTCACATATGACTGTCCCTGCATGTTTGGTGCACAGAGTGGAAACACACTTCATAACCTCAGATATCACAGATTATTCCCTGATGTTTCCCTAGTCTTCACAAATCCTTTCTGACATTACAATGAAGCTAACTTTCTTTAAAAAAATCTTTTGGAAGACTGGCTGCTAAAGAGTGAGATTGGATAACAACACATTCTGAGATTGTTTGAAATATATTATCTGCATTAAATTTGCCAAAGAGAATATGTTTACACTTACCTATGTGTTTGAAACTAACATTTCCATTGTGCTGGTGTTTCTCCCTCGATGGTTCTGCTATTCAGAATTGCCGAAGTACAACATACAAATGTTTTGATAAAAAAAAAATAGACTCTCTCCTGACTACAGCTGAACACAATAGAGCTATGCCAGTTTGCCACAGCTGGGGATCTGAATTATGACATCCATAATTTATATGGAGACCATAGGATCCCATCTCTGGACATGTACAGCTTATAGATACTACAGGGTGTGCATATAAGGGCTGAGGTTATAAAGGTATGGATTTGCACATCTGTCGTTGCTATTGCAACATAACAAAGTGAATCTGAGACACCCGGAGCTCATTTAATAATTGACTAGATATACATATATACCCATCACTAACCGCTGGCCAGTTATGTTTTAAATATCTATATCCAGCTCTGTTGTGATCCGCTTACTGACTGCACCGAGACACGCTCAAACCCAAACGAGGCTGGCTTTGCCAGCGCCCCTGAAGGTGATGCCAGCTGCAGCGCCAGGGCGTTGGGGCAGCCATCCCCAGCCTCGCTGGCCTGCTCCTGAGCGGCGACGGCAACGCCTGGCCTGGTAGCCTCCGCAATGGTTGGCCATGGGTTTGTTTCACGGGGAGCAAGCTCCTCCGGCTGACGTGGGATGGACCCCGAACACGCTGGAGAAAGGGTCAGGGCTGCTCCACAGCAGCGGCGACATTGCGGACGTTGCCGTTTCAGGCGATGCCTCCTGTTTCAGACTTGAGTAATGAAGGGCTCATTTCTGTTTCACTAACTCGTTGAATTTATGGGCCTCCTTACTTAAGTCTGCTCTTATTTCAGGGGATCAAAGCAGCCCCGATGTATTCACTTCCCTATCTAGGTTCCGGCATGAGGGTCTGTCACGGCTGTGACCCAATGGGCTAGTCTGTGGCATCACATCACATCCAGTCAGTGGTATCCGTGACTTTATACTGACTCTACCATGAAGTTATGGTTTTCCAGATGAAGAATGGAGAGCACAAACAGGCTTCAACTCTGAAAATGTGTTTTATATTACAGATATTTGGTGCGCAAGCTTGAGACGTGTACAGTTTTGGAAATATTTTTAAATTTAGGAATCTTAATGAAAAAAGTAATATTTTGCTTCTGTTTTTAAAAGTTATTATTTTATTTTATTTGTATTTTTCTGTTGTCTGCATGAACAAAGAAATAAAAAGTCGTTGCCTTTTCATGAATTTGTTAAAAAAGAAGAAAAACTAGAATCCATAGAATACTTCAAGTTGAATATAAATAAATTAAAAATACCTTCCGTTCTTTACTAACATTACTTGAATATGTTAAATGCTGTAATTACCAGAAAGACGCTATGCTGTTGGTTGAGGCAACCTGTGTGGTTTGAATAGGAGCAGAAGAGGAGAGCGAGCGAAGTAAACTTCCTCAAATTCTTACTTTTAAAAGTATTGGATAATATCATTAAACGTACTTTTGAGTCAGGAGAGGTTTCTAACAGTGCCCTGGTTAACTTAGCTGTAATGTACCATTCTCTTATTAAGTGGAAATATTCTACGGAATTTATTACACCATAGCCTAAGAAACTTTGTGCTACGACAAATTCTTATATTTTTTAAAAGTATGTATTTATAAATAAATATAGTACATATGTTTATATAAAATTTTCTTTTGCACATATTATATTAATAGATTTATGTATTTTAGTACCTTGCCTATATAAATGTGTAGAGTTAAGTAATGTTATTTCTTTGATATGACTGATACTTTTTCCACCTTCTGTAGTGACTGTCACACAAGTTCCACAAGGATAATGGACCCTAAGGTGCGAGAAAGTGAAGGATTTGGAGAGGACTATTCAGGTAGAATTGCTGGTTTCCCCAGTGAATGAAGTGTTATGACTTTTTGAGCTTCAATACCTTAGCATTATCACAGAAGTGATTCTGTTTATTTTGAAAATGTGTCCTCCATTTCTCTCTTTCTGTCTCCAAGGCTGTTCTATTTTCGCATTGTCAGAGGCTTAATATAAGATTTTTGTAAAATCTTGTGACAAAGTTAACTTTTTTAACCCAGCAACATGATCCAACAATAACTGAAACACTGACAGGGGTGTCTTGCAGTGCTGTCATGGCCACTTATTTGGGACAGCCACAAAATTTTGGGAAGTCTTGTCCAAAACGCTGATTTCATTTTAAATATTTTTCTTCTTGGATTGTGGAACTGTTCTTAATTCATGTGATTTCTCACTGAACAGACTAGCATTGCCTTTCAAAATTATTGCTTGATTCCTATTTTAATACTTTGTGATTCATTGAGTCTCATAATTACCATTCAAAATATTCTGGAATGTACAATAAAACTGATATTATAAAAGCATTAGCCTCCTGACACTGCATATTCCACCTAAGTAAGCCATTTCTACATTTAAATTGGTTTTGGTAACAGCATTGTCCTTATCTTCACTATTTAGCTTGCTGAAAAAAGGCAGTGTTTCCAAGTTGTAATTTCTTCTCTATATCCCAGGCAGTTAATACCAAAGTTTTTCTTCATGGTCTAATTATCTCAAGAGGCAAGTAGAAACTCTATTAGAAAATATCCTACATTGTAGATTATTTCTTGTATGTCATAAACGTTGCAATCCATTCTCTGAGATAATCACGGTATCAGTATAGACCTGAAAGACATTAATACAAGAGTGGACTGTGTTGCCTCTTCCAGGAAAAAAATCCACTTATGAAGTTTTATGGGATTTATAGTTGTTCCTAAAGCTTGCAAATGCTGCCAGTAGCATCTTCTTTATGTTTTGTTACTTAGGAAAGAAAAAATCAAAGTTCAAATCTTTCAAGAAGCTTTTTGGTAAAAAGAAAAGGAAAGAGACATTGTCATCTTCTGGGAGCAGCAGTCTGAAGCTATTCCAGTCAACAAGTGATGTCACGGCCTCACAAGGCACGCGTGTTGGTTATGATTCTGAAGATGAACTTGAGTAAGTCTTTGAACTGTGGCTGATAAACAAATGAAGAACTGTTAGAGTGTTTATAGATTAAGGAGACCCCCAAATTGCCTCCTCCTCTTATTCAGAATGCCACTTTCTTGAACAGTTGCCTGCTTAAGGAAAGTACAAATTAAAATGGCTGATGCGAGGCAAATTACAAGTGAGGAGGATGGGGTACTGCAAGAAATAATAATTTTAAAAGCTTTCATTTAAGCATAGATAAACCTTGAGTTATCATTTCAAGAGAGTGTAATTCCCCTCTTCGAGTATAGATTAGATACTTAGTTTGTATCTTACCAGAATAGTGTTATGCCCCTAAAATGCATCTCCTAAAGACTGTTAAAGAAATTTAGATAACTAATGATTTACATATGTTTTCAAAAGCAAGGAGGAGATAACGGTAGGAATCCTGCTGAAATCAGCAGGAACCAGAGGTTGTGTAGCCTTTACTTCCTATGTGTATGTGGGATTCATCTGACCAAAGGACAGATTCTGCATCCGAGTTAGTCGCCACAGTTGTCTTTTATAATCAGCAGAGGGAAATCCACATTGCTGAGACATGGCTCATATCATTCTTGTGTAGATATCCGAAGTAGGTCAGGTGAACCGTGTCCTGAAAGTGCCTATTTCTCCCCATTGACCGTAAACAAGAGCCTGGGGTGATCAGGTCTGATGTAGATACCTGTGTTGTAATGTCTGAAGTTAGACGAGAAGAATCCCAGCCTGGGTACCTGAACACCTCTGAAAATCCCATCTTCATTCAGGCACTTCCAAAAAATCTTGGCTTTTCATCTGAAGTGTAAGCGTGAGAAACATGGTATAAAGTTCAAGTGTTTTCTTGGATAGACAGACGGATTGAAGAGTTCCTTGGCTGCCTAAAAAGAAAGTCCTTGCATTAACGGACATTGGGCCTCTCAAGTACAGGCACCAGTTTCTCATGCACTAGAAACTGTAGTCAAGAGATGCTGTTATGTATACAGACTGGAAAAGTAACCATCTAGTCCATTTAAAATGATATTACACAATATGGCCACTAGGCAGCGCCAAGCAACCAAAAGAAATCTCTTAACAAATTTTTTTGTGTGTGTGTTTTGCGGTATTGGCAACAGTGATATTAGTCCAGCCTGATCATCACTGCTACCCTAGAATTTCCAAGCTGGTAGCACCAGGTCTAAGAGCAGGCTGTAGCATTTTTGTTCAACAGCATGTTTTTGAGATGGTCGGATTAAGTCTCCCTCATATACTACTCAACAAGGTGATGTCCGAGTGAGTACAGTCTCTGCCTCTTTTGGCCATGTTCCTGTACCGTTATTGGCAGTGTTATTACACTATTGTTTCTTAATATTTGTTTAAACAGATAAAGGCCAGGAAATACTTTGAGAGAAAGGAAAATTACTTAGAGTGCTCATAATCTGAGGAGACATCCAGGGTACCTCCAGTACGCTTCTGGGAGATGTATGTTTTCTAGAAAGAGAACAGCGAAGGTGTAGCATGCTGGGATAAATGTGCATGTGCAGCATTGCTTATCTGGCTGCTGAAAGTCTGTGTAAAATATTGGTGCATTGAGCAGCCACAACAGCCCTGACTGGCAATTAGCAAATTGCTATAGATCCTTGTGACCTTGGATGCATTACAGAGATCACATTTTCACTTGGATATATTCTTCTCTTGGATAAGTTCTTCTAATGTCTCTAATGTATTAAACAAAAGCAGCAGGCTTTCCTTCCTTCTGCAGCAGGAATACAGATCAACTTTTTCCTCCTATTGTTTTATCAAACGTATTTATAGCAGCCATTACAAGGAAAATGTTACTTTCTGCCATGTTTGTTTTTGTTTCTGAATGTCCCTCTGACAGTACCTCAGATCCAAAAATACAGTTCTGCTCCATTTTTTTTCTTTTCTTTTCTTTTCTTTTTGCCAGATAATCTCTTCAATTAACTTGATAGTTGCTTGAATCCAAACAATTTGTTATTTGGATTTGCCATTTCATAGCTGTCTTGTTTAAAAAATTTAAAAGAAGAGCATTCTAGGAGAAATGCCATGTGTACACATTTCTGGTCCCTGCCCAGTTAGGCTATGAGCTGAGTGGAGGAAAATGAGCACAACAAATCTCCTAGCAGCTAGTTGACTGCCCCTGGATCTCCCCTATCCTTCCCCTGAAGAACCAAGGTGTTAATCCCCCACATGTAATGTTTTCAAAAGAAGTTATGTGATGCCTGTGTCAGAACCAGGAACTAGACTATGAAATAAGCTACCCACAAAGCACTCTCCTACTTCTTTTCCCTGGACCACAAAGAAGGTCCATGAAAAACTGTGTCCTGCAAGCCCATTAGGGAAAAACCCAATGATCTTGATACAGGAGGAACTGTAAAGTATTAGGTAAATGATTCTGTTTGATGACCTGTATGGCAGGGATATATTAAACACTGTACCACACTTAAACAGTAAAAGGTATTAGTCTTCACAGGGTAATGTTCAGTCATTTGCAAGATATGTTACTACAGTAGCGAGAAGTTAGCCTGTCCCAGTTACTGGAAGGTTTATGTGAACTCACTTCATTTTGCATCTGTGCTTGCCTGTGGCATTGTCACACCACCCAGGTGGTGGTTTCTAGCCAAGGGGCAGTAGCTTTTCATAAAATATAACTCAACTGCTGGGGTTAAACCGTCTCTAACTTTGATTTAGTTTGTTAACACTACAGGCGCAATTTTGCAGTTGTTTGCTTAGTTTTTAAGGCACTACATAGTTGGCCTGAATGACTGTATTGTATTCAGTGGGAAGTTTGGAATCTCAGGTATAATGTATGTGGGGCACATTTATTTTCCACCCCATTTTCAAAAAAAACCATCTGAGTTAAGAATAAGAGGACTGACAAAGGATGTCTGTATGTTTTCACTAGTTTGTTGTATTATTCTAGGACCCACAAAGGCATTATGGGAAGCAGAGCTTTGTCACATGATAGCATTTTCATCCCTGAGACTGGGCAAGAGCCTGCAAGGCCAGTAAGAGTGTTTTCTCAGGAGAACATTTCTGATCGAATTAGAGCTTTACAGGTAATTTACACAACATATATTTTACAAATGCAAGAGATGGGATGTCTTCCCAGGCTTGATTTTTTTTTTTTTTTAAATAACCTCTGTAGTTGAACATTCGATTACTAAGTAATTGTCGTTTGCAGACTACATTAAATGTTGAACTTTTTAATTAGCAGTATCATATCTTGGTTCTACTTAAATGGTAGTTGTGAAATGGATGGGCTGTCTGGCCACCTAAGAAAACCTCTAAAGGGAGATGTCCTGTGCTCAGGATCATTCAATTGTAAAGTTAAAATAAAGGTAACTCATTGACGTGAACTAAAAAAATGCAGTGGGGAGATCTCCATCTTTTTCACACACTAATATATTTTATGCCATATTGTAGTTGAAACTACAGCACAACATGAAATTGGGACCTCCACCTCCCTTTGGACTTCATGCAAAGCGCTCAGAGGACGCTGGGACCAGTTCTGAAGACGATGGATTACCCAGGAGTCCTCCAGAAACATCTTTGCTTCAAGAAACCCTAAATTCAGGCATGACAAGAGTGAGTAGTTCTGGTATTGACAAAAGTCAGTGTTTAATGACTTGTCTCAGCCATGTGTGGAAGGCAGAAAAAACTTGGTGTGCTTAGATGTATTACTGCTTCATCTCTGAACCGTTCAGAAATACCTTCCTCAAAGGGGGAAAGTGGTATCTCTCTGTGTAAACAGCTGCTTAGAATCTCTCTATTCCTGTTGAAATATAAAGATCATGCCAGAAAATGCAGAAATGGGAAAGAGAGGGTGTGTTTCTGTGCATAGGGTCGGGGGTGATGTGGATGTTTAGGGACTACAGATAGCTGCCAGGCATAAAAAAAAGGCTGAAAAATCTGTAGTATCCCTTGAATATGCTGATTAGAGTCTCTTCCTTAATATTTTTCTATACTGTCGTGGGAAAAAGAAACATATAAGAATCTGAATTTTTTTTTCTTTTTAAATGATATTTTGGTACAGATTATTTCATTCTTTATCTGCATGCCTTATACTTTATGTTTGCAATGTCTTTGCTAATCCTTGAGACTATAGAGAAAAACAACTTACATTGTCAGTATTGTGTGCACTTTGTGTAGATGGTTTCTGCTAGTACATCTGTCTCATTTGTCATCTTTACTGAATCTCTTCCTCATTCCATCCCACAGTTCTCTGACTCTCACAAGCACCTTAGCTCTTTGAGTTTAGCTGGAACAGGCAGTGAAGAAGAAGAACAGGTAACTTCTGCCAAATGTATTAAGGGCCAAGCAATTATGTATATTATTTTTTTAAAGGAATGTAAGGCATAAATATTACTTCATTGTCTGTCTGCTGCAAAAATAACCTTCTGTGTATGTATTTGCATGTCTGTCTGTTTTGCTGTTTCAATGGCTATCCTTCTAACATAAAAAGTTATGATTGTTTATCAACATAATTCTCCAGCACCAAATAATCTCCTGTTAATAATAACTAAGCCCTCTAGTATATCTCATATCCTTCAGAAAATTTGGCAGACGTGATTTAATATTCAAAACCAAACAACCAGATTTAGACACAGAGAGAAGTGGTATCCCCTTTTTAAAGATGAGAAACTAGTAAAGGGTGGTTAAGTTATGCACATAGGAAGAGGGAGGAAGTTTGCTAAGGAGACATGAACAAAATGTAGATCTTCTGATATCTGCCCAGATGCCTGCTTTAAGTACAAAATTACCTTGCACCAATATAGAAACAGTCTGCCTGATGACAGTGATTGACATTGCTGCTTAGGAGCCTGGGATTCAGTCTTTAGTCAGATTCTGGCCACATGAACCAGCGCGAGCTGTGAATTCTGCTGAAGTGATGTTTTCAGGACTTGAGTACAAGCAAATAGATGGTTTTCTTCAATCAGCAGTCAGACATTGTGGCTGATTAAAGAGTGGTTTTGAAAGGCTCTGAAGAGTCCCTTTTAGTTGTCCGCAGCTGGAGTCATGGTGGAAACAACACAGGGGGTAAAGTGAAGAACATTTTCTAGAAATAGGAGAAGGGATAGAGAGAAATTGCAGAAAGGAAATAAAGAAGCTGGTCCCAAGCTGACCATTTCTTGGTAATTATGTAAAATGCATTTTAACGCCAGCTGCAGCAGGGCTCAACAAAGATTTCTGGCCCCACTTTTAGACTTACATGAAGGTGTTTAAAAAACTGCTTATATACAGTGAAGTCTTAATATGTTTTAAAGAAAAAATGGAACTTGTGAAGAAAGTATTTCTTGAAAATTGGTATAGGTTCACTGTA
This sequence comes from Dromaius novaehollandiae, assembly GCF_036370855.1. Lineage (NCBI taxonomy): Eukaryota > Metazoa > Chordata > Aves > Casuariiformes > Dromaiidae > Dromaius > Dromaius novaehollandiae. The sequence continues at coordinate 148,310,112 of NC_088098.1, read as the reverse complement.
AAAATATTTGTCCAGTCCAGATCTGTATTCACTAAAGGAGCATTTATGCCTCCCTGTAGCTCCATTAACGTCACTCTCTGACTCACTCTGACTGCAGAGACACTGTGGTGGCTATGGTTGCTCAGCTTTTCCACATGCGCCATAGGTTAGCTCAGAGCTTTGTGCATCCCAGTCCAGTTTGAGAGTATATCCAGAAAGCAGCAGCACATGAATGCATTCCTCCCAAAATGCAAAATTCAGCTGGCATTTTGGAGAGACTAGGCCTACTTCTAGAAGTCAGGAGGAGATGTAATGACCGGTCTGTAGGCCGGAGGGGTGATACAGTTTTGCACATCACAACTCTGAGGTTTTGGGTGGCAACAAGACCTTGCAGTGTCTTGGAAGCTTTCTTGGATGGAAGAGGAAAGAGAAGCGTCATGACAATCCCATCCTTGCTCTGGGAACGAGGCTCCCTCTTTGCCCCACACCTGGTGATACCCAGTGCAAGCAGCTGAAGGAGAGGGGAGCCTGAGGTTTGGGGAAAGGGGCCTGCTGGCCACTCCACCTCCAGCAGGCTTAGCCAGAGCCAGATTTCACAAGCCAGGCAATCTTTACCGCCAGCACAGATCTGGCATTCACTCAGCCTGCTGAAATTTAACTGGAGTAGCAAACCAGATTCTTGCTTTCCCAGCGTAATGGCCTACACTGAGCATTGCCAATGAGAAGAAATGCAAGTTCTTAAATAAAAGCAGAAGCCAAGAAGAAAAGGCTGGCAGATAATGACAGGCCTTGAAAGAGAACACGTGTTGTGTCTTTATCAGGGAGCTGAAATGTCAATGTATTCACTGCCAGGTACTAATGTATAATGCAGCCATGTATTGTTGTTGTACATTAGTCATGTTTGAGTACTACATTGCAGATATTGTAGAGAAACCCTACTGCAAATTAGTGAGAGCATCCATTATTCAGCATGGCTGAGTTACTTCCTTTTGTTGTTGTTGTTGATTTTTTCTTAATAGAAAGCATGATCGGAAGCTGTGGATTCAGCCTCCGCTAAAATCAACGGTAGTTTTTCCCTGAATGTAGAGAAAGTGGTAGCAGGTCCTAGCTAGAGTCTAGAATATCTTCTTGCTGCAGTACATATGCAGAACTCTACATGCAGAAAATGCTGATGCTTTTTTCCTCCCTATATAAAATAAACACTATACTGCTCTTCCCTTCTCCCAGCCATTCCCCTCAATAAAATATGACTTCCAGAAGCCTTCTCTCCAGCTGAATAGGGCATGACAAAGAAGGAAGACTTCCATAATGAAATGCATTAGAATTTCAAGCCTCAAGAGGACTGTTATCAAGAGTTGGCAGAGGTCATTTTAGTATTAGGACAGATAGCTCGGAAATACCATTTTGCCTATTTGCAAAAACTGAATCAGAAAGAAAGGAAGACCCCTTTTTACAGAGTCAGTTTTCACAAAGTTCTCAGTCTCTTTTTTGCATCAGCCTTGGACTTGGGTAATTTTTGTTGAGGCACATGGGAAAATTGAATTTCAGTTTCATGAAAGTATTGCATCCTTTTGGGGCATTCAAAAGTTATTTCTGGATGGATTACTGGTCAGGTTGGAAGTTCCAAGCCACTTGTAGGAATTGCCCATCACTTCCTTCCCTAAAATAGTCTATAAATGAAATGTTATGTTTCAGGGTAAACTCCCTACTTATTTTGCAAATACCTTCCATTTTTTCTTCATTTATTTGTAACTGAACTGTTAATGCCATTGATGTTTGATTCTCTTTTCTTTAAGAGGATGTTGCAGAGTTGGAAGGGACCTGATAAAATGTAGGGGGCTAGAGCTGCTCTGGCCCAGCCTAACTGTGGGTAGCAGTCTAGACAGATGCTGGAGGAGAGACCCAGAAAGGAAATTTACCCAGTAGGATTGGCAACTGAGTACTCTTTACAAATGTATTTCCTAAAAACATGCTGACCATGTATTTCTGTGCTTTAGATCTTCTAGTTGTATGTGACTTGTTCTCTCCCACTGGACTGTATAACATGATACTCTTGCTGCTAACAATGCAAAATTGATAACACTAGTATTCCATGTTCAACTTTAGGAAATCCAATGTATTTTAAAAAGAAGTCAAAAAGAAACCAAGAGAACCACAAAATGCCAATAAGCACACCCCCTTCTCTGTAGGATCGTTATTTTCATGTCTTGGTTTCTTCGTCTAATTCTCCATTTGGGGATTATTTTTGTTTTAGGTCACACTGGGTCCTTCTTCTAGACCTCACTCTACAGCTAGCCAGCTGTTCCCTAGGCATGCAAGTGCTAAAACTGGAGGTCCCCGGATATCTGACAGCAGCATCTCGCCTGCAGCCAATTTTGACACTCCACCTGAGCTCTCCTCTTGCTTGGATAATTCTGCCGCTAGACATAAACTTTTAATAAAACCCCGGAATCAGAGATCCAGTAAAATGAGAAGATTTTCTCAGGTAATTATGAAAAAAACAGCATCACCATTGAAACAAAAACTGGAACTTCTTCCTGGGTTTCATATGCAAACTCAGACTGGTTAAGAAAAGTCATATGGGTGCACGAATATTTCACCGGGTTTTAATAGCTTTTATTTAATATGTATCTGGAGTAGACAGTAAGAACAGACTAAATATTTTAAGATTACTTGTTAATTCTCTTGATACAGCAGTTTATGTGAAAATTTCTTCTTAAAGTTGCCATGCAGTACAATTTAGTGTCTTGTTCATGATGCAGAAATTGCAGCTGACTGCTTCCTTTCTTACTTCTAAAATTTTATCTTTTCAAAAAATTATTATCAACTTGTGCACTTTTCCTTGCTTGAAAGATCCTGTAAAATCTTGAGTCTTTGAGAGACTGTTGATGGAGGAGGTGTGTTGTTTCTTTTTTTTTTAACTTCCCAAATATCGTTGGGATTATATTTTCAAAAATTACAGAAATAAGTTGTGACCTGTTACTTGTAACCAAATACTGGACATTAGGACTGTTCTGCATTCAGCCCTCTCCCTGTCCCAAACTTGCAGACCTTTACATGCGCTACAGAGATTTAAAATAAGTCTTCACAAGAAAAAAAAGTGTAAAACTGAAACTGTTGTTTTTTAAACAGTCATTTAAAACACCTTTTATCTGGTTCTTTTTTGCATTTTATGATGGAGATTGTTTAATGTCTCTTCTTTTTCTCCCATTTTAGACCTGAAGTTTATCATTCTTACTACAGTATTTGCACTTTATTACCTATGGTTTCTTTCAATGTTTTAAACACATTAGAACCATTAAATTGGCTTGTTTAACATTAAGAATATCATTCCCCTGTCTACATTAAACTACCAGATGATTGAGCCCTCCTGGTTTTCCATGGAGGATGTTTACACCTTTTGATATTACAATTTTTAAGCATTTGCCTGCCGCTTTTACTTGTGTACTTTCTTCTGGCTTGCTAACTACCATCTTCTGCTCTTACATTCCTGGGTCCTCACTGAATCTGGGCTGTGAATGCAGGTGGCATTGCAGCTTTGTCTTTGCAGTTGCATTTGCAAATCTGGAAATTATGTGAGCCCTAAAAGTGTTTTCAGAGTGCAAGTTTTGTGTTCTTAGAATTAGGGCCTACATCCAAAACACATATTTACCCAACAAACTACAGTGATTCAGTAAGCTAATACAAGCACCATATGAAAATGCATATTCAACAGCTTAATAATATGCTTTGAAATAATCCTGTACATTTAGCCAGTCCTAAGTACATATTTACAGAAGCTTACCTGAAGCTTAATCTCAAAGACTTCACAGATGTATTTATAATGTATTTATAAACTTTCGTCAGATAGTCTAACTTTTGAAAGAAAAAAAAGACTTCACACAAGGGAGGCAAGGTTCTAATGCCGTATCAGTGTGATTAGACAGAAGATTGCCATGTGGGGGTAGATACTCAGCTGGTGTAGTGTGCCATAACCTCAAGGACTTATTCAGTAGTTTTTTGCTCTTCTTTCTATGTACACTCGCCTCTTCAAGGTCATATTTTAGAAAGAATGGGTAGTTTTATTTTTTACGCTATTATGGAGTAGCAAAATACAAAGGGATAGATTTTTCTCTTTCAAGTGCTGCTTTTTGCCCAAGAGCAACACAACATATCCAGTATGCTCTGCGGCATCAAGTGCCAAGGACAGTCCAATGGCCATTGTTTTGATGAACTTCCCATCTATAGAGGCATGAAAGCACCAGTTGTGCAGAACGAAGTATCATTGATTGTTTTTATATTGGTTAAATACATTATACCACAATCTGCTCAAATAAGCATCCAGTATGTAGGTTATGGAAACAGCGTGCTCAGTATTGAAGGCATTGCACCAAAGGCATTGAAGTATTACCTTTCTCTCTAAGATCTCAGTTGTAAATACAACGATAAGAAAGAAAAAGTGAATCTGCATATGGTGATGGGGCTTTCTGAATTTCTTTGTTTCAGAGGACCCAGTCTGAATCTCTGACTGATTTGAGCTGTACACCAGAAGAAGAAGAGGATGATGACAAAGAGATGCAGACAGACTTGCCAGATGCGCTATTGAAAACCAGTGAGCAAGAACTGCCATGCAGCACAGCTGCAGCGCAGGATGTGGCTTCCTGGCAGAAGCCCAGAATGCCTGAGGACCTTCCCCCTGTTTTGAGACCAGCGATGACTCAGTCTGCTTCTGAGTCTGCTGCTGCACAGGAAGCCCTGCTACCAGAGAATAAACCAGAGGGCTGCCAACCAACGCAGGAAACAGTATGCACAAAGCCTGAGTCCTCATTGCTGCTAGAAGGTGAAGACTATGCGACTTCTCCCTACTCCAGTCTAGACAGAGAAATACAAAAGCAAAAAGATTCCTCAGAAACACTGGCTCTGTTGTCTGGGGATGAGTGTGATGCGTCTGTCAATACTTTAAATCAAGAACATAAGGAGCTTCCTAGTGTATCTTCAGTATGTAACATACCATTTGAAGAAGATATTTCACTTAATAAGCATAGTCTTGTTTGTTTGGACGGTTCAGAAGAAAATATACAGGATCACCAGATACTTGTGGAAATGTCCTGCAATAAAGAGGCAAAGAAAGAGGTTGCTGTATTGTCAGAGTCTGTCCAGCAGTTTCCCATAGGTTCTTTTCAGCACGTGGACTCATTTGTTGTCCCTTCTCATATTCCACATCCTACTTCAACACAGATGGGATCATCTACTTCCCGGGCTCTAGGGAAAACAAAGACTACAGAAGAGGCAGCTCCTTCTGATAAGGAGAACTGTCAGTTGCTGGCCCACAAGCAGGCAATTTTGGGGAAGAAAGCAGAAAAAGCAGCCAGCGAGCTCAATGCCTTGAGAAAGTTTTCTGTGTCCTCTGCACGAGAAAGGCCAAGGACCAGAAGCCTACACTTTCCAGAAAGCTCAGAGTGTGAAAGTCCATTAAATACCAGGTTCTTCCTGTCCAAAGTAAAAGTGTCCTTGAGAAATGAGAGGTGGAAAGATTTGCAGGCAGGATCAGATCTGGAGGATGGAAAAAGTTACAACAGAAAACAGACTTTGCTGCCAGAGTCCAGCTGTGAGATCATAGGCCAATCTATGGAAATGTTGCCTGGCTGTGTTTCTCAGACTGTTGATGCAGGTCCTGTCCCAAGTGATTCTTCTGTGGTATCTCAGAGTCAGCCAAGCTGTGAAGATAAAAATCCTTTTCAAGTAAAACTTAGATCCACCTCACTGTCCTTGAAATATGGAGACAACTCTTCACAAGAATCAAAAGAGATTAAAAGATACAGTGCAGAGTTTAATTTAGAAGGTGAGGGATTGACCTCATTTCTAAAAGGTGAAAAGGCACAGATCAAAAAGACAGACGATACAAATATTGGTGGTTCTTTAAACCGTAACATCAAATCCAAAGCAAAGTCCTTTGAACAGCTTAGTGGCAAACCTCCGTTGCCTAAGAAGCCTGTCTTGCAAAACCTAACTCTTCTAAATACCAATGCAAACAGGGAGAAACAGGACAAAGTTATTCAGTCTTCTGAATCCAGAAATGAAGATAGAGACTTGGAGAAAAAGTCAAGTCCTTGTAAAGTGCCTGGTAAGTCTCCTGATGCTTTATAAAGTTATCTTAACTCTTGAGGAGTGGCCCTACCTGTGAGAGAGTGTGAGGCAGCCTACTGTGTCAAACACAAAGGTGGTGAGTGTGAGTTGACAGTGCTGCCTTCAGTGATGTTGCTCCCTGAGTCTCCCTTGATGAAAAGACCTATCAAAACAACAGCAGGGAAGAAGTGTCAGACAGAATGAGATATTTTAACTGGGAATTTTATATATTACAGGGCATTGTTTAAAGGATGTTCAAAGTGAAACTTAAAAAATGAATGAAGTACATTAGCCAGTATTGTGAAACAAACATATCAAGGTACTAAATGTCCCACTGAGAGCTAGCTGCTGTATGGCAGTTCAGGAGCCAGGAGCACATATTAAGTGTAGTGCTCTATGTGGGATAAGTGACTCAGACCTCTAGACCTCTTTTTTCACCATAATAGTGAGGGAGAAGTACTACTGATTGCCCAGCATGCTGAACACACTGTTTATTTATCATCTCCCATGAGCTTTGCGTACTCATTTATCTATCTTTATCATTACGCACTCCCTGTTTAAAAACAGACATTAGGTACCCTGTAGCTTCATGGAGTTTAAAGCCAGAAGAGACCATAAGATCATGTTTACTGCAGATTGTTAAATTTCACCCAGTTGTCCACATTGTAAGCCAAAATATAATTGTGTTACAGTAAAAAATCCAGTCCTCTGGAGACTTAATATATTGTGTGCCACAGGCAGAGAACAGAAAAGACCGAAAGTGGTGCCAGTATCTGAGGTATTTGCAATGTCAGGAAACAAGTTAGGTAGAGTACACTCAAACAATTTTGGCCAAAGAAAGGCCAAAATGAAAAGCAACTTTAGATTTTCTGAAATGTGGGAGAAATTTCTTCCCTGCCCTGAATCCATCTGGTCACAAGGTTGATGCTAAGCATGTGAGAAAGAGATGGCAGCCAAGCAAGTAAAAAGGTTTCTGTGTGCCATCCCAGAGCTCCACCCCTCAGTTACTCTTCTCTGGTTGAGGTCAGTCTCTGAGCTTCAGAGGGAAGAGCACAAAATGAAAAAACCTCAGGATACAGTAAGGCAGTTGTTCTGTAGGGTGACGGAAGCCTTCTCCTGGCCCCAGAGGCAACTTTCTGAGGCCCTGAGTGAAAGCTGATTGTACTTGTCACCTGCAGTAGCATTGCAGATGTTTTTGCAGGGGTCTCATGTGCAGCTTCTTGTTCTCCTCATGGTTAAAGGAGACGATTCATCAGCTGCCAGACTGCCTGACAGGACTCCCACGGCCATCCAGGCAGGCCCCCCCACCACCACACCTGTGCAGGAGAGGAAGTCTCCCTTTATATAATCCCAGCACTGCTGTAAATGCATTTTCCTCACTGCCCTGCCTGGAAGAGTAGTTGATTATTCATAACGACCCTCAAATCTTCTCTAATCGGTTAAGACAGGCTGTGGTCAGGGCTCTTTCATGCTATTTTTAGGAATGTCACACTGAGAATAGGTGAGGAGGAGACCGAACACTATAGGGTCGGTCTCCTAGAAGATGGAGGAAAGGGAATATATGGCACTGAGGCACTCAAGTTGCAAGCGTTCCTGTATGAAGTCTTACTTCCCATTTGTCCTGCTGAGTCCCAGGTGCCTGGAGTGAGTCTTGGTGCAGTAAGAGCAGAGGAGATAGTAGGTGTTGGAGGATGGGGAAGGTGAAGAAATGGAGCCATGGAGCACCTTTCTCTTGTGGCTTCCTCACTGCTTGTGCAGCCCTGGGACTGAGGCTCCTGGCCCCATGTTCAGGGGTGTCCTCTGAAAATAGTGTCTGAGGGCGAGAGGTGCACTTGGCAGGGGTGCACAGGCCTGGAGCTTGACGTGGGGCTGCTTGTTGAGAGCCCTGTTTCAGATGTGTTCCTCTCCACCTGACATTATTATAAGAATTTTGTATGGCCTGTGATGGTTTAACATGGCAATGCAGGCTGGTCTGTAGTGGTAGTTCATCTTCTTCCTTATTTACTGCACCACCATTATTACTACAACACCTTAAGCAAAGCTACTAGATTTCCCCATATTTCCAGCTTGGAATAGCTTTGTAATAGATTCTGATATTTTAGCATGCCGGGACTAAAAAGGTTTGATTCTAAATATGAAGCAGTCTGCTATAGGTTGACCTAAGTTCCTTTTTACCTTCCTACAGACCTTTCTCCTTAGATATTCGATCAAATACCTCCTTGTCCTAAGTTACTGCATGAGCCTGAGCTGGCTGCCATTAAGTTGCAGGTGAATGAGGTGTGCTGACATCTCTAATTGCCCTGGCACAACACTAACTTTGGCAGGGGTATTTATGGAGTATTTATATGGTACAGTATTTATACAGTACCACCTGAGGAGAATTACTCTAGGGCCTTGGGGAAAGCTCAGAAGCCACTGCTTCTGAGTAAACTCACTTCTGTGAGGCATAAGACAGCCATGCGATACAATGAGGAAAATGATCAATACCCCTGCAAAAATATCATTTTAAGCTCCATGAAACCTTTGCCTCAGCCCAGTGGCTCAGCAGCGTATCTTTGTAACTGCAAGCAGCAGTAATCAGAAAAGCGTAATCAGCATAGCTCTTCTATGGTACATGTGGTTTAACGACAGTCTCTGGCCTTCAGATATTCTGGGCCACCTGCTTCTTTTTTGTGTCCACCACCCTTCATGCTGGCACCCAGCCCACTCCTATTCTTCAAGTTCATTAGCCCTTGCAAAGAGCTGTAGTTGCTGTTGAGAGATGCTTGTGCGCTATCAGGGAGTTTCAGCCTACTGATGTTAGGAAATTCCTGTGCTGAACAAGAAGACAAGCTGTGAAATCATGATGCAAGGCGGTGCAATTCCCTTTTCATGTACAATCATCTAGAAAAAGTCGGTTCAGTGTGTCATGGGGTGAGCAGGAGCAATTTGGTTCTTTCAGTTCAATCTTTAGCTTTTCAGCACTTCTGGAAAAGCAGTGCCAAAGGCAATGCGATGGCTGTTGGCACGCTGGCTTAACACCAAAAGCAAAACCAGCACTCTTGGTCACTAGAGTTTTCTGCAGAATTAGCAGGAGATTGCTTGGTGTCTGCGTGGCTGAAGGGTGACGTTTTTTATGCGTGTGAGAAAGCAGTCACCCTAGCTGCCACGGAGGACTAAATTGCAGATTGCTGCAGCTAAAGGCACAAGTCTTTCCAAGAATTAAAAAAGCGTACTGTGCTCTTTGGGGCTCACACACTTCTCTATAAATCCTGTACAGAGCAGAACAAAATAACACATACTAACAGGTTATTACAAGAGCAAAACCAGAAGCGGTACCTGTGTGAATGTGCATATTAGGACATAAAAGATCAGTGACTGAGGAGCTGTAGCAGGGTGACATTCTTTTAAAGAGAAAAGGAACTCGGGGAGGGATAGTGAATGCTAATGGTGAATGAAGGTGGTATGTATTGTCTACCAAATCCAGTCTTTGAAACAACAAGAAAAATGTTTCGCTCTACATAAAAGACGTTGCTTTAATGCTGTCCTGTGTGTAGCTCAAAAGAAGGTGCTCTCTTTTTCAAAATAAGTTGTTTTTTAGGTTGTGTCAGGCTATTTTGCAATATGGCTGTTTTCCAGCAGGAAATAGACTTTGATGCAAACATAGCAATTTCTTGTGTAAAAAAGACTCTCTGCATCAGTGACAGATCCAACCAAAAGTCACATCCCTTATAGGTCAGCCTAGAGGAGAAAGAAATGTCAGAAATATTTTGCCGAGTATTTTAGAATTGCTCTGTCCAAAGTTAAGGCTTTGGGTATGTACGCTGAGACAAATGCGTATACTACTTTAATAAACAAAGGCAAATAAGTAGGCCAGGATATCCTAAATGCCATATGCATTTTTAAAGCCTTGCTTAAAATAACTGGTGTTTTATAAGTGAGCAAAAATGCAACAATGTGAAATGAAATGCATATGCATAACTAGTGTTATAAAATGATGACACTGTTGCATACAGGGGGTTTTACCTCCCAGTGTAAAGTTGTTTGGATTAGTTCTGAATACGTTTGCTGTTAAAATATGCAGGGAACATGTAAGTTAGCTTTGCTTGCTATTAAAGGCGTGACTTTTGAAAGGCTCTAATATTGTTTCTGACCTTTTGCCTGCACAGATGTATGTTAAGAGTAACCACTCTTTGCAGCCCTTGTAGGTGTAAGATGTTCATTTTAGGTACCAGAAGGTTTAAATGTTATAAAATTCCTCTGCTATATTTTGTACACACAAAGACTTTTTGATTTAAAGGGAACAGGTATGGTATCTGAGGCCGTCTCTGAAAAATCATGCCCTAACGCTCAGGGTAACATTTAAGATGCCTTGGCCATGGTTATCTATATATGCAACACATACCTACATACATGTATACATGTATACCCCTACTCATCTCCCTACATACACTGGAATATACTGGGTATAGCTGTCTATCAGTAGACAGAGTTACATATGGATTTCTCTTTCACTTTCTATACATGTTTGTATAAACCAATATACAGTAATAAATCAACCTTAGGTCTCCTTTTGTACATAAAAATTAATGTTGTAGCTTATTGTTCACGCAACTAGTCAGAAACACATTAGAACATAATATCCCAGCATCAACTGTACACACTCATTTCCACAGTCATTTGGCAGAAAAATTTCCACCTGTAAGATCAGACCTCTAGTCTTTGAGAAAAAGCAAATTCTGCTTTAATAAGATATTGAAGGAGACAGATACCTGTGTTTAATATGACTGCAGCAAGATAATTTTCCCCTTAAAGATCAACAAGCTCATGGCCAGTCAGCTCGGCTGTTGTCAGATCCAGCTGAGAAGGGCTCATTTCCTTCTTATCTGACTGAGGGAATTAAAAAATGTGTAATACAGTTCATTTTGTTTTAGTGGTTGTCTTCTGTGGCCAGTCTTGAAGCTACAGGAGGTGATGTAGAACATAGGGATGGCTGCTGGCAGTCAGTGTGGCTGATTTTGTATTTGGTGACTGAGTGGTGAAAGAGGTAAAGGAAGAGCTTCAGAAGCCTTTGGGTATGCTTTCAAGTGGCAGCAGAAGACCTTAAATATACATGAAATGTTATTTTTAATATGTGGTTGCATTATACATGGAGCAGTTTGACAGGTTCTAACGTGGTATTTTCCCATTTTCTGTAATTTATTGCCATGCTTCATTCCAAGGGGAGGAGGGGAATCTTCTCTCAAAATGCCTCAGGCCAAATCAGTTTCAAGGAAACAAAGGAAGGATGCAGTCACGAGGTTAAAAGTATGAGTGAATGAGAAATAAATTACTGCCAACAATATTCTTTATTATTTTATGAAGTTATTGAGTAATGAGTTGAATAACCTATTGTTTAAAATGTTGTAATAAGAACTAAAGAATATGGCTCAGAATTCAGTTTTAATCAGAAAATCTCAAGACTGTAACAAGCAAGAGGATAGCGTCACCCTTGCTTCACAGAAGGGGAACTGAAGCACAGAGCATTAGCAGAGTTTGTGGCATGTGCACCTCGAACAACATCTGACAGAAGTTGCCTGCGCCTTGCGTTTTGGACCATGTTGTCTGCCTAAAAGTAGACTACTCCAGCTGGGAACTGTTGTGCTAGTTGCTATGCGTGTGACTTACAAGCAGAAGCAGGAATTAGATTGAGTACTTTTGGTTCGACTCTGGCTATCTAGTTCCTTAAACGCTGTGCTTTGCCACATGGTGAATCACAAAAGCATGCCAACTGCCTCATGACTAGGTGAGATAAGATAGGAAGGACTCATTCAAGGTGATCAGACAGTCACTGAGTTGAGGAAAAAGATGTGCAAGCAACACTTCTCTTGTGAATAGTCACTTCCTGGGAAAGTTTTTGGCCTCCTACTGCTCTTTAGGACTCCAGTTTCACAGAAGAGTCTCAGGTAACCTTAAACTGCTGATTTGCTTCACCTTACTAGCTCCTCTGTTACTTCACCATCTTTCATCTTTTGCATGTACTATAAACTGGCTGGAACACTTACACATATATACTGCCAAACCACCTTCTCTAGGTGGGGGTGGGAGGATGAAAAGGACCCCTGGGCAATGGGAAAAATAATAAATAGTGAATACACCTCTTCCTCCTCTTACAGTAATTCTGACTGACAGACAAGGTAGTAAATCCTGCACAGATTGCATGCGATTATTTTGTGCTGAAGAGCACACATTTCTTCTCTCTTGCTGGCCTGACTTGCTTTCTGTAGCAAAGACTTTCACAAAAACAAGTGTAGAACTTAAACAAGAAAAGCACCTCCCATAAGGTAAGCAGATCAGCTCTTCGTCTTCTGTAGGTGTAACTACTCCGCTGTCGTTAAGTCAGGCCTATACAGATGTAAATAAACTCTTTAAAGATGATTATAAGGAGATTTTTTGCTACTATCACAGGAATATTCTGAAACCATCTCTTATGGGATGATATTTGGCTCTAAATTGGCTACCTTTTAATTTGTGTGACTAGGATGTCTGGTTTCTCATTAGGGAGAACTGTTGGAAGAACCAAAGTGCTTGATGTCTTCCATTACAATATCTGCCTTATGAAAAGCATTGTTGTAACAGTGGCCTCCAATCATACCACTGAGAGATTGGGAACCCTGTTGTGCTAGGAAATACACATTGAAATAACAGAAAGATGAATCCTGAATACATGAGGAAAACAGATAAATAAGAGCACAGGTAACAATAAGACTGCTGCATTTAGCGCAGTAAATAGAGCCTGAGCATACCAGTCACTTTGTCAGTATTGCCTTGTGGGAGCTGAGGAAGAACAATGTATGGTTCGGCTGACATTTATGAAAAGCTCCATGGTTGTGACAGGGAAAATGGGAGAAAACACAAAGGGTGCTTTTGAATCATGAAGGCTACAAAGTAACATCACTAGCAGAGTCAAGGCATAAGCCAGATTTCCAATATCATGGAAAAGCTGGTGGGTAGATTGAACAGGGTCTTCAGGGTAAAGACTTTTGTGTTTGGGAGCACAAAGATATCAGAAGCAGTGAGCAAGGTCAAAATGTGGTGATGGGTGAGGAAAATGCTCTGTGTAGCCGTGCTCTGACAGGACTGAAAGGGCTCTACTGGGGCTGGGACTATTCATTATATTTAAAGACATGGATGAATACAGTATGAGCTTGTTGTATTTGCAAATACTACCAAGCTGGAAAGTATGCAGGCACACTAGAGGACAAGAGAGACATGGAGCTACTGGAGCAAGTCCAGCTACTAAGATGATTAAGGGACTGGAGCATCTCTCATATGAGGAAAGGCTGAGAGAGCTGGGAGTGTTCAGTCTGGAGGAGAGAAGGCTGAGGGGGCATCTTATCAACGTGTATAAGTTTCTGCAGGGAGGGTGTAGAGAGGATGGGGCCAGACTCTTTTCTGTGGTGCCCAGCAATAGGACGAGAGGCAACGGGCACAAATTGAAACACAGGAAGTTCTGAGTGAAAAGGAAAAACTTCTTTACTGTGAGGGTGACAGAGCACTGGAACAGGTTGCCCAGAGCAGTTGCGGAGTGTCCTTCTTTGGAGATACTCAAAAGCTGTTTGGACACAATCCTGGGGAACATGCTGTAGGTGACCCTGCTTGAGGAGGGGGTTTGGACTTGATGATCTGCAGAGGTCCCTTCCAACCTCAACTATTCTGTGATTCTTTGTGACTGAAGGAGGCAACATGGTGTTCACTCAGCCACCTAAAAAAAAAGAAAGAGATGTAAGATGGTGAGAGCTGTAGCTACACTGGCCAAGGAGAAGCCTCATCTCCTGAGGCATGGACAAGAGGTCTAGACAGGTGGGGACGGGGTATGTTTACAGGATGGAGCTACAGGAAGGGTACAGCATGGCACAGGGAGAGCTTCAGTGGGAGAAGATCTTGGTAATATTGAGCATTACTGATGCGTGGGCATTCACTGAGGCATGCTAGGAAAATGAGTTGAGTGATTTGGATAGAAAGTAACTAAAATTATAAGCTTAGACTACCTTATCTACCAAATGAGGGACCCTCTGAGAAATGCTAGAAACCACCACCATCCGTAGTGGCAATCAATCTGTTTATCAAATGGGGCTGTCTTAGATCTGGCACAATTCATCATATTTAAGGACATGGATGAACACAGTGTGTGCTTGTTACATTTGCAAATACTACCAACCTGGAAAGTATGGTGGGCACACTAGGGGACAAGATTAGAAATCAGAGTTATCTTGAGAAATTGGAAATGTAGTCTGAAACAAACATTTTCATTACAGACAAGTAAAAAGTACTGGTATATGTGAAAAAATAATCAGAGGCACATATATAAATGGGGAGTAGGAGAGGGGAAATAACAAGATTTGAAGCTCATAAACAAAGTATGAAACAACAATAACATAATCCTGCAAAAAAAGTCATCATACTGGGTGATGTATACAGAAGACTATCTCCAGGAGACTACCCATTACATGGGGTAATCCTTCCACTTCACCTGATGCTAGCAGCATTTTGTCTTGAATACTGTGCCCCAGCTTTGAGCACCATACTTTGAAGAAGATCTGGGCCAAATTAGGACAATTCCTACAAAAGCAAAAGTGATCTAGAGAATGTAACTAATCAGAAAAGGTTAAAGTGGGGAGAACATGGTGCAAGTCTTCAAATGTAATAAAGGCTACTGCAAGAAGGATGTGACTAATCTGTTCATGTCCATAGTGTATAGGAGGAATTACAGATTTAAACTGAAGCAGAGAAAATTTAGCTTAGCCAGTAGGGAAGAAGATCCAGTAGGAAAGGGCAGTCAAGTCCTAGGATAGATAGTCTAGGGAGACTGAGATCTCTGTCTCATCTTTAGAGGTTTTTAAGAACAGATTAGATATCCATTTGTCAGGGAACGGTTTATGTGAAATTGTCTTGCAGCTGATATTACCTTGGAGCTGAAGGATGTACTAGATGACAGCTTGAGGTCTTTCCCAGCCTTATTCTCTTATCATCCTGTAAAATGAGACAAAAATGAAGCCAGGGCAGACAGTGAATGGGAGAAGGGGAGAAGATTATGAGAGGAACAGGTGTCTTGCCATGAAGAGACAGGGTGTAGGAGGTGCAGAGCACTGGAGTAAATTCCCGTGCAGGACAGAGGTTCTCCCGGTGTCTGGGGGGCCCTGCTTTATCTGGGCTGCATTTGCACAGCTGGATTTTCTGGCTTGTTCCTCTCAGAGGTTTACCTACAAGATCACATGAGCGAGCGTAAGGGGAAATGCAGGCATTAGCTAGCAAAGTATCTTGCTCTGCTATCTTGCTATTCTTGCTTCTTGCTATGCTTGCTTGCATCTTGCTATGCTATCTTGCTAAACATGTGTTTTCTCTTTTTGATGTAGGCTTTACAATGTTTTCTTGCTCAAATAACTAGTCTGTTTCTGGTGAGGTACAGTAGTGACACAGGAAGATACCTCAGCAAAGAAAGTTTATGGGCCCTTCAAAGTGCGTGTGAATTCACAGATTCCAGCTCAGTATTCACACTAATCCCAGCTCAGTCTGTAGTACATGGCTTGGGAGAGCAACATCGCCTTCATGTCCTGTTTCTTTACTGTGTGTCTTAGACGCGCCTTCAGAGACATTTGGCTGCTTTCCTGATCGGGGCCACATTCTGCTAAATTACGTCATAAATCCTCCAGAAATGTTCCTCTCACCTCTGGGGGGGGGGGGGGGGTCCTATGCCAGGGTGGCACAGCTCTCTACCAGCCTCCTCCAGGCGCAGCAGCTCGGCCCCAGGGAGTGCGGGCGCACTGGCGCCTAGTGCTCTGCCGGGAAGATGGGGCTGCAGTGAACCAGCCAAGCAGAAACAACTGCTTGGAAGAGCCTTGCTCTGGCTTAAAGGAAACACTGGGGTAACAGAGCTAGAAATGAGATCTCTCATGTCAGTAGTCCTTCCTGGTTGAGCCTGCCTCATTCCAGGTCCCTGGACAGGATATTGACTAGGTAACACACTTCTAGGGGCAGGACCATGCATGATTTTAGGATGAGATGCTTAACTTCTGCTCTGAAATAGTCTTCCATTAGCTTGGGTACATTAGTGGCCAGAAATGGCTGGGAAAGCTTAAATCATTTTCCCCTAAGACCCTGTCATTACTCTAACCAGAGTGCTTGGTATTGCTCTTGTTCCTCTTTTAAGCCATTCAGACTCGATGTTAGCTGGAAAACTGAGTTTTGGGAGAAGTGTAAGCCCATGAAAAAATGGAGAACCTGGAGGCTGGAGCCAATAGAGAAGCTGAGACTCTTCCCTTGGTCCAATTTTGGTCGGTGTATAGACAGGATTTCCCTTCATAGAATATTTGAATATAGGATATTTCACTTCACTATACCTCTAGATACTGCTTGTCCCTTAACAGTAATTCTGAGAATAGCAGGGTAGCATTTTTGACCCTTTACTCCAAGAAGAGATTTTTTTTTTTCTTGTCTCACTGAAATCTCAGTTATGGTAGAGCATGACAAGAATGACTGCCCAGTTGGTGTCAGCAGGGATAAGCCAAACTAAACATCACATTAAAAGACTGTGCATTAACCCTGTGGTTTCAGTAGTATTTCTATGTGTTCAGATGACATAGATCATTGTGCTTTGTTGCCTACAGTGACTGTGGGCAATAAGGGGCTGTGTGAGCTTGGCTGCTGCTAGAGGGGTGGATGGAAGACAGGAACCAGACTAAGACATCGGCTGCTGCTCTTCAGGCATGGAAAGAGCAGGGGGTGAAGGCAGTTGCCGCAGGGAGGGGTTGCCTTTGTACCACCGCAGTCCAGCTGTGTCCGGGTTCGCATCAGCTGTGACTTGTCTCTAAGGAAAAGGCCTTGAAGCAGATGGGAGGAGGGGGCAGAAGCAGAGACCTTGGAAAACTGGTGGTTTAATGAAGCTTGACTGATGTTTTTGCACCTCCCTCATGTGGCTCTAGCTGAAAAAAGATGAGAAATGTTATTAACCAGTGAAATGGTAACTTAAAGTAGTGAAAACAGGAAGATTGCTTCCTGGAGACCTAACTAAAAAAAAATTCCTGTTTATCCAGGCTTATCACATTTCTTCATGTGACAAATCAGGGTACTGAGGAAGTGAGAGCTGAAGTTAATTACAACTCTCTTTCAAATAACCATGTATATAAATAATCTGTCAACAGAGCGAAGCGTGCCTTCCCCAGTGATTACTGGAGACTCCGGAAGAGAACCTGACAGTCCCGCAGAGCCAGCCTGGATTACCATAGCAAGACAAAAGCAGAGAGGCACGCAACAGGAGCAGGAACTTAATAGAGAAAAACTTGTGACTCCGGATGTTAAGTCAGATACAGAAAAACACAGTAAAGAAAAGGAAAGAACAGAGGTACCTATAGCACAAATTTGTGATGCTTCTGTATCACATTGCTGCAGTATTCCTTGGATCTACTGCTATTATACCTGTCAAATGCTGTAATGATTACAGATGCTTAATAAGTATAATCATAAGTAACAAAGACACTACTCTTCTAAATGTGGCTCCTGATTATTCAGATAAGTAATTTCATATCTCTGAGAAATCCTGGAACTGTTCCAGGTGTGTAAAATGTCTTGGGTGCCCAATATATGCTTACCAGATCTAATGTGTGTATTATATACTAAATGTGTGTATTGTATACTAAAATAACCAAAATGAGATACTAAATTGTACAGTCTCAGATATCTCTCAGTACAGAAGAATACAGTCTCTTTGATTCGTTTAAGCACACATTTCATTGTATCTCCCATAGCTTCTGATTGATTTAAGAGTGAATGAACAGCTTGGTCCCAGAAGCTCCTAGGTAACAATTTTTAGAGCCTTGAGAAGTGAAATAGGATAAAAATAACTTTTGCACTTGCAGACACTGCCAAGATATAAATTCTCCTTCTTTATATACTGATAACTCAGACGCACATGTGGTGACATGGAATATGGGCTAACACAGCCTTTTCAAAGATCCCATGCAAAAGAAGGTTATATCGGTAGCAAGTGATCTTCCCAGATGACAAAGCTGTGCTAGCAGAAGCAGTTGGCATTAATACAGAATACTAACAAGGCTTCCCTATTCCTGGGCTTGCTTATGGAGGTGAGCAGACTGTGAGGACTGCTCTATTGCCTCATGCACAGTAAAAACCCTGTGCCGATGCAGGAACATGTGTGTCCTGTACCAATAGAGCATTCCCAGTGCAAATGGCCTACTTTCTTATTTAAAACAGTTCTGCTAGAAACCCAGATTACTGTATTATATATCTGAGTAAGAAAACATCTCTAGATGATGAAAAACAGCAGCGATTAGATTTATCAAGAAATAATACCTAATGAAATGTCTAGGTGAGATTATGAACAGCAGTAACGCTGAACATTGTCATAGCACTTAAAACACAATGCGTTTAAATGATCCCAGAATACAATTTCTGGGTCAGAGCAGGAAATTCCAGGTTTTAGTTGGCAATATTTCCTAAAATTCATGCCATGCATTTCATTTCTCTAGATCTGCTAAGGGATAAATATGCCAAGATGCTTCTGACTGTAGTGTGTGAGGCTTGGTGCCACTGTACTACTCCCACTTTCTCTCTCTCCCCCATGGCACCAGACACTACCACTTCAGAACAGTTTTTGCTAGTGGCAAGAGAACTCACAGGAAAATGTGCTTGATTTCTTTTTTATGGAAATCCATTTACCTTCAACCCACCCAAGGCCCTAAAACACAAAGTTTGGGAGGTGGAAGGGAAACACATGAGAGAACCAGGCTCTTTCCAAATCCCATCCGTGTTAATAGAGGAGAGCAAAGGGCCTGGAATACGTTTTGCATTGGAGACAGTAATAATCTACTCACAGATACCATTATGAATAAGAAAAGATACAGAGGGACAGTTTTAATCTGTAAAGTTCAGTATCATGGATGCTAACCTGAAATCACTGGGGCTTTCTGAACAAGTAACAGGTTCAAGTGAGAGGATTGGAACCAGTGTGCGATGAGTGTGCTTGGTTTTTTGGATGGTGACAGGCATCACATCCACTCCTTTTGCTCATGTTCTTCCAGACTGGTTTCATTCTCTCTGCATTACTTGGATTTTTCTCCCTCTCTGTACCTAGGGGTCAGTGAAGCAGCACTGGAACAAACCTTCACATGTGGCACCTAAAAGCTCTTCTGAAGAACAGAGGAAAGAGACAAAGTCTGAAATGAAAGAGCTGCTGCCGAGAACCAACTCACTGTCTCATTTTGTCCCCGGTAGGAAAGAAAACGCTTTAAATACTGATGTAGGCTGTTATCTCACAACCTTGTCAGAAGACATCATGCTTGACTGTGCTGGAAAAGGAGTAGGGCCTAGATGCTAATCTCTTCCCCAGTCCAAAATCAACGAGGGCAAATTGTTTTCTCAGCACTCATATCTGAAGTTTTATTTGGTGGAATATTCCTTTTACCACTTCAGTTGTAAAAGTCCTGTTATATAAATGTGAATCAAGAATGCAAGGAAATTCCACAGGGCTGGGTCCCAAATGTCCTAGTGTAGAAAGTAAAATGAATGCAAAATTAGTTTCAGTAGCCTTCAGTTTGAAAGTGGTTTCCTAAGCAAGCAAGAATGATGTGATCACAGACTGTCTGCCTATTAATCCTCCATAATATCCTTGAATCTATTTGGTAAATTAAAATTTGAATGAAGGGCAGAAGTCTGAAAGGTAATTAAATGCCTCCAAGTTGAAGGCTGGGTAAAGAAGGAAGTCTCAAATTAACACCCTCACTGATGAAAAGACTTTCTCTTTTTGGGGCTGGGTGTCACACAGGTGATGGCAAAAAATCCAGATTGTCATGTGTTTTGTAGTAAGTTTAGGGGAGAAAAGCTATTCATTAGAAAAAACAGATTGTGTTGTTTTGTGCGCAGAATGGCTAGGTCCTCAATAACGTATCATTAAAGAAGCTTCTATGTGAAATGTAAAGACTTTATACTGTAGGGCAAGGCACTGGAAGTTTTCAATGAAAGAGCTAAGGTGCATAGCTGCATAGCAAGTTAACATAAAATGTACATGTATTTTATTCACAGTAGCTCAGTCGCCAGCACTGGTGGATAAAGAAGGAATAAGCTACTTTAAGAAAGCCAGTAATGCTGCTGCAGATCAGCCATCATGGATGGAACTCGCCAAAAAGAAATCACAAGCTTGGAGTGATATGCCACAGATTATAAAATAGAATGGCACAGATGAACAGCATCTTTATAATTATGTCAGCTACTCAGTTTGAACTTCTACAGACCAGATAATCACAATGAAGAATCTCTGATGCAGGAGAAGGGTTTTATTACACAGCTGTGGAGAAAGTGTGCAATAGGTGCAGTCAAAAAGTTTACCTTAAACTTTGTAGCAATCAGGATTGCAATGGCAATGCATTACTTAAATTATGCTGAGGACATACTTAGACTTTGCAAAATAGAAATTCTGCCTTCTGTATTTCCTGTGTTTTCTGCTTTTAATGACATTTGCATCAAAACAGTATCTTTGCTGAGCTTTTGTTGTTGCTACAAACTTCTATTTGTTAATTTTTTCCCTGTTTATAAACTATGCACTAACATCATGATTTTGTTAATATGTTTCACTGGAATTGCCTGACACTCTTTTTAGCAAAGTTGTTTGGACTAGAGAGGTGTTTGCAAATAGCCACTAGTGAGTACTCCATTAAAGTGTGTTGCTTGAGGTGAGTGCTTGTCTAGCTGAGTCAAGCTAGCCCAGTTTCTGGTTTTAGGTTACATTTCATGAGGCACAAATATGCACATATGCATGTTCATACATAAATATTCCTTAGCTTTTTCTGTGAGCAAACTTGGTTCCACAATGTTTGCAAGATGAACAGTGAGGAAATTGAAGTGAAACTGGAATCTCATTAATGCAGCCACTGATACTTTTCTCCCCAAATTTCTCTAATGACTACTATTTTTTCTTTTATGTGAAATCATCATTCTCATTTAGGAGCATAATATTAGTAGCAATAGACAATTTATGAATTCAGTTACAAAATAAGAACTGGAAAGTCTTGAGACAAACTGAAATGCTGGAAAACTGTGAACTTCACTCTTAAGAGTGTCAACTCCAAATATCACCTCCTACACAATCTTAATTATTCTCATTTAAAAAAAAAGGAAAGCATCACTGTACTTTACTACATTTATGTAATATTCTCATGCCCATCAGACTGAGTTTCCAGCACCAGTCTGGGACTCCTGCTCTTCTAGGCTCTTCACCTTCACCTGTTTAACACCATTGACAAGAGAAATAATTGCTGCTGATTGACCAAAATGACTGAATAGGTTGTAACATCTTCCAGTGAGCTATGCAATTGCATTTACGGAAGCTAGCAACAAACCCTGTTGGGGAATTGCTTTAAAACTAATGCCCCACTGCTAAGACAACTTCTCACTCTGTGTGTGTGTGTGTGTGTGTGTGTGTAGTATTAGCTTAACACTGGGTTCCCTAGCTGTCTTTATGCATACATTTGTGATTTTGTTTTTGTGTCGCATTAACATTCTTTTCAGAAAAATCTATGGAGATCTTAGGAAACATAGGATTGCCCAACATCTGTGTTTGCAGTTTTGAAATCTTGTCTTCTGCAAGGAGGTGGGGAGGAAAACCTAAAGTTCCCCAGTAATGACAATTCTGTTCTGTAATGAAAAATGAAGCAGGGCATTGGAACAGGTGAGCACGTGAGACACTGATAATGGTTTTCAGACAGGTCATCTGTTGTCAGAGAATCTCAGAAGAGGAAAAATGAGTTTTATAGCATTTTTACAAGTCTTTGGAGAAAGTCTGTAAGTCTGCATTGACTGCTGAAGGCCTACTGCAGCTTTTGCACAGGCACACTCCCACTCATCACTTTAGCTGTCAGTGGTATGGTCTCAGACTGGTTTTTGCAAACTGGTCCGTTGATTTTTTTTAATTTAAATCTGTAGGATCTAAAGTAGAAACAGGCACATTTTTCAGGTACAATAAAAATCATTTTAACCCCCCCTCCCCCAAAAAAAACCTCTTTCTGTAATAAATAATTCATTAGCATAAAGTGTTATTTTAAAATATGCTAGTATGAACTGTAGCAATTTCAAAAAAATGGTTTCTATATTAAAGGAATATACTATATATAAAAAAAACAAATTTGTATTCTTTTATTGTTATTGTCATGTCTGCCTCTCCCTGTCCCATGCAAAGAGCGCAATGTTTTCAGGAAATGTGCTTGAGCTATAGTTGTAGGTCCAGCCTATTTCCTTATAATTCGCTCACTGTTTAAAATTATTACAGTTGTGTGGAATCATGACTGAATTTCTGGAATACGACCTGTGCAATTATATGGGGAAGACTACAACTCTCTTGGCCTTGCTCCTGTTTTTATAGACAGACACTCAGAAATAATGCAGAGGAAGGTGGAGTAGCGTGGCGTAACCTGTACTAGCTCCAAAAAAAAAAAAAATCTATCTATCTATCTATCTATCTATCTATCTATCTATATATCCACATGGCCGCCTGCACAGACCTGCCGAAGAGAGGACGGGCGGGGACACCAGCTCCTCTCAAGGCTCAGCCCCAGTCCCAAGGTGGTGTTTCAGAGCAGATTTGGGAAGTGTGCTGAGGCAGGAAACCCTGCACTCGTGCCAGTGTGCATTTTGCCATTAACTGTGGCACATTCTGGATATTGCTGTGCTAGCGCTTCCGCTGACTTGACTTTCTTGTGCTTTTTACTGCTGACTGGGTATGAACGCCTGCCATGAGCAGGCAGGTGATGCCTGGTTGCTTGGATTCATAAAAGGCCACAAGCAACTGTCCCCTTATCTGGGGAAGGGGGCTGTGGCTTTGCAGGCAGCTCAGTCCTAGACAAAATGCACGCCAACCTTGGAGAATTATGCTGTAATTACAAATGAATTTAAGTATCTCAAAATAGGATGGGCTTATGCTTCATATAAGTGGTAACATTATATTTTTCTTTCCACCCAGTGCATAACCGAACTGGAACCGATTGCCATAGGATGTTGCAGGTGCCAAAGGTTTAGATGACTTCAAAAAGCAGTTGGACAAATCGGTGGAAGACAAAATCCATCAAGGGCTGTTCAACACAAAAGACAGGGCCTCAGCTCCAGGGCTTGTCGGCTGTAGATAGTGAAAGGCCTTGGCAGGTGGTGAAACTGGGTGCTAGTGGTCATACTCTCCTGCCACAGGCATCCGCTACTGGCCATTGCCAAAAAAGAAGATAATTTGCTGGCTGGATCTTTGATCTGACCTGCTAAAGGAATTTTTATTTTCTTATGGCATCACTCTGCACTCAGATTTCCTCATTTCAAGGCAAAGGATCATGTGAGCAACTGCTGAGAGGGCTGTGTTGTCAGCTAGCAGGCAGAGAGTAGTTGCAGAGCCGGTGTATTTTTCCTTGGTCAAACGGTTGGTTTGTGGCAATGGAAAGATGCAAATACAAAGAGATTGTCTTCTGTGTATGAACAGTGATTTAGGTTTTACATTTTATACCACTGGAAAAGCCTTTCTGATTGGATCATCTTTCCTAAGGATGTCATTGCACTTTTCCAGCTGAGAAGCAATATCACTGACTCAGACTGATCTGTTTTGCTCAGGCAGCTGAAATATATATTGTAGGTATATAGCATCTAACACTGAAATAAAATTTAAAAATTCAGTCTTTGTTCATGACTCAGGCACACAAACTAACATAGTGTGAATTACAGTCAAGGAACAACAAGAAAATAGACTCGAAAAACAGAACAGTTCTTCTCCCAGAAGTGCTGCATGATACGTCTTTGGCTTCCTGTTTAATGAGCAAAGTGACATTTTGGAAGGAGTTGCCCTTCCTAGCAGTAAGGTCCTGCACACAATGCAAATGGCATTACCTATCATATGTCTTTCAGTGCAAAAAGTGTAGATTTTGTGGTAAACACGTTACTATTTTGATTATTAGAACTAGCTACCTCCTAATGTTTAGTAATTATATGAAAAATTACAATGAAATGATTTTTGATGTTGTATAGCAAAGTGCAATCAATTTTTAAGGCCAAAACATCCCTCCGGCCTTTACTTTGATGTGGCGTTTTGCACCATAATGTTTTTGACAGTAAAATGTTTACTAAATCTATTGCATTTTTTTAAAGATGAAGAATATAAAATCTTGTTGACAGTGAAAATATCCAACAGCAGTTTAGCAAGCAGCTTGCTGTAATTTTGTAATGCCATTAATACCCTCTTAGTCTAGAGGAGTCTAATAAACTTGCCAAAATGTTTGCTTTGTATACATGATGAGCACTCTACTGTGGGTAACGAAGGTTTAATTACAGGATTCTGTGTTTGTGGTTAGAAGATAACTTTGTACTGTTAGAGTCAAAAAAACAAAAACAAAAACCAGCACTCATGCGAACATTGGGCAAAGCTGTACATCTCATAAAACCCAAGGGTGAAATGTAACCCTGGGTGATCTACCACAGAGTTTCTGCACAGTATTAACTCTCCTAAGAGGAGGCACTTCAGTTTGAACGGGGCTTCGGTGTCAGGCTGTCCCTATGCCCATGGGTGAACTTCACCTTTGCTAGAATATTCCCAACATTCACTCAGCCATTCAGCAGTTCACAAGAACTGTTGAGATTTTATTGCATGAGATCTTTTAATGTCTGACTTCACAAAAAAACGCCATTTGACAATTTTTGTGGATTACTACTCCCAGAGAATCCTCTGTATCCTGTTACTCTTTGAAGCTGGATAGTGATGTGACCTGCAGTCACCCCGTCCATTCAGATCTTCGTCCTCTGCGGTATCTTTCTGCCTTGGCTTCACCTGCACATTCTAATTCTCTGTGCACATTGGCTCTGCACCCAGGAGAAAACTTTCCTAGCTCACCTAAGGCAGCTTAAATAGAGGTCATTCAGGAAAACGTTGAGCTATCTCCTCTCTCCAGGATCCCAAATGTCTCTCTTAAGAATTATTATGAGTACAGACAAGACTATGTAAAATTTCACTGAAGGAAAGTGATCACGATAACCATTTTCTTTCCTTCCATCTCATACACCTTTGCATTCTGTACTTTCAGTGTTGAATTCTTTTTAACATCAAAGGGAATTTTATTTCTCATTTTGCAATATTCATTTAAGCTTTTAGTTTGTGAGGCTTTATTATTCATTTGAAATAAAATGGTGCATGTTGCTGGTTAATAACCTCACTGAATCATATTCTGTCTTCTTCAAGACTGCTGAGCCAGGTACCATGGTATCTGAGTGCCTCCTAATTCACTCTAGTAAGCAGTCCCCATTCTTCCCCAGATACAGTCTGATTTCTGAAGTTTACAATTAACGTGCATTAATCAGCCTTTGACACTAAGCTCTGAGAAACATTCCAACAAAAGGAAAAGCACCACTACCTGCCCAGATAAAAAGACCATAAATCTCTGATCACTGTCTACTGGAAAAGGCCATTCTGCCCCAACAAGTCCCGCGACCATTACCAGCACGCGACTCCCACGTGGTTATTTATTGCCCATGCCAGCAGCTCCTGGAAGAAGGTGGTGAACGGGCTGCTGGTGCTTCCCTTGGGTCAGCATGGGGAACAGCATGATCAGAGACAGAGACGAGGGACAGGAATCCAGCAAGACTCTCCTAATGCCAATGCATCGCCATCCTGAACAAGCTGCTGGTATCGGACTGCTCTGAGATGAGGCCACAGTATCTCACGGTGTAGCGATTCCAGTTCAAGTCCCAGGATGGCTTCCATGAGCGACCACCCCAAGGTGCTGTAATGATTTCAACACTGCATCATAAACTGGAAGTGTCTGAACTGGAGATTCAAGTTTGACCCAACTCATGCTCTGGTAATTGTGTCTCCCAAAGAAATCCCATCCCTGCTTTCTTTTTATTCCCTTTTTTTTCCCCTCTGTTTAATGAGCCTATCAGTAAATCCCTCAAAACCATTGCCTACATCAAAGAACCAACTGGAACTATCTGGAAAATGTAGAGGAAAATACCCAGAGGTATGACAAGAGGAGAATTCAGTTACCAGCAGCTCTGGAAAACAAAAGCCACCTTTCTCAGCAGGAATAACAAACTCCTTAACAGGTTGTTGGCTCTTCCTCTGTGCTCAGCACAGGAAAAAATTTGGTGGGCATGTTGCCTGCTGACAAAGTAGAAGAGTAAGGCCCTGAGCGCATCCAGACATAATATACATCTCCCCAGTTTGGCCACTCCTTAAAAAAAGGGTTGACTTTTTAAACTCTTTCATACTACTTTGTGTCATCTTACAATATTTGCCCTAAGTTTGCAAAAGTAACCATTTTTTGCTTCATGAAGCCTTTTGTTTGGTTTGTGTCTTTATTTTGAACAACATATGTAGACTCCTAAGTAAGAGGGGCCAAGGTGCAGCTCCTCAGCAGGGAGCAGGTGTTCCAGGTAATCCCAGAGGACAAAGTATAACCAACCTGAGAGGACTGTAAGGGAGCACAACGCCTGCTACCGTGTTAGCATCTTACAAGTCATTCCCTACACCCAGGCCTGGCAGCAATTCAAAACTCACCGTATGCTCTTTCAGACCCTCAGGCTTTGTGTGGCTCAACGATGCAGTAAATCCAGCTTTAGTGCTCCCAGTGCCAGCTCAGAAACCCACAGGGCAATGAATGCCACATCCTGCCCGCACACTATGAAAGCCAGATGAGGTGATGCAGCCTGAGCTGAGGCTGGCAGCCTTGGGCTGGGCCACGAATTATCAGGCCTGCTGCAGCCACCATAAAGCTAGCAGAAAAGCACAAGGCATAAGCTGTCATTTAGCAACGGGTGTGCAACACTGTGCAGCAAGGTAACCCAGTACACAGGTACACATGCTATGCTGGTGTAATCTCAGAAGGAAGAAAAGCAGGAAAGAAGATACAGCTAGAGATAACACAGCCACCCATCCTGCTCGGCAGGGGTGCTTAGTGCTCTGCTTCTTTGCTGCTTCCTCTTCCTCCTCAGCAATTTTCTGTTTGTTTTCCTGGTGCGCTGATGCCGCCCAGCAGCAGGCTGCCTGCTGCTGAAGGGGGGCCGCATTACTTTAAAATCAGATTCAGCTACTGAATCTCCTCCATCAGAGGAGAGCAGAGCACTAACCCCCTGGGGCAGCGGGTTGTAAGTCACTTTTGATGGTGGATTGTGCTGTCAGCTGCTCTCCAGAGAGACACTGAGCTTTTGAATTCCCTTTTCATGCTACATTTTCCCTTTAGATGCCTCAATTAATGTGAGGATATAATTTCTCTTACCTTGTGATTGTGGACTGGAGATCGGGGTAGGCAGATTTTATTTTGACCTACTTCACCAAGGCAGGAGTGAAGGGAGGGCCTTCTTTTGGCTCAGGCAAATGGCAACGTTCCCCATTAGAGTTCATTTACATGGACCTATATTTTGATGTGTCAAAAAGCAGAGGGTGGTTACTCGAAAAGGTAAACTTGGGCTAGTTTTCCCATCTCTTTCTCCCTGCTGCATAGTTTCTCAAACCTGCTTACCCTGGCCAGCTCCTATTTGATACAACTGCTGGCACACTGCTGCAAAATTGTAATGCTAAGACTGACTCGTAGAAGTTAAATCAAGGACAGCGGAAGAGAAGAGGTGGTTTCTTGGCTGCTTTTATGTAGATTGATTGACAAAAAGGGCCTCTCTTAACTATATGCATGTCTCAAATTGGCTCAGGTAAGCTGGAATCCTTGTTTGGAAGCATCAGATAAGTTTTGAAGAGGGTAGAAGGACACAAGATTAATATCTCCTGCATAACACTGCTGAAATGCAACTAAAGTATGAAGTTGAATTTAAAAGGCCATCTTGCCTAAATAAAATAACCTTCAAATAACCTTTATGCCTCCTTTATATGTAGATTAAAGAGTTCAACTTATTAAAATATTTGATTTTAGAGTAGGATGTTTGCTTCCAGCACATAAGACATTCTCCCTCCTAAATTAGTGGGTGATTACTCCTTTAAAAGCTAGCAATTTCTGGTCCTGTACATAGGTACCCCAGGTACTTCCCTTCAAGGAACTTAGGAAAATTTGGAGCTTTCACACTAGTGCACAGAAACTAATCTGATCAAATATGTTATTTGACAACCAGTGTCCTTCTCTTCCTCTGAAGCTTGTGAGTCTTACTTGCTCAGCAAAAACTCCAAGTGCTGCCTCGTGCTGAGGACAGCCCTGACGCACTTAGAAGCTTCAGCCCAGATTCTGACCCCCCATTTTGGTGGAATTTCTCTATATAGAATAACTGAATATTTATCTATAAAGAATAACTAGAATCACTGAGGTCAGAGCTGGCCCTTCATCTGCATCGGCAACCAGGGATACAAAAGTGTTGTGGGTGGAACCCCTTCTCACGTAGTCAAGACGGATGTTTTTACTATGTGCCTTTGGCGATTTTTCTAAGTTCTGTTGTTCTCTTTTTCTACCTTATTAGGCAATTGCATGGTGGAAGCCCATGAAGAAGCATCCCTCCGCCCAGCTCCCACACAAGTGCTGCAAATACGGGTCTGGTATCCCATGCTCAGGTCACACCAAGATTTGGGTCTCTGCAGCCTTCAACTGGGCAGCCTGGCAGAGCTTCAGCTCACAGACTCCCTCCCTGGGGTGCTGCATCACGCAGAGGCCTTAGGCTGGCCCTCAATTTCACCTTCCTTAAACACAGGGCTCACTTCAGCAGACTCTTCAACTGAACTAGACTTTTCAAAATGATACATATAGGTTAATGTGTGAATGAAGCCACTGAATACTGCCTCCCTGATCTGGCCAAGATACAGTAGCTAAACTTGCATATTTTTAATTCTAGTGTACTCAGTTGCATGTAGGAGTTTATGCTGGTATTTGCCATGCTTGGGGACCTACATTAGAGCAGCATATTTTGATTACTGTATCTAGTTGTAGTTACTTGTTTGCTTCTGACTAATATATTTTATGAATCTTCCCTGCTGTTAATAAATGTAGTGGTATTTAATTATTGAGACATTTTATAAAAATGTTTTTGAGCGGAAGACAAATTTTTATGTTCTGACTAAATAATTAAACATTATGCAAATGCTAACAACCCCAGCATTCTGGTTATGTAAAACAATACTTGGATGATGGCCATGTTTGCACACTGAGTTAGCATTGCTGGGCTGTAATAAGGAGCAGATAGAAGTATTATTCTGATTTAAAAATACAAGCAGGTTTTGATGAACTAGGGGTGAGGAAAGGACACAGGAACGGGGTGAGGTTAAGGGCAGGCTGCAGGTGCACGCTGTGTAGGAAAGGATGGGATATTTCTTCTGAAGAATCACTTACCACTGGGCTCGCTGTCCTGCAGTTGGTAACCTCTCCTGAATGCATTGGAAAGAGGCAGGGCCATGACGCAGCCTGCACCATAGGAGAGGAGGAGATGAAGTGATTGCTTTCCACATGAGCCCACTTGCCTGTGCCCCAGGTGATGCTCTTCACAGCGTCCTTGCGTTTTCCCCCATCCAGCACTGGCACTCAGGGACAAAATCTGGCCCTCAGTAGTTTTAAGGTTTAATTATCCATATGCATGCTTGTCTTGGGATGAGTCATCCTGAGGCCTGGCTTTGAACATGTTAGTGCACATACGATGTAGTTCTATAACCTAGGATTAAGGTGTAATCGCCCTAAAAAACAAAGAACTCTGTACATGTCAGCATTGTAATTTGTTACAGCTTTGTTTCTTTCAGGATAGGAATAACAGTGTGCATGACATGAAATGTATTAGTGATACAGCTATTGGAGTTATCAAACTTGTCATCTCTGGCACGTTACCAACTTCAGAAACAGTTTATTAATTGCTTAGTATGCTCTGGCTGCCAGTAACACTCATGGCTTTGACTGATGTCTGTTCCTGACCCCTGTCCCGTTTACTCTAATTACCTGTGTGTTTGGTGGGTGGAATTAGCATTTGCCCACATGGTTGTACAGCATGTGGTATCACACTGGGAGCTGTCATTCTGAAAAGCACTTTTTCAGTATAAAATACAGTATCAACATACTGCTTTTTAACTGCTGTTTTCCCTTTGTGTGCTAGCAGAGTGATTTGCATGCAATTGAGAGAAAACTGCACACCTAGTTTGCATGTGGAGATGGGAATCTAAAGTTCCTTCTGAATCTGTGGAGAAAGGAATACAACACTTTATCCAAAAATATACCTCCAGTGTCCTTCGTAGGGGATGGGGACAGAGCTGTCTGATAGCTCCAAAGCTCTTGTTATTACTGTCATTTCTGTTGCCTGCTGGTGCTGCAGTAGCGCCTAGCTCATTGCTACTTACATGTTATTCCATATCTACAGATATACAGGTAGGGTTCCTGTTTGATTGAAGTTCTTTTGTCTTTTCCTAAAACCTTGGTCTAAAAAGTCCTAAAATGCAGGAAATTGCACTCATTATTTTTATATGCTGTGAAGGATGCTCCTGTCCTATCTGTGTTTTCCTAGCCATCTACCATCCTCCCACAGCTGCTTGGATAACTGCAGTTTTGCTTTGCGGGGAGGAGATGGGATTCTAAATTGGAAGAAAGATATTCTCAAATGAAAGAGACATCACTAAAGCCTTTAAGGGCAGTCAGAATGACTTAATATAGCCTGAATTCCTGCTGTGATAGGGCAAAGAATGAGATCTTTTCCTTACAGAAGAGCAAGAGCTCTGCTAGTCTAAACAGAGAGCGACTTTGATAATTACTTTCAGCGCTCCAGAGTTCACACGTGTATGGGGATTTTCTTGACACTTGCTGTGTCTCAGGGGGATATAAGTTAAGGTTAATGATACATACTATAGGTAATTTGAGCAAGAGGATCTGAAGATACCATCCTCTTATTCCCTTCCTCTTCCCTCTCCTGACCCAAATCAACTGCTTCCAAATCAGTTTGGCACATACCTTGTACTCATACGATAGGTCTCATCCTGCCAAGCTGATTTCAGCTACTCTGGATTTATGTCAGGTTTTCCCTGGCCCTGTTGCGGAGCTGAATGAAAGGCACAGGGAATATGATATTCAGGGTTACGTTTAGAACAAGCAGATTCATGTGCAGTGGTGCAGGTCAGAGACCGCAGTCACATGCATACGGGGTGCCCAGGGCTTTGTGGAGGCCAGGGAGCCGGCGGGCACCATGCTGGGGGGAAGGCCACATAGCTCAGGTCAGTGGGCTGCAACTTAATTGAGGCTATGACGGATGCTTATGAGTCTGTGTCTTCCTTTAGTGGCTTCTAAAAACCAAGTGTTGTGCTCCTGGGGATTGCCCTAAAATGAAAGGTAGGAGTTCATAATGTTCTCACATTCACTTAAAACTTTGCTTTAGAAATGCTGACAAGGAAATTAGTCCTAGACAGATGACCACCTCCCTTCCCTCCCTCCGCCCCCAAACCCCTTTCCAATGATTAGGGATGCATTTGGGATTTGACCTCTTTACACATATCTGACACAATAGGGCATGATGTTCTGCACACTTTTGGAGCAGCATTTTGAATGCAAAGCAGTCAGGGAAGACAGGAGAGAGGAACAGGATCAGAGTAGGAGACATTGGGGGCAAGGAAGGTACAAGAACAAGGGCTCTGGCTCTTTGCCCTTTGAGGTGATGCTCTGACCAAGCATTGGAAGGCCAGCCAGAGGATGACTGCTGCTAGTGCGAATGCTTGCCCAACCACTGCCTCAAGCATGGGGTTTGTCATCTACAGTTTTGGCTAGGAATTAAATTTCCAAGATAGCACAGAGCCATGAGTGTAGAGGGTCGTACCACTAGCCTATTGATGGAGAGGTACCTCTGCCCATCCTTGTAAACATCCCCATGTCTCGATGTGTGGCTGGTCTGCCACCCCTCCCCCCCCCCCATTCATCTTTTATTAGAAGAAGGAATTTTAATCCCCTGTCCTGCCTCCAGCCATGGAAAGGTGCACCAGGTTCATTCTTCACCTGATACTTCTCCTACTACAAAGATAGATGAGGTGAGATCAGCACAAGCAACCACAGGGAGCTTTCCATCCTTCCCCCCACTCCTCCATCTGCAGAACCCATGCTGCAGCACGACTTTGCAGGCTATTGACTGCTGTTGCGAACCGAACACCGGGTGAAAGGACATGGCAGTGACTGCTTTATCCCAGCTTGGTCTGCGCAGGGATGTCCAGATGTGAGTTTTGATTAGCAAGGGAAGAAAAAGCAGAAAGCACTGACCAGATGCAAATGGCACATCTCCTGGGTGACAGCGCACACGCAGGAGGGAGTTAGTTGTTTCAGAGGTGGGTTTTAGCCAACAGCTTGGGGTGCAGTTTTGACTCTTAATATCTGGCTCTAACACAGCAGATTGAAGCATGATCTGCACAATCCTGCCTTGCTGCAGGAAGGAGGACTGATGAAGCAGAGCTGGGCTTGACAAGAGAGAGGTGAAGCAAAGAAAATAGTGCAGGAATAAAGGTGCAGCCAGCCCCCTCTGGCAGGGGAGCCTATGCCAGAAACTGGAGTATAGAGTTTTAGTTTGTGTTTCTTGGCAGTAGGAGGTTTAGATTTGCATCATCTTTGTGGCTTTTACAAATCTTCACATCTGTGGAGAATATGATAGAGTCTTAACCAGGCATTATTCAAGTGCGTATTTGGGCATTGGTAGTGGGTGGAGTTAGAAAATGTTTATAAATTGTAGTATTTCTGCACAAAGTTAAGAGTTATACATGAGCCAGCACCTCTCAAAGCTTAAGATACCTATGCGACAATTTTGTAGATTGAGAAACCCCTTTTAAAATACCTTATTTTCACCTTTAAGTTGATTTAGACTCTTTCCCAGTGCTGTCTGGAATTATGTTTATTTTCACTAGAAAAGAATATTGGTTTCTTTCCACCTTCAGAAATCTATCCTTGCTGAGGGCCTGATTCAGACCTCCCTTCAACTGCTGACTCCTTACTTTCAGTGGATCGACCATCCAGTTAGGCCAAGGTCAGTGAACGGAGACTTCTTCTCAGGGTGTTTTGCTTAGGATGATGTCCAATGCACTAAGTCTAGTTCTCAAAATTTTCCTGAACTGCACTTTGTGTTTTCAGATTGGGACAGAGAACCATGACTCAGCCACATGGCAAAAGAGCTGGCAATAAAAATCCTTTATTCTTACCGTGATTTCCTTTTACTTGAACTATCAGAAAATTCTGTTCCATAGAAAATGTATCTGACAGTTTTAACCCAGGTATTGGACCTCAGCTGCTGTCAGCGCTACTGGTACAGTATGAGCGTCACAGTTTCCAGGTTTATGTTTATGTAATAGTAGAAACACATTTAAAAGCTTCTTTATTCAGAAGATGATGAATAAATGCACACATTCATCACCTCTGAACATACGGCAGGAGCATTTAAGGCTCAGATATAACGTTACCTCCATCATGAGTGAAATAACAGTGATAAGGGGGGTTGGAGTAGAGAAACAGGAATTTGGAGATCAAGTTGTATTCCTACCTCCTCAAGAGACTTCTCAGACAAGTTATTTTATCTCCTCCACCTCGGTTCTCCTATTTTTAAAGTGGACTGATAATTTGCCTACCGGAAAGGAATCCTAAAGTTTCCTCATGACACCATCCCACCTGGCTTTTGAATGCGACACAGGTCTGTGGGGAGGAGCAGTGTAACAGCATGTAACAGAAGATGATATCATAATGTGTTCACAGAAAGGGCAGAATAAATATTGTTTAAATGTGGCAATTCCTTGGTTACTAAGCATTTGTAGCTACAGCCATATTTTAATGTAATTTTCTACGTGCCTTTGTTGACTATTAGCACTGCAATAGGTGATACACAAGCCACACATTAATATATAACTGTACATCTAGCAGCTTCATATATAAAAGTAGTTTACAGTACTACAAAATAGAACATTGTCTTTGCAAACTAGCTCAGTCCTTGAAGCATTTGTTTCATTTTATGTCTGTAAAAACATAATGAGATCTGAATCTGAGTGAGCATCAAACCGGTCTGTGAGATGGGAAATCCTTCTGTATAACAATACAAAATACAGGCATCAGTTTACCTTGTCATCCTGAGGCAATTTTAAAGCTTCCCTTTCCTCTTCCATCAGCCCCACCTCCTATTTCCATGCTAGGTGAGGGCCTCAAGTCTTTTCAGTGTAGCACCCATGATTTTAAGCCTGGTTCCTCAATGCCATACATCAGCTTTAAGCAGCTAGTTGAAGGGGTGGTTGCTTTTTTTCCTGTTGCTAGCCCTGTGCTGTAGGGACTGCCTGTGACTTTACAAGGAAGCAAGGCTGGGGCACATACCTGTTGCAGGGGCAGTCAGCAGTCACTGCCAATCCTTCCCCAATACACCTTGAGTACATTTGTGCCCCTCTATTTTTAGTTTGGATATTGAAATGTAGCAAAGCACTAGCTGAAAGGAAATTTCATTAAGTAAGGTACTCTATTAGCATACAGCAAAAAAAGATTACATCATGAAAGGCTTACAAGTTGAAAAGGGCACAACTGGGGTGAAATGGAGGCAGAAGCACTGACAGTCAACGTCTGCTCAGTTAAACCAGGCTAGTGTCAAACTGGGAATAAATCTCTCCTGAGATAGGATGCAGTTGTCAGTCAGTAGACAGACAATTTTCAGATTGTCATTTCTCATCTGAGCAAACTGTTAAGACTTTCACTGCCCGCTGTCAAGGTCTTCAACCTTTTTTTACATCTTTCTTAATGTTCAGGAAAACCAGAGGATTAGCGCTGTGAAACAACAACAACACTTCCATGCTTCTAAATGAACCAAGAAAAGTGTTTGGATAAAAAAAGCTTCACATTCAATGAATGGTGACAATCTCACAGCCTTGTAATAACAGACTGACCAGGTGTGCCAGAAGCAGTCACTGCAACACACATGAAAGTATTACAGCATCTTTTACCATTTTGTCTTCACTCTGACATTTAGGTAATACCTTAGCAAAAAGTTCACAGCATGATGTACACTTCTCTTCTGCTCTACAGAATATCAAGCTCCTTGGTCTTCTTTTCACCAGGCCAAAGCTGGAATACTAAGGGTTTAAGCTTCTCATTTTTAGAACAGTTTCTTTCCCCAAATCCCTTCCACTCTGCCTGCTATAGTATTTACACTGTAACAGTTGCATTAAAACATGAAGTGTTTGGGAGTGCTTAAATTTCTCCAACTAAATTTCAAATTGATACTCCAGTTCAACACCAGTGGATTCAGGATGAAAGAATAAGTAGACAGAAAGAATGTGGAGATCTGCTGACAATAAATATTGGTCAGGCCCAAAGGTGAACTGTCACCCTCACAAGAAGCAAGCAACATTTTAATGTGTCAGCCAAACTGTCTGAACTCCTCTTTTCTGGTAGCTGCTCATTTTCCTTCTCCATGCAATTTTTTTATGCATCAAACAGTGAAATATGGCAAGAGACATTTGATTATTGTTGAAGTTGGGTGAGGATAATGTTGAATTTTTTTTCTATCCTGAATTTTGCCTGCTGTCCTTATAAAACTAATTTCAGTGGAAGAAGTCAGAGGAACTGAGAAATAACCACATTACCACTTTATTGTTTGTGGAAGTTAATAGTTAAATGGATACTGTCAAGGTCCACTTGGTAAACCTTCCCAATGCAAATTTTTAATCACTGAAAGAAGCAGGAAGCATAAGATAGTCATCTTGAAATAACTGTCATTAAATTCATCTCAGTGTATTCATTTCCTCAGAGTAATCTCTCCTGACAAAAACACTTTTATGCAAAAATATCTCCACTAGGTTTTTTCCAACACAGAAATGCAAAAAAACATATCCCTAAGCAACACTAATCTATTGAAAGCAAACAATCGTGGCTCTGATGTTCTTAGCTTGTTGGGATCTCTACAGAAGATCTGTAGAAAGCAAGTACACATGTATGTGTACGTAATGTTAGGTACTCATGTTATGCGTGCATAATTGTTCAAAAGTTGTTGCAATGAAGTTGAATGAAGTAGATTTTTTGAAAAACAAATTCAGTACAAAAAGAACTGAAGCACACACTTGCACAATAAATTCTCACCACTCACTTAACAAATAAAATCATAGGACAGCCTAGGTGTCAAGACCTTGCAAATTTCTCCTAGCCCATTTTCATGCTCAGCCTGAGTTGCCACAAGCCCCTCTTCTCAAGCTTTGAGATAGTCTGCAAAATCACTGAGGGCTGCCTGGCAGTTGCCTGAATATGCAAGAACATTATAATATGTTTAAGCTTTGGTTAAAAAACAACAAACAAACGGAAGCTTGTTAAATGTCACTATTGAAACAGAATAATAAAGAAGATTTTAGCACAGTTTATAAGGTCCTGGTGGGGAACTATCCCACTATATCCAAGGTAAAAGCCTTAACTAAGAGCAAAAGTGTCTGCTCTAGACTTTGCCTACATCAGATGGAGGACAAGGGAAGAAAAGAGAAGGTGGAAGAGGACTGAACACTGCTAATCATTTAGCACTACACAGCAAGAGCATGGTTCTTGCAGGACAGATAGCATCTCCCCTAATCTGAAGGTGCTATTTAACTTTAATGGGAGCTTGCAGAACCTGAAAACATGCCGCTCTATGTAACTTTTGGGACACTTCAACCAGTGAAGAAGGAAATTGCTTATAGAACTGAAACACTGCAATCCTAAATAATGAGCCCATAGAGTAAAGCTGCAACTGACCTCCTTCCACTAGTCATACAGTCCAGCAGTAATGACTCTCTGGAGGAAAGCAAGCTCACTTTCACACCTCCAAAGCCATACCTGTTTAACAGCTTCTTGGGCAGCATACATGCCATTGCAACATGAATGCTCTTCCCACATCCACACTAGTGGGCAGTACAAATGACAGAAGGTCCATTTAACCGGTGTGAAGCAACAAGCTGCTAACTCAAGCAGTTTGCTCTGGGAGACAATTAGCACAGCACGCATCCACTGGCTAAATTCATGAGCCTGGCTCACTGTCACTAGAGAACAAGCACACTACACAGGGCACAGGCACGTGCTACGTGCTTGGCACAGACAGGCAGTACAAGAAATTGTCTGCTGAGCTCAACTTCCCTTTAGGAGTATGAATGTGTCCTCGCACCCCAGGCCAGACGCCTGGCCCAAAAACAACATGGGAGGACCTTCTGCCACCCCCACCACCTTAGAAATGAACCTCCTGCAGCTGCACACTGCGGAACGCACAACCAAGCGCTCAGGCTACTAAACCCTTCCAGGGGCCTCCTCTAGAGAAGCAAACCCAAAAGCACAACCTAGCGAGCACGCACAGATTGTCGGAAAAAATGGATGGTAACAACTCGCCACCGCCCGCGCCCCCGACGCAACGACTAAGAAAGGCCTCGCGAGACTGAGCAATTTATAGCCGCGGCTGAAGAGAGCGACAGGCAGCTCAGCCAATGAGCGGCGCATCCCGGCGCGACGCCCCCGCCATTGGCGGCCGGCGGGGCTGGCGTTGGGCCGGTGGGGCGGGGATTCCGCGGCGCGGCGCGGCGCGGCGCGGCGCGGCTTCACGGAGCCGGGCGCGGGGGGCGGTCGCGCGAGCTGAGCGCGTCGCTGACGAGAGAGGGAGGGCGGGCAGGGGGAGGAGAGGGGAACGCGAGCACCGGCGCGAGCCGCGACAGTCGCTCGCCGCCGCCGCCTCTGCCCGCGCGCCCCCGCGGCTCCCCCTGCCGGAGCGCAGCGCAGCGCAGCGCACAGGTGAGGATGACAGCGGCGCTGCCCGGGACCCGGTTCCCCCAGCGGTCCCCGAGCCCCTGGTGCCGGCTTCGGACTCGGCTTGGAGCCGGCAATCGGGTAGCGGTAGCTACGGCAGACCGCCCCCTCCACCCTCCCCCACCCCTTTGCTCCCCGCCCCTGGCTTTTTGGGAGCTGGGACCGGACATCTCTCCTTCTTTGCACCCTCTGGTGTGGGTTTGCAGTGGAGGCGCTTCGCTTTCGCACGCTGGGGGTCCCTCTGCGATGTTGCCCGAGGGAGGGAGGCAAGGGGCTGTCCTGCTCCCCCATCTGCATGCATGCACCCTTCTGCGCGCACATGCACCTGCGTGGTGGTGTAACGGGTTGCGAGTCCTTCGCAGGACTTGCTGCCACCCCTTTCCTCCGCCCAGCGCTGGGGGTGTCCGCGGCCCTTAGCAGAGCGTGCGGAGGGCGCCGCGAAGGTCCGGAGCAGAGCGGCGATGCTCCCCCTCCTTCCCCGGCTGGGGTGGTGGGGGTGCCTGGGAGAGCGCTGCCGCTGCCCCTTCTCTCTCTTTGCCCTCTTCCTCTTTCTCCCTCCCCTCCCGGTGTGCTGGGAGCCTAAAGGGTTTTTAGCAGAGTTTTTGCAGCTTCCTTCCTCCACTCCCCCCCGCTTCCAAAATCTCCTTCCAGGCGCGTTAGGCGCCGCGCAGGTTCCCGGACCCGGCGCTCCCCCCTCTGTCGCCGTTAGCTCTTGCCTTCTGCCACCGCGGCCGGCGGGGCTCGCCGCTGCTCCGCGGCGTGTACACACACACACACACACACACACACACACACACACACACACACACACACACACTCTTCTCGCTCCCCGAGTAAACATTCACTAGGCGGGGGGGGAGGAAGGTCCCGACCAACTCGGGACACACCGCGGCGGCCGCCCCCGTTTCCGCAGCGGGCGGCGGCAGCGCGCCGCCGTCCCCGGACCCTGAGCGGGCTGGGGCGGGGGGGAACTCGGCTGCGAAATGGCAGCGCGGTGACGGGCGGCGAGACCGGGTGTCAGCGCGCGGCCGGGGGCGGGGGGGCGGAGAACGCGTAACGGCCGCCCGCCCTGCCGTTAACGGTCGCCGGTGGCGGCGCGCGGCGGCGGGCGCGGAGGGTGGCGTTGCCTCCTCGACCGCGGGGTCTCGCTGAACTTGCGGCGCCCGGTGCTGGGGGCTCCGCCGGCCCCGGGGAGGGCGGGGGGAGGCAGCAGCTCGAAGCGGCGGGCGCTTCTCCGTCCCGCTGGGCGCTCACCTGCGGAGCGCGGTGGCGGTGACCTCCTTAGGACGGAGATGGAGGAAAATGGGTTTTCATTCGCCGGCGGCAACAGAGGGAGCCGGTGTCGGGAGGGAGGATGGAGCCAGCGGGCTGGGGGAGGGGGCTCAGCTTGCAGGCTGGGGCTCTCAGCTCTGGGTGTCAGGAAATGTTTCGATGAAAATAAGGTGAAAAAGACTGCCTAGAGATTCTCCCACCTGCTTTCCTTTTTGTTTGCTTTTAATAACGTACCGCTCTTGTATGCCTTACAGAACAACCTTCTAAATACGGTAC
The DNA here is from genome assembly GCF_036370855.1 of Dromaius novaehollandiae. Taxonomy (NCBI): domain Eukaryota; kingdom Metazoa; phylum Chordata; class Aves; order Casuariiformes; family Dromaiidae; genus Dromaius; species Dromaius novaehollandiae. Next base: position 148,270,786 of record NC_088098.1, on the reverse strand, counting down.
TGCTGCCATTGTAGGTGCTTTTGCAGAATGGGATCTGGTCTGATCCTCTCAGAAGTCTGGCACTCTTCAGGCTTTGAACCTGCACAGCCAAACCCTTCAGCAAGCGTGTAAGGAACCCAGCTGAGCATTTGCAGGGGCATTGAAGTGCATCAGGTTTTACAGTTTGCAGTTGAAACTATGCTTTGTATGCTTTTGTGTGTATTACAGGAGTGTTTGGATACATACAGAAACTTCGTAGTTTATTTAAGGCATGATTCAGTAGGGTGCTGCTCAGCTCCTGTGAGATGCCAAGTACCTTCAATTCCCATGGCCTTCAGCATCTAGCAGGGTCATTCCTGTTTGCGGTGGCAAGGTTTAAGTCATATCAGCGCTGGAAAATTTCACGGGCCTCATGTATCTAGTTATACCTTGTCATAATGTAGGCTTAAACTGGATTACCCCTCAGTTAAATTAGCTTAGTTTGTGTCGTAAATTATTGAACAAATCTGAAGTGACCACCTGGGGGTTAAATAATTTATGTGCATCTATATGTGGGTTTTTCCTGGCTTAACTAGATGAATTTTTAAAAGCCGAAATGCTTCCAGTACATGTATGGCCTTGATGTATGCAGTTTAATGTAGTGAAATACTTGAATAATCATCTAAGTACTGTTAAACTGTAGCTGAGCTGTTGATGCCTGTATTAAGAGGAGTGGGTGAAGGGGGCAACACCAGAAGACCCCTGGGGTTGTATAAAGTATACAGAGAATAAGGATAAAAGTAGAACCAGCCCACTCAAAACCATGATAATTCATAATTTGACACAGTTTTGTGCATACTCACTGGTAGTTTAGTCATTTTACTACTGGTTTCTTCTTCTTGCCTTCCCTCCCTCCCCCCCATTTTAAGAATCTTTCGAGTGGTGTTTTCCTGTAGCTTTAAATACCACAGTGAGAGGCCCGGATCACGACCTCTAGATTTTGTGGCAGCAAATGTAAAAATGACACCCAGACTTTCTGGCACGGCAGGCAGTTCACTTTCCTTGCATTATCAGATGGTATTTTTACTTTCCTAGCTGCCCTGTCTGGCTGCATGTTGGACCAGCTGTATATTTCCCCTGCTGGGATAATCCACCTAGCTTGTATCCTGGTCCATTGTGTACACTTGAGTTGCTCTGGAGGGATCTGACTGCAGCTAGAATAAATAACAGTTAAGGCAGGCTACAGATTAGGCATCCTTGCTTCAGAGCAACTTTAGCCCTGTTAAACTGTTAGTGTCACTGGCATTGTCAGTGTCCTAGTCACTTATTCGAGTAGACTGGGAATGACCTGAACTGCTCTTGCAGCCAGGCCATATGAAACTTCGGGGTTTTGAGATTCTTTTCTATCCTTCTTATTAAAGTTCATCCAGACTTTTGTCTTCTGACCTAGTTACTGTTGCCTACCCCGTTGACTTTTGTGATGTCCATCTCCTATTCAAAGTGCTTGCGCTGATATTTCCTGGCATGCCGTGCTTTCCATGTTAGTTTTCTTCACATCTCTCAGCTGTCTTTATCTTTCATTGTGCTGAATTCAGGTTTCCTATTTCATAAAGCCTTTCACAGTTCTTTCTGTTCCTGCTCATTATTTTGTTTCTTACTGAATTTTACTATCTGCTTTGTCTGCTTCCTGCATACATGCATTTGTTCTGTACCTCAGAGGTACTATGTGATTTCCAAGTTAATGTTTAAAGTCAAAGTCCTGTCGGTGCATAAAATTCCTCAAAGCCCAAAGCACATTACTAGCATTGTACGTGAGGTAATCACAGTCAGAAGGTAACCGCTTTCTGTAGCCTCGAAGTTGTGAGCAAAGTTTGAACACAAAAGCATGTTGTTCTGTAACTTTGTTGATCTCTACCTTTCCTTTGTTAACCACGCCTGCTTGTTCATCCTGTCTTGTTTCCAAGTTCTTTGGTAAAGGTTATGTGTGCTGCAGTAGCTCAGATTTGACTGGAATCTCTAGGTACCAGTATAATAAAAAAAATTTTTCCTTGTTGGTCTAAATGTACCCAGAGAAAAGACTGACTGAGATTGCTTGTGATGGGAAAATTCAAGGCAAGTCTTTCTTTATTGCTGGGTAACGTACCTGTATCAGATGGAACTTACTGTGGGGAAAAACTGGCAGAACCCTGAAAGGATGTCAAATGTTTATGCTACTGTAAATGATGATTTGGGTCTTTTAAAAACAAATCCCCCCAGCTTTTAAAGCAGGGCATGGGTTAATTTGCATGCGTATTTTCTTTGTCCTGCTTGGTTAGGATAGCGTGTTTAGATGCTGGCTGTGTTTGAACAGTTGAGGATTTTCTAGTTGGGATATGGAACCTTCATCTGGGGCAAAACTGAACTGTTGGATGACCTCTGTGCTGCGTCCTGGTGCATGTGTGGCAGGGATAGAGGAGTAATGTGGTCATAGTGTGGTATTTTCATGTTTTTTGTGCAGTGCTGCCAGCTGTTATAAACTGAAGAATCTCTGCATGTGTGACCGTAATCTGTGCTTCAGCTGAAGCTAAACTAGGGGAAAATGGTTGTGGATGGATCAAATATTTTTTGCACTGAGCAGATAAAGATAAATGATGTAGATTTACACATGGTGTTCAAAGCCCTGGTCTCTCAGTTCACTGGGGATAGTTCCAGTGCTGCGGTTACACTAGGCCCCACTGATTTCAGATGGGTTTTGTCAAAGTGAGTACTTACAATTGGGGCCTCAAGTTGCTCGCTTCCTGAGAACCCTCTCATATCTGCAAGCGTGACAGTTGATCTTGCCTTGACTTTGTGATAGAATTGTAATATAGGTCATATATATGTTTGTCCTTTAACAACCAAACACGTGAAATGCAGTGCTTCCAGATACAGGCAGTTCTAATGGAAAAGGACAAACTAATATTCCCTGCTATTCCCTGAGCTGAGACTGAGGCAGTGAGTGTAAGCCATAGTAATGAGCGTATAGTAGCATTTCTCTGCTGTATTTTGGTACATGAGGGTCTCTTGTAAATATTGCTTTGTCTTAAACTGTTAAACTTTTGTTTCCTTAAAACAGGACTAGAAGAATAAAGAGAAGTTAACTTACAAAAACTGATAAGAAAGCTGAATAAGAGTTTGAAATGGATTGATTTATGATATGTTTGATATGTGAGAGCAACGTTTTGTGTTGCTGTTGGCCAGCTGCTGCTGCCGGTGGACTTCAGCTGACTTCATTGCAGCAAGCCCAACAGATCCTAATCACTAATAGAACGTAAACAAGTGTGATGCTGAAATGAGATGAGGCTCCGAAATGGAACTGTGGCCACCGTGTTAGTATTCATCACTACTTTCCTCAGTTTGTCCTGGTATACTGCATGGCAAAATGGGAAAGGTAAGTAAAATGCTATGAAAACAAATTGACCTCTATGTGAGTGTATGGCACAGGAATGAATAGTACAGCATATGTGTTGTTGCTGTATGTTGGTAATCTGTAAATTGTTGACTTGAGTTGTTGTATGTTGTTGAATTGTTGTGAATTGTTGTATGTTGACTAGCTCTGCTTCAGAAGGTACGGCCTTGGTGAGGAATAAATACTTGCTAGTAGACTTTGAAAATTAACTTGGAGGGAATCCTTTTGTTAAAAAAAAAAAATCTCTGAAGAGAAACAAATACCGCTGTTTGAGGAAGGATTTGTTTCAGACGGAATAGTTCTTTTAATCTGGTTTATGGTTTTTGGAGAAACAGACTTTTCTGGGCATTTTTTGTTTGTTTGTTTTGTTTTGTTTTTCTTCTTATAACGTATGACTAATGGACTGGCCTGGAGAGTGTTATTTTTGGTGCTGGTTTCTGTCTTCTCTGATGATTTGGTGATGGCAATGGCAAACTGCCAATCAACACCATTGAGTGATTTTTATTTCTTGCTGAAAGAAATGTACAATATTTCGTGTCTAAGTATGATTTAAGAAATGCAGTCATATGAACAAGTTGACCAAGTAATGGGATATGCATCTATTATAATAATATGAGCAATCTCTTGAAATAGGGAAGAAACTGTCATGTATAATAATTTTTACCTTTTTATATATGTTTGTTAATCATATTGCAGTCCCTGTGAACCTTGGAAAATTCTGGTTTTCTGACAGTCAGAACTGTTTACTGCGAATAAGATGTTTTGGGTTTGTCCTTCAGGAAAGCAAATAAACTTGTTCAGTAATGGTTTCTAAAAGCAGGATATTTGTTTTAGAAAGACCTGGTCTCTTGAAAAATAGTAGGCTGTGTCCTTCAAAGATAAAGTCATTTTAAAACACACTCTGTCTTAAATGAGATTGTTACATGGTTTGTTCTGACCGTTCTGCTGAGAACCTTATCTTCAGTTGTGCTTTGGGTCCAATAAGAAGAGCAAGCTGAGAATTTCCAGGAATACCATCCGTTGTAGCATGGCCAGCATGCAATCTTTCTTTAAGTATAGAAGAAGAATGAAAAAGATCCTTTGGGAAGAAGCAGATGAGTTCTGTGGCATATTGACTATTTTTCATTGGGTATTTGTAGGAGAAGCAGATGCTATGTGGTCTGATCTCTGCTGTAGCGGTTGGTCAGTAGGCTAGCCTTGTGAATGTAAGCATCAGTAAAAATGTCAGATTCTTGAGGTTGTGCAGATCTTTTAATTGGGCGACAGAAGGGTATAAGTGCCAAACACTAACAATAAAGGGTATTTAAATTGCACCGTAAGTAGTATTTTTTTTTCATTTTAGATAATACCATACATATTCTCAAACTAGACTTCATGTTACTGATTTTTGTCTTGCAATAAAGGTCACTATTGAGACAGTGCTGATCTGTATGATACTTGGTGACATTCAGTGCATGTTTAAGTTTCTCTTGGTCAGAAAGGTCTGTTTTTGATACTTGTTTTTTTCCATCTGAGTGCTCAGAATAAATACTTCCTTAATGGTAGCATAGAAGTTATGCTTTTTATCTTCCTCCAGATCTTTCTGTTGAACATTAAGATGGTAATTAGTTAAATAAAAGTCAGTGTAACAAGATGTCAGTAATATGTTAAGTAATCATGAAATGCAGTTATGTAACTACGATCTAAGCAATTTGCTCTTAAGGTGTTCTTTCAAGTAAAACTTATACATACAATAAAATATGAAAATTTATTTCACTTTTTAACTTAGACAACCTGTGTAAATTAATAAAATACTAAGTATAAGACTAACATAGATTTGAGTTCTTTTCAGTACCACATTTTAAACCAGAGACATTTCCACACCAATGTGAAAAGCTTTGAAACTGACAATATATATATTTTTTAAGAATTCATTTTCTAAACTTGATATCATTTTATGTTTATTTAATAAGCCTTAGGGGATGGTCTCTTAATTCTTTGATCACTTTTTCATTTCAGTTTATTGATTTGGCTCAATTATAAGCAAATAAGGCACTTGTTCCAATTCATGAGAGGCTCTGAGGTTTCACTATGGTGATCATCATCTTTTTTTTTTATTTGTCTGCATTTATATGGCATGTGTTGGACTCCTGTAGGCATTTGTCAGTCTTGGATAGCAAAGTAAATCTACACTTGGCACTCAAAAAGAAAATACTATTACAATTTTTTAAAAGAAAAAGCAACCCCCCTTAACTTTGAAGTGGTAACCAAGCAAATTTTGCTTTTTAAAAGCAGAAGCATAGTGCCTTGCTCTAACAACCTTAAACCACTATTCAGATGATTCATTTTAACTGAGGAACTAAGAGACCTCTGCATAAAGACCTTGGATGATTGTCATTTGAATAGCAGAACCATTTGCACAGTAGTGATAAGTCTGGAATGATGTGGTATTTCTGCAGATCATATCTTTCTCTAATAAATATATGTGGTCCCAGTCTGTGAAAGCATACTTGTGCAAGACAGAGTTTAGACATTTTAAGGTGATACAGACTTTGATACTAGTTTAAAGAGAAAAAATTTATCTCCCGAGGTCAGTGCTTTACAAACTGTAAGAAATGCTGAGAAGTCGTTGGGAGTTGAAGTAAATACTCTGAATCCTACCTTCACTGGGAAGAGCATGATTCTAGCTTAGTCTGGTGGCCAGGTTATATAAATAACAATGATCTGTCCTGTGAAAGGTTATTTGGATGAAATGGCCAATTACATGTTTTTTGTGTTTAAAGTTAACTGTGTTCTAAGAAGGTTGACTGAGTTAGCTCTTATCTTTGAAGAGCATCTTCGAAATTAGGGCAAGATCTGTGTCACTTCCTGGACCCCATGCAGTATCTAGAAATGCTGGAGCTGTAAGAAAGCAGTATAAACACTGAATACACCTGGGGAAGACCTCTCCCTTCTGTGCGAAGTATGAAAAAAGAGTCGTAAGGCTGCTCTCTGGTGTTAAAAATATACTTGGATGTGGTTAACTCATAAATGAGATATAGATTTCGGAAATCCAGTCATCAAAGTGGAGATTACTTTGGAGTATGTAAGAAAGCACTTTTAAAGGATCTGCATTGAGGAGTGCTGCTGTTTTGTCACTTCATATTCACAGTTGGTTAGCACAACTTAAGAGGCCCTTGAATCCCTCCTAGGGTTAGACTCTTATGCAAGTGACAACTTTATGCTTAACATCATCTGTTGTGACTGGATCACGCTTTCCAGTACTACTGACCTGCACAGGGTTGTAGGACTTCACCACCTCATTTCTGAGCTACAGAAATATAGTCTTCTTTAGCCTAAAGGCACTACTCTTAAGAAGATCCAACCAGTACAAGATATTTCTCTGTACCTATTATACCAATCACAAAAATTACATCAAAGATGTTGTGCACTATGTAGAGTGTGATCTTGATGTTTTGTCTTTAATGCGACTAGTAGTCTGAGCTTGAGTACATAATGATCCAGGAGGATTCTGCTAAAGAACTGCTTCTTGGGCCCAACAAACTTCCTGTTGTCTTCAGGAAAATTAGTAAGCAAGGTAAATGACTTACTGAATTGGGGCTGATACGATAGAATGAACTTCCTCAGCTACTTCATCACTTGCTTCCCTCATGGATGTTCTACCCTGATCCTGTTGTCTTTGGTAAAAATGCGTAGCAGTTTTTTTGTTTAAAGTATGCACACTTATTCTTGTTGAAAGACAGTGCCTTGTATCACTTATGGAAGGCATTTGGCTACTGGAAGTGATAAGAACACGTACAGAATGTGTATCCTGAAAATCTGAGGCAGCTTAACCTTTTACTTCAGGACTGTCTACATGATGTGGTTCCCAAAGCAGTCTGGAACTAGTAGTGTATGCCATCTTTTTTCCATGCAAAACATCCTTTTCTCTAATGCAGCTCATGAGATAGTTAACCAGCTTTCTAGGCTTGCTGAATTGCTTAGGCAATGAGTAGGAGCTACTTTAGTAGCAACCATTGTAGCAAATTTTGGAGTTACTGTTGTCTTCTTGCTGTTAATGATGACCTTTTCTCTCCTTTGGAGAGGTAAAGAAAAATGGCCTGATCTGTATAATAAAACTGTTGTCCCGCCCCTCTTCTATCTATTTTCATAAAATTAGAATTACCCTACTGTGATGCTCAGCCACAATAGTTCTGCAAAATGATGTCCAAACTTAACAAACTAAATTAACTTAGGCGTAGGGAAACATAACCTAGCCTAAAATAAAAGGCATCAGTGATGGGAAATGTTGGTTTCCTTTAGAATTGCTGTTACAGATTTTTGAGGAGTGGAATTTAAAGGAAATAGTTCCCCTTTTCTTTTTAACATGAGCACATGAGTATTACTGAAGTTTTAATCTAAAATATACTTCAAGTTTCATTTCCAAAGTGGACAAATTCACATGTGGCTTCATGATGTTAGAAATATGAGTTGAATTTCATGATGGCCAGTCAGGAATGTAGGTTTGGCATGGTTATTGTGAGTCCGTTGCAGTCAATGAAAGTGCAGATGAATCAAGTGGGAGATGTACGTATCTCAGGTGCTCAGGTGGGCAGGCTGCAGTTATCAGTACCATTGTGTTTGTGTCATGCCTGTTGCAACAGAACTTCTCAGTGACATCAGTAACTTTGATGAGTTGCACTCAAAAGGATCACAGCAAAAGGGCCTTTTGCAGCACTGCCCCATCCCCTTGTCCTGTGTTTCTATAAAGTGCTAGCTAGATTAGCACAACGTTTTGTGGTATTCTAAAATGTGGTTGCTCCTAGAGTATATAATGTGATCAGTCTTGGCTAGCAGCTTGAGCTACTGCTCTTGATTGTGGGCCAGCCTTTGGGGTTGGGGAAAGCTGCTGCTTTTGCTCTGTGTGGGTTCCTTTAATAGTTGTTCAGCCTGAGTCTTCTACTCTTGCAAGACTTCTCCAAAACAGTCTGTTGTTCTCATGCAGAGGATATCACTTGAGTAACTTAGCCCGGAAAGACAGTTGCCTCTGACATAGCTGCTCATACCATAACAACTCTACTGCAACAACTAAAACATTTGCCATGGATTGTAAGCCAGCATTTATCTTCTTTCTTTATCTCATACTTTCTTTCTGGAGTACTTACCAATAGATACACCTTTACATTTTTAACAGTGAGCAAGAGTGGCTCCTTTGTGATCTAGCCTGGGCTTACTGCTAGTTGGTATTTTCATTAGTAAATCTGGGTGATGGAAAGGAGCAAGTGCATATTAAATTTCAGACTGCACCTTGCTGGGAGGAGCAGTAGAGTTAGGCTGAAAGGTCAACATTCAAAATGTCTTCTGCAAATTTGAGACAGTCAACAATGGAGGTGAATGGAGGATTGGGACAAATCCCAAGTGCTGTTGAAGGCAGATGAGAATGCCCCAGATGAAAGAAGGGTGCGGTAAGGCAGAAATAGTCAAGAATACTGAATGGGAAAAAAAACTGGGTGTTAGGATTCTAGTTAGGAACAACAGTTTATTGTAAATCACTTGCTAAATGTGAGTCGTCATGTTATTGCAGAAACAAAAAGGAATCCAACAGAAAAGGGCGTAGAAGTATAAAGTGTACCATTTCTGCAAGAGGCAAGAAGTGCTCCTTCTGCTGTGCTTGGTACTGTGTCCACTTCTGGATGGTGCACTGCAAAGAAAATATAGATTCGTTAGATAAGGTTCAAAGAGCAATGAGTAATCGAAGATCTAGAAAATGTACACTGTAAGGAAAAAGTCAGTGTACCGGCATTCCATGGCATAAAGGCAAGGTGCAAGAAGAAAGAATGGTAATTTTCAAGTGCGTTGAAAGTTTTTGCAAAAAGAAAGGATATGATCTGTTGTTTGTGGCCATAGTGGACAGGAGAGGATATAAAGGACTGTAACTGAAGCAAGGGAAAATTAGATTAGACAAGTGGACAAGATATTTCTAACGATGAGTTCAGTTACATACTGGAGTATGTTGTTGAGAGGGATGAGGAATTTCCTTTATAGGAGTTTTTAAGAGCAGATTAAACCAGTGAAGACAAGTCAAAGTCACCAATACCATGTTTGGTACCAATAGAGATTTGGGCTAACACAGAAAAAGTGTGCTGCACTGGGTTTTTGAAGTCAGTTTGACACCAAGAAAGTCAAAGGTAGGGAAGACCTACAGCTGAGAGAAATGATGTAACGTTGAAGCTAGTTTTGAGTGGAAGACTGGACTAGATGACCTCTGGATGTCCTTTCTAACCTAAGTTATACTACGTGTTCTTGACTTGCCCAGGTTTGTCTCTACTTGTGCTGAGTGACATGCCAGTGCTTTTCATTAGTAACTAACATTGATGTTTGAGTAAGATATGCAGGAGTTGCCCTTTATTATGGTGACCAGTCAGTCTCTTAAAATACACAAAATATTTCCTTGTATTTTAGCAGCATCACTTAACCTATTATTGTTAATGTTCACAGACCTTTCTGTGCATAGAAACCATTAAAATATCATTAGCAGAATTTCAGAAAGTTGCTTGTTTTTATTTTTAAGTGTATTTTTCCCACCCCCTCAGTTTAGAGTAATATCTTATTCAACAACCCAGTTCCTCCTGTGCAATCCAAATTTTATTTGTTGTATGGATAACCAAAGAGCTTTTTAAAATTTTTGTACAATCCCTGCAATTAGAATCCTGTAAGTTGTTTATTGTTAGGGCAAAACATTGGTAAGCCTATAGTGTAGTTTTGTTTGTTGATAATGCACTGTGTTTTGTTTTCCTGAAAATGGCAGAAAGTGAATAGAGAGTGGTTTCCTTGCTCACAGTGCAAGGCTTTCTTCCAGCTAGTCCCTATCTAAAAAGCAATTACCCTAGACACTCTTTTAGCACTGTGCTTCCAGCTGCTTTTCAGGTTGTCTTGTTGGCTTTCATGAAGCTTTCTGTCATTTTCTGCTGATGCTTCCCGCAGACATGCCATCTATCCATCGAACAGTAAACAACAGAAACCCTCTTTTTGCTTCTGACAGTATATAATTTTAATATTTTATTCTCAATTTCTTTTAATTTTTTTTGCTTATCTCACTTAAATGTTGCTACTGTGGCCCACAGATGCATTGTGACCTTACATATCAACATCATGAATAGGTAAGTTTCCTCTGACACCTCAGGGAGAGGCTGAACTAGATCTTTTTTCCATTACAAATTACCAGTGAAGTAATTTGTGAGTAAAAGCCCCCATATTTAGGTGTGCAGCCCCTAGAGACAAACTGTAGAGGTATTATTGGAGAGAGATTTGAATGTAAGAAATCTGATGGGGTCAGGTTATGGCTTGTGGGGTTGTTGTTAATTTGCAACCATGCAGGAGCATTGCGAAACTTTGATTCTGAGTTGTTTGCGAAGTAGACAAGTTAGAATCTGTGCTTGGAAACTGAGCTTCTTCAACACACAGTCGTTGAGGCACAAATCATCAAGGAACATCAGCAACCCCTACCGACCAGCACATGTGGAATCAATAATCAAACTTTTATGGAGCTTCAATTTTGTTTTCAAAATTGCAAGAAGATCTAAAAGTTTCAGTTCTTAGAGTACTGTTGTAATTGTGAGGTGGTAGCACATCTTCTGACCACCATTGTCTTTTGTTAGCTGAATTTTCTCCTAGTGTATTAGAATGCTAAACAAGGGAACATTAGGCCATGCCTCTGCTATTACTAATCTCATTTTAATTTAGGAAACAAGTTTTTCTTGTTGTAGTTCCTGGTTTGTACGTGTATGTTTTGTTGGCTTCAGAGGGGAAGAAAAGGAATGGTTTAACTCCCAGAACAGTTATTGACAATTCTGTAGTAGAAGTAAATCACATTAAAGTTTTCAGAAGCTTTCAGGCTGTCAAAACTGAATGGTTGCTTTTTCATTCTGAGTCATGCTTTTTATTTCCCTGTATGCCATTTCCTGTGCCACATTGATCTGTTGCTGAGTTAATCCATCCGAGAACATGCAGCATCTTAACTCTCAAAATCTGAACCCTGAATGTTCAAACAATGTGTGAACATAAAATATGAATGATGGTTCTTGAAGATGGGTTGAGAGTACCATACATCTGGGTTTTCCTGTACGTAACGTCTTTCCCTTCATGGAAATCTGGCCTGGGCAGAAATCCCTCAGATGCAGTGTCTGTTAGCCCCAGATGGATCGTGCTGCGCAGGCATACTACTGCTGCCTAGATTACCTTATGACCAGAAATCCCAATTTTGATCACATCGTGTGTAGACAGTGACTGTTTAGGCATGCACGGTGACACCTTTGGGAAGTTTTATGTAAGTGCATATTTAGTAAGTAGTTACTGAGCAATTAATTGCACAATAGTCCCCATGTTTTTGGGATGCCTCAAAGGGATCCACTGCTCAGCTGTTGCCCAGTGGGTTGTGCTGCGAATCACATAGCTCCATGGGTTTCTGGAGAATGTATAGATGTGCATGTGTTGTAGAGTTTGACAGTGGAATAACTGTGTTCTCTTCTGATGTAAATAGGACATATGCACTCATAAGCAGAGATGACCTTTATTAGGTCAGGGCTCATTTTCCCTTTTTCTCCCCTGCATTGCTTTACTGAGGAGGCAGTTGTATATGATAAATGTGCATTTTTATAGCATCCTGAGAAACTGGAAAAGAGACTAATGCTTTGCACTATATTTACTGTACATTGCTTTAAGTCTAACTATATTTAACTTAGTTTGATGTTTTTTGACTAGAAACGAGCTAAGACGGGATGCAAGACTTTACTCTTTCTCTTGTTCTTTGGAGAGCCAGAGATGAGTTGCATCCAGTTGTGTGGTGTTTTAGTGATGTGTAGATTGTGATGATCAAAAATTTGAATTGGGTGAAGTGAGAGTTTATCCTCATGTAGGAAAATCAATTGAAACTAGAACATTCATGAATGTTATGAGTAGTACCAGTGGCTTTTCATTGTTCTCTAGGACAGTCATAACGATAAACTATGGACTTGGACAGATACTGAAAGTAAGATGGCTGTGGTTAACCTTTTCCGAAAGTTAAAATGTCATTGCAGTTTCTTTCTGTCTTAAGGCCTGCCTCTTTATTCTTTTTTTTTTTCCTTCTGTCACTCCTTCAGAATATTTTTCTAATCTGTCCTGCTCACTTAGGTCACATTTGGTGTTCTCAATAATACCATGTTTCTGTAAGTTTTGAGGAAACAGGCTGTTAGGAAGAAAACAGTCCCTGCTTGGCCCACAGGGAGGGAAGGGCCAGAGCTGAGCAGCTGTGTTGGTGTTTGCTAGTTGGCTGGCTAGTGCTCCTGTTCCCGCTGGTCACACAGCAGGTGCAGAGCTCTCCATCTGCTGCAGCACTGCTATTTTTTGCTTAGCTAGTGGTTAAAGGCATATGCTGTCACTGTATGATGTCTTAAGGGAAGTGGGTAGATAAGAAATGGAAGTGGGGTGAAGTCTGGAAGAAGTAAATGTACGGGGAGAGAAGCAGGGGATGACATGAGGGCTTGGGTGGTGATGCAGAGGCAAGGGCAGAATGCCGGTTCTGCAGGGCTGGGGTTGTAGTGGCAGAGGAAGTGAGGATCCCGGGATGGGGAAGGAGGGAGAGCTGCAGCCGCTGGGATACAAGTCCTGCAAGTGAGAGGCAGCTGTAGGAAAACAGGTCTAGGGAGCTTGTGCAGATGAAGGATGTCTGTCTGGTTTGGGATGTTCCCTCACCCAGTCTTTGCTGTCAGTAGTCGCACAAAATTGCCAGAGTGCAGGCTGAGAAAGAGAGAGGTATTTTACTTAAAATTCAGGTAAACATTTTCATATAAATTATGCATTTTGGCTTTGAAACTTGGACCTTGGATTGGATTGTTCATGATACTGTTGATTTAATGCTACTTAGAAGTGTAGGACAAACTGCTTATGATTGTGTTATGAGTGTATTTTTGTATTTGGTTGTCTTTTAAATTAGTGGAGAATAGCCTTCTGATTCTGGCAACAATCTGTACTTAAGCTGCTTGCTTTTATCTGCATCTAGGCTCGTGGTATATCTTGCTTGGTATTTGTGCTTATATTTATTGTTGTTGTTAAATGCACCATACAAGAGAAAAGCATTCATGGCTGCTTTGCTGTGTTATTTATTGAGAGGTTAATTTCCTTTTTTAAAAATGAGACTATCAATGTAGGAAGCTGTTTGTTAAGCTTTTTCAGATAAAGTGGGTGTCGCCATTTTTATCATAAGTTGTATATAAATGAAACTGTAGAGTTGATGGCTGATACAGTCTACTGTTCATTCTCACTGATTTAAAAAGTTGTATATATATTGCAATAATGGGTGAAAAGTAATAGGACATTTAAAAGCTTGTACCCCATGGTGTTATCGTTCGCATCTTTCAAAAGTAGACATGGACTTTTACATCCACAATTTTTTATGATGCAAAATAGGGTTTTTGAACAAAACTTTAGCAAAAAAGTCTTTCCTATAGAGGAAAATGAAAAAAATCTTTAATTTCAATTCTCCATATTAAAATGCAGCTTATAGGTACATGATGCTTCTTGCATCTCTTCTTCTGTAGGAGTAATTCCTACGCTGGGCTAAATCTTCCATGAACTGTTCATTTCTTGGTTAAAGAAAGGACCAGTACAAAAGTTACAATTCTGCTTGGAAGCCTTTGCCCATTTGAAATACAAACCTATTTGAACTATATTTCCATGTGGCATTTTAGCGTCACAGACTAATATTGAATAATGTTGATGAAGAGTAGTGTAATATAATGGAAAAAATAATTAAAAATATGTAATTAAAATGCTGATTTGGGAAAGTTAAAATGTCAGTTTTTTCACACTGAATATTTGGGAGACTTTTTTAGTGAAAAATATGACATTTCAGCTTCTCATTCTGTGCGATGCATTCCAATGGCTTTAGCCAATCTAGGTGAAAACCCCGTAGTGGCTTCTCTAACCTTGTGAAAACATGTTAATTGCTGCTTCCAGAATATTCTTTTTCTGTTTACAACCTCATGTTTGCCGCAATTGAAATTCTGATCCATTGAAGCGTATTATTTGGCATAAAAACAGCCATCATTTTTAACCTTGTTCTCATGTTGTTGTTCGTTTATATGAAAGCTAAGGCTGTGAAATGCTGACAAAACAGATACGATGGACTGAGTCCATGTCAGAGTTGAGATTAAATTAGTTTCAGGTGCCCAGCTATGGGTGAATTTTGAATTGTTTCAATGCCATAATTATAGGCCTGAGTGTGATCACCAGTGGTCATGACTGCGCATTAGCATGATAATCACTTCTAAACCTGAGTACCTGATTTTGTTTTCCAAATACAGCTCTGTTTGTCTGTATTACAGTGACCCTCAAGAATATTGATGACAGACTTGAGCTCTAGTAATTGCTTAACTTGGATGTTTGCAGAACGAAAGGACTAGAACTTGCACCTAAATCTCAATTTTTAAACAAGAATCTTTGATTTTGTCCTTCGAAACAGGGAGTCCATCAGCACTAGGCATCTTGGGAGGCAGTGGTTGGCTTTGGTTCCAGCTGTATAATTAACATTGTGTAATGTGAGCAACACAACAATTTAATTGTGTGTAATGATAGCTGGAGAAGGGAAGGAAGTGAGCTGATTTCATATCAGTTGGTTTCCTGAATTTTCTAATGTGTATCATGGTATGAATACAAGGAATAATCTGTGCAACCTTTGACTAAAACTTTAGCTATTTAATTTTAAAATCTAATTATAACCGTAGATGTTAAAGCAGGAAGTAAATGGGGGGGGGCATCAGATATGCAAAAGATTTTGAAAAACTGTAAAATGCAGATTTAGTTAATGACTGGCTGTTCCCAAGATGTGACTGACAAGATCAGAGGAAGCTTGAATGATTACCAAATTGATTTGGAAAAATGGATTGCTGTTTGTGCACACTGCATTTGGATAATAAACATTTTCAACAAAAATGTTCTTATTACAATCTTCTACAGAGACTTCTTTTTCTCTTTTGGATCCCTTTTGCAATTTTAACCTACTTATCAAGTCTATAACAACAAAATCAAAGATCCAGCTGTTACTTTCTAGAGTTTTGTTATAGCAAAGAGCACGATTTTAGTAAATTGAATTAGAAGTTTATTAGCTTATAAAGAGGTGATATACAGAGAAATATTTCTTAATTAAAAAAAAACAAACACACATTTGAGATGATCGGACTACATGTATATTTTGTTTTGATACCTTAAGATCAGTACGCATAGCTGTTTGTAGAAAGCAGCTGAAAATATTGGCTGGTCAAGGTCTGAAGAGAAACACGAGATGTCACAGATGATTTCTTCTACTCAAACTGACTTTAAGGAGTTGAATCACCTAAAGGGTAATTACATTTGTTTACACTGTCAGCAAATCTTCTGTAGGTATTTCAGGTGAAAGGGTTGTCTCTCTTGTTCTCTTATAGCAGATATGAAAGAGCAGTGCTTTACCAGGATTAGTTTTTGTTATTATATTTAATGTTAAAATTATGATAGCACACAGAGCTAACTATTCATCACTATAACGCCACACTGTGAGGATCCACATAAGCAATTGCAGCCTCTGTCATAGATCTTGTTGGAACTGAGCATAATTAGCTATTATGTATAGTTTTAAGAATATATTTTTGGTTACTGTTAACAATAACATATATATGAACTAAATGAGACGAAAGTATAGAGATGAGAGCAAACATAATAAATGGGCGCAACACATATGCTTAATACACGTCTTTCTGTGAAAATGTAGAATGGATTGTTTGGTTTTTATGTATATAAAAATGCAATGGAAAAGCTTTCCTTAAGTTATGTGCTTTAGTTCTTCAGTGTTACCAAAAAGGCAGTCTAAATTTCAAACCATCTCATATCTTGAAAGTAGAGTGTGTTTCAGTGCTGTGATTGTAACATTTACCCAACTGGAACTTCATGCTTGCTTAAGCAGTAGTTCTTCTGCGTAAGATTTTTATTCAGATTTGTAGTGCAGCTTTTTAACTGGTAATTTATTTAAAAACAATCACAACATAATGATCTTCGAAAAACCTGTCACTGGAAATCATATTCCCATTTTTGAGGTAATACTGTGAGGTTACTACTGAACATTTCCTAGTTTCTTTTGTGCTGTTGTACATTTAATCTGAGTCTTGTGCAAGACAGAAATATTAAAGTGAAGGTTTTTGCCAAAGATTGTTTGAAGGCAATGATTTTCTGACACTGTAAAAAGTTAATAACCAAATTATACAAATTCAATGGATTGCATGTTCTACTAAGCTCTTCCTTTATTATTTCCTAGATGGAACTCTTTGTGCTATCTATTCCTTTGGGGTGAATGATTCTATGTGGAAGATGCTATAAATTTAAAATAGCTGAAAACATCTGAAATATTGAGAGAAAAGCAGATAGGTGTGAAGCTCTATGTGTTTTGATTCATTACTGAACTATGATGTAACATAATGAACTTGCCTGGTTCAGAAATTTAGTTGGGGAAAAACAAAACAAAATCCTCACTGATTTTATTCTAGAACTGTTGTTTTTAACAGAGTGTATTTTACAAGCATTGTTAGTCTTTTTGGTCTCTTGATAGTGTTTTAATAAAATTAAGTGTGTTCCCTCAAAACTGAAATCTTTATTTGTTCTAATGAACTGGATACAACTTGTTTTAAGATACTAAAAAAAGCCCCGAAGATATAGTAAATTGCATATGATACTGCAAATCTAGTATGACATCTGATTTTTGTAGTATCACATGAGCTGATTTCTTTTATATATAGTGATTGTTATATTATTTTTATAAACTCTATGTAGATGCATTGTGAGGGGGAAATCTGTATCTTTAAGTTAGAACTGTTTTCTTTGAAGTACTTGGCTTTTTGTGAATACAATGTATGAAGCTTGTATTGATTCCTTATTGTTTCTATTCAGGGCTAGAGATGTGTTAAATGCTGATTGCTTATTGTGGGACTGATTTTGCGTATGATTTCAGTGACCTTTTTATGCCACTTTCCCTTTAAAGAAGAATTGCTGTAACAGTCAACAGTGCTTCTCAGCAATGGGAATAAAATAAAAAACCAAATAGATGGAACCTAAAAAGCCCTGAGGGTTATATTGGTCTGTAGAGTCCTGGGCAGTGTCATTTGCTAGGCAAAGAGGCAAAAACACTAGTTAGGTTAACAGTCAAATCAAGACAAATTGTAAATGTGAGATTTCTTTATTTTTCCCCTCACTGTAGCTTGTTGGGTTTTGTTTTAAAAGATGACCGTCAGCTCAAATGCTGCCAATAACTCTTCCCAAACAAATCATGTGTTTAATTATCCTTATTGTCTGAAGCCAATGCACAGACAGAACACCATATGCTTCTTTTGACTTGACCTCCTTAGTGGTGGGTGGTTGGATTTTCTGACACATTATTCTTTATATTCTTCTTGTCCAGAGTAATGTTCAGACCCTCTGTCAGCTCTCATCGATTGAGGTTTGAGAATGGAGTCATCGTGGGATTTTTATAGCATTTTAGAAAATTTTCTAAATTGTGGCCTTTCTGTATTGTACAATTTTTATAGAGAGGCAAAGGTGATCAATTGCAGGTGGAAACATTTAAAACTGTTCCTGGTTGTTCTATCCAGCTATCAAAATACCCATTAGGAAAATCATTCATCAGTTGTCATGATTCTAGTTTGGCTTCATTGGCTTTCTGATTAGTTAGGAGTAGCTTACTATCAGGGTTTGAATTTACCAGTGTGTAAATTTAAAAAAAAAAAATCAAGGAAGTATTTTACATATGTTTAAGTTCAGTGATCCTTCTGAGACCCACATGTATACTGAGGGAGTAGAAACTAGGCAAAAATAGTTTTATTATTACAGAAGGAGGTGAGGATGACAACTTTATTTGCATTGATGCTTGTTACAGTTTTGACTACCTTTCTGGGCACAGCCCAATAACAAATGTTTTCAGTTTTGGTTCAGGAGGATTTGTTGCTAACAACAAATGTTCGGTGTTCAGTTGTTCAGTGGTGATTCAGCTTTAGTGTTGATGTATACAGGCCCATCAGCCGGGATTTACGATTTGAGAAGGTCCATTAAGTTTAACTCCTCAAGTTAAGGAGAATAATAAAATAAGCCATTGTCCAGCTTAAAATATATAGCAGAAATATTACATAGCGGTTTATGGACCCTGCTTGGCAGATAGATACAAACTCTTCACCTCACGAACTCTCCTTGATTAAAAACATATTTGAAATCTGTTGTGGGCTAATCTCTGTTTGAATTGGAAGTGAATGTGCATATGTAGCCTGCTAATGCAGAAAGGTGAATTCCCTCACTGAAGGAAAGAGGAAGGATTAGAGCATCCTTTCTCCTGCATCAAGGAATTGCTTAAAAATGAGGATGAAAATGGAGAAAAGTCTGAATGGTTATATGCACTTCTGAATTTTCTGCCAGTGCTGTGGGCAAGTCACAGAGGAAAAAGTACTCTTGGAATTAATTGGTTGTGATGCAAACTCGTGTGTCCTGCAGTTCCTCTGTCATATTATTCTTTTGCAAGTAATGTGAATCTGCCTCTTTGGTGTAAAGTGCACTACCAGTGGAAAATGAAGCTGCTGATACTCTATTTTACTTGAATAACTTGGGATTCACAGAAGGACAGTTTAATGTGATAATCTAGTACTCTTATTATAAAGGGAGTCTATCTGTCTTTTTTTATTTAAAATGGTCCTGGTTTATATCATAAAATCCTTTGAACATTTCATCTGGAGGTAGCTGCAAAGCAATAAGGAAAATTTACATTTTTTTTAACTCGTGTGAATTCTGTTTAAATGTATACATTTTACATGGTGATAACTTTTTGCAGCTTTTACATTTTGAATTAACAACTTCATTTCTTGAAAAAAAAATTTGCAATATATGAGCCTCTTAAAACTTCGTACTGTTGAAATACTAATCAGGATATGAGGTTCCTTGTTACCTTGCCATGCAGTAACTTTCAGTGAGACATTATTCACTGCTTAAACAAAGTTTGTGTATTTAAATTTGCTTTGTCTTCCAGGAAGATGATTCATTCTGTAACTGTTATGATTGCTAAGTTACTTTTAGTATATTTTTATTAACGATACTGTGAAAAATGGGGGAAAGCAGGTTGTAGGAATCTCATCTGTTTTGTACTGCTTCTATTTTTCTGCTTTTGTATAGTGGAATCTGTGTTAAAGCAGGGTTTTCTACTTTTTTAAAAGCATGTTCACAGATAAATTGATTCTGAAATTTACATTTCAAAATAGAAAGGTTTTACCAGTAGATATTATAAAAGATCACATTCAGATTACTTTAAAAGTTTTAGTGAAAACAACTTCAGCTCCTGCTGCAAAGGAATGTTTAAACAAAAATATCTGGACCTTGATTGGACCAGGCCCTGAAATTTTCAAAGCAAACACTTCAGACTTGTGCTAGTATATTAGAATCAGTGAAAGAACAAAAAACATTTTTTGTTTGTACTGATTTTGAAGTGCAAAATATGAACAAGTTGCAATGAAAAATAATTAAAATTCTTTGGTTATTTTTTAAAATTAAAGTAAGGAGGAAAAGCTTTGGAAAGTTCACTCAAAAAGAGTAGCTGTCCTTCACAGCAAATGCTACTAGAAATAAGCAATTTTTTTACAATGCTCCTAATTCTAATAAATAAATGTCTATGTGGAAGACAAGGGCAATAAACAATAATTCTACCAGATTGCTGAAAATTCCTGACAATTTGAATAACAAGATTAGGATAAAAGAATGATTTGTCCTCTTGTTTTCCTAAATATGTTTTTTTTACTGTTTCATCAAGCAAGAAAATTTTTTTGTGATTAGTAGGATGTATTCTTGTGATTAGTAGGATGTATTTTTGTGATTAGTAGGATGTATTCTTGATATGTAAATTATTTTCCTTACTTTACTGCTTTTAATTCCATACAATAGTAAATTTGCAAAACTTCGTGTTGTCCGATTCTTTCAAAATAATCAAATAATAAAATAACTTTATGAATAGCCATAGCTGCAAACTTTGTAACTAAAAAGGCGCACTGAATAAAGTGTTCAAGTAGGACTGATAAAATTTGACCTTGAGCGGTTTCTTTAAGAGCTTTTATTTATAGCATGTCTGCTGTTACCATTTACAGTATATTGCCTTATTCTATATTTGCATGGTTGATTACTTTTCTGCTTCAGATTTTATAACTCATCATAACTTGCTTATAAAAGGTTTTCATTTCACTAAGGAGTAAGGAAGCTAATTAGCTCATGGAGAGTAGTCATCCATGTTAATATATTGTAACACTTCAAGGACACTATATATCCACTTTCAGGCAGTTTCAAGACAGAAAATCAGAGTCTGATTTGTAAACACCATTGCAACTTAGATTTTTTGGCCAAATTATTTAAGACCCTCTTTACACTTCACTTAGTTTGGCATTGTTCGGTGTAAGTATGACTTGTGCGTATACACAACAGGTTTGATGTCTGATAATGCTGCTTGGCCATTCTCATAAGTCTCTATGGCACAGCTGGATTCTGGAACCTCTGTAATATCTCTTTTATATGGACAGAACTCTGGCCACATTTGTGTAATCGGTTTGATGATTCCTCTCCCTTAGCTCCCCGCAGTCGGGCACTGCTGAGCACATTGCTTCATTGTGCCTCATGAATATCTTCTGAACCCTGGAGTCACTTCCCAAAATGCAATGAAAGCGATGTTCAAATTTCCTCAGTAAATGCTGCTATGTGTCTCGTGTCTGTGCATCTGTACTTGGATGCTCGGTGGTTGTATTGTATCAATGAGAGTGGGAGTTTGTACCACAGTATTGGGTTATTGTATTTACAGTTAAGTTTTGCAGAAACCTGCCAAAATTGATATCTAGCCTTTGTCAAAAAAGCTTCAATTTTAAGATGATGAAAATGATTTAAGTGTTAGTATAGTAAGAAGAGTTTTGTTTGACTTACTAGAGGAATTCAGTCTCTTTTCCCTTTGATTGACACTGCAAATAATTTAGCCTGCTATGTATTAGCATAGGAAGATTTTAATTAAAAAGAAAATCTGGGTGTAAGGCAGAAGGAAGACTACTAGGTCACGTGATACTACACATATCATAGCTTGGAAGGTACCTGGATATTATAAATCAAGCATTGTCTAAACAAATACATGTTTTGTACGTCCCTGTGGGAATGAAGTGCAGATCAGTGCAGGCATTGTCATTGCTGACTTGGATACTGCTTTACTTTACAACATGATTTGATGCATTACCGAAAGGATCTGAACTGATTGTAGAGGCAATGCAGAACTTATTTTTACATCTTATGTAAGAAAAATAAAGAAACCTTCTTGTAATAGAACTGCCAGATTGAATTGACTGGCATGTTGACAACTTCCTAACCCGCTGGAGAGTAACATGCTCTTCCTACACCTACTGACTCTATGTAAGTCTCGGTGTGGAAGCTCTCTGTCCATTAAGCACTCTCTTTCGTATCAACTGGTAAATTGATTAACATTCTTGATGCAAGTGTAACTGGAATTAATACATGAGGCTTGTTACTGTCTCTGACACATGACATCATGGTAATCACTGTAGGTTTTTTTATAATGGGAGTAAAAGTTTTTGAGTAACTGATCACATAAGTGACTGAATTAGTACTTACTATAGTGTATTCTTACAGATTTGAACATCTATTTAATTGCATTTTGATAACTTTTCAGCAAGGTACATATAAAAAACGAGCCATTTGCTGTGGAACCTTTATTTTGTAGCACAGATGCTTCAGCTGAAACTTTTGTTTTGTTTTGTTTGTTATTCTTTTTTTTGTTAGAAGGTGCATGCTGGGTAGGTTTTTGGTGGGAACTAAGGAGGAGGAACCCTAGGGATGGAAGAATAGCATTGAAATGGTTATCACCGGTATGGGCTGTAAACTTACCTGTTACAAACACATTAGTGAATTTAGTACTGTTGCCAGTGAGACATTCCTCATTTGAGTAAGAATTTGAATATCCCCCTCTTGGATAGAGGGCATGTCCGACTGCATCAGGCATCTGTTCTGGCTCTTACTGTTTTCCTAAATGAATATTTGTGTGCAATGTGTTGTTGGAAACCAAAACCTTATGTCTGTGTGTCAGGAGGCAGTCATTCTTCCTGTTCTCATTTGATGAACAAAGAGGGCGAGAGTTTCAAAAATGCACTTTGGTAACGGCAGGAAGTATAAATCAGGCTTATAATGTGGCAAAACACTACGCCTTCTCTGCTTGCCTTGCTGTCTTTCAGGAGTGCCAACTCTGTGGCTGGTTAGCTTTTCTTTCTCTGTGGGGCAGATCCATTACTGTAAGTGTTTAGCTGATTTGCAATTTGAAGGAAGACTCAACTGTCTGCTGTTCATATGGAAAAGTCATAAAGCTTTTTCTGATTTTGTTGTCTCTGATGCATCTGCCTTTAGAGGCAGCCAGCCGTACTGCCACAGAGCTCTCAAGTAAATTACAGCTTGCTTTTTTAAATACAGTCACCTTAGTTCAATATGTCCTATTTCCAGTTGTGGAAATGGCCTGTGATTTAATACATTTGTCAGCCTGCTTGATTGATAAGACAAATAATGTCTCGCCATGCTTTCATACCGCTTTTTATGTTGGAAGTACTGTTCTTTTTAGTAGTCAGTAAAGGGCTCTTCTTGAGGGAGAACAGCAATATTAACTGAGAATTCCTTTGTCTTTCTTTCTGTGTGCTGAAGCACTCTTGGGCTGCTGTTCAGTTTGTAAGGGTTTTCATGCAATTCTGTCCCATGTCGCGCCCCCCCCCCCCCCCGCTCCCCCGAAAAAAAAAGAGGGGGGCATATTACACAACAGACACAGAATTTTTTCTTATTTTAGAGAGTCGCAATTTTTTAAGTAGAGTCTCAGACTATCTTAACATGCTCAGTAGCATGTAGTGGCAGGCTACATGAAGTCAGAAACTGCAGAGATCATCAGGAATGCAAACTCACTACTTTAGGTAGGTTCTGGTTCCTTTGACAGCCACTCAGTTCATTTCAGCAAAGAGACACCTCCAGGGGGTTACAAAAAGTCGTCTTTGATATTATAGTTGCTGTAGCTCCTTTTTCCAGTGCAACATTAATGAAGGTGGATGTACATGCATATCATCTCACAAAGTACTCTTCTATGCCCATCTTCTGCTACTGCCCAAACATATGTAAATAAAACCTTCTGAATTCCCATATCAGTGTATGTGCAGCTTTGGTCAAGACTGCATTGTATTTAGATGCTCTCAACAATGTTAAATTGCTTCTGCGGCCTGGTTGGTGGATCTTAAATAGTTCTTCAAACTTCTGAACAATGAATTGGGTATTTTCAGTGATTTCTTGCTGTGATAATACCAGTATCTTGACCAGGAATCCTACTTGATTGTACTTTGTTTTAAGATCTATGTACATGTGCATGCTTGCACACACACACACACACACACACACACACACACACACACACACGTATATATGGGTTTCAAAAGTACATTCTGATTAAAGGTTAGGTGGCTGAGGTACCTCTTTCAATATTGATCCATCTGTTTTCTTTTTGAGTGGTTTATGGTGAAATTTATGATAGCCAAAGATAGCAGAACATTGCTGATTCTATAGGGGTCCACTTTTCGACTCTACCTCATCTACCTTTTTAGCAAAATGAGTTTTTTTTAGTAAAAAAACTAACATGAACCAAAAACCTAAGAGCTGTTGATGGTTTTAAGAACACTGAAGCTGAATATCCATAGAATGGCATAGGTTGTGTTTTCGTTCAGAATATTTTTTATTTTGAATTACAATATACTGATCTTTCTGCCAGTACAGGTAATTAACCTGCAATTCAGACTCCTTTTGCTATGTCAGTCAAGCTGAGATAATCTGCAAAATACTTTTGTAAATGGAAACTACAGCATGTTTTCTTGTTCCTTTACTTTGATGTCCCTTTTTTTTATCCTAAGGGAAAACTCTCTCTGCTGTTAAAATCATGTGTCGAAGTACATTAACAGATTAGACCAGACATACAAAACCCAAAATTTAGAAACCAGATGTATACTTACTAAGATGTTCAGAAACTCCCTGCTGAGTTTAGAAAATTGGGATCTGGTTTAAAACTTGGCTTATGAACTGTCTAAATTTGGAGCAAAAATCAAATGATGTCATTAAAAATGTCTGTGGCTAAGAGGAGAATGGACTGAGTTTGTAACTTAGGCTAATGCCTTTTTGTGATGACATTTTTTTACAATAGTTTAATAGGAGAACAGTAAATCTTGCAGAGGAAGATGAGTAGGCTGCAAAAATGAAATTACATCTCTGGTCAAAAACTTGCAAACCTTCACAGTTTGATTTGAATTTTTAATTTTCAAAATACAGTGTCAACTCTCAAGTGAGCTTGTCTAAATTCTAGGCTCTGCATATTTAGGAGAACAGCTTGCAACAAGAAAAAAAAAATTGAGAAAACAAACTACTGAATGAGTTGACATACTGTTAATTTTCCAAGAAGTCCTGAGCATCAAGCCAGCTAAAATATTTAGGTTTTCACTTCTGGGATTTTGCTGAATCTACTAGAGTTTAAATGAAAATGACAAAGAATTAATGCTTTCAGTTCTCAAATGATTTCTTAACAAGAATGCTTTTATATGAAGTATGAGGGCTAGTTATTTTTATTTGATCTTCTTGGCTTCCAGAGCAAAGTATGGAAATGAATCACCTTCTCACTTTAATATAAAATGATGTATCATTCTTCAATAAAAATATGACTATGTGCTGAAACTATCAGAGACCAAATGTGTTTGACGTTTGCTACCACTGCTGTTGAAGAGGGATGTTTTATTTGTCAGAGGATGGATGTATTTTGGGGTTCTTCCATCAGCTATATAAGGTCAACAATGTGCTGTCTGAATTCCTTCCTCTGTTTTGTCAAATTACACTAGGTTTCAACATAAGGGAAAGGAAAGAGACACTCATAATACTTAGAGTATTATTACTTATTACTTAGAAACAAATACTTTTTCGTGACACATCACTGATCTCTGTGACCGTTTCTTTCATGCTATTAGGTTCAGTGTTTTTCTTTTTATCATAACAATGATGGAAGAAGTGGTTTGATGCTTTTTCACAAAGAATCAGTTAAATTTCTTTAGGTTTTAGAGAAACCTTTGAACAATAAAACATTAAATGGTTAAATATGTTTGAAAATATTGGCTACACCATTGACTTTTTTTTTTTTTAATACATGAGGTGTATCAGTCAGTTTCTCGTATGTAAACATTTCAGAAAGACTGCCTTGAATTTCTGGAGAATGCTTCCATAGTCATTTGCAATTTTTGATCCTCTCCTCCTTGTGAAGAAGGCAATAGAATTTAAAATATAAATGGGACTTTATATTATATAAATTCCTTCTCCTTGCAAAATCCTACTTTTTGATGAAAAGATTTTACTAATATTTATATAAACAGAAGTGAAGAAAAAAAGCCTTCAAATAGTTTCAGAGTTGGGGGGGGAGGGAATTATCAAACTGGAGCTAAGTCAAAACTTAAATAAAAATAGATTCTTAAAGTTAGTCTTGTAGGCTCGTGCCTAAGTACTTAAGAATGTAATTTGATTTTTCAGAGTTCTTGAATGTTTTTAAACTCTTGATGTCTTCAGGGACATTTGCTCTTCTAAAACTGGGGTATGTGGGTGACCACTACTGGTGGTATTACAAGAACCTAAGAAGCATTTTCTCCTTCGGAAGTACATTTCAGTATGAGATAAACTTTGCTGCTCCTGTTTTTTGGTTTTAAGCAATAAGTATCTCAGCAGTTGATCAGTGCTTTGAAATACTACCTATGTCAAAGACATAACTCCTTTTAAAAAAAACTGCTAAATACTGTCAGGGATGTTTAATTTATTTTAAACTACAGGGAGTCATAAAACTGATCCTAAAAGACCAAAATACACATTAATCTCCAAATATGGGAAAAGTGCTAGTTCTATTAGTATTAGAGATGTAAATGTTTTAAAAGACTTCAGTTCTTACAAAGAATGATTTTTACTTCATTTTACTTAATTAATTAGAAAAAATCTGTTAGGGCAGTGGTTATAAATATGATTACATTTTTACTTGTCTGAATAATGTTTTGACCTAACAAAAAATCAGTAGTATGTTTTTGAAGGATGGGTTTCAGGAATCAGATATCTTTAAAAATAGTCTCCTGAACTCAGGTATGTCTGGTTGAAGTAATTGTGAGAAGCTGCCTACTTTGGATCAACCAACTAGTATTCCTTAAAGGAATTCATGCTTTTGAGGTCTCAAATAACATAAATTTAATACCATTACCCATTCTCTGGGCGTTGGAAAAGTGAACTAGTTTCTAATACTTCTATAGGAAACAATTTCACAGTGCCACAGGTGGGATCCTATATTTTGAATGTTCTTTGTTCAAAAGCTGCTGTGATAAGTTATGAAAATAAAGGTTTATTTCCATACATATCATTTTAAGTTTCTTAAAAAATAAATTAGTGAATTACCTTTTCTATTTTGAGGTATTATATTAATCGTAAATTAAAGGTGTTGTAACAGCCACCTCCTCAGAAAGTATCATCTCCTCATTAAGTGATTTTTATTAGTAATTCGTAACAAAAAATTATAGTTTTCATTCCTTTACATTCTAAAGCTGCCATTTCAGTTAGCCTCTAAATTTCTTGTGGTTTTATGACAGAGTTTTAATTTGCTGTGGAATTACAAAAGTCCTGTAAATTTCTGTTTTCTTACTATCTATCTAGATTAGGTAGACAGAAGAATCTTAATGGTAGACAGAAAAAATTTCATCTCTGCATATAAGCAGAGAATTATATTTGCATATAATTATATATAAGCATAAAATTGTATTTGTGATTTTTTTGCATTATAGAGTTTGCTAGGTGGAGATGGCACGGAAGTGTTGTGCTTCTCCCATTTGTCTTG
The DNA here is from genome assembly GCF_036370855.1 of Dromaius novaehollandiae. Taxonomy (NCBI): domain Eukaryota; kingdom Metazoa; phylum Chordata; class Aves; order Casuariiformes; family Dromaiidae; genus Dromaius; species Dromaius novaehollandiae. The sequence goes on along the minus strand of NC_088098.1, from coordinate 148,243,457 downwards.
CTCCTAAAGTAAATTGTTCCCTGCAGGACTCTGCTGTTCCTTACAGCACCAAAATCATGAGACCGCTGTTTGTGATGTGTATTTTGTAGTAAATATAGGAAGAGAAATGATCTCTGCCAAGAATCAGAGCTTTTTAAGTAGAGGGAGGAAGACCTGAGTTCATCCTACCCGAGTGGCTTGAGTCCAAACTGTGGGTGCCATGGGTTCTCTCTGTATTTCCTGGAGAAATACAGGCTCTGCCTCAGAGAAGTTTAGCTTTCTTAAACAAGTAGGAAAGATGGAGAGACGTGTTAAAGTTTCTACTCCCTACCTTGTAGCACAAATACAGACAGGAAGGGAGGCCTGATGCTGCAGCCCAGCTCTGAGACTATCCACTGCTATAGATGGTCTCAGTAAAACTTGCATGTCCTTCTGTGGCTCGCCTGTCCTCTCCCATTTAGACTAAAATTAACAGAGATCTGTATAACCTGCCACCACTCATTCATTTTGGGGAGGGAATGTACCTTTGGGAATACCATTTGCATACTTGAGAGTGTGGCATCTACACTAATGCAATTTCATATTTAGCTGCTAAAATGTTATGTAACCTTAATGTAACTGGTTTGATTTCTTTGAGTTGTCATTGCCAAGCAAGAATGTCCTTCATGCCAGAAACTCCAGAAATCTTTCCTGGCCATCTCAATATTGCTGACTAAAGCAACAAGTGTTGTTTCAAATAGCCCTCTGGATTCAGTTGTTAGTGTGCTGTGCCTAGCGTTGTGTTGTGGGCCAGCATCTGTGTTCAGGGTTTGTTGGCACAAAAGCAATAACCATTTGGCTGTAGTGAAAAAAGGAAAAGAAGGTTGGCAAGGGGAAACATTTTTGAGGTAGTGAACTATGTTTTTATTTTTCTGTCTTCTAAACACAGGGCATTTTAGCTAATTATGTTTTCAAAACATAATCAGAACAGTACATCCCCACTACAGAAAAAGAAAATACATGTAAATTGAAGGAACTTGGAGGAAATGCAGCATAATCAACACAGGAAAGCTGAGTGTATTTCTTTTTTTACTGCATGCACTACTGTGTTGTATTCGTAACGACAAAAAGAGATACAAATTGCTTGTAGAAAGTCTGCTCGCCTAACATTGCAGTACGAAGAGCTAAGGATGGAGAGGCAGCTAACAAAAAAGATATTTCTATGGATGTGACTGTCAGGTTGAGATATGGATGACAAAATATTAAATCACTTAAGATACTCTAGTCAATGTCTGTAGATCAGCTAAAAGAAAGTGATGATGAGCGGGAGATTTGGGGAAATGATCAGTAGGAAGAAGGAAAGGTGCACAAATTAAAGATGCTTAGTTTGCTGAATGGTGAGGGTATAGGAGGCCAGATATTGACAAATAGGTTTTAGTGTTTTCTTCTGCACTTTGGACTCTGCAACACTCTCCTTTCAAAGAATGTGCGTGCATGTATCTACACGAACAGAATTTTGATCAAAATTTTGGTCTTGCAGGCATTGACAATATCATTAAATTAAAACTTAGGTTGGAATGTGTTTGGAATGTTTGATATATTGTCAAATTCCACTTTTTCTTACAAAGAGAGGGCTTTAAAAAGACATACCTGTCCTTTTGCAAGTTGCCACTCCTTTCCTGCTTTCTAGAAGAGAGGATTTGTGGGCATCTGTTTCAAGAGAGGATTCAAAATCACGTTGTGGTGCTGAGCAATGGGGATTCCAAGGTCGCTCCTGTCCATGGCTACAGCGAGCTGCAATACCCACTCAGTGCCTGCCTTGCATTCCTCTCTGGTGCAGCTCACTCTTCCCCCTGTGCACTGTGTAGATCCCGAAGTGCCTACTCAGGGGGCAATGTGCCAGGCCATGCCCTCGTAGGCTGAGTTTCAGGTGCTGCACAGCTGAGCATTTCCTGTCCCTTGTTGGATCAGGCTGTAGGTGTTTGCTTCCAAAAATAACCCAGATCATCTTTTTTCTCTCTAGAAAAGTTGATTGCGTATCAACGAGAATTTCACGCTTTGAAGGAACGTCTTCGTATAGCTGAGCATCGGACTCTGCAACGCTCTTCTGAGCTGAATGCTATCTTGGAGCAGTTCAGGCGTGCAGTAGCAGAAACTAATGGGAGTAAGAATGCACTGAATAATTTTTCAGGTACAAACTGTGATTGAGCCTTTTTTTTTAAAAAAAAAAAAAACTCTGGACTAAGAAATGGTATCCAGAAAGCTGAATGAAACTGTTCAGGGGTGCAAATAGCTCAGTTATGTAAAACTTTGTATCTCTTTTACTCTTTTCTTTTTTTTCATTTTCCAATCCTAATGATCCACCCACTCTTCATTCTTACGTCTTTAGGGACTGAATACTTACTCTGTGCCTAGCTGCAAAAGTTTGGAACTTCTGGTTACTTGTTTAACATACTGCAGATATTTTGACAGTAATTTACATCACTTTTTAAACTGACTTTGAGGAGGAAAATGAACAAGGAGTGTTTAAGAAAGTGATGAACTTGAAGCAATTAACGTATGTTCAAAAGTCAGCTGGAAGATACAAAAACATATATGCTATCTAAAGTGTTGGTTATGATTTGCAAAATGTAAAGGTAACACTCTTTTTAATGACTAGTGATTAAATATTAAATTTTTTTTTTACCCATTTTTGAGGCTGAAACTCAAGTTTAGTAGAAGCTGTGTTTGGCAATATTAGAAAATACCTTAGCACTACTCCTCAGATTGTTGCAATTAACATTTTAATTCAGTCCTGCTACTTTAGTCGCTTTGATTTTTTTCTAGGTGGAAAATCAACAACAATATGTATAAACTTTCTGGCCAGAGGTCTGATTTGGTAGTTTGCAAAAACATCGGTGTACTGGCCTAATGAGAAAAATAGCCAAAGTTGTTGGGTTTTTTTTTGAACTACCTTATTGGATCAAATTTCTTAAATCTGTTGTCTGGTTGTATTTGTGCTATGGATGTGTGTATATTTTTCATCTTCTACAGAAAAAAATCTTTCCTGAGGGTTATAATTATAGGCTTTCTATGCTGATATTAATAATGAATTGCTCTGTGTGACATTAATGGTCCATCCATCTTGATCTCTGCTAGTCCTCTGGACTTCCAGGAATGGCATGGATAAAAGTTACATTTAAGATAATCTGTGACTCTCTTCTTTCTCTTCTGTGTGTATGTTTCTGCTGTTAAAGCAAACAACAGTATACCGAGGCATGGAAATTTGATACTGGATTTATGATTAAGCTATTGTCACATTTATTTCTAAAAATGTGTTAGCTTGATTATATACTATATATGGGCATAGGGAGTTGAAATTTCTGATTCATGTTTTTAACATTCTACCCCGTCTGGATCCCATCTGCCTATAGGGCATTCTCTTTTTTCCATTTCCAGTCATGATGGGAAGTCAGCTGAAGTCAGCTCACGGATATCTCTTCATGTGAATAAATGGCAGCAATTCTGACATTTTCTTTGCTTTTCAACCACATGGAATTCAAATATGTACAGATACCTTTTGGGCCTCAAGGATGTCTGATACAGCATATTTTTAATTTGATGGTTTTGGGTCAGATCCTCTTTAATTTTATCAGTGCTGTTTCAGTAATCTTGAATTAATTTAACTGAATTGCTTTCATGCTTGGAATTTACTATTAGGTAGATTTTACTATGTTCAGTGTATCTAGGTATACGTAATACTGTGTAGTATTTGCAGTGTTTAAATCTGGAAGAAACCCAGATTGTTTTACATAAGTCATTATTCATTCACACAAAGAGCTGTCATATTTTGAGAGGATTTTAGGATGACTTTTGCATTTGAAGCTAAAGGAAATGTTAGCAGAAAAAGTAAAACTGCCCATGATGGAATCTATCAAAATTAGCATCTCTACTTATGGCACATGTTTACAAAGTGTTTTTCAAGATCAAAAGCAGTTGGGAACTTTGTTTCATCTGCAAATAGAAAAAAAAAAAGTCTATCTTTGAAGAAGTTATCTTCAGAATCTGCAATGAGAGACTTCTATGGAATTATTTTCCTCACTTCTGCAGAACTCAGATTTTTCTTGGGAACCTTGAGTCTACTTTCTGACCTAAACCTGATGTTATTAGGCTCATAAGTTCTCAAAGGTCCATATGCTGTAGTGCTTTTCATGTCTGAAAAAAGAATTGTTTTGCATTTGATGTAAGAAAATTGGCATATATTGCAGGGGAATTTAAAAACTATTATTTGCAACTTTATGAGAGCCACCTGGACATTTTCAGAGTCAGTATACTCTAATAAACAGCAAGGAATGTCTTAAATATTCTGAATGGACTAAATTAAATTTATACTAATGTCTATTTTATTGGAGACATACTCAAAGCCTTAATATATGGTACACTTAATGCTATTTTTGTTTTGTATCTGATGTTAAATGTATTCTCATATGTAGTTGTAGTTTTGAAGTTATTTATTTGCTGTTTAAATCTCTACATGGTGATGAGCTCTGTAAGTGTAAGTACAAAATAAGCTGGATAAATAAGCCTCCCATTTTTATCCATTGGAAAATAAGTAAATGGAACATTCTTTACTTCTGTGATTACACAATGTAAGTTGTACATGATCAGCTAAATATTAACTGTATCCACAGCAAAGTTACTGGGCGGAAAGCAATCTCCGCCATAGTTTATTTTAAAAATTAAAACCGGAAAAGACTTCCGTTGTACACAAAACTTGATGTGGCATTAAAATGCATCATTTGTTCTGTTTTTCCATTAGGATCAAGCTTGGATTGGTGCCTGAGTTACCACTCCATAAAACTTACTCTTTGCATTTTCTACATTACTGATTTCATGTATGTTTGCAGATGAGACACTGAAATTGTTAAAAGAGCTAACAAGCAGAAAATCTCTTCAAGTGCCAAATATCTATTACCATTTGCCTCATTTGTTGAAAAATGAAGGAAGCCTTCAACCCTCTGTGCAAGTTGGCCTTGGAAGGACAGGAGGTATGCTGATATGAGGTTTATTTTATGTTTTGTATCTGGAGGACTTTTTAGTTTTTTGTTATGTCATTTACTGCATTACTTGTTAGATCAAGGACATCTCATTTTGTTTGTGTGATATTGATATCTCTTAGAATTCGCACTGAATCCAAGATGAAAGGAGTTTGGCTTCAGTTTTGCTCTTTTCTGCATAATCTCGATCTCACCCCACCCTGTGTTAAGGTACACATTAAGAAGCATTTAGTTTGGGTGAATTTTTGTAATTAAGTAAAAGGCAACAAAGCACAGAAATATTACAGAGTCTGAACTGCTTATTGGACATATCCCTTTGGCTTTTCAGATGTGTGAGACAACCATGCATGGATATAATTATCTTAGAGTGGGTGTTTATGCTGTTTTGAACAATATATTTCAGTGTATAACTTAGAGTTGGGAGCACAAGGATAATCAGATGTAATTGCATCAATAAAATGTGGACATCGGAGAAAAAAATCAAAAAATTCAGTATTGTGCTGCAGTACTGTTGATCACTTTTCTTTTTAATCCTCACAAATTCTGAATTTTTGTCATTAGGATAGCTCCACTGAATCCCACTCTTGGAGCTCTAGCAAAAAGATATGGTAAAGCCCAACCAAGCTCATGTATCTTGAAGCATGTGTGTGTGTGTGTCTCTAGGCATGAAGGCTCCACCTATGAATTCTTGTTTCTCTGTGTGCCATCTGATTTGAACGGCTCACGTTCTTGTCATCTAAACCCCCTTTCTTTTTAATTTTTTCTTTTTTCTCCTCCTTGCTATTGAAAGAAGCCTTAGTTATTCCTAGCTTGTATGTTTTTTCTTCACTGCAGTAAGTTTGATTCCTCCTTGCTTTAACATAAAGCATGCCTGTGTGTCAAATATGGACTTATGCCACAGGGCTGTCTTTCTGACTACAAACACTGTTTATTTCAATGCTGTTAATCAGGAAGGAAAAGGCTCATAGTCCTTTCTTATTTTAAACAAATCCTGTATTATATCACACTGGAAATATATGACAGAAGTTTGAAATTACAAAATAGAAAATGGAATCAGGTTTATTTAAATATATATATATATAAAAAAGGAGGAAATTCTGAGTTAAATTTGCTCTGCTATCTTCCCCTTCCTGGTCATTGTGCTTTTGGGGTAAGTATTTGTTTCAAAAATTCAGAGCTTGTTATGTGAAGTTGCTAAGTGAAGCAGGTTCTATAAGGACTGCTCACCAAAATTGTTAATATTTCTTTGATTTTTGTGTATTTATGATGTGGTAAATAATTTCACACAGATGACTTAATGCACTGGTGTCAACCTCCCTTACTGCTTCGTGCAGTCTGGTTCATCCTTTTATTGCCCATCTGCCAGCCCTGGGTGCAGTGTGGGGTGCAAGGGAGAAAAGACTTAGAGGAAGTTAAGGAACGTGAGAATTGAATGGTCGTGTGAAAGATAGGGTGACTAGTACTGTAGTTGGGGCCAGAGTGCTTTGCACTGGAGACACTTTTACTGGGGATAAGAGCTTTCCGTGAGGGGTTTTAGGGCTATCCTGATGACCTAGACTTCTGTGTGTCCAGAAGAACTCAAATCACATGCAAGGGAAGTAAAGGAGTTTTTCAGCCGTGTCACTTTCAAATGCTGCTTCTAAGAATTTAAAAATACATACTTGTGTGGGGAAACTGGGTTGTGGAGAATGGTTATGGCTTTCTGAAGATAAAACTAAGTAAGGGAGGCTAATGAGTCTGTAAGTCTTGGTGCAGCCTTACCTGATTAATATCACGGTTGTTGATTATTACCTATGCAATAGTCTGGCATGTCTAGGATTGCTTTCTTTCTTTCTTTCTTTTTTTTTTTCCTTCTGTGTTTGCTCTGAGCATTGGTGATGATTGTTAATCATGTTCCTGATGTTGCTGGTATATTTTTAAACTAATTTTAATTACTGTGTTATCTCAGTCTTTTAACTCTTTGCATTTCTGAAGCAATGCTATATTAGGAAGCAAGATTTTTTTTCTATCTTGTGTATTAAATTACTGAAAGCACATTTCTGGTTTTGTTTGATTTCAGTTTCCATTGTAATGGGAATTCCTACAGTGAAAAGAAAAGTCAAGTCTTACCTTACAGAAACTCTCCACTCCCTTATTGATAAGTTGTCCCCTGAAGAGAAGCTGGATTGTGTTATGGTTGTCTTCATAGGAGAGGTAATCACTTTAATATTTTTATTCTGTTTCTAACCTGCCTTTAATTAGAAGTACAATTCCTTTTGGGAACTGATTGGGTCGTTGACTTCAATATGTAGAAAAATGACTGCCTTTCCCTTCTGTGTTGTTGAGATAAATAGTCCTGATGGGCCCAGCCCTTTCTATTTATCAGAGGAATAGTGGACACAGATTCAGTGGACTGGTTATTTTGCAGATCTTCTGATGCTTCTACCTAGTGACTGAGAGATGTGCGAGTCATCTTGTTCCTTTAACAGCAAAATAATGTCCAAGGAACTCTATGGTGTTGTAGGGATGAGTCTTCCTGTTCACGTCATGCTAATGCTTAGTCCTGATGCATCAGATGGATGATGCAGTTGGAGGTGTTAGGTACAGGTTGTTGTGGTTTTTGTTTTGTTTTGTTTTTTCTTTTTTCTGGACAGTCTGGACATTTTGAAAGTCTAGACAGTTTTGTTTTGTAAGTCCAGTCCTTTTGCATGGATTAATTCAAACAGTGTTCAGCTGGACAGTGTGGTCAATTTGGTTCTGATGTAGCTGAAATCTTAAGGAAAATTTATTTCAGAGATGACTTTTTTGGCTGGTGGGAACTGCATATACTTGTTTTGGTCTGTATGCTTTTACTCAAGTGTGTGACTTGGAATGTGGGAACTTTTTATAAATGTTTGACTTTCTTCCATGTAACCATATAGTGCTCTGTTGAGACAGTATGAGTCTCACAGATGAAAATGTAGATTCTCTGGGTATGTATAACTGTGAAAGCCATTTTAATCATGTGAGCCAGTGTCCATTCAGGAATGGCTAAGTGTAGACAGGCAGATAGGCATGCTGATACTTCTACGATTAGCACATTTTAAAGCTTTCTTTTAGAAGTTTAAATGGTTTTTAGCTGTACCTGAGAACTGACTCTAGTGGTCTTCTAATATATATTGCATTGTTTTCTTTTTCCTGCCAGTCAGTCAAAACCTATGTGTCTGAATAGATGCTGTTTTCTACAGAAAATGTTCTTAAAACATCCGCTGGTTGAGAATATCAAGAGATAACATTTTTACCATATTTTATATTTTCTTAAGTTCAGTATCTTATAGTTTGTTTTGTAAATGCTACAGGAAACTCTTTCAATTAATAAAGTGGCGCAGTAAATACTTTGTCCTGATCTATACTGTGATTTTCTGAGTTACGCTGTGCTTTTCAGCTTCCTTCTGTATGTTGAAACATGTTGGTTTATTGAGCGCTTTCTCCCGCTATTTTAAGGAAAGCCTATGGCCCTGGTATAGCTCTGTTTGTTCTTAAAACAAAAGTCCTTTTCTTTGTTTAAAATAGCTTTGACTGCTGGGGCTTCTTAGCCTAAAATGCGCTAGACCATTGCTATCATTAACATGTACATTAATGAAGGCTTAATAAAAAATATATTAGAACTCTGATCATCTACGCTTGTATTCAAATAGCAGCAAAATTTTCTGAAACGTGGTAACGGCCTCTGCTAAACAATTGTGCAGTTAAAGTGCAGAAACAAATGGTCAAAGTGTGAGGTTATGTAATTTTGCCAGTAAGCTTTAAACTGCTATCTGCACTTTGTCTATAGGCTGTACCAACAAAAAGAATAGCAAGACTTTACAAAAGTATTTTTTAGAAGGGAATTATACAGAAAGTGGTATTTTGAAAGGCTCATACTAGCATTTTCTTACTGAGTCTATTTGAGAAATCAAGTTGACAGTGTTTTAGAAGCATTGCTAGGAGCCACAGTCACGGATTATAATCTCTTTGGGCTAAACACCCTACAAAACTTTTTTAATCCTTCTTTTCCCCAGCAGTTCCATCCCATTCCTCCTTCGTAAATTTGACTTTTATATGGAAAAGAAGTTGAAAATTAAGGCTAATCACCTATGCAAACAGTATGAATAGTATAAACAGATGAGCTAGTAAATACAGATGCATTATAGTTGCTGAAGAGATTTGCATATTCATTTACTGTATGGATATTTCTCAGAAATGTAATTATACACAGTAAATTTCCATACTGGAATTTCAAGGAATTCTAAAATATCTGGATTGATGTGATATCTAATCACCAATTTAAATAATTACTAGAAGTGCTTAACAGTAAACTGTGCAACTGTGCCAGTAACTGACATATGTCTGTTCTCCAATTTGTTAAAAATAATTGCATTGCAGAATAATGTGCAGGTATTCATTAGGATGACTAATAAATAGGCATGATTCATTATACTTCTATCCTAAAATCTTTTTACTCCCTTTCACTATGTAGCTAGTTCATAGGCTTGTCAGATGATTTGAACCGATGATTCAAATATCACAAATATACTTTATATGAGAATTTCAGAATAAACGATAAGCTCTAGGTTTCAGTAGCTGTGAACGCCAGATTAAAATGACTGTCTCATATTTGTACGTAATAGAGATTGTAATTAATATGGGAATCATGGTTCTGAAATACTCTACAACATCATAGTTGAACAACAGATGTAATAGAAATGTATACTACTGAATATGAGAGAAATTAAAATACTTTTCTGCTTTCTAAATAAGATTTCTCCCTGTGGAGAGATCTTGGTTCCCATGAAGAAAATAGACTTATTCCAGAGATATTTCTATCACAAATAATTGTCTGTCCACTTCATTAATCAGGAGCTGATTTAGCTGATTAATCAGAGCTAATCTTAGCATAGTCTTTTATACAAGCAGTAATCAATGTATACTGAAAAACTATGAGCCCTTGATTTGACCGAACATATAAGAAAGGCAAATCATTTCAGAAAGAATCAGAAGATGCTTCAGCTATGCAAAATCATTTTGTTAATAGCATATGCTACTGATTACATCTGATTAGGCAATAATTTAACAACCATTTGTTCTTGGAGCGCTAGTCCATGTGTTATACTTCTTAAATATTGCTTATTCAAATCTTACTCCATTGGTTCACATACATACCATTCAGCTAGGCTAGAATAACCTGTGAGCCTTGAATATCTTTCACTACTATTTTATCAGCTCTTTCTGTAAATAGTGGCTGCTTAATTAAAAGATCTTAATCTTCAATAATGTTTTCTCTGTCCTCCTTCTGTGGAGAGTAGTTTTTTTCTTTATTACTTTGGTGGAAAAGTTTCTGTACTGGTTGGGTCACAGTGTGACACAAGCACCCAACGAGATCTCATCCTGTGCACTGGTATGAACAAAACATTAGTAAATTAATCACTGAGTGCGCATACTGAATCAAACCTGGCTGAACCTGATTTGAAAGTATTAACATTAGAGTACAGTATGGAAAATTACTCCAGCAAAAATAAACAAGCCTGGATTTTTTCACCACTCCTTGCTCTGGGCCTGAACTATAGATCTCTTTGATCAGCAGACCTCTTGATAGAAAACAAAGGAGTATTTCGTCTCTCTTGCTCTCAACCCAGATATATTTATATCATCCTGGCTACAGAAAAGACTGTTGAGCCAAACTATACATCATCTTCACCAGGAACTTTTAAAGGCCTACACAGATGATAGCCCTTGCTTTGGACATCTCATTCAAAGCTGATCAAGATGAAAAAGCACAGCTTCTAGATATACTGCCAACTTTTATATCTGGAGGGGTAGCTTGGGCTGTCAGTGAGAATTGGAGAGATTTATTCAAGCTGCTGTTGGAATCCCAGCTTCTATCGCACCCAAGCTGAATGAAGAGTGTAGATTGCTGTTACTGGGCATCATCATAGGATTTTGCACTCATCTTTTCATGGCAGTGACTAGCAAAAGTGTAAATGGAATTAATACCAGCGATACAGTCTTTCTTAGATCTCATGGGAGGTTCTTGACAGGAGTTTGAAACTTGCCATGGGCCTGAGACAAATTTAATAACTTCAGCAGAAAGATAAAATTCAGAACTGTGCCCTTGTCTCAAGCCCTACATTTGCATGACTGAAATGCAAATCTTTATAAAATTCCTTCTGAGATGCACCTGGGCAATAATATCTGATGTTTATGGTAAGGGAACATTACTGGTAATGGTCAGAGTTGTGTTTTATCTCTCTGGTAGCATCCAGAATTTCTGTGAGATTGAAAGTAACACTAACAACCTATTTCAGAAGTTTTGTAGCAGGTGATTTCATACCTGGGTGTTTGACTGGATTTACACTGTGTTAATCAGAGTTTTGGACAACATTATCAAATTTTGCTGCTGTGGTCTGCCTTGGCCTGAAGATACATGTATTCTTCTTCTTTCCAGATGCTGCAAACCAGGCTTCATGGGTACACACAAAGCTAGTCAAAGGCTGTCACTATGTCACTTATTTATGTCAATATTATGTCACTAACATAAATTCCATTTGGGTGTGCTGATTTGCTTTGTTCCTTGATTTTTGTTCTGGCTGGTTCACAGCACAGTCCATGAAAACTTATGCCTTGATGACTGAATAGTTGACATGCAGGGCTCAGGGGCAGGGATACAAGAGAGTGAGGTGAGACAAGCCAATGTACTTGGACTCCTGATACTGCTGTTGAAGACTTCACGTTGTGAAACTCCATCCAGAACTTAATCACTGAAATGGCTGGAGGGAGAATGGTAACTATTACCTGTGCAGCAGTCCCCGCTTTCAATGAGGGAGAGGTAAAGGCATTAGCTGGTGGAGGATGCAGAGGCTACTTTTTTGCTTATGTAACTTTGTTTATGGACGGTTGCTTTATGATAGTGTTCTGTCTTCTAGTTTCTTGCTTTGAGTCTTGTTGTTGTGTTTCCTGTATTTAGCTTGAAATTGCTGCTTCAGATCTAAGGGAAGACCTTATATGCCTGAAAATCTTTTTTTTTTTTTTTCCCAGCCGTAGTTGTTGAACTCTAACAGAAATTTTTACCTTTTTCTCACAAGTTTTGTTTACACCATTGCAACCAGTGGAAACCACTACTGCAGCTTTATTCTTTCGGGCTTTTTTTTTTTCTTTTCTTTCTTTTTTTCCTCACAGCATCAATGTCCAAAAGTATATTACCTTCTCTAAATACCATTTTAGTAGCTTCTTTTTCCTATCTGAATTCTAAGGCTTTGTGTATATAGGTAATTATATTCATTAGTATTTTCACCATTTCAAGTCAAACATACATTTTCTTTGCCTTTTCTGGAGGCTGTCAATTTTACTCTGTTAATTATTATTTAAAATACACTGTACAATTATTCTACCCCTATATTATAGGGATGATGAGAGATAATCAGCAGTGAAATGACCAAGTATTATAGATTCAAATGATTATTCCACAGAGGTTTTTTTTTCCCCTTAAAGATGCCCTTGAATAAGTTTCAGTTAAAAATTAAGATTTGGGTAATCTGACAGTTCAGATAAACGTCATTGTTTAGATTGTCCTAAACAGAGAATATCTGAATTCTTTCCTCCTTTGCCTGTGGCTTCCCTTTCTGGTCTTGGAGTATTTCGATATCTGCAGCTTAATTTCCTTTCCTAGTGGCTTGTGAAAACACTCCTTGGGATTTTAGTGCCATCCTTCCTTCTATTTGAATTGCTCTTCCTAAAATCAACTCTTATTGACAACTGAAATAGAAATTTCATTCTGACAGATGTTTGGCCTCATCAAGCAAGATCTGAGATTCACAGAATCACTGAGGTTGGAAGGAACCTCTGGAGATCATCTGGTCCAACCCCCCCTGCTCAAAGCAGAATCAACTGTTCTAATTTTGTGCATTTTGCAGTGTATTTCAATATGCATCTTGAAAATATCAGCATTAAAAAAAGGTTAAGGTTGGTAAGTCAAACTCCCAGAACAAGAAAAGGCTAGAATTGCATTGCCTATCCATTATATCCTGGCATTCCCTCATGTTTTACGTGTTTTTTACCACCTTCGCCTACCATTCCCCCCCCATTTGGAGAACCTCAGGCTAAAATGAAACGTCTACTAGCCAGGTGGCTGTATTGATGCATACAGTTTAATTTTTTCAGAGCAGCTCCAGTTTTGTAGCACTTTATATTGCCAAGTCCAGTGTTCAGCACTTCTGATCACATCTGGTGGGAGAATCACAGGGAATTAGGGTAAGAATAGTGCTTAGTGGCAAACTGTGGAAAATGTATATCTATCCAATATCACTAACGAACTTTTTTCAGGAGGAGTGGGACAGGATATAAAAGGGGGGGGGGGGACAGGAATCCCCCACTGTACAGTGGACTGTAGATGTCTGAACGTCAAGGCTATTTTTTGTTTCTTCTAGCAGTACTATCTCTTGTTCACTGACAAAATAGCCGCATGGTCTGATGCAAACAATTTGTGCACTTACTCTGCCTGTATGCCAAGCCAGTTCCAGTCCTATTTGGACCCACTGTTGTGCTCATTCAGATTTTACATATGTGGACTAGACCTGATTGTCAGTTTGACATAATGACAAAGATGCAATCTGGATGACCCACTGGATGAAATTAAGAAGCAAAATCTAAAACAAAGAAAATATTTTTCACTAAGCACATAATTAAATTGTGGCCCCTGTTGCAACAGGATATTGTGGAATGTAAGTGAGTAAATTGGTTCTGAAAGGAACTGAGCAAATTTACTGTGAACAGATCCAGTAGGAGCTATTGAATTTAATGATATGGATACAACTTGGGCCTAGGGAATTGTAAACTGTTGATTACTGAGAAATGGGAGGTATATGAGGGAAAGGCTCATTCTATACATACCCTGTTAATTCTATCTTTTTTCTGAGCATCTGCTACTGGCGAAGATAGCAGATGAACTTTTGGTCTGGATAGTACGTTTGGTGTAAATTGCCGTGTTTTTTCTTGCATTTTGAGAAGCAGTCCACCTTCTGTCATTCTTGGAGGCATGAGTTAGATAAGATTTAACAGTATGAAAAAGTTGTTGGTTCTTAAAACTAGAAATCTTGGTTTTGGCTTCCAGTTGTCCAGCCATTAATTGAAACTTCCTAACCTCTCATTTTGCCTGCTAGTGAATGCATTCCATACTACTTTGCTATGCACACGCTCTCTCATAAACATCAATAAAAACGATTGGAGAGTTCATTACTGCTCTGGTTCTTTGTGCATTTGTTATGAATAACAATGTTTCTTCAGGCTAACCTTAGAATAATTGTGGATTTGAAATACAGTCTCACATAAACTAGAGAAGGTTCTTTAGGGAATTGTAGGGCAGCATTTTACAAAGAGTGAGAGAAGTTAGAAAGTAATTTCACTAACACTCAGAAACTTTAGTTTATTCCACAACAACTGACTCCCAGTTTTCTTCTAGAGAGATTCTTCAAAGCACTGTGTGTGTCAGTCATCAAAACTGCTGAGGCAAGGAGTTAAATTTTAGATGTTGCCTTATTCACAGGCAAACTCCATAGGTTTCATAAGCTAAAATCTCCTTTGCTGCTAAAAGTTTACATGGGCTCAAGGGATACTGGGAAAGTACATGGAAGAGGAGTCTACTGAGGAATATTAAATATGAAATCATGGCTGGCTCAGGAAGTTTCCTGAATTGAAGGTAATTGGAGCATGGATAGCATCAGAAGGAAGTATTTTATATACTTTTTCTGTTCTTACTTTTCCCTGTGTATCCTTTCATGGCGTCACTGTTGGAAGCAAGATGCTGGGCTAAATGGATCTTTGGTCTGAGCTGGTATGAATGAAGAATAGAGGGTGTCTCACTCCAAGTTTTGTGCTTGCTCTCAGAGATCAGTAATTTCATACGACTAGGAAGAAAGAACAGTCAGGAAAGATTTGAACTGCTGATATTGAAATAACCACCCTTGTTTATGCTTTTCATTTGCTTCCGGAGATCCAGCTAACAAGACAGACTTGTTTGTGAGGCTCTAAGTGATTCACTGATAAGATGCATCTCTGTGGCTGGCATCATTAACTCTTTGATTGTGGCCTATCACATCTTTTTATTCAATCACTTTAAAGGGATTAGTTCTCTAAGTGTTCATTTTTGCTTCCCTTTGTCAGATCCCCAAGTCCTAGGGCTTATTTCATGTTCAACCCTAAGAGTGTTTAGTAAGCAAAACTTCCCTCTTTGTCATTTTCTCCTGATTTGGTAGACAAAAACATTCATAAATGTCTTGAAGGTTGTGCTGCTTTGACTGGACTCACTAATGATGTTTCCTTTCAAGAGATTCAAGCAGCACTGATACTATGAGCCAGAACTTAAGTTCTTCATAACTACTTCAAGGTCAACCTGCTGTCTACCAGATGATCTTCACTGGAAGTCTGAAGAACAGTTAAACTTTCATTCATTCAACTAAGCTAGATTTGTCTTTTCCTGTTTGAGGATCCTGGAGAAGACAAGGGTTTTACTCCCTCCTATTAGTTCATGCTTGTTTTCAGCAGTCTAGTCCTGCAGGTTGATTAAAAAGGACCTTAGGTTTTATTTTATTAAGGCAGTGACCTTTTGAGCACCTTCTTCCTCAAAAATGGGCAATAGATTTTGGTCAATAGTAGATCTTTCATCACTTTTTAGTTGTTAGCTGAATTTATTGACAGTGGTTGAAAGAGCTTTACAATAGGGCAATTATCTGGCTATTCCCAGTTCCCTTCGGTTGTTCCCTTGCAAAGTCTTCTGCGTAGTTAGCTCTTCCCTTGGGTGTGGTCACAGCTTGACAGAATTCATTGCATATTCTCCTACTTCATTACACCAGGTTGTGTGAAATCACTTATGGATGTCACCTTCCTGGGACATGTTCACAGCTGAAGGGTGTTGGCAAAGATACCTCCTAGTGTTAGGTTGGGTAATGAGAGGAGTTTGTTGCCTCTGGAAGTTCTGATGTGGAAAGACAGCAGTCAACCTGCTATCCTGAGGGGAAGGATTTGGTGTTGAAATCCTAGCTCTGAATCGCAAATGCTACTTGTTAGTAGATAAAACTATAACTACTTATTTTGAAATAATGGCAGGATATCCAGTTTTTAATGCACTTTCTCTTGTGAAAAATGATACTGCCTTTTTTAAATTTTGATGTTCTTTTTCATTCTAAAAGTGGCACCTCCTTTTGCACTATGCTGATGTAGTGATTAAGTGCTGATTTGGAAGGAGGATTACCTATCGAACCAGCATTAGTATTTGCTTTATCTGGTGGTCAGTGCAGCGAGGCCAGACGACCTTGAATTGGTTTGACAGCAGAACAGATTGCAATATGAGGTTGTAAGTCTGCAGGCTACAACTCTTTAACATGAAGCTATGATGATAGCAGCTCCCCTTGGGAAACTGCCAGCTTTTTGCATGAGGGACACAAACAGATAGGGGGAAATAGGTAGAGAATTACTATTGCAGGGTTTTTTTTTTTCTGATTGCAGTGCCTTCTGTACAAGCAGTCATTTTACAAGCATTAACGAGGCCTCATGGTGTATCTGTAAAACAGGTCAAAATTATGTTCATTTCAAGGAAGGCTAAACTAAGGCATGGGTTTGTGGGCCAAAATTGCTCTCATTTAGGATCAAGCTGGGTATTTAGTTTAATCTCTGAGAAACTTTACAGGGGACTTGATGTGTTTCTGGTGTATATATATATATTTTTTTTTCTTGCATTCTTCTGTATGTGGAAATTATATATTGTTTAACAGGTATTTGAGTTATTAATATTGGACTGGATAATCACAGAGCTTGGAACGTCAACTGGAAATTCAAACTGTTTTTCTTTTCCTATGCCTACTAGACAGCAATTTCTACCTTTTATAAAGTTTAAAAGGAAAAGGCATGAAAGAAAACATTTCAGTGAAAGAGGAATGTACTGATTGTTGAACTATTTGCAGGTAATGATTAGGTCATTGATTTGAAATTATTGAAAACAGAAAAATGTTATGTCTTGGATTCCATTCCTGTAATAAACTGTATATGCAGAATCCCTATGCATATTTAAAAACTTAGTGATGTATCAGGTTCACGTTGGCTTGTGAGTTTGCTTGTGCGGAACCCATTGCGTGATGAGTTTTAAATTGCCAAGACCTTAAAAGAGAAACCCCTTATTAGAACTTCTTCCCGTAAAGCAGTAGGAGTAGTGCTTATGAAGAGAATATTTATGGAAAAAAATATGGCAAATGCTTTTTACTCACATTTTCTTATACAATTTCAAACCTGCTTTTGGAAGAAAATTACTCTTGTCCTTTTTAGAGAAGCATGTGTTACTGGCATTATGTTGGAGTTTATAAAAAGAAATCTTTAAAAATAGGAATGGTGATTTTTAAGATCAAAGGGTAAGAACCTTTATCAAACAAGATTAGTAGTTCTATAGAAAAGCTTGGAAGGGATTTATTCTCTGTGTGTATAATCCGTTAATGATAATCTGTATTACAAATTCATCAGAAAAAGTATGAACTGTGCCTTTGTTTCCATCATTTCAAAGGCAGCTGTTTTTGTAGAATCCTTGTGAGTCCCCAAAATCTGGGTTGATTTATAGACCTTAAATTATTTCCTTTGAAAACTGACAAATAGTATGTCAAATTATTAGACTGGTAAGTATAACAAAGATTAGGGTTTTTTTTTTTTTAGTCTGATTTACAAATTCAGAAACTCCCCTTTCCTGTTATGCAGGTGCATGTAAGACCAAGCGAATAGGTTGCATAATTGGCCAGTTCTCACACATTAGGTGATCTATATACCTATCTAGAATGTGAAGATTTATTTTTTAACTAACAAGTAATTTTTAGAACCTGTACAGTTTTAAGAACCAGGTGACTGATAGGAATATGTCGTTCAAGTTTAGTCACTGATGCAAAAAAGCAATCCTAGTCAGGAAAACATAAAAATAGCATGTTCATTGTTGTCTAAGGTTGGGGCGTCAACGCTCTAAGTGCAAAGTTTATCAGATGTATTTCTGAAAGAAGAACGTGTGACTAAAGCCTTGTTCTCCAGAAAACTTTCTTTGGTAATATTTTTGTGTAATTACTATTGTATAACATTAATATGAACTTTTTCCTATACAAATACTCAGTGATCATTTTATCATTAAGAGCATGAGAGGCTGCAATAAAATACCAGCAGCTGGATTAGAATTGTTTATTAAAAGCAGATATAAGGCAAATATTATTCCTATGTGTTTATGCAAAAGAGTTGTTCCTTCTCCCACTACACAAAGGACATATTTACATGAGCGATATGTTCATATATTCTTTAAATATCTTACATGCTGTAACTGATGTTCAAATACAACTACTTCAAATGTTTGTGTTATTGGTTCTTTGAAAGTGTAGCTCTGAAAATGTTGTGTATTTCATTTCTTTTCTTTTTTTTTTTTCCAGACGGATCTTGATTATGTAAACAGTGTTGTAGCAAGCCTGGAAAAAGAGTAAGTTACAGCTTTAATGGAGGACTTCTTAATTTATTGGTGCTTTTTGTTATGCTTTTTGTTTTTCCTAAATTAAGCTGTGATATGTAATAAAAGTTATTATAGAAATATGAGGTTATGCTTTTTCTTTCTCTTGTGGTTTTAGGCTTTTGAAGAAATAAGTAAAAGATTATAAATTAAGGGGAAATGATTCAGTAAAACTGTAAAACAGCTATTAACATAATATTATGCTATTAACAGAATTTAAGAATGTTAGACACAAATCCAGTTTGCCATGAAAGTTAGGAGAATACTTTGTGGAGGTAACCTAATCATTTGGAACATATGCATAACAAGTGTGTATTATATCAGACAATAACAATATCAACAGTAAGCAAGCAAGCATGAAGTCTCTAGCACTCAAAATATTTCATGTGCCCTTTGGCATGTTTCTGTTGACAGATTTTCTACAGAGATCAATTCTGGCTTGGTAGAAGTAATAGCCCCTCCTGCAACTTACTATCCTGACTTGACAAACTTGAAAGAGACATTTGGAGACTCGAAAGAGAGAGTCAGGTTAGTTTATTCCCCTAGATCATCCCTTGTCTCCTCCCCCATCCACACTTTTCTTGTTTATGAAATAGCAAGTGGGATGTGAATTCTTGAAATGTTTTCTTACTGTAATTCTTGAAAGTGTGGGGATGCAAAAAGAGCTCTGTGAATCAGTCTTGGTTCTATTTGCATGCTGTTCTGTGCAGGACCAGAGCCTAATGTTAATCTTGGCTGAATTCCTTTAGTGTTAAATTCTGGGAAGAGAATTGGGAATTGATATACTTTCTTTTTTGTTGTTGTTGTTGATGTTGCATGAGTTGTATATAGACTTTATTGTTTACAATTTTTCTTCTGAAATACAGTGTAAAACCCAATAGTTTGTGCTGAATTACAACTTAAACGTGCATTTTATTTTTAGTGAAATGTCAGGTCATTTTCCTAAGATCAGATTCAAATGAAACCAGTTTTCTGTCTGTATTAAAGCATAAGGGGAAAGCTTTGTTCCATTTTTTCAGACAGAGGATTTCCTGAGGGAGCAGTGCCAAAAGCAATTGTCCTAGCATTTCAGTAATATGCATCATCCTTCGTAGTGTGATTTACTTTGCATTGCCTATGTGTGTTGAAATAACTTTTTTTTCCTAATCCTTAAGTCGTTAATTGAATTTCAGATGGAGAACAAAACAAAACTTGGATTACTGTTTTCTTATGATGTACGCCCAGAGAAAGGGGATATATTACATTCAGGTAAATTTCTCTTCTTTGTTTTGAGACAAGTTTTCAAGTGAGTCTCCAGAAATTGTACCGTTGGGCACATCAGAAAGACCAATACAGAACAGAGAGAGTGTGATTCCATAGTTGCAAGAGGGCTGTAATTGCAGTGGTTATGTTACATAAGGAAGTAATGTTTTTGAAGCACACAATCTGAATAAGAAACCAGCTTGTCCTTTGTGATTTATTTTATATTAAGATGCTTACCAAAAAAAAAGTGAAGGAATGCAGATTGTTTAATTGCTGTTTTTTCCTTGTCCCCAAAAGGGTTTACAATTGACTCTCCTAGGTATAGAATCAGCAGCATAGGTGGAAGTCAAGCTAATATCTGTTTTTACTTTCTTTTGAGGACATTTGCAGTGTGACTTTAATATGGTTCTATATTGTGTATAGATACTTTTTGAATGCATCGCTAGACTTGTTTTCTTTAAAAAAAAAGAAGAAAAACAGAAAAAAGCTTTTGAGAAGAGACTTAAGCAATTAATTTCAAATTTAATTTAGCTCAGAACTGTTCCTATCTCGCTTTTCTGCTTTGAAGTAGAAGGCATGCCCACAGCTATCTCAGATCTAGTGTGTAACTATGCTTATGACCTTTATTTAGTTTTGGGGACTGTATGCTTTGGATATAAAGCTCCATCCAGCTCATTTCATCCAATTCTTACAAAGTGAGCTATGCTGACTACTCTTTGGGAGCTGTTGAAGACTCATCTCTCCTGAAAGCTGTGCATCCAATGAAGTATGACACTCTTTTTGTAACAAGGCAGTCACACAAACATTAGTGCCAGTACAAGGGGGAAAGCATGAAGCACAGGGAGATGTGGTAGGAGAAGCAGGATGCTTAGAGAAGCAGCCTGCATTTACCTCAAATTGCAGGGATTGTAGGACTATATATTTGGGAATTCTGCCATCTGAACTGTAAATGATTAGCTTGGACTATGCACCTGGTTTTTTTGTTTGTTTCTGAAAGCTGAAGTCAGGTGAAAAGAAACCCACTTGTGTAGAGAACACATCTTTTAGCTTCTTGTCTCAAAGGAGAAATTAATTCCTTTAGTGCTAATAAGTGAGTGAGTAAGCAGTCACATTTTGTGTTATAAATAATACAGAAATTCTACTTGTTCTCCATATAGAGCTTTGATATTGTCACAAAGTCTAATGAATTGTTTTGTGGATGATTATTCTCTGAAAAGAGAAGCTGGAAAAGCAATGTGATCTTACTACCTAGTTCACAACTCCATGTTCTGAAGTAATTTGTTGAGATATATTTGTAGATTTTTGTTATACAAAGATTTTGGGTTAGTTTTCCGCAAATAAACTGTGATCCCTGCTTCTATAATAGTTATTCTTGTTTGTACTTTCTAGATTTTATAGCAGTGCTTACATTAGAAATATACGGAATGTGTTAGCAATGTATTATAAATCAGTTTTTCTTAGCTGTACTTTTTCCTATTGCTTTGCTGGTTTTGATTTATGTTGATATCACTGCTACCTTCCTCTAGCTTGAAGATGACATCGTTGTCAAGCAGAATTATTTCAGCACAATAAAAAATTTTGCGCTTCAGCTTGCCTCTGAAGATTGGATGATTCTAGAATTTTCTCAGCTGGGTTTCATTGGTAAGAAAATGTGCATTTTAGCATTTTGGAAAAAAAAAAGTATTTATCCTCAGAATCTCTGATTAATAGTGATCTGACCTCAAAGCTGTCTTCTTTATACTGGAAATAGACCAAGAAATAGGAATTCATTGGTTCTTTTAGGGGTTCTGTGGTTTAACTCTTTTTTTAATAATTGTTTCATCTCGCATATGACTGAGACAATGGAAATCAGGGCATTTTATAAGCAAAAGTTAATGTATTTATAAAAATATTAACAATCTAACTGCAAGGAATGTTTTATTTTGAATTTAGCTGTAGTTAAAACTAAAATGTCATTAAAACATGACTCAATGTGTAAAGTAAAAGGAGGAAGCATGAAACCTAACTCAGCCTAAAACAACCTTGTTGGCATTTGTACCAGAATTTCCCAGAATCAGCAGACATGAATTTGTTTTCTTAGCAAAGCTGTTCTATGCTCACCTGTCTACTCCACCAAGGAGAAGTCATGACAGTCTGCTGCTTCTTGGAGATGTCTGTCTGTCATTTGCAGTGATGGGAACAACACTGAGAGGGGCTAATGTAGTGCCTTGGGTTGTCATGGGTTGCCTACCAGAATGTTGTTGAAATTACTATATGGGAATTTGTTCTTGCTTACAGTGATATGTTTTTACCGAGAGGTCCTAAACTAAGAGAAAGCAATGAAAGGGAAGTTTGAAAGGGATCTGACAAATTGAAAGCATATTCCATTAGTGCAGTGGCTTGTGATGATCTAGTTAAAAGCACTAAACTGGAGACGTGTAAGGAAAAATTGAAAACTGAGTCAGACTGTGGAGCTTTCCGTATTTAGTCAGCACGAACGGTTCCAAAACAAAGGTTGTAAGTTGAGCTCAGAAGAGGAAGAGTCTGACATGTAACAGAGGAAGTGTAGTCATGAGTTCTGTCATTATCTTGGAACTTCTTATTCTCTTGTTTTTATTTTGGATCTACTTTTCCAGAGAAAGGCTTTGTTTTAGCTTTGTGATCCATAATCTTAGAAAACAATGGATACGCATCTAGATTGCTGAACTGAGAGATTGGCACTTATGTGAATGGCAAGCACTCCCCTGTTTCCAGCTCAGCATCAGGTGTGCTGCTGAGGAGATAGTTCCCTGACTTCAGGGGTCTCAGAGATTCCCTGAGTTGAGGGGAAACCAGCAACCATCTCCTATGATACTGTGTCTGTGTACAAAATGGTATTTGTACATTTACCTGTCAGTCTGGCCTGCAGAGATGATGGAGAGATGGGCGAGAGGAGGTGGGCAGAGTGAACTGTCCTAGCCCCTATCTGGCTACCACATAAGCAACTTGCTTGGTTGCCTTTGACTACCAGCAGAATTACTATTTATTTCAGCTACAGTGTATCTGATTAGCTTTATGGCCTGAGGTGGAAGGAAGAAACAGGAAAAGGAGCCTTCTATAATGGAGAAATAAGCATTTAAATCATGAAATTACTGGAGCTTTTGCCTTAAATAGATTTCTCTCTTTTGTTGGGGGACCCACTGCCAACTCTTAGATCTCTGTGATTATGTGGTTGGAGAGAGTGGTCGAATACTAGAATCTGATTAAATGTCATTTCTACTTTTGAACAGTTAAACTTTAATCGTGGACTTAGTTGGGGTTAGAGTTTTAGTTCCAGTGCTAATTGCTCTTTGAGTATAGATTCTGTATGAAGTTCCTGGGCTATAGAAGTAATTTACATTCGTTTGCTTAATTAGCACGGTGCAGATGGAATAGTAGAGTGTATTCATTTGCAAATTGTAGTTTTGTAAGACTGAGATGTCAAAATGGGCATAAAATCAACTTCCAGTTTAGGATGTGCACTGTCTGCTCCATGGAAATATATTTCAGATCACTTTTGTGTATTTCACCTTTCATATGCCTTTCTCTTCTCAGTGCTGCTTTAGTGGGAACAGTGTGTAAGCTGAAAGGAGTAACTAGATAATTTTTTTAATACTAAGATTTGGCTTAATCATGAGTAAAACTAAATTATTTTAAAATAATTATTATTAAAATATTTTAAGGTTTTTTTTCTAGATTGCCTATATACTGACTTTTCTCAGTATAGGTTCTGAAAATAATCATAATTAAATTTAGTTGTAACATGCTTCTGGTTGCTTCCCTGTTTCTTAGATTGTATTTGCTTGCTTCCTCTTAATTAGATGCTACTATCGGTAGACTTTCATATGGTGGCTACACATCTTAATGTTGCTTTTTTACCTAGAAAATCTGAAATTTGATTCTCCCAATTTAGCTGCTTACTCTGCTTTTAAGTTTTGAGAGAAAAATTAGTATTCATGAAAGTGACTAATACTGTCTTTGAGACACATTGGTGTGTTATAACCATACACTGCATAGAAATTTTATGCAAGTTCTTCCTGACATAGATTTGCCTCGTCTCTACTATCCCTTTATGGGTTTTGATGCAGGCTCATACTATGATAATTTGGCAATGTGGAGAGCTATGGAGAACAGCAAAAGTAGTTGTTTGTAACTTTGCATGAGGTTTATGCATCTAAGACAAAGTACAGCACTGAATCGCCTAGATGCTAGTGTTTTAGAAACAATAACTGCAATAGAGAGGTGTGGTTGATTTGCTGTAAGCTTTTGGAAACCTTGATCAACTTGCAAGTTGTGCTAAGAAAATTTTTTTGTTTGTTTTAACTGTTGATTTCTGAGCTGAAAATCTAATTTGTGCATAAGTATAATCTATGTGCTTTATAGGTGAAAAAAGTATTAGATGAAGAAGTGGCAAGCACAGCTGTTTAATGAAGTGTTTAGGCTGACAGCGGGATTATAGAATTCTGTCACCTCTGCCACAGAGCAGAAATTGCTTTCTTTCGCTTTTTGATGCTGAAAGCGTAGCCCTAAGTGCTGTCAAGTATCTAATAAATAATGGGTGAGATGTAGACTGTTTCCTAAGAAGCTCTGGGGAAGGAGAAGCATCTTTCTCTCTTCTGGATTCCGATCTGCACTACAGTCCCTGGCATAATGACATGGGAAAATCCTAATGGCTTTTATGAGAAACATCAATTTGTCTTCCAACTGCCTGTGAACTGAAGTGTTTTCCAGAGTATCTGCAGTGCTCTGTGCCATAGCCATGATGTCAGTTGTTGCAAACTTTTAATGGAGTGATCTGAAATCAGCCTTTTAGCCTGTGAGGCAGTTCCCCTGAATCTTACTGTGCCTTGATATCTTAAAGACTGGTTGTTCTGATTTCAGTATTGCTCCAACTGTCTACATAGTTGAAATCTGAGGAAGAATAGATCAAGGCATATATTTGAGACTAAATAACTCTAAATTCTGGTTTTAATGTCAGTAAATTGCGTATCATAAACAGGGAAAATACTAAAAGGCTTCAACTGTTGTTAGGATGGGTTCTTGCAGGCATGAAGTTATTGTTGGTATAGATTGAATGCAGCTTACATGATGCTTCTGCAGAAGATTGTAAATGAATGATCTAGAGCTCTGCAGTGCAGAGAACTGTAGAAAACGAAGTTTTTCATTTTGTATGTATGTTGTACTTGCCAAGAAAATACTGCGAGGTGAAAGTAGTTCACTAATGATAGCATTTATATGGACTGAAAATCAGATTAAAATCTTGGCAAGACACAATAAATAGCAGAAAATGTCCCACTATATATACGTATTTTTCTCAATCCTGGCCCTCACTTTTATCTATATAAATAAAACAATAGTATGGAAAAAATCTTCCACATTTTATATATCCCTATGGTTTTACAAAACATGGTATTATGTTTGAGTCTTACTCTTTTGTATTTTGAAGCTTTTTTCCAAGCACAGGTTGTGAGTGCCTGCAGTACCTGAAAGCCTGAAATTTTGCCAGTAGTGTCCTCTGGACGTGTGTCTATTGTCACACACTGTACCAAGTGCATGAACATGGTGCAGGACTAGCCATTGCTTCAATTCTTTCATGTTGTCTTCTGTTTGAGGCAGTGCCTGTTGACTGCAGTTTTTGCTTAGCTCTCTTTGGCTTGATGATTTTTTACTGCATATTGGAGAGGGCCAGTGGGCAATCTGTTAGGCCAGATTTGGACAGTATCTTACTGGCTCCATGGCTCATAGCACTTCTGTCATCTACAGCTGCCTGAGCGCCACAGGACAGCATGGCCTGGGCTTCTCCTTGTTCTTTGGCTATGGCTGTGGCCCGGGGAAGCCAGGCTGCTGCTGGTACCGTCACTAGGAAGAGGCTAGGCAAGGGGCTGGTGGGATAGGGTTCAGGAGGACTGGGGCATTAGCTCCACAGAGCAGGAGGTGTACCGGGCTGCTTTCTGTCGCTAGGAGTGGCTGTGTGTGGCTGGGTCCAGAGCTTTGAAGACCTGTGTTCCACCAGCAGCTTCACTCCTGAGGCCTGTTTTTGAGGTTGTGCAGGAAGGGCATTCTGTGTGACTCCACAAGGGCAGTGCTGTGCTGTACAGGTGGTGCCCTGGGACAGGAGTGACGGAGTGACAGATGGGGGGAGGCTGTGTTATAGAGCAAAGGGGGAAAGCTGTGCCAAGCTGGGTGTTGAGGGCGGTGGCAGCATTTCAGCAAGTAGTGTGTGTATGTCTGCCTGCAGTTAGAGGCAATATTACTGGAGGGAGACAAGGGTTTGTCCTAGACTTGAGCAGCAGAACATTTGTAAAGTTTCCCGTTAGTCTTCACTCTGGTACTCATGAGTTAGAGAGAAAGGCTTTTGCTGCACTGATGAGCCCTTCCAGGATGCTGGGGAGTGCAATAGAGAGAAGTCTGTTGAGTCTGAAGGAGCTAGTGCAAGTACAGCCAGCTTATGCTTACCTCGTGTGTTCTGATTTGTTGCAGCTGGAAGTGTCTATGTTTTGGAGGGTTTCTTGTTGCATCCTGTAACATCACCATACTGCCTAGATTCTTCCCTGAACGATGGAGGGGTGACTGCATAGCTTACAGTAGCATGCTGATCTAGGCCTAGAGGAGGGCGCCTCTGGGCCTATATAGGTTTGCTATATGGAAGTAAATGTCTGTTTGTTAATATCCTGTTTCTGTTTTGCTAATATCCTAATAAAATTAGGATAACTTAAATTAGGAAAAAGAGTAAAATTCTCCTTTTAGGGAAGTTGCATTGTATTTTACATTGAATAATGGTAGCGGGGTATATTGCAGAGTTCTTATTTGAATAGGTGTCTGTTTTAATTACTTTTGCATAGCTGAACAGTATGAACCTTTTAATACTGTCTCAGATTTCAAGTTATTCATTGCTAACATATCTTGTCTTGGCACAAACACACCATCTCTTGTCTCACTGATTTCAAAAGACAGTGTTATCTTTAATCTAAAATAATGACAGTTATTCTTAATGTCATCACAGGCAAAATGTTCCAGTCTCCAGATATCACTCTTATTGTAGAGTTCATATTTATGTTTTATAAGGAGAAGCCTATTGATTGGCTACTGGACCATATCCTCTGGGTGAAAGTCTGTAATCCTGAGAAAGATGCCGTAAG
The DNA here is from genome assembly GCF_036370855.1 of Dromaius novaehollandiae. Classification (NCBI taxonomy): domain Eukaryota; kingdom Metazoa; phylum Chordata; class Aves; order Casuariiformes; family Dromaiidae; genus Dromaius; species Dromaius novaehollandiae. The sequence goes on along the minus strand of NC_088098.1, from coordinate 148,216,578 downwards.
TTCATTTTCATTATGAAGCTTATAAAGTGCTTTTGTGATAGTGAATTGTTTTGGGGGAGTTGGAGGCTAGTATACTATGTATTGTGGTTACTGCATATGCCAGTCTTGCTTCTCACCGAAATTTTAATTTCAAGTAAAGCTTGGGAGACATAGTTCTTAGAGGCATTACAATTGTTATTATTGCTGCAGGTTTGGGAGATGGATGCAATAGTTGGGGAAAGCAAAAATCCAGTTAGTTTCTGTACCTAACAGTCCTAAAATAATCTCATTCTCATGCCCCTCCACTGAAGCAGTGCAGAGTACTACTGCTTGGAATAGCAGTCATAGAGGAGGTTCCCAACGGGGAATAAATTTTGATCCTTAATTTTTCAGATAGCTCCTTTGCACAGAACCTGTTTATTCTGTCTTTTAGCAATAAGAAAGAGATGTCTGTTTCTCCTTTAGTTTTGTATGTGCACAGCAATCTTACTAAATTTCTGGAAGAAGACAAAAATTGAGTAAATAGGTCCAGGTCCTTGCTGTTTTTTTTCTTGGTTCATGTACATACTTTTAGTAAATCTCAGCACCTGTTTGTTGGATTTACTAACATGATTTTTTTCCCACTTGCTTCAGAAACATTGTGATCGACAGAAATCTAACCTACGGATACGCTTCAGGCCTTCTCTTTTCCAGCATGTTGGCCTTCACTCCTCCTTAGCAGGGAAGATCCAGAAACTCACAGTTAGTAGCTAAAATTTTCCTTTCTTTCCACAGCAGGATAATTTGATGAAAAACTTGTTAGCACTTGAGAAAACAAACATTTTCTTGTTGTCAGGCATTTTCAAGAATATTATATATTGCTCTAGTTGGAATGAAATCTGATTTAAGCTGGTTATTATCAAGTATAAGAAGTGCCAATCTCAGTTTATCTTTGTGGATATATGTTAGTGGATGTTTTTTCCTAACTTTCTGCCTTTAATGGCATGATCATCTTATTAATCAACACAAGATCTGATATACCCAACGATGAATAACATATACATTTTCTGTTTGTTTCCAAGTATTTGTTTTAAGTGTACCCACTTGGGAGAAGAGCATAATGGGTTACCTGACCAATCTGATGTTTGTCTTTCCTTCAACTAGGATAAAGACTTCCTGAAGCCGTTACTGCATAAAATCCACGTGAATCCACCTGCTGAGGTTTCCACATCTTTAAAAGTCTACCAAGGGCATACGCTAGAAAAAACCTACGTAGGGGAAGATTTTTTCTGGGCTGTCACACCAGTTGCTGGGGATTATATTCTATTTAAATTTGACAAGCCAGTCAATGTAGAAAGGTTAGTAATTTGCCTTTGGTCTCATATCTAAAGCTGTTTGCTCACCCAGAATTCTTCAAAATAGAATTGGGGCTGCCATGATTAAACTAAAGTGAAACAAAAAGGTTGCATGTGGAAATGGGTCTTTGCTGTTCAGCTGAAACTGTGTTCATCAGTGTCTTTCCCTGTAGTTGTTCTACTACTTTAAATTTTATTTATCTTATGCTTTTTTTTTTAATCTGGAGTTTTCTTGATAAATGCAATTCAAAACCAGTGCTTCTCTGGCAATTCTTAATAGAATTCAAAAGCAGCCAATTTGATTCTATTTGTCTTTGGTTGGTCTGCTTCTAATTACAGAGCACTTGTGCAGCATGGTGTATGGTACAGTATGTTGTGCCCTGCAGCCTTGATTCCTTGGTTGTCCAGACCAGAGATTTTTCTGGAGCATATCGTGGTGTCCCTGAACCTGAGAGCTGCAAACCCTGAACAGCAGTGCAGCTTAAGTTTAGCTTTAGGGCTTGAAAAAAGTCATGATGTTAATACTCCAAGTAGACCTATTTAAAAACAACAACAAAAGCTAGGGTTTAAAATACAAATATCCATGGTTTGTTAGAGGCCTAAAGTGACTTTTTTTAGTTACTAGTCAGGTTAAATAAGGATAATAGAGTTTTTGCTTTAGAGTTTGAGTCTTCCGCTAGCTTTACTGAGACTTCTGTGCTTCTTTGGTTTTCATTCTGTTGGCAACACACTAGTCCAAGACTTACAAAATAAATTCTTTATTTAGTGTCCGTTTGCAGTTGCTATGTTAGTGCATTCCTTTCTCCTTTCTTTATGTGCCTTCTGTGCTCTTTTGAGGCCAATACATATAGCCTGGTAGAGTTAAATTTCTTTGGATTAATTGGATTGGATTTTTTTTGTGAAGCAGCTCTTTATGCTTTCTTGAACTAGATCCAGTTAGTCAACTTCTTCCATGCCTTGGTCAATCAAAGACGAAGTCTTCACCTTGGCTTAGCACAGCAGTGAGGATCAGTAGTTTCCTTGTTACTATGTTGTTCCAAAACTAGTCTGATCTATGAAACTCAGTTCGTTAGGCGAGATTTCAAATTACTCTTTCAGTTGATTACTAAGCTTTAAAAAAGACATTCCTGGTTAACTTTCCAAGAATTGTATGTTAAGGAGTATGTTTGCCACACTCCTCGGATTAAAAGCAGAATCTTTTTTTATCCTGTGCCAGTAATACAAGAAATGTGTATTTTCCAACTCAGATATAGGAATTCATTGATTTTTTTTGATCAAATTTTCGAAGTTAAGAAATGAACATTGTCCAATTTGTATTTATTTTCTGTTTTTTTTAAAGTAGTATATGCCTCTTTACGTTATGAATAGAGTAATTGTAACCAGCAAATGTTGATTTTGGGTGAAATGTTGTTTCATTAGGATGAGTCAAATGCACACCACACTGGCAGTTTTGGAAAGCATTGCTAGCAAGTGTTATAGTTGAGCACTGTGGCTCAAAGATCAGCATGCATGTCTGAAAAAAGTTGTTGATGTGATTTACTCACCTGATGGTGAGTAAATTGGGAGAAAGAATAAGTAGTAATTATCTGTGCAAAAAAATGTGAAGATTGTGTTCATTACTATGCTCCGCAAAATTGTTGCTACGCCTAAGGTAGTTATGCCTACCTGCTGTGTTAAGATCAGTTCCAGTAGTTGAGGATTATATGATTTTACTTGTTTCTACTTATCGAAGGAAGTCACTTTAGTTTTAGAAGAAACATTTTGTATTCCCTTGCCTTCCTTGAAGTAAGTCCACCAATTAGAATGGTATTACATATTCACACTTAAAAAGTTTAAGCTTGTTTGAGCTGTCATTACAGGCTGTTTCAATATTTGTTATGACCTGAGCTTCTATTGCCACAGGGTCTGCAAAAGTGCATTATTTTACTTTTCTGAAGTCCACACATGATTAGGGCTACATTTGCTGTCATCTGAAATTGTTGGAGATTTCTTTTTTCTTTTTTGGTGGTGGTGCATTTAATTTCATCAGCAGTCAATTTTGGTAGGTGAAGGTTAGGTGTAGGAAATAATATTTCCTGGTATGTCAAGGATGCTTGCTGAGGCAGTCAGAAATAAAACTGGGAGTAGTGGGATGAAAGACAGCAAAGGGGAACTGGACTGAGTGTCAGGAAAACTTACCTGATGAGAAGAGATAACTGATTGTGGGAAAAATGTCTGTGAGATTAAGAGCAGAAAAAGTGCTTTTGAAAGCCATCTTGTGTTTGTGAAGGAACACAGAGCAGTTTTTTTTCTTTTTTCCTTTTAAATCAATAGAAAAGCTCTTTGAACTTGCACAAAATTTTGTATGCAGAGTCATTTTGAGGTGTTGCTACTTAATAGCTCCAGTAATAAATTCTTGATAAACAAGCTTTTTAATGGAGATACTGACCACGGATCTAACAAAATGAATGGCGGGTCTGTTACAGTGTGACAGAGCACTAACTTGTTCCTATAGTTTATTTTTCCATGCCAAACTTTTTGCTGAACTCAGTTTACATTTTCTCTTGTAGTATATCAATTCCAGCAATTTTCAGTAAGTCTTTAAATATTTAATTTTTGAGACCTAGGACATTTGTCAGGGATAACAGTGGCAAGGATCTCTTAATAATCTAAAGTGAGCAGATCTCCCTTTAAATGAGCAGGAAGTAACAGTTGCGACTATTTTGTGAAAGACCAAGTTAACAAATCCTCACTTAACCTTTAACAGTCAGCTGGATGTTGCTTGTTCTAAACCGTGCTTGGAAAATAGGTGTGTGTAAACTGAAATCTTTTGAAGTTCTATTTCAGTGACAGAACTTTTGTACTGCATCTCTTTAGTCCCTTTTTTAGTTTGTTTTTTCTTTTTAGTTTTTTTTTTTGCCCCCTCCTCCCCAAACCTAAAGTTCTTCAACGAGAACACTGATGTCCCTTACTAGTAAGCTGAAATCGTGTTTTTATTTTTGCAGTAATATGAAGATGCACATCTCTGTCTTTCACTAGCATATCCTTGAGAATTAAAGTGGTTTCACTGGCTTTCTTCTTGAAAACAGATTGCACATCAGTGTGTTGTGTGAGATTTTGGATTTTTTTTGTTTTATTTTATTTTTTAATAAATGGATCGACTGTTTTCTGAATGTTCAAAACAATCCACGTTTTAAAGATGAGAAATATCCTGCATTTCTGTTGCTTTAGATTGTTACATGATTACTGAAATCCACTTTGCTATTTTGATATGCCCTGCTGTCCCAAGCACACATTTAATTGTTAAAACTGACAGTCATATTTAAGAATTATTTTATAAACTTTGCATTATTACTGTAATGTTAGTATAGAAGGTAGATTTATTTTCAAAGCTGTAGATAACAGATTCAAGATACCTCCTTTCTTTACTAGTTACCCTTTTCCTTCAGAGGTGTTAGTGAGGAATGTTGTACCCAAGCAGCAGCTCATTTTAAGGACTGACTTTGGACATTGCTTTGTTTGAGATAGTTTTTTTGTTTGTAGGAATCTCTGACATATTTGTGGATGAGTAGTGAATCTTGAAGAGAACAGAGGTAATAAATGTTGAATGTGATCCTGCTTTAAAAAAATACATCCCACAAAGGCATTCCATTGCAGCACTTCTTAAATGATGCTGCTGCTCAGCATCATCATAACCATATCTTATTGGACTGCCCAAGTTTCAGAGCCCACACTATAGACTTGACTGACACAAATTGGATAATGCAGATGTTCTTTGAAAACAATAATTAACACCAAGGGAGCCCTTGGAACCACATAAACTATGGCCATTTTGATATGATTATTTTTACACTTGTCAGCTTTTTTGCATTTTAGAATGAATGTTCATGAAAGTAAAGAGTTTTATTTTTGTTTTTTAATACAAGCAGGTTTCAAATGCTGATTTCTATTTAAAAAAGAAAAAGCTGTGGAAAATGCCAAGGATGTATTTTATGCTGTGTGAAGGAAAAAAGCCCACTTCACCAGTTTATATATAAACTTGCTTAATTGTTAAAGAAAATAAGACATCCTTTCTGGTATGTGACTGCTTGGGAGCATTACTTTGAATATCTTCAAAAGGATTTCTAGGCTATGTTGTTGTTTGTTCATTTTTTCTCATAGCACTGTTTTTAAATCAGTTGTCCCAAAGTTGTGTTCTTGTTTTTAACAAGCTATTAGGTACTCATCCTAATGTGCCATTGATTCTTAATAAAGTGATTTTATGAGATAGTACTTGCTTTCTGGAATTTCTGCTTTAAAATGAAATCTTTTAATATTTTGGCAAATCAACTAGTAGATTACATTTACCTCTTTGTGTTGCGATACTGGTATACATACTTGATGTGCAATATTCCAGACTAATTACCTAATTTTCCATGTTGTTAACACTGGAATCCCAGGGGACATGTAATGTTAACTTTGCGTGCTTCCTGTGGCATCTTCCCACAACATAGAATTTCCTCTCACGCCAGAAATATAAATTTATTTGACTATTTAAGCTAGACATACAATGTATTGAGTGTGAAGAGTATCTTGTCTTACTCCTGTTAAGTAAACATATACGTTACCTTGTCTGCGTTGCACTTGTCACTTGTCTGTGACAGTGTTGAAAATTACCTGCATGAAAAGTGAGGGTTGCTTGTCTGCTATTACTGCCACTTCAGTGTAAAGGAAAATATACCTAGCTTTTAAAACATGTTCTCTAGCTGTGAAAATTTAAAAGGAATGTCTTTTTTTTTCCCCCTAAGTAGAACAGAGTCATTTAAAATATGTATCATCTACGTATGTATCTAAAATGTAGCTAAATATCCTTCTTATTGGATGCAAGTCCTCCTGTGGAAAGAAAGATCCACAGAATCAAATATATTACAGAGAGAAAGCAGTATTTTAACAGCTTTCTAAAATCTACAATGAAGCAGAACTCTCTTATTGTTTGCTCTTGCTGTAAGAACCACTTAAAACCTAGGGAGCTGCAGAATCTTTACTTTTTTGGACTAATACAGCAGTAACTTGACTGATGTATAAGCTGTTCTTTGTTCACAATCACTGTTTGGTGTGGAAACTCTCCATTAACACAATGCAATACCTTCCACCTTTCATGGGCAATTTTAACTGAAGTTACTTACACCCCCCTCCACACACACACGCACACACAGAATGTATCAATTAGAAATATTTTTTGCTCTGTTTCCTAGGTATATAATTATGCTATAAGCTATTAAAGTTGAACAATATCTGTATTTTATTAGGCTTAAATGGTGGTATCAGTTGATAGAAAATACTTGAAAGGCTCTAATAATTTCTTATTCTACACATTTTTGGTGTTAGTGTATGCAGTGTGTACACAAAAGAGAGTATTTGGGGACTTGCGTTCTGTGTTTGCATAAGCTTTTGCACTAATGACTAGAACATCCTCACGTGGCTCCACTGGCAGCGGGGCCTTGGCAGGCTCGCTCCCAGCCGCTGGCGCTGTTTGCTCCAGGCATGGAGCTCTGGCTGTGACAGTCAGGCAGGATCTTCATGTGAAAAGCAAAAGAAGCATGGCTCGGAGACAGAAGAAAAGAGCTGCCTGAGCCAAGGACAGGCTGCTTCCTCCTTAATGGCACTAATATTCCAGATTTGTGTATTTGGCAGTGTTCCTGGATTTATAGTTATTAATCAGAAATGTTAGAGGCTTAATGCAGTCGCCTTACTGTTGGTTATGTTAATGCCACTAGAGATACCCTAAGATACTTCACCTGATTTACGGAAGGGCATGAATCTCTGATATGTCAGAATTACATCTGCCAGCTTTATGAGGATGCCTCTGATACCTAAGTGCATCTCAAATGGCAGCAGATGCCTATGTTTAAAACAGCTGAATTGAGCCCTTGGTGTCTGTGCTTCTGGGGAAATTAAATCGAAATATAAAAAAGCTTTCTACATTTCAGTGGATTAAAAATTCAACAGAATTAATCTTGCAGAAGAGCATAAGGACCTTTTAATTAATATCAGTCTGGTTGAAAAATAATAAAATTTCTAAAAGACAAGAGCGGAGATTTCCTGAGCGAGGAAAAACAGCCCCTCCCTCAAAAGAACCCGACACCCTCCAAAATCAAAACAAAACTGAAAAACAGTTAAAATGAATTTAATTCCAAATCCTTTCTGTTACAGTTGACCTGTATATACTCCAGAGAGGACACTACAGGTTTAGAAAGCTGTTCTCATAGCCTTCTTTGAGCAACATAGAAGCCAAGAATGGGCTTGGGATGGGAAGGTCTTACCAAGCTAAATGGCTTCTACACACATTGTTCAGCTGGGGAGAGTTAGGCAGCTGGAAAGGAGAGACTCAGACCACCTCATTTCCCCCTGACTCCTCCCATCCCTGTTTGTTCAGGCTACTCTGTGGTCCTTAGAAAGATATGAGCAAGTTCCCTGCTCTCAGCTTTCCACTTCTGTAAAAATGGGGAATTCGCTCTTTATAGCTCTCAAACATGGTGCCCAGTTTATATCTGGATGCTTAGACTGGCTGGTTTTAGCAGAGGAAATAAAATCTTACCAGGCGTTTGGCATAAAATTAATGGGGTAAATATTCCTTTTCAAGTGTTTTCAAGCCAGTAACTTTATAATAACAAGATGGAAAAGCTCTCATTAGATTGCTTATCTATTATGAGTATTTGATATATAGAGAGAGGCTTTAGGAATTAAGCTTTTCTTGGTAAGTATGAGCAATTTTCAGAAACAGAAGAGTGAATCGGAGGCATAAGGGTTAGGAAAAGAAATTGAGCTTGAGAAATGGAAAGGAAGTTATTTATCTTCTATTTGTATTTTACAGCAGTAAAGCTTAGAAAAATAATGCAGCCTAATACCTGTTTCCAGTTACAGTATGGTAATATTTTCTAATGAGTATTCTCGGAAAATGTCAGAGAAAGGAGGTAGATTAGATTTCTTTTACCACATAGTATCCAGCGATCAGAAATACTGGATGGAACCAATGAATGATAACTCTTGCAGTTGGTTACAGCATCTGTGGAGAGACATAAATTTGCTGACTGAATTCTGCCTTTCTATAAAGTCCCTTTGTGCAGAATTTAAAAACTGTTATGCTGCATGTTGTTAGCTGATGATTTGCTCAAATGTGGAAGAAAACATCTCCTTTCTGTCTTCCTATCTCTTTTTCTTTCCTGAAAATGCCATATACTAAAATGTATCAGATAGCTAAAAAGAGATGTAAGGAGGATATATAGAGAAAAAGATTTGATTCCTGATGTTTACATGGGAGAAAGGCCTGTGTTCATAAATAGATTCTTAGAATATTTGTGCTTAGCGTTGACTGAGATAAGTCTTCTGTTTCCTTCAAGACAAAAACAAGCATATTGATAGTGAATTGTGCTTTTTCAGAATTTTTGTGTATTATTTCCTTTTATAAAGCTGCCATAATTTACTGGTGAAGTTCCTGTGTGTTCTGTTTTAATCTCTTCATTTTGGTTGCTCAGTAAAATAAAAAATGTGTAGAATCACACTTTCCATGTAAAAAATAAGAATCATTGCCATTTCTATGTTTGTTTAAATAAAATATAAAATACAGTAAGACATTATTATTATTATTAATACCTAAAAGACAACAAATCAGTTAATGGAAAGAGTAACAGAACTTTCTGAGCCTAAATATGCTTTGACAAGGGGAGAGAGAAGTTTTATAAGATATATTCCCTTTATATGCAAAATCAGAGAAGGATGAAGAGGTGTGCATCAGTTGTGTTGAATTTTTGCCAAAAGTACATGTGATAAATTAGTATTAACAGATGGAAAAATTTAGCTGTTCAAGAAAGAATATTAAAGCTATCAGTGTAGATTAGTAGTACCGATATGAATTTATATGCATTTTTTTGTTATAAGGAAAACTGGGAATGCTACAAAGATAAGAATGTTTCTAAGTGCTCAGTACTGGGGACGTTCTGAATCTGAGTGTAGCCTTTTAAAATATTGGTAATAGTTAACTGCATTGGCAAACTAATGGTGTCTTTAGAAGTTTCTTAATGAGACTGGTGCTTCCCCTTTCCCCTCCCTTTGTGTGCTGGGATGTGTACAAATGCTCGTTTCAGCATGTTGGTCTTCTCTTCCAGTGGACTTGATTTTAGAGATGGGTCTAGCTCCGTGGGAAGGCGTCAAACCCTCAACTTGAATATTCAGGTCACTAAATATGAAAACTGAAGTTTCCTTTGTGGCTTTAACTTTTTTTTTTTTAAAAAAAGCCTTCTTCAATGCTCTTTACATCTTATTGTGTAACTTCTTGTGCCATGTGAGTTGTTAGTATCTAGCATCTTCCTTTACTCTCTTACTGCACTGAGGTCACCAGCAGAAGGTATACAGGCTAGTTCATGCAGGATACATTTATTACTTTCTGGTGAGGAGCAGGCAGGAGGAGGTTATTTTCATTTTTGAATGTCTCTGGTAGCCAGTTACTATCTTTGACCTGAGCTTCTTTAAAAAGAGACTGTCAGAGAAAGAGCTCTCTCCACGGTTCAGATACATAAGTATTTTATTAGTTACTTTTCTCTGATGGTGTTCATTAAGAATGTCAGAACATGTGCATGTTTGTATTTTGTAATTAAAAAAACTATGAAGTAATATGCTAGTAGTGTTTAACTTTTTTTTTTTGCATTGTTACATGTAGAGGTCTATGACTTTCAGAATTTTAATTTGAAAGAATGGTTCAGAAGGTATTATATTTAAACAACAAGAAGACAGCATCTAGTGATTTAGTCCTAAGAAAAATGTGAGTCAACAAGGGGGGGGAAAAAAAAAGAATGTTTTTAGTGTTTATATGGACTGTCACCTATAAATCCCAGATGTCAGAGTAACTTACAAGCCAAAGGCACAGCTACCTCTATGTCATTCAATTTCTGTATCCAGGAAAATGTTTCATAGCCTGAAAACCTTGAAAGTCTGTGATTTATCAACATCTCAGGGAGGTAAGCTTTATAAAAGAACCGCTAAATGACACTCTTCGAGGAACTGAGGAACATCAATTTATTTGTAAATTTTATTTGTAAGCAAAAGGTTGGTTATAAATACGAACAGACTGTGTGTGTGTATTCATACTTCTGTTTTTAAACCCTGTGTAACTTTTACTGTCTTAGTAGGTGTTATCTGTCAAGTGTTCAAGCAAGGCTCAGATATAAAAATATCCCTTTCACTATAAACATAATTTTAAATAATGTGTCATGCATTTGTTACATATGTATGTGCATATGTGTAGAGAGATAGATGTATAAAACATACTAAAAGAGTGTTTTTGATTACATGGAAATCCGGAAATCAATTTTTATTAATTTTTTTCTGTGAATTGTTTTAACATTATGGCAACTTTTCAGTGTGTTGCCCTAATGGAGTGACAACTGGTGAGAGGCGAGAAAAATCATACCTTGGTTTCAAAAGTTGATAGCATGGTAGGAGAAGTAGTTGGCTGTGGTTGCAAAGCCGTTTAATCACACACACCCCACCCCACCCCCCCACCCCCCTACAAAACCACTGTCTTTTATTGAGAGCACAGTGATCACAGGGGAATTTCTTTGTGGCTTTTTAGGTGTCTCTTCTCAGAAATAAGATTTGTGAACTAGAGAGCACTGAAGAAAAGCATTGCATCTGTGGCTTAGGTAGGAGTGTTTGATGATTTCCGTCTTAGGTGGGAGTGTTCAATCACTTGCATTTTTAGAAAGTCTCCCTAGCACTTTCAGTGTTTTCATAAGGAAAATTCTCAGTAATGATTAGGATATTTGACAGACCAAAGGATAACAAGCTCAGTCTGCTAGGTCAGAAGACAGCAGAATATACTTTTTTTTCTGTTCTGGTCAGCTTTGCCAAGAATTTTATTTTGCTTATTATTGAAACATACAGTAAAGGCATCCTCTTACAAAGGAAAAAGTTGGTCTTTTTTATGCATATCACAAATGTTTAAAAAAGAGGCCACAGGATTTTTCTTTGAAGAACAGTGCATATAATAAGTGATTTATATATGTTAGAATTGAGTAACCATTATATTAAACTACTGTGGAAAAACATTTTTTTCTGTAAGCATGTATAATGCCAAAGCTACTGAATACAGTTTTGTTTTACCTTTCGATCTATGCAGTTCTACTGAAATCAGAGCAATTTGAAATCACTGTGGCTTTCATGTATCTGAGTATGTGATTTTACTCCTGTGATTTTAGAATCACAGAGATTTTTAAGTCAGAGTGAGAGAGCTCTGTTTTCTTGTGCTTTTTGTCCTGTTAGATATAGAGTATGGATTAATGACAAATACTTACCCATCTTCAGACATACTGGATAAAGAGAAACTGGAATTTACATCTCCAATTATGTCTTAATAAATTGCAAATTGAGCTAATTTTTGTAATTTTAATCAAGTGATAATTCCTGAGCTGAACTTGCCGCTGGCTGGTGATGTGTTTAGTTTGGAAGATAGTGCCTACTGCTTATTGCTATAAGTTCCAATTGAAGAAAGGTATGAAATGTGTTGATAGATTTTTACATATTCATTTAAACATATTAAAAGTAAAATAGGCTTGTTAAAAGTGACATCTGAGTAGGCATAATTTACAAGTAGTTTCCAGACATTAATCTAAATAAACTCCTCTGTGTTCTACTAGAATAAATAATAAGAAATGAACACATTGTCAAGCATTGATACCACCTAGTGGTAAGAAAATACTGTTATTTGTTTACATACTATGCCTGTATATTCACTGTCAAAAGAATACAAAGTTTCTGTTTTATAGAAAGAAAGGGAAGTTATACTATGTCTTTTGTAACTGATTATCTGCATATGTATAGTCCTAAAAAAACTGAGAGTGGATTGTTACTTTAACACTTGTACTTCGGTGCTTGATATGTGTAGGGATGGTTTTGATACAGTTTTAAGCCACACCTGTTCTGCCACATTAAAAAAGAGAAGGTTCATTAAATGCATACCTGAGAGTAACAAGGACTTTTTACAGATATAAAAACATGGTCCCACTCTGTCTGTGTATACATGTCAAGAACATATATATGCTTTTGTGGGGAAAAAAAAAGTTCTTTGAATAGGAGACTGAATTCAGATAACATTAGGCTATGTGTGTGAGTTGTGAATTGTGGCACAGTCATTGATAAGACTGTTCAGTGAACCAGAGTGGAGAGCTGGGCTAGTAAACACTAGCCTGACAAAAGAGTTGAGTCGGGTAAATTCCCTGGGTTGGTTCAGGAAGTGTCTGCAGAGTTCATTCTGCCAGCACAAGAAGGGGGCGGTCTGTGGTGGGAAACAGCGGGGAGAGGTTGAGGGAAAGCAGGACCACTACGTCTGGAAGTGATGAGATTCCAGTGCGTGCCAGGCAATAGTGGCTATGAAACTCCAGTGTTGATCACTTGACATAATGCAGTGTAGCAAGATCAGATGTATGGTAAAATATTGCCCAGTCATTCTTTGAAAAACCCAGAACTTTAAAATAGCCCTTTCAATTACAGCAGTATGTGAAACCATCTTTTATTTCTTATCAGCTGATGTGGGTCCAGTATAAAAGTTATACTTACCATTGTAACATCTGTAATGTGATTATTAACCCTTAAGATAGTAACTTAGCTAATTCTGGCTGATGTATGCAGACCACTTATTTTTCCCTTTTCATTTATAGATATTTGTTTCACAGTGGCAATCCAGAGCATCCAGGAGACATATTTCTAAACACAACTGTGGAAGTTTTGCCTTTTCAGGTATGAACGTATTGATTTTTCTGTCCTCCATTAGAAGATAAAAGCAAAACCTCCCAATTTTAATGATTTTTTTTTTAACTGGGTGAGGGAGACATAATCACCTCTTTTTAAACTGTAAGATCTTGATGCCCTTTTTTAGAGGGGGGAACTATTCTGAGAAAACATGTTCATTGAGAGTGCAGCCTGCTATAAGAGGTGTTGGCAATTTGGAGGTGAGCAAGCATTCGGCTCATTTTCTTCCACTTCACTGTTACTGTTTAAAACAAAAAATAACCAAACAATTCTCCCTCCCCTGTGTATTTTGGAACATGAGAAAGCTAAGTGAATCTCCTGTTCGACTCTGTAAAAGTCTTGGTTCAGGAACTGACACATCCAAACCCTACCAGATATTCATGTACCTAAATTCCCAAACTGCCTCTGTTCCTTTCTCTTGATAACTGATTTTTTTTCTTCCATAAATCAGTCTGAATTTTATCTCAGGAGGGCATTATACTGTCTCAAGTATGTTCTTGCCTGAAGCTAGTTGATACAGATTCTTCTTCTTCAACTAGATATTATACCTAACCATTTGTATCACAAAACTGTGTGTGAGGATTAAGATATTACTTCAGATAAATTTATTTTATTTAGTATTAAAATAGTAACTTATTTCTGTCTTCCCCCATACATCTGATGCAAGTACCTTGAAATCTGTGACTAAATCACCATGTTGAATCTCTTAAATAAAGTACAGTTAGTGGTCAGTGGGGGTGTTTGCTTTTCCATTCTTGCAGTCTACCATCCAGGTAGCAAAAAAGGAATGTCTGAACCTTTCCCCCCTTCGCCTCCCCCAAAGTTTGTCAGTTTGATTCTACTTATACAATGTAACACCTGAGTTATCATAGCTTATAAGGCTTATGGGTTTTGTTTCTCAAGACCTTTGGAAATGTATTCAATCACAAAAGCAGCAGCAGCCCTTATTTTATCTGGGCCCAGGATATCACAAGAATGCACAGTAAGATGATGAGACAAAATGTGCGTCAAACATATCTCCCTTTCGGCTGCACCTTGCTGTGAGAAGTTCCCCAAACTGGAGCATTCCCTAAGGATATAATGCTGCCAAGCTTCCCTTGCTATTGCTACCACATGTGGAAAGGTAAACAGGAAATTTTGTATCTGGTACATTCCCAAGCTCTTGGTGTCAGCAGGAAAACTCACCAGTGTGGAGACCACAGCTACAGAATGGTAGATGCTGTTTTGAGGGAAAGATTTCTGCACAGTGGGCTTGAGCAGGGTTGAGACCCCATTCAGGTACTTCTAGCCTGATCCCTCATGAGCAGAAATCAGGAAAACATAGTCACTAGAAAACAGAGTGACCCTAGACTGGATTTGTCTGGAACTTAAGCAACATTCTCCAAAAAGCTTTTTTTCAGCAGTCTCCCTTAAAAGTGGAAATTAAGAAAAAACAAAAAAAACAAAAAACTGGTGGATTTAATCTTCTGTGTGTCCAGCAATTTTAATTAATTCCTAAGAAACTCTTACAGTAGGTCTTTTAGTATTGAGTCATGTGATTCTGATTGTAATTCTCAGGCTGCTTTTTGAAGCTCTGGTCTCCAATTTCATTTTTCTGTGCATATTAAAGAAGCTTATTTATATCCCCCTTTTTTTATATCCACCCCTTTTTAGTAAGGCAGTGAATAATTGAAATGCTTCCCTCACTGGTCTAACAGCTTTTCATCCTACCCAAATGCTTGCATCAAAAAGTAAGTTAAATTTTATTTGCCCTGAGAGAATCTCTGGTTCAACCACAGGAAAAGAAGGGAAGATTTTGCCTTTGATTTTCTACTGCCTTTTATGCCAGTATCTGCTATATATTCTCTTTATGTGGCAGTTAACATGCGAATTACTTGGGGCACTTCAAAAAGTACATCTTTTTTCTACCTTGAAGCCAAATACAGCTCAGTTCTGGAACATTGCTGCTTTTCATTTTTGTGTTTATTTGTCTAAAGCTATAAATAACTATTCCAGGCTGATTCATAATCAATTAGGAAAGATGGATTCTGTATATATAACAAGAGCGTGCATACATTTGGCTTTCCCTGGAGAAGTAGTATGTGAAAATAAATGATCTCATTTATGCTTTTTGGTTTTATTCTAGAATGAAGAATTGGTATTAAGCAAAGAAACCAAAGACAAACGCTTAGAGGATGGTTACTTCAGGATAGGTATGCTATGAGCAGAAATAGTTTTCTGTTACACATGTAGAAAGAAATGTATTTAGTTACTATTGCAACATTTAAGGCATTTTTATTAAAAACAAAGCAATCCTAAAAGTGAAGTTTTGTTCACTCATTTTGGGTGAGTGACCTTTTAGGCTTTACTTAATATTACTTTTGACATTTCTTCTTTGAGACTGATGTACTAAACAAAGATCTATTGCGACTCTTAGTTATGGTGCAGTTACATCCGACCTTATGTTAGGACAGATCATCTAGCGTATTGTAGAGGCATTCCCAAGTTGTATAGAATCACGTCTGCTGTCCTGTGGCTTCACGAGTGCCTTTGTGTGAAGTGTTGTGCTTGCTATTAGGGTCCTGGACCTGAACCCACTCTACAAATAGACATTCAGCTGTCTTGTCAGGGGATGAGATGGGCATTTCCATAACCAAGGGACTGTTGGGGAAGATGGCAGGATACCTGTTGTCAAGGAAGAGAATTTTTACTGGTGGACTGTATTTAGCATGTTGGGCATAAACTGACCATCACTGTTATAATGAAAGCACATTTTTTCATCTTTATGAATTGCAGTTGAAATGTATATGTTTTAAGCGTCTAACTAGCCTTTTAAATTGGATTGTTGTTGTTCATTTTAATATAACTGACAATTCTTCAAATTGGAATACACTAAACATGAATGATATCCCTTGTGCTTAATGCTCTTTGAAAACATGTAGACCAAGGGTTCTGTGTTTAGTTCCATGATACTATGTGAAAAACTATACCAAAATCTTCCCAGATTTTCGAAGGTGGTCATACACATAAGTACGGACAATTCAAAAGTTTTTATTCTGTAATGTACTACTGTTGTTAGATCTGTGCGCTCTGATGATGTGCCTTATCTGGTTTGCTGCTGCAAAGCTGAATCCAATGTCAAGAATCACTGGCTGTTTTAAAAGTGTTTTGCTTTAGGAGTTGATACCAGTCAACCTTACATTCCGCAGTAGGTTTAAGCTGTGAATTGCAGTACTACAGATACGCTTTTCTGGACTAAGATTTTGTATTTCAGTTTGTTGAACTGGAGTTAATTGAGGATATGTTTTTACTACTTTTGCAGGGAAATTTGAAAATGGTGTAGCTGAAGGAACAGTTGACCCAAGCCTAAACCCTATTTCATCATTCCGGCTTTCAGTAATACAAAATTCAGCAGTTTGGGCAATTCTGAATGAGGTGAGGTGCTGTAACCTTTTAAAAATAAAACCAGCAAATGCGAGATTTCTTCATTTTGTTGATGTTTTTGAAGCTCAGAATTTTGGCTAACACTGAAAGTTATCTGTTATTACTGAGAACTGTAATGTCCTAAAATGACTTTTTTTTTTGACTCTGTATTTCAGATTCATATTAAAAAGCTTACAAACTGATCATCAAAATTTGCTTTAGAGGAGAAAGAAAGAATCCTTGAAAACTTTTCCTATAAAATCCAACATCCTTAACAAGTCACAAATTGAAAACACTGAGCATGCACCTTATTCCAAATTTCTTTCATTTTTCACTTGAACACTACCTCTTGTGAAATCTACTGTAGATGAGAAGATTGTACTTACCCCTTTTTACCTGATCCATCGAGAAACTGATGCTTCACACTGATAACATTCATCTGAGGTCTAAGTTGTCCTTCACTTTACGGTGACTTTACCATCTTATGGTTGCAGAATCCTGCTACTCTTAACCTGTACTATTTTGATAGTATAGTAATATAGAGAAGTTGTACATATTGTTACATTCCTTGAAGAAGAAAATATAATTATTGTTAAATACGTTTTATGAAGGGGGTACTTTCGGAGTTCCATTTATTTTCTATGACAAGAACCCTCTTTTATAGATTGTCAGGAATATATATTAAAAATGTTAGGGATATTTAATTTATTAAAATAATTTGAAAGTACATATTTTTATGCAGTAAAATTTTAAATTGATATAGCTTTTTTTTATGGATTATCTAGTTTAAGTTATCTTTCTACATTTTTCTTTGGAGATGCAAACATAAATTAATACCATATTTCAAATAATTCAAATAAATTAAACACTGCCGTGTTTAAAAGAACTAGATTGAGTTTCTAAATTATGTAGTTTTGTACACAAAATCTGAATGATGTTCAGAGGCATTAACAGAGTTCTGAAGAACATTATTCTTTGGGGCTATGAAATTCCACTATGTACAGTTTGTAGCCACATAAAAACATGTTGAAATGTCTTGGTATTTCATATTATGTACTAAATCTGTGGTGATTTTACATTTTATCCATTGCATTTTAGGAGGATTTTTCAATTCCAAACTGTTCTTTTCTAAAAATCTTTGTAGGCATTTCCTAGTCTGGACAAATTCATTTTCTGTATTGAAAAATCATTCCCCAGCTTTGCTTTGGAGTGACAAGAGTTACCTTTTATCAAAAAAATTAGTCATGAGATGCATGTGATCTGTAGAGTTCTCCTTTTAAAAATTTCTATTATTGCAGCATTTATTTTGGATACATTTCAGTGATTAGTTACGGTTTATTTTTATTGTATTCTGTTGTTCAAGGACAAGGAGGTTTCAGTCCAGCTCTTTTATTGATCAATATAATTATTCCCACTGACTGGAACCGAATTGGGCCTCAAGTTAGTACCCAGCCTTTTGTGCTTTAAGGGAAACAACAGTGATGTTTAATGAGTCAGAAGCCCAGTCAGGAAAGGAAAGCACTTTGGGTTAAATCCACAGGAGATTATTGCAAACGTTGCCACTGTCCTCAAGAGTCCTTCCACTTACATGCTGCTGCGTAGGGACGCAGGCATGGGAAGATTTAAATTACCCCGTCAGAAGTAGTCAGGAAGAGGAGGCAGAAACTCCTCTCTTCAATGGGAACAAGGCACCTCATTAATGTTGGAGGGAGGCATCTGCCCTGGTTTGGGGATTCTCGGCTGTGCTGCGAACCTGCTGCCTGGAACTGCCATCCGGAAAGCTGGCCCCGTTTGCCTTGTGGGGAGGGAGAGCACCCTTATCTCCAACAGCGCTGTGGTCAGAGCTCTGTGTATGGGCAAAACCCATTGTGGAGCCCCTAGTTTAGAGTGGGGATCTTGAATTCATGTTTCCAGCATGAAAATTCTTCTAAAAGATTTGGTCTGTTTTTCATGGGGTATTAATAGAAGCAGGGGCTGACTCTCCAGCTTTGCAAGCTGAAAGCCATCACCACTGGGACATGAGAGTCATCCCGTCTTGTCTTCTGCTTTGTTGGCAAATTGTGTTGTAGCTAAGACAACATTCAAACTTAAGAGCCTAACTACTTTTAAAGACCATAGTGATTTTGTTTTAGCTGTGTTATCTGAGGACAAAGGGAAGACAAGATTTGTACACAGAGGTAAGATCTTTTATTTAGACTGACTGGTATAAGTTGAAAAAAGTAGATGAGCTACCAGGCAGGACTTGTTTACTTTTTTTTGATTATGCCAGCTGGCGTAAATAAGATGTTACATATGAAGTTTGTCTTGCCCATGGAGACTGTAGGTGTAAGTTCAGCACTGGCCTCGTAAATGGAGTTCATTCTTGGACTTAGGAATGTGGATTTATATGCTCAGAAATCCTGAGTGAATCTAGCCTATTGTGGTGCCACAGCACAGTTTGTAATGTATAATCCCATTCAGTCAAGGTATTACCAAATAATGGTTTTTCATTGCATATTAGCTAACAAAGGTCTAAGAAATTATTTGGATCTCATGTTAATTATTCTCTTCTCAATTGTGCCTGTGAATGAATGATATAGGTAATTTAAACTATAACTATTTACTACAATTTAGATTGCAGAAATAAATGTTAGATGTTTCTAACGGTTTGTTAATGTAAGTACTTTTGTTGACAGTAACTTTCATCTTTTTCCATGAAACAAAAACAATTTATGTTTATTGATACCATTTATTAAGAATACTGTGTGCTTATTCTCAAAACATCACTGTTCCCAATGTTTAATAGTAGTTAAGATGTATCACTGATGGTAAATCTAAATGTATAGAAACCTTACCAAATTGACTGCAGTACTCTGGTGTTACCAGTATATTTACTTTTCAAATGTTGAGATGAAAATTATCAAAAACCACAAATTAACTTATGCTTGATAAAGTATATTGGTTTTTCTAAAGATTATTGCATTTTTATTACATTGTACTAGCAGGAGTTGGGAAAACTCTGGGCTGCTTTAACATTTAGAATGTTCTTGAGATCGATACTTTCTAAATAAATGTGCCATATTAGTACAAATTAATTTATAATGACTCATTTGGGAGGGGAAATATGTTTTATAGATTCAGATAAATTCAGATCTGGCGTTATTGAATAGTTCTACAAATTTCCTTGGAAATTTTGCCTATAAGAAGAAAGACGGGAAAATATTTTCTATCATCCCTACAGACAGCTATTTGGGGCTTTCAAACTTTGAAATGCCAATCCCCATCAGTCTAAAGTGGTCCGAAGCCTCCTTTTTTTTGCATTATGGTAAAATAAGAATGCTTCGTCTATTTGGCCCAATAGTCATTAGCTTGGCTATTGTTTTTGACTGGGGGTATTCCAGACAGACTTTGTGTGTCTGTCTCAGTTGTAAGTTACAGTATTTAACACAAGTTCATCTGAGTGTCTGAAACCAATTACCAGATTTTGGGGGGAGTTTTTTCCTACATTTATTTAACCTCAAATTATTTTTAACTTGGCCCTTAAAATGTCCTGGAGGTCAATAAAACTTACAGTAATCAAAAAATGGAAAGTGTTTCAAGACAAATGATATCATCGGCTTCTTCTGATGTTGTTAAAGCTTCAGAAAAAATGAAACTTTTCTGAAACCAAATGCATTTCCATAAACCTTCATTTTCTGGGCAAATTATTTTTAACTGCTTATCTTGGATGCCAAACAGACCAGCTTGATTATAGCACTGGCTTTTCTCAGCAGATCACAATTGCTCTGGACCAAGGAAAGATTAAGACTGTCAGTATAGAATTAATCTTGCTTTGCTCATTCAGTGGGTGGGCCTACTGAAAACTTTGTAAATAATGCGATAAGGATGTGATCCCAAATTAGTGCTTTTTTTATTAGTATTTCAGAAACACTCTTTCAGGCTTTGTGCTTTTGCAGGCATCTCAAGCATTTATTTACATTAATAGAAAATACTCAGATGCATTTATTTCTTCTTAACTGAAAGGTGGCTTAGGAAAATTAAAATATATAAATATTTAATTAATAGACCAATAAAAGACTGGACTCTTCCATCATATCACTGCTTTTTGAGCTCTTTCAAAAGCAATTCTAAATTATATCTAGATTCAGTTTAGAGCAAAGCAATTTATAGTTTGCCCATGTGAAATATGGTTCCTTTAATATGCTGGAGTGTGATTAGTCTTTGGCAAGATCAGATGATTTTGCAACATTTTTCCTCATTTTTTGCAAGTATATATTATTTCAGTAATCTTTGGGTTTTGTTAGAAATATTTGTTCCAAAGGAAGTATTTTAGTAAGTTTGCTTCTAATGTGGAGAATATTACTTTAATCTTGGGGGGGAAATCTTTTCAAACCTTTCCCCCTGAAACAAATTAAACCTGAATTTAAGTAAGTAAGTCTTACATTTGCTCTTATTAGGAAAGATATATTCTGAAAAACCTGAAGCAAATAGTAGTAGTAGAAAGGGGGGGAAAAAAGCATACATTTTAAATAATCTTTACAATCACCAGCTTAGTGCTGAAAGGCTGTTATATAATTACGGTTTTCAGAACAGCACTGATTGCTGATTTAAACGACAACAAAAAAGCTAACTACACACTGACACAATGAACTAGTCTCTAAGAGCATAGCTTTTTGACCTCAGTGTTCCCTTAACTGGTCTTCTGATTTCTACTGTAAACAGTGAGCTAGAACTCCACATAGCTTAATTTTGAGAACTATGAAGCCTTGTTTTAAGGGGACAAACTTTGATATCTCTAAATGAAAGGTACACAGGCCCTAAGTCCTCCATTGATTTCAATGGTAAAGCCACAGGGCACTACATATGAAGTATTTTTACTGTTGAACTTAAGCAGATGATCTCTGGTGCTAGGATTCCTATTCAGGAAAGTTGTACAGTTTTGCTTGTAGCTGCCTGCAGGACAGGAGCTCATGCTGTTACACCAGGGTTGAAGCAGGTCATAACCGGAATTCTTAGCCTTTTTTGGATCAAAGGTTCAGTGCTTTACTTGCTAAAGGGGAACTTTGCTCAGTGTCTGCTGAGAGGGGAACACAATTCTCTTCAAGCCTTAACCATGGCTGATACACAGTACTGTAAGATGCACTGCCAGCATATTTGGTATTTTAAGCTAAATCTAGTTTTTCCTTAGCGATCAAATTCTACTATTGAGATATTAAGTCTTACTGTAACTGGTTTACTGTTGCATTGTTTTTGAAATTGAATCCTAGTGCTCCAATTTTAGACTGGACATGATGCTTTAGAAAGTTGTCATCCTCGTTTTTCAGAAGGTATTGTTTGTGATGGTCAGTTTGTACTCCTGCCTTGTGGACTTTAGAGTGCTAGGCATTGCAATGGGCCTTTGCAGCCAAACTTAATTTGTATTTTCCCTCCATTTTCATTAACAAGCCACTCACAATAGTGGATGTAATAATACCCACTAGACTGCTATAGATTGGGTTTAAAAACTTGCTGCTATATTTGGAAACCTGTTATGGGTCATGGTAATTGTGCCTTTCACCAGTGTTTCTTCTGTGTGCCACAGTTGTCCATGTATATTTGGAATAAAGACATGAAAATAAATCTGTTCTAAAGTTCTTATATAAAAGGAGAGGATAGTTCTGTACGTAGAGGCAATTGTTGCTTTACCATTGCAACACTATTAAAGTCCTACTTTCACACAGTCCAGAGGCAAGGTATTCCAGTATTAGTTTTCTATGAAACTGCTCTTCAGTGTCACTTAAAAAAAACCAAACTTGTAATGTTGAGCTTATGCCAGTATGTGCAAAATATCTGCAGTAAGAATTACGCTAAATAGATTTGTTGCAGCTAAATTTAAGCTACAAAAATGTACAAGTAATTTGTTTTTAGGAATGTACTGCAAAAGTATTTAAACAAAATTGCTAACATGTTTACTGTTGTAAATATTTTAATAAAAAATGACACTTCAAGGTTTTTTTTTTTTTTACACAATTATCTACAATAAAGAGAAATTTACAACCATTTACAAAAAAGCTCTTAACTGTTTTTCTTTACTGTCAAGACAGCTAAGATTAAACCAAACTAAACATCAGATACATGAAGTCCTGTTTTATTTCACTCTATATTTATAAAAAGAGCAAAGCATCTTGGTGAAGTTCCAGCTGAATGCTAATGAGATCAAGTAGAGCATGATGAGAAGAGCAAAAGGGTACAAAAGAATAGCTGTGTTCTTCAAAAATGGCAATGCTGAAAGAGAGGCAACAATCAGTGAAGCAAGTATGAAATATTGCTCTTTCAAAAAAGGTGTGGTAACTGCTGTATCTAGATTGGCCTTGGGGAAAGATGGCAACAAAAACAGTACTTCTATGCCATCTTTGTTAGAATGGCAAGTTTGTCACCTCTGCCATATTTGTCCTACTATTATCACAGATTTCAGAGTACTTGAGTTAATCTGTATAGCTAAGCTTCTGGGAAACTGTTTTACCTAAAAGCTACATTCTTAAACTCATTACAGCATTTCTATCTAATGCAAATATTTTGTTGAAGTGGGTTTAGAGAAGAACAAGCAAAACTGAACTTGAGTTGCCATAGGTCTAAGGGAACAAAAAGAAGTTGATATTGTAAAGAATGTTTAAAAAAAAAAAATCCGCCCAGCTGAAAACAGGGGCTGGATAAATTTATACCAATCTTCCTTTACTGTGAAGGAAGAATGCCTTCACCCCCCGATATGAGCCTAGGCTTTACAATGGACTAAAATAATGCTCGCTTTTTAGTCAGACATCTTCTGAATAATAATAAAAAATATCACCATTACTTACCACTGTATCCTAGGAATGTCACATAGATGTAATAGCCGATTGCAATCAGCCACAGTGTATTCCCAACAAAATACCCAATGACTGAATCAGATATGATGACATCTGAAAAAGACAATTGCTCTCACCTGTTTTGATATGGCATAATTTTAAAGCAGAGAGCACATAAAAGACTCTACTTACAATTGATGAAAAACAGCTGGATAAAATGCAAAATGACTAGAAGTGGATAGAAAGCATTCAAATGAACATCAAAGGCATATCCCCACTCCACATCATAGTCTCTGTTCTGCTGCTTTACCAAGTACTTATTAGAAATGAACCTACAGGAGAAGATATTGAGAAGGCTGTTAACATAAGTGTGTAAAGCTGACTGACATAACACTGGTTTGCAATAGCGAGCCGTACAATATCCTAACTCAGTGCTGTGACAAAGCAGTTTCTGCTATGTGAGAGAAAAATATGCAAGAATTACACAGACCAGACTATTGTTAAACTATCTCATGTCAGAAGTATAATTACATTTTTTTGCATTCAACATGCAGCTGAAATACCTTGCAGGTAACAGCACCAGCTTTTTTTTTTTTTTTTTTTTTTTTTTTAAAGTGGAAGAATGCTACAGCTTTTCCATGCAGTAACAAGTTATCAAGCAGTGTTGCCACCCCTTTATCAGACGATTTCAGAAAAGTGCTTGCACATTACCTCACGTTATAGAGATGTTTTATTTCATTTCTATAGAAATGGCAGCCTTTACAGACAAAGAGGCAGATTAACACTCTGAGTGAAACCATTCTCTCTGTTACAAGCAGGTGCTAATCAAATGAGCATTGCCTTGTATTTTAGACTATGGAACAAACCTTAAGACCTTATGTTTTCTTCAGCCAAAGTTCTGCTGACATCAGGAAGTTTATCTTATTTAGAACTGGGTCAAGAAGTCAATATATGCACAGAAGTAAATAGCTGAAAGACCAGAACTTTCACTGTAGTGTTCTCTGAAATGCTCTTAGTCCCATGGGCAGGATCAGAAAGAGGCAGAGCCTAGATGCAAGGGGAAGCTACTGAAAAAGGGGGAGCCTGTAGCAGACAACGTGTCTTTTTCTTACCAACATGGAGCCGGGTGACAGGCATTTAGGCCTGTAGGAGGCTGACTAAAGAACAGAGGAAAACCAACAGATGCCAAAACCAACAGTCTTTTTGGATCAGGATAGTACATCCTTAAACTGCAGAATGTTTGACCCACAAATTGCTGGAGGATGAGGAGGAGTATCACTTAGGCAAGTATTACAATATGCTCTTCCCCAAGCATGTTATGGGCTGCTCTCCCAGACAGGACACTACACTAGATGGGTCTTTCATTTATCAGCTACAGTTCTTAAATATATTTGGTCCTGGATTTTGCAAGTACAAATGGGTATTTCCAATGTCACTGTTCGAAAGGAATCCATCCCTTTTCTGATCAGCGTCACTATAAGATGCCAGTGAAATGCTCCCGATTCCTTGCAAATTTTCTTTTTCCACCACTACCACAAAAAGTTCTTGGTAGAGAAAATTCTTTCTTCTGTGTTCTCACCTCGCCCCAGTGCAAGTGACTTCCTGTTGTTCCATGGTTCCCTTGCTGACCTGACACACGTCTATAATATGCTGAGGTCTGGGTTAAGAACTCACTCGCTACTGTCTCTCCCCCTCTGTAAGCCAAATGGAGGGCAAAAAGTGACAAAAGCAGAGGAGCCACATGGAGGCAGACCTCTGCCATGCTTCCATAAGTCTATTGCTTTTTCTTCTTCAATAAGCCACAAAAGAGAGACAAAGTGACAGGGCTATTTTTGCTTCTGCCCTTATTTCCTGGTTTCAGTGCATCTGATTACAAGTGACAGCTGTTACCTCTGTGCAAGGAAGGAAGAAAATTAGCCTTCTTTACCACAGCATCCTGGAGAACAGGAAAAGCAACACCTAAGACAAGAAGCTGTTTCACTGTTCCTACACAGCTGGTAATCTTCTACTTTCTGAGCCAGAGAATAAGCCTGCTCGTGAAGGTTAGCGTGCGCCTCTGGGCGTTACAAGATAAAACTGACAGCAATTACCACCATCACAACAAAGCCGACACGCATGAAATAGTCAGAACCAACACTGATTGCACTAGAAATAGGTAAAATGCTTCAGCAAGAAGCACGCACCAGTTTTATATTGCCCCACTTAAATATTATCATCATTAGGCTTACGCTATTTAAGCTATTTACTCAACCAAATTAGAGAATGAAGGATTTTTCTAATCACTATGTTTGGAATTACTGCTGAAGATCAACCAGCTCAGAAAGAAAACAAACTGAAACATTGATCATAATACAAACTCTCTAAACATCAATCTTCTTCTGCAAGATATAGTAAAGAAAAAATGTCTTTCTTTTTTAAACCAAAGTTTGAAGGAATACCCACAGCAGCACAAAAACCTATAGTCATATTTACTTTGTAATTTTGCCCCAAAGAGAAAAATAACCATCCTGCAGTCAGGACTATTGATGGCCTGACAGCAATACTGAATTCAGTTTCAGACATTACTACTTACCACATTAAAGTTGCTATCAGAAGGCCAACACCCACACAGTCTATGAAAACAACCCAAAGTAGGAGCTTTATTGTTTCAAAAAATCCCATATCCAGCACAAATCCAAATCCCACAGTAGACACTGAAAAGAGAAAAAGAGATTATTAAAGTTAGCTGTAGAGAAAAGAGAGAGATCTTAAGCTGGTATGTTTTTAAGTGTGCTGTCATGAAATCTCCAGTTTCATTTTTATTTTCCTCCTTGAGATTTTCAGTCCAACAGCCCATTTTTCCCCCACCAAATACTAGGTATGGTGCAATTTGTCATAATATGATTCCTGTCATAGCTTGGAGGACATTCATCTGTACTTTGGTTTAACAATATAATAGCAAATTGCCTTGCCCCCAACTATTTTTAAAAATTGACAGAATGCTACACAGAACGTTTTTTTTTATAAAAGCTAATTGTAAACACAACGTGCATTTGGTGATATACACTTTTATTCCAGCGTTAAAAGCTTTGCTGTTACTATCAGCAATGTGCTGTATTACAGAAGACTAGGATAATACTTACTGCATTTTAAGTTCAGTCTGAAAACAACATGTGAGAGACTATGATTGCTGATAGCTTAATTTTGCAATATAAAGAAACTCACTTGGGCCTTTACTGTAAAAACAGTGTGTTATCTGTAATGGCTTACATCCTCACATCTGCTAAACCAAGGGTTCAGAATTTTTTTTCTTAACTAGATCACTGCCAAGTGCCACAGGTTTTTTATTATTGGCTTTAAAGTTAAAGGGAACCACATAGTTTGGAATGTAATAAAAAGAGGTAAAATAGAGATTTATTCAAGACAACTACATAATATCTGCAGTTATACATACTCTGTTTTCTAATTTCTATCTTAACCTCCAACAAGTTAGGCCATGATCTTTTACTGCATTTTGATTAAAAAATAATCCATACGTACTGGTTCTTTTTTTCTGTGGCTAGAAGAGCTACAAAAGTTCATCCCTGAACTTTTAAAGAACTATCTTTTCCTCCCACTCATTTATGCACTCTGTTCTTGGGCACTTACCACATAGCCAGATACTGAGAAGTACTAAGAAAGCAGGATCATCTCTTGCCCACTGGTCTTTTGTTTGTTTTCTATAGTGAAAGTTCCTATAAACCCTCTGTGGTGAAGTAAATAGGTAGAGCATCTGCCACAGAGCAAACTCAAAATCCATCTGTCGGAAGTGGAAGAGCCTCCGCAGGTACTTGTAGCGCTTTGCTCCAGCCGTATGCCTCGCAGCATCTCTGGAGTTCAGCGCACCATTGCCCTGGTTCCGAGAATTAACTGAAGTAGTTGGCAGCATTTTGCTAGAAAAGAAATTTCAGAAAATGCATTTATCTCTGCGTGCAATAAGATTAAAAATTCATGTCCCACATGCCGCATTTGTAATGCCATAGTCATAAAAAGATAACTGCACAGGTACAAACTACGATGTGTACGTGCAAGTTAGATAGATACAGCGGTCAGGCAGTCGCTTTACTGAAGGCTACTTACTACCTGCCAGGGATGGAAAATAAAGAGCAGGCGATTTTGCTTCCAGTATCGTTTGTCAAAAAGTCAAGCATTAATTGCTAGAAAAAACCCCACTGAAGTGCGCCATCCCACTGACCTGTTTGCCTGCTAAGAACCCGTCCATCCCTGCCCTCACAGTCTAGCAGGGGTGCACGATGGCACCCACCTTCTTGCTGCCTGTGGGGCTGGGACACTATGTCTAGAGATCTGAAAGCAGGATCTCTCCGAGTACTGCATACGCATACAATCACGGGAGTATTTCCAGGCAATAACAACAGACTTTTTTACCCAGAATCGAAAGGCTAAAATATACAGAGTGACAAACAGGGAGAGGGTCCCCAGTTGCCAGGTCTGCTGCAGAGCCCGGCGCGGCCCGGCACTGCCCGACGCGGCCTTCGCCGGGGGAGCAGCCAGGGGGGCCCGCACCTCGGAACCGGAAGGACCCGGGCAGCTCGGCTAAGACGCCCGGCTTCCCCGGCCCCGCCGAGCCGTGAGCTGGCCCGCAGCGCCCGCCCTCCCCCCGCGGAGCTGAGGCCAGCGCGGAGCGACGCCCAGCCCCCCTCCCTCCGCCCTAACGGCCGTCGCCCCGCAAACGGCCGAGCTGGTGCCGCCGCAGCGTCTGTTGGGGCGGGGCTCGGCTCGCGAGAAGGGGAGGGGGAAGGGGGGGGGTCTCACCTGCGCCTCCGGGCCGCGCCGCGAGCCCCAACCTCGCCCCGCGCGCGCACGACGCCACAGCAGCTTCCGGCAACGTCGCACGGGGCGCGAGCCCGCAGGCACGTGACACTAGAGCACGCCGGGCGCAGCGCCGGCGGGGCGTTCATCCCCGGGGGAAGCCCCGCCCCTTCCTCCCCCCGCCGGAAGCTGGGGAGGGGCTGTGGGCGCCAAGATGGTGGTGGCCTGGGCTTCTGCGGGAGAGGGTGGTGTGGGTGTGGTGTAGTGAAGCGCAGTACTGCGTCTGCTGCGATGCCCAAGTACTACGAGGAGAAGGAGGAGGACGGGCGCGCTTGCGGAGGAGTCAGGGAGGATCTCCGGCAGTGCCTGCTGGAGAGCCCCTGCGTCATGCAGGTGAGCGCGCCTCCTCCCCCCGCCTTGGGGGAGGCTCGTTCCTGAGCGGCCGTTACGGACGTTGTGGCGCGGCTTCCCTGGCAATGGCCGAGGGGCGCCGAGCTCCTCCGTTACATCCTCCCCTGCCCCCGCCGTTGGGTGCCGGTGGCCGTTGGGCGCTGGTTGCCGCCGCGGCTGGCTTGGTCGGGCAGAGCCTAAAATGCCTTCCCTGAGGTATTTTGATGGCTCTTTGTGCTGCAGAAATTCATTAAATTATTTTAATCCCCTTTTCTTTTTTTATCTAACAGGAAAACAAAAGCCCTAGACAATGCTTGAAGGAGGGACACTGTAGAAGTTTGCAAATTACATTTTTTGCATGCAAAAGATCCATGGTAAGTGTGTTGTGCATTCTTGGGCTAGTGGCCTGGTTGATCTCTCTCCCTTTCCCTGTTTTCTGCAGGAAAACACCCTTAAATTCAGTGAAGCTGAATAATTAAGCAGCATAATTCTTCCAATTCCCTTTAAAATATGAATGTTGTACACTGTTTTCATTAGTCAAAATAAAGTTTTATAGATTGTGACTATGATTTAAAAGGTGTATTTAAATTGAAGTAGACTTAGAATGTGACAGGTAGGATAAATGAAGTAGGTATTTTTACTGTTTTGAATAAGGCTTTGGTTTAAACACAGTAGTATCAATAGACAAGGTAACTGTAAGGTATATGCTTAAAAGGCTATTTTTTGTCTGTGAGGTCACTGGAAAAAACATGTACAGAAGGTATTTAAGTTAAATCGATGTCTTACTGAGATAGAAGATATGCAATCATTAATTTATCTGAATTGCTTAAATGTATGCTGAAAAACAGTCTGTTTTTCTAGGGAGTTAGTTATCAAGTATGGTAGCGAGAGGCTTATTGTAAAAATGTAATTGTATAAAGTTTCCCCATTTTTGATTGGAGTTCCTCTTGTAGAAATGTCTTGCCTGTGCTGCCATAATATTAAAAATAGTTAAGATGTGGCAAAAATGGTAGCAAAGTGTTCTAAGAATAGTGCAAAGTTCACTTCTGTACTTAGCTGACTGTGATACATGATGAGGAATATAGAGCTGAAGTTGTGTCTGAACTTTTTTCCCATTGTGTGTTTTTGCTTAAGCTTCAGCAGCTTTTTACTCCTCTCCTGTACAAGCTGTATTAATTCATATAGAATAGCAAATTAATATTTCAGTAAACAAGAAAAAAAAGCTTGTATATTTACTACTTCAAATACTTACCTATTTGAAACTGCAGCTGTAGTATACGTATCTCCTGGTGATGAGTCTGTGTTTCTGTCTATAAGTCACTGAGGGAATCTGATGAAAATCAGTTTTGTAGCTAAATGTCTGTAGTCAGATAGGAAGAGACCTGGCTCTTATAAGATTCTGTTTAACTGTTCCAGATTATAAAGAGTGACATTCTTCTTGTCCTGTTGAACCCTGTAAATTTCAGTGATGGTACTCTGCCAAAGTTGTTACTAGGAATATTAATAAGGCAAAAAGGCTATTAAAAATTAGACACTAAATATAGATACAAATTGCAGTAGCTAAAGCCATTAGGATTTTTGCTTTTTTTTTTTTTTTTTTTTGTCAGAGTGTATACTCTCTTATTGGAGGAGTAAACTTTAGTACAGTTTAGGTACTTAAATAGGAAAAAGGTTTAAAGTGGAAGCCGTTTGGTGATTGGACAAGCTGTACCATCTAATCCTGTGTTTTAGCTCCTTAATTTTATCACAGTTCTCAATTTTGAGAGTTAGTTAACGGAGGTAAAAGGTACCTCTTCGTCACTGAAGTGCAATCAATAACTGCAATCTAAATTCAGAAGAACTGTTCCAAGATCAAATTATATTTTTCTTCTGTACTGGGCAAGAACTTGCAGTTTACTTTCAGTAAGTGCTGCACGGTACTTTTATTTTAATTTTACTGCCATTTTTTGTGTTTCGTTAAATACCTTTTTTTTTTTTTTTTTTTTAACTTCCCAGAGTAAACAGTAGTTTTTGTAGTTTTTACAAGTTGACTATTACGTCAGTTTTTTATTGATATTTCAGACACTTTATTCCTCTCCACACAGAGATTTCCAGTGACTCCCACTTCAACCCAGTCTGAATTTTCATCCTTCAGTTTATTGGTTAAGTTTGGAAGAACAGATCTAAGCAGATTTACACTTCATTGTTTCCATGTTTTCCCTGCCAGTGCATTATGCTGTTTTGTCATCGGTGTTATTACACTGTTTATTTCAGAATGTGCAGGATGCCTACCACATAATGTTACTTTTGTGTGAAATTTAAGATAATAGAATGTATGTTTCACTGGAAAAATTTTATGACCTGTTGCCTGCATCATCAATTTTCTTTATAGTGACTTCTGCTCTATTCTGTGCTTTTCTCTGATTTTGTAAAGTGCCAAAGTTGCACAAACTCTCTGAAGTATTTCTTTTGCAAAGTGTAGTATGCTATTAATATATTGACTTCAATCTTCAGTTGGATACCAGAGCAAGATTCAGAGGAAGGAAGGGATACTGAAGCACTCAGGAAGAGAGACGGCCATGGGAAATTGGGGTTCGTCAGCACTTTAAGCAAAACAGAGACTGAAGTAAGAAGATGTATCTGCTGCTGCATCCCTGCATACAGTGTTTTCATGGAAGGTATCTACTTCTGAGGATTCTGATAGATTGGGCTGGATGTGCATTTTAAATGTTAAAAAGAAAGCAGATGCAAAACCAAGTTCTGGCTAAAATAGGTACCTTTCATGCACTTGTAATAAAATACATAAAATCCATAATAAGCTACAGTAGTTACCTTTGTGTTTTGAAGTGAAATTGACTTTTGTAGTTATGTTATTTCTGATAATGTTTTACTATTACAAATAATGCAAAATTTTGGGAGTTGCGAGTTCGCTCAACTAGTATCTCGTAGGATACCTCAGGACAGAGCTGTTGTTTCCAGACATGATGGGCTGACCAAGGCTGTGAAATATATGTGCTAGCTGCTTCCTTCCCAATAGGTTTATTAGTCAATAAACCTGCACTAATAGATAAGAGTGGTGATGTTTACGCAGTCCCACGTACGCAAGGATGGCATCTCTTTTCATCTTGCTAAAAATTTCTTTTAATATGATGATTGATGCACATGTTTATTTTTGTAGTCTGGTCTTGCTGGACAACTAGATTAAAATTTGGTTTCTGTAAAGTAAAAGGTGTCTGATTTATCTTACAGTAATCTGTCTCTTCATTGTATCAACACAGGTACAGGAGAACTATGGCACTATTCTCTTCAGTAGTTTGAGAGCTGTATGCCAGGATTGCCTGTATACTAATTATATTTCTTTGGATGGGGATGAGGGGTCCCTCACATGCAAACAGTTAAGGAGACCATGGTTGCTATTGCTGTATTCTAGAAGTATCTACAAGAGTATTTAAGCTCCTCTGAGATAACTCTGGACCATGTTTTTGCCTTATTTTCCAAGGAAGTATGTAAATACTAATCCAAATACATGCACAGACTAGGGGTGATTATTTAGACTCTGTTGTGTTTATTGGAAATTGCATTCCACAAATTTACTTTGTAATTTGTGAGCATTTTTCTTGTTTTTACTTTGTCACTTCTCTCTGAATTCTTTAATTTGTGCGTATGGGTGTAAAATGTTCAAATCGCCATTCATATTCATTAGATTATAACTTATATCTGCTATATACTTTTAAAAATGTGCTCTTCCTTTAGGTATTTTTTTACTTGAATTTTCATAAGTTATAAAATAGCTGCACTGAAAAAGCGAACAAATGAATGGAGGAAAACATTGTGTTGCTTTCCTTTGATCTAGGATGACTCTGGCAGATCTGTGCAATATGACAGAGTCTCTCTTGGCCCACCTTTGTAAGAAACCAAGATGTACATTGGTGGCTAACATTAAATACAATGTAAAGTTTATCTGTAGCCAAAACTTATGGATTTTATTTAAGAACTTGCTTTTGAAGAACACTCCTTTTTCCTTCCTGAGCGTCCCTGCCTTGTTCTGTGCCTTTTGAACTCTTTAAAAATAAATGGTAATGTAACTCCTATATATGAAAACTCAAATAATTTCAGACAAGCTGATCAGAAACAAGTTTAGGAAATAATGAGAGGGGAGAGATTCATAGCAACTTTGGGGGGTTTTCTTTTTTTTTTTTCTTTTTTTTTTCTTTTTTTTTTTTTTTTTTTTGCTAAAATCTGTATCAAAGTAGCTTGTTTACACTTAGTCTAAGCAGATGCATACAACACTTGGAGTGTTTGTGAAACCAGCGACTTCAGTGAATGAGTGTGCAAGTTGCTTGTGTGATTCTGTCTCTCTTAAGCAGTTGTTCTGTGATAAGCCCAGGTGTGATTATATTCCTTCTCGTGTGTATAATTAATACATTTGTTTTAAACTCAAAGATGGGCTTTGGAATTTTCATAACTTTTTTGCAATGATAGATCAACACTGATTGCACATTTTTAATGTTCTGTTGATCATGCAGAAACTAGTTTTTGTCCAAGTGCTGTCAACATACTAAGTTTTCCATGATCTAGTTAGCTATATAAAAACAAATAATAAGGTAACTGATAAATTGATGTGATGTCTGCAAGTCTTAACCTAGCCCTGTATTTCAAAGTATTACTCACACGCTTTCTCTTTGGTTGGGGGTGAGGGGAAGATGAGAGAAAAATTAAATCTGTAGCTACTTTGAAGATAATTAGATGTCACTTACAGAGAGCCGTGGGAACGGTATGTGGTTTGGAAGACAGAGAGCCTTCTGCTGTGGTAGCTTACAGCAGGGGCCTATAGGTTTGATAAGCAGATGATCACTTCCTTTCTCTCAGTCCTAATCACAGAGCTTCACCAATGGTGCCACAGAAGCTCCTTTAGTTGTCTGTTAGCCTGTTCATTTCCAAAAGTTATTTTTATTCCATCGGCTTGATCCAGTGGAGATCAAGTGTTAAAATCAAATGAAGTGTTTGTTATTAGGCGCTTCAGAATTTCATAACTAATCGACCAAATGACTTTTGTTATTTAATCTCATAGAACCTCTTAATGGCAATATTTCCTAGTCTAGTGAACTATTTTGGTCCCAGAATATCTAGGACAGTATAAAAATATATTTTATATTTATCTAAATACTGAATTGCTCAAGAGACCAGAGTTGTTCCATTCCAACGTTGTATAACAATATTCTGTCTAAAAATGACTAATTATATAATTGCCGTGGGACTTTGAGCACTGTCCTGCCTGAGAGCTCTTAATGTTTCCTGTGTGACTTTTAAAAAACACTTAACCTGTTTTATTAACTGAATGCACTAAGTACTATAAATTTCTGCCTGTGCCTCCAGCTTTTCTTCCTAATGCACAAAATGTTTTCCCTTGAATATTTTGATATTTTTAAATCCTCTGAATTGTGCTCTACAACAAGCTTTTATTAAAATATATAGTTTTTTTTAATCTATGTTGGATCTTGCAAGATTAAAAACTTAATATGTTGGAACCTGTGAAATTTGAGTGTCGAGGATAAAAGGTTGAAATGGTGCCAAAAGACTCTTGCTTGGTTTTAGAATCACTTCCATATGCAGTGTTAATCATTGCTATCAAATAAGTACAGCATGCAGTTTGCAAAAAGCTTTCATTGTTGCATTAATATCCCCCTTGTTTTACATGGTGGCAGAGTAAAAAGATGCTGAATGCTTCTGACTATCACATCACAAACTGTGGCTCAGTCAGTGTTAAGTATATGTCTATGTTATTACTACATCTAATTTTACTAATTAGCATGTACTCTTCGTGGTCCGGTCCTGCAAACACATTTGTATTTACATAGCTGTAAACACGTGAGTAGTTTTGCAATATCTAAGTGTTTATCATAGTAAAAAATAGGCCAGAGTCACATTCTCTGGTTTGAAAATTCTTCAGGACATGAGCGATATTCTCTAAAGCTTGTATGACATGACAAGCACCTTGTTTAAGCAGAATTTGTTTAATGATGGCCTATGTGTATGTATTGAAAAGCGAGAGAAAGGGGTTAGAGTTTAACAAGTATGCGTTAGCTATTGCATTTTTTTAAGCCACAACTATTAAAAGGAAGGACAAAGCATTTTTTATTGCTTTTGAAAGCTTCTCTGCTTCCAGAATGCATGTATTTCTGTTACAAACAGCTTTGTTATTTACCTGATGAGCATAAGAAATTGGTTGTCTGTTCTTTCTTTAAGTTTCTGGAGAGTAGCGGGTTGGATGATGGTAGTCTTAAGTTTCTAAAGGGTACTTTTTAAAAAATACATACTTTTCCTTTAAATAACTTTTTTATTGTGCAAATCCAGAACAAACTAGACCGCTATCTCCTTTTCATAAGACAAGCACTTGGTGAAATCATCCAGTCCTAAAAACGCAGCTGCAGAACATAGGCGATAAGCAGTATCTGTTGTTTAAACTTTTTCTTGGAAAACTTGGAAATACAGAACTGCAGATGTTTTGCTGATGTGATGAATTTACGTAAGTACTAGTGCTGCCTTAGCAGTTCACGTGTCGCCATTTAGAATAAATATACTTTTCTAAATATATATATGAATGAATAAAGTATTCATTGTGTACAGCTTAATAGCATGACAGTTTAATTTCCATCATAATCTGCAATTGGCAGATTAGTAACCAGAAACCATATGTTCCTTTCTCCTTTTCCTTTTTTTCCGAATGTGTATGCCAATTTCTGCTTTATCTGTCTCTGGCATAGGTTTGCTGCAGGCATCCTCGGAAATGTATCAAGCAATTTTATCTGTAAGCAGCCCACTCCACGATGACTTGGTTGACTATCTATAGGGAGAAAAATACTGTAAACGTGGAGAGCATCCTCCTGAGATGCACTGTGCTTCATTTTCACGATTACAGTAGGTGGATTAATAACATTCTTAAACACTGAAGGGAGAAGAAACAAAAAGATGAGCTTTTTAATAACTGTTTAATGATGTCGGGAACAGGTGATGTATTTCAAACATTAATGTATTAAAGTAAGCACTGAAATTATTTTTTACATTAAGCTGAGATTTTTCTGATAAAAGCTTACACGTACTGTGTTCTTTCTTTGCATATAGGTAATAATGGGCTGCAGTGACAAGAAAGGATATGATTTCTTAAAGATTTTTAGTAACGGGAAATGATATAAGTGAATCTGCATGACTTAGTGCAACAGGGTATCTAAAATGATTTTTGCAATATGGCTACTTTCTCTTAGTTTAGAAGGAGTTAAGGAGAAAACAGTAAATAAGTAACAAAATTGGGGGTGAGGAGTTAAATATAAACCTGATCTTTAATGATGGCTTTAGAAATTAGTTTATAATTCATAAATTCTGATAATAAGCTGTACCATTGTAAAATTGTATTCTTTTGTCCTTCATTGTTATGAAGGATGAGGAATAGATAATTTTTCTGTGAATCTATGCAGGCATTTTGAGGAGGATGTGTGAGGGCTGTTTTTTTTTGGGGTGGGGTGGGGTGGGTGTTGTTGTGTGTGTGTTTTTTTTGTTTTTTGTTTTTTTTTTTTTTTTCTCTTTCCCAGGGAGGGTCAGAAGCCTTTCTGATATGCAGGTGAAAGAGGTCTAATATTTCTTAGATACCTCTTGTCTCTGAGGTTTTTGATTCTATATTAGCCTTACCTCTTTAAAGGCTATAGCAGAATGGCTTTTGGAAATCTGGGTTGAGAAAATCAGTTACAGGTCATCTAGTCACTGGCAAGCTGAGGAAGATGAGGGTAAAGAGAAAGTATTCAGAGGGGACTGATCATCAGTTGTCTAAAATATTGTGTTGCTCATTATAAGTACAGCGATTACATAAAGCCCTTTATCAGCTGAGACTGGGCTGGACATCCAGTGGAGTGGCCCTGTCTTCTTGCTTTGTATTAGGAGTTAAGGTAAGAGAGTTTAACACCCTTCCTCTAGTCTAACCTCTGGTGTAGATCCTTACCTTTTTATG
The DNA here is from genome assembly GCF_036370855.1 of Dromaius novaehollandiae. Taxonomy (NCBI): domain Eukaryota; kingdom Metazoa; phylum Chordata; class Aves; order Casuariiformes; family Dromaiidae; genus Dromaius; species Dromaius novaehollandiae. The sequence continues at coordinate 148,180,144 of NC_088098.1, read as the reverse complement.
CTAGAGAAAAGCATTCTCTTGAAAATGACATAAGATATAACCTACACCTAATTTTGATAACATATTTCAAAAGTTAGTAATCCCTCTGTGAAAAATGTATGCCTTACTTGTGATTAGAATTTATTTGGCTTCAGCTTCCACTTATAAATGGAGATTGTTTCTGCAAAAGAGGTCAACAGAACGTTGTGTTTTCTTGCTGGGAATGCATTTAAAACTAAAAAAAAAAAAAAAAAAAAAAAAAAGTCTCTCAATATTCTTTTCGATTGACTTCCTAAAATCTTGTGCTGTCCTTATTTTTGTTAGTCCCCTCCCAACTCCTCAATGTCCTTTTAAGGAGTACTCTGCTATGGGGCTTACCTATGATGTTTATATGGGGGAGATCCCCTGCCTCTTCTTTCTGTATACCTTATTGATTGTCTGTTATGACCCTGATGCCCTGTTCAGAGTCAGTTTTTCAGTCTATTGTTTTCCCAGTATTCGAAGTATGGTTTTGTACGTATTCTTTTCTTGGATGTATAACCTGAGATATAGTTATTAAAAAAAAAAAAAAATCTTGTGAACAGTACACTTTATCAGGTGTTCTCAGATCTCTTACATGACAGCCCAGTCATTTTAGTTCATCATACTGACAGCTTTTGTTTTGTCTAGAAACATAGTCAGCAGTGAGCTTTTACATGCTTGCAGATCTTTGAGGAAAATGTTGAATAAGCTCAAGCCAAGCTGAGTAACAGTCCCAAGGCAGCTCTGTGGAAGTACCTCAGCTCAAACAAAACTCCCCTCTGACAGGTAGCTTTTGAGGTTTGTTAGTTCGGTATTCTTAATCAAACAAATCTGTAATCTTACAAAAAAATGAAAGTTACTCAAAAACCTATGTTCCTACCGTATCAGCTTTTCTATTTTGCCTTGGATAAGCAAGTCATCCCGTGTGTCCTCCTCCAACAGTGGTGCAACATGAGTACCTTTCCAGTCTCTTGGCATTTAGCGATATTTCAGCTTACTGATTATAAGTGAACATGGGTCATAAACACCATTCTTCTAGGACTCTTGGCTGGGAGTTGCTCAAGCCTGCTGTTTTTAGAAGGTCATCTTTTGGTTGATGATGATGAATATTGTCATTGGCTGCTGATAAGCTGAAATGTTTTGTGCTTTCTACCAGTCAAACTATTAAAATTTAAGGATGCTAGTGACACTGCATACCTTGCCAGAACAGGCTAGAGAGTGAGTTCTTCTTGCTGATGGTGTGCAGATTATGCAAATATTTTTATGAGAGGATGGCTTTAAGGCTTTATGGTAAGCAGAGAATTCCATTTTTTATCTCCCTTTTGTTTAAAATTGCATTTAAAAACACGGTGTTGTTCACTAGCCTGGTTCTAAACTATGACCAAAGATATATGTTAGAAAACACACGTATTTGACGAGGCATTGAAAATAAGCTTTCCTCTGTAAGTTCTTTCTCTGACTTTAAAACAGAGATGTTTGTGGATTAATCTTGTCTTCCAGCTAAAAATGGAGTTTCACCATTGACTGAGGTGGAAAAAAAAAAAGGAATTAAAAACTCAGGTTACATCTCCTCGCTTCTCCATCCAAATTCAGATTATATTAAGGGCTTGAGTTGACAGCTTCCTGCACCAACGAATGGCAACAGGCAAATTAAATCCTTACATTAGAGTTGTGTTGGGACTGACTCAACTTGTAGTTGGCAGCAATCCTCTGTGGATCGTGCCTAGTTGGCTGGAGGTATCCAGTCAAATGCGTCTCACTAATTCCCCACTTGAGCATGGTTCCTGCAGGCAGGAGCCCGTAGTGTGCCTCCCGGGCGCTCCCCCAAAGATGCCCTGTGAGCGGCACCTGGTCCCCTTTGCATTTGTGCATGGTATAAAAGCAATGGAAAGAGACAGAGGTGATTTGTGATCCCGTACGTTCTTTCCAATTATATTTAGCCCTGCGAGAACAGGTTAAATCCTGTGGTGGCCTACGGTGGCTTTGATAGCTGTGCCATTAATAAATGGAGCCAAGGCCCCGAGTGGTAGCGGTTTCAGCACCTCTAGCTGGTTGGTGTTGCTTGATAGGTGGTTCGAGCAGGGACATTAGGTAAGAGAAAAGGAAGTATGCCGGTGTTAAAAACAACAAAACAGCCCCCTTTTCCCCCAGCAGTCTGGATGACCTCCGATTTGGGAGGGTCGGGTGTTGAAACCGTCAATGCTGCGATGTTTTATTTCGTGAACCCCCCCCAGTTCCTGGATGCAGGTGGTAGTACGAGGATTACCCCTGCTTGCTCGCTGCTGGCTCCTGCAGCTGCCAAGCTCACCGGGGGGGGCAGCACGCGCTCGGGGCGCTGAAGCAGCGCGGCCCCGGCAAGGCCCCCCCGCGAGCGGGCTCCTCCTCGGCTCCCGGCGGGGGGCAGCGCCCGCTCCCCCGCGGGGCGCAGCGGCCCCGGCCCTGCCGCCTCCCCCGCGCCGGGCCGGGGGGCGGCGGGGCGCGCAGGGGCCGGGCCCAACGGCGGGAGGGGGGGAGCGGAGCGGGGCGGGGCCGCCTGGCCGGTGCCGTCACCAGCGGGCGGCCGCTGAGGGGGCGGCGCCGGGGCCGGGGCCGGCGGCTGCCGCGGGGCGCGGCGCGGCGCGGCGAGCCGGGGCTGCGGAGGTAAGGGGCGTCTGCCCGGCGCGCCGCCGCCGCCCTGCCTCTTCCCTCCTCCTCCTCCTCCGGCGGCGCTGCCCCGCCGCCGGCCCTGAGGAGGGGGCGCGGGGGGCGGGACGGCACCGCAAGGTGCGCCTCTGGGGCGAGGGGCGGCCGGCGGGGAGCGGTTGCGGCCGGGGCGCCGCGGACAGCTCCGTGCTGCGGCGCGGCGCGCGGGTGGGGGGGGGCGGGAGGGGGCGGTGCGGCGCGCGGGGGGCGGTTGGCCGTTGGGGCGACCGTTGGGCCGGGAGGGGACGGCGGGGAGCGCCGCATCCGCGCCTCCTCCTCTGCGCGGGGCGCGCGCCCGCCGCCCTCCCCGCATCCGCACCCGCGGGGGGGTTGGGGCAGCCCCCCATTTTGGGGTCGCGGCACCCGGCGTCGACTTCCTATGCCGCGGCGGGGGCCGTCGCGGTTCTTGTCATCCCCAGCACGCACCACTCGGGTTGGCAGTACGCATTTAGCCTCTGCTGGGGTTTATCTCGAGCATCTGCGCGGCCTTACGTGAGACACGCCAAGCTGTTGTGTGTAAATAAGTGCATACGAACAGCTGTGTTGGAAAAAACAACAGCAAAAAAGGATAATGGCTGGTTGCATGTTTCTTTGCATTCCTGTTTCCAGATGCTTGCGTTACAGGACCTGTGCTTTTCAGCGTTAGCCTAGACACCTGTATTTGCTGGTTTGTGTGATGCTGTCGCTCTGTAGAGCAGCAGACCAGCAGGCCCCTGGCCCTGGGAGATTTGCAGCGCGACTTGCTTGTAGTCGCAGTAGCGCTGTGACCCCAGGATGAAGCACTGTGGTCAGGGTGGTAGGTAGCACTGTGGCGTTCACACCCGCGTGCATTTGCACGCCAGACCAGCCGCATACGGAAATGCTTCCGTTTGCAGGATGCACTTTCCTGAGGTGGGATTGTCCGATGTTACTGGGAGGAGTTTGAAAAAGTGAAGATCAGAGTCTTCACTCATAATTGTTATCTGATTTTATGCGGTGCACCCGTGGTCCTCTGTGGGTTTCGTTTTTTTCTGCAGTGTTACTGTCACTCAGGAAACAGGAATTGAAGAGCAAAACTTAGTGTGCAGAGTTTGCATGGAAACTGATAAGACATTTAAGAACATTTAACCTCTATTACATTATTCCTGACAGCTTTTATGATTCCTTTCCCATGTAGAGAAGCCTTAAAAGGAAGAAGATTCTGTGTTTAGTTTGGTGCATATTTTAGATTTTTGCCCATTTATTATGTTAGAATATGGTTCTGGAATATAGTAGGAGTGTTTTACTGCATATGCAGTACTGATGCACCCTCACCCACTTCACATGACTTTCACGGAACAGTGTAGCAATGAAGTTGTAGCTTTGTCCTAATAGTATACATTCCCCCCCCTCCCCCCACAGAGTGAGCAAAATCAATTTACGCTAGTCAAAGCTCAGCATAAACTGCATATGCAGCATAACTGCGTATACGATAGGGGGGCTTGTGCCTGTGCAGTCAAGTACTTACATGTTGACTGTAGTTCTCCGTCTCTGCAGGCCAATATAATTCTGTCTGCAGAAGTCTGTAGTGTTGAGCTTTTCTATATTAGCAGTAAAGGTAGCCAGTAAGATTTCACAGTTTTGTTTTTTAAGTGACAGAAGCAGAGGCTCTTGTATGTTTGCATGCCCTCAAACTCTAATAAAAGTGAGATGAGTGTGCAAAACCCTGTTGTCTTGGAAACCAGATTATCTGTTTCCCCTTGAGAAACCACTGTATGCTAATGCTTGTTTCAAAAGCTCATGTTTTAAAAACTCATTATGAAGGTTTTCTGTGGTTGTGAAATTTTAATTCAATGGTCTGCCTTGCTCCTAGGAACTCAAAGGGTCCTCAGAGGGAATGCCGTGTCTTCCTGGTTCTTTCTGGACTCTCTCTGACAGTACTGATGTTAGGAGGGAGCAGATAGTGGTGGAGAAACATAATAAACCTTTTGCAAGAACTTGAAATCCAGTATTCTTAAATTTAAGTGTCCGGCACTTTCTAAGCTTTAAGGTGGACATGACCTCTTTGATTCAGCATTCCATATTGGCAGTACCAAGTTGTTAGCAAATTATCATTTCAGTGCTTTGCTTTCAAGTATCCATATCGAGGCTGTATGCATTTTTCTCAACACATTAGAGCTTTGCCTGTGACTTAAGTTATTTGTAATGAGCTAATTCTAACTTAATCTATAGTGGATGCTAGGATATAGGGACACATGAAGGAAAAAAGAAACCCACCAAAATGTGGCAAGGAGCCACATGATCTTCAGAGGGAATTTGGCTCTGTTACTGAAGACAGTAATGAAGCCACTTGAAAAACTTCTCTACTTTTGTCCCGCTTGCTGTCAGCTGAGACAGAAGGCATCAGCTCTCTCTCTCTGCTTGTTTTAAACATTCCTTGAGCTTTCAATAGAGTAAGTACCAACCAGGATAGTAGAATTTTTGGTCTGAAGGCCTCAGATATATCGAAGGTTTGACAGCCTCACCCATCTCTTAAACCTGGTCAAGTCTGGTCTGGTTGTACAGATATTGCATTAAATGGAAAGAGTTTACCTGTGGAATGAAATAAATGCTAGAAAAAAAGGGTGCTCCAGTTGTTATGCATTCTGGGCTCCTTAATCTTCATATTCTTATACTGGAACTGGGAAGGAATTAGAAAGGTTAAGGGTCCCTTTTCAGTTTGTTTCCTTGCTAGGGTGAATTCAGACTTCTAGTGATGTGCTTTTGTTACAGCAAATTTAAATGATCTAATTAGTATTACATAAGATGCACTTTTAAAATTTAAGCATACTTTTTGGACCCCTTTGTAGATTCCTTCAGTGGAAAGGCTTCTTCATTTCTTGCTTGGATGTTGCTTCTACCTGTAGTCCTTGAAGAGAGAGAGGAGATTGAATAATGTGGTAGAAAACTTGGTTCAGAGCTCTATCTCATGTGCTCTTTGCTTCTGCCTCTCACTTCCCTTCCTGTTTCTTTTTTGACAAGCTGAACTTCTTCCCTGTTGTAGGATTATCTACTTAACTCTTAAATGAACATCCTTTGCAGAAATACTGTTAGAAAATGTTGCTGGCCTTCGAAGAAGGAAGATTTGGGGTATATCTACCTCATCCACATCAGTAAAGCAGATAGGCATAACCTGAAATGTGTTTAAATCAGATGTATTGCTGTTTTGCCTAATATGATTAGCTCTTTACTGTAGACTACTCTTTAATGTAGATTCCTTTTGGTCTTCAGATACAAGGCAAAATTTTTCATCTGAATTTTTTTTGTCTTAACCTTTTCTGCTTCACAGCCATTTCCTGCTGTCACTGCTCTCTCTCCTTTACTTCCAGTGTTCTTCTCTTTGTAGCAGTTTACTTACTGTAAGGAAACCGTGGTCACAGATTGGCAGCAAGCTGTCCTGGGAGGCAAAAACAAAGAACAACTGGGAGCGAAGCAGGTTGAGAATGAAGCATGGTCCATGTGAAGTAAGGAAAATAAAAGGCATCTGTAAATAAAAGAGGTCACTGAGAGTGTGTGCCTGGGCTGCACAGGGGAGTGGTAGAATCATAGCTGGCTTTTGTAGTTTGTCTGGCATTGCGTGCATGAGATAACAGAAGGTAAACTCCCCACGTATTTACCTGGCGGTTATCAGGGCGCTTTCCTTATTTCAGAAGCTAGGGCTAATTACCTTGCGTCAGCCAGCACAGATGCACACTGTGCTTCTGTTCACTTCCATTGCACCAGCCACTTTACCGTCTCTCACAGAGCAAAGGGTGGTGCCAGTTCTGCAGAGATATGTTAGCACTTCTTCAAAAGAACATTTGAAGCTACAGTAGAGTAAAAGTATGTTGGGAAGATGATGTCCCCGGTCGTTTATACTTGCACGAAGTGTGAATTTCTTGAATTTATGATGTTTTTACCAAATACGCAATGAATAACAAGTAGGAACGTTAGAGTACCAAGTACATCCCAACTTAGTTAAAACAATGTTGATGACACATAGGCGTAATGTAGTTTTCCTCCTAATCTTTAGGCAAGTTGAGACCTTGATTTTAGGAGAGGGAGATTTCCTTTTAAAATTTTTTGTGTGGCTTGTGAATTCATTGCAAAGGATTTCTCTGCAGCTGAGGCTTGTGAATACGTGTCTGTGTTCACTAGAAGTACTCATTTCATACAGCAGTGAGATACTGTTAAGAACTTGCATGAAATCAGCAGCATGTATTAAAGAAGACATTGATAACTCCTGACTTGTTCACCTGTATGCCTAGTCCACTCGTGAGGATATGTCCCCTGTGACTTTCCTGTATTTCTCATGAAGGCCTGCATCTTGTTCATGCCTTACTGCTCTGTCATGCTAACAGAGAGGCGTGTTGTGTGAGAGGTGATGTTCCCTAAATGTTGCCCTGTTCTTCCAGTTTATTGCAAACATTTTGTGGAGGAGACAACTGAGCAGGGTGAAAGGGAGTAGCATGGGAAAGCGGGGATCTAAATATAGAGGGGGAAAGTGAAGGAAGAAGAGAGAAAAGGATATGAGAGTAGATGGTCCATACAGGAAGGAGGAGAGAATGTGACAGAAAAATATGTCCAGTATTTTCCTGGCCTGTGTTGTGGAGTGTTTCTCAGTGGAGCGCTTTGAAGTTGTAGTTGTTGCCAGCAGAGAAGGAGTTCTGCACCTGTAGCTGGGCTCTCCAACTCTGGCCAGCAGGGCTGACCTTGGAGAGAGCACAAAGCAGGGACCAGACTTCAGCACTGGTCTTCTCTGGCAGATGGATCTTGAATATGGGAAGTAAGTGGGGCTGTGCCACTGTGAACGCGAATGTGGGGACAGAGGCCTGGTACAGGGTTTGTACGTTGCAAACTCACGCTGCTAGATGAGATGCCTTAGAACAGCTGGGGAGCATCATTTGCTCTCACAAACGCAGCTTTTTTTTCTTCTTTGCTGAAGAAAATAATACATTTTGTATTGTTTTGTAACCTATGTAAACATTTATAAGAATAATTATTCTTTCTACCAGTTCATGTTGATATGACTAATTATGGGAAGTGCATATGCAAAGACATTGCAAATCTTTGGAAACAGCACATCTCAGTTACATGGGGCAGTTTGTAGCTAGCTACCCGACCTGCAGTGCAGTAAACTCTCACAGAATTCTGCAAGTAAGAACGGTGCTTTCTGCGCACTCACAAATGGCTCTGCCTTTTCTACAGGGCAAAGAAGTCCATACTAACTTTATGCTTGAATAGTTGTTTTGCCTGTTTGCACCCTACCCTGTCAGTGAGTTTCCTGTAACTTTTTTCTAGCTACAGGGGCATGTATAAGCAAAATAAAGTGTGCTTAGAAAGAATGTGGTGCCTGGGATTTCTCTTTGCGATGAGTAGGACAAGTCTCTAGGGTAGAATGTAGAGATTATGGCAGCGGTGGAGGTACAGAAGATAGCAGGTTTGCTGAGAATTTGTTCTTCCACTCTTTCTTTGTTGTTAAATCTTTTGCGATGGGGAAAGTACAATGCTTGCTTCCTGCTAGGGTTGGCTTTTAGGTCTTTCTGTAATTCACATTTGTATTTATTTCAAGCATTAACCCTTGGCAGTCTGAAGTTTGGATTCAGGCTTTAGAAGAGTTTTCTTGAGACCTGTCCAGTCTTTGATGAGAGATATATAACAAGACTTCAGAATCAAAAAATAGCTTTGTATTAGATGTCTCAAAAATACTTGCCTGCCTTGGAGCCCTCCCTTTTCTTTTTCTGGCTCTTTCTTTACATTTTCTCAGTGACGACCTGTATTGAAGGAAAAATCTTAGTTTGCTAAGCCTCCAATTTTTCATAGTATTCTTTCAAAACAAAAGCCCTGAAATAGTGATTTTTTTTCAGTGATGCTCAAAATAAAGTACTTAATGACAGAACTCTGAAGATTTTTTTTTCCTTACCTTCCTGAATTTCTCTGTGCATCTTGCTGCCCATGCATCTTGTCTTGACACTGACAGTTCTTTTGATCCCATAGCTACTTTCTATATTCGCTAAGCTGGAAATTACTGCCTCCCACAGCAGAGCAGGTGGAACGAAACGTTTGCCTGCACTTCAGCAACTTCAGCGCAAAGTTCAGCGGCTTAATTTAAACTGGTGGTTTGACATTTCTGAAGAGTGTTCACGTGATCTGGTCCATTGACTTTGCTTGGGAGGCACTAAACGTTAGCAACAGGGTGATAATATGTTAAATCACCAGAGCTGCTTGCCAAGCTCAATGTGCCATTTTTCTGTTATATTTTTACCACTGAGTGATAAGTATTAATGCAGTTAGTTCTGCTAGCAGTTCTCAGAATATCATGATTTATTTAACACTACAGCATTTGTTTAAAAAAAAAAAAAAAAAAAGAAAAAGGCTTCTGTATATTCCCGTGGAAAATGCTATGTATAAAATATAAAATATGGGATGGGTCTTCCTGTCCAAGGCCAGAAGTCTCTAGAGGATCTCTCAGGTGCTCTTTGAGTATGGATGTCATCTGCACAAGAGAATTTTATCATGGATGTTTTATCTCTTTCAGTTTGTGTGGGTCACTTTACGTTCACAGTTGTACAGTGTCATATGGGCAGATATAGCAACAATTAATATAATAAACAGTCATATCAATAGAAAACTCATGTTTGTCTAGCCATGTTTAATAGTCAACATTGCAGCTGGAAACCAGGAGTTAGTGTCGTGTGACACAGCTCCTTATGGACTTGCAAATTTGTTCTGCTCTCCTATCATGTATTTCTAAAAACACTGAATATGGTCCTGGAGATTTCCTGGTGTTCATAAGGAGAGAGTTTTGCTTTTGATCCCAAAGTGCGGGTAGACTGTCTATCATAATTTCTGAGATCAGGTGAACATGTTCAGCAGTGTTGGTTCCATGCTGAACGGAAGGCGATGCTGCATCACACAAACAAGACAGTAGAGATGTGGAGACAACATTTTAAACCCTAGACAACCTATGCTGCTTGCAAAATGTCTGTAATTAAAAGAACAATCCATCTGATCACAGTTTGACGTTGTGGGCTTCAGTTATGCTGTTAGTTAGATGCTCTGCTTTTCTTTGTTGTGTTTAGTGCACAAGAATGGCCTAATCTGGGGGTGGGCTGAAGTTCTGCTGTAAAGTACATTGTTGAGTTCAACAGCTTTATTTGTCGCAGAAATTGAAAGATGTTCAGTGAGCAAGACAGGTGATTGAAGGGAGAGGAGAAGATTGTCTTGTGATAGAGAGCTGCATCCTTTCAGAGGTCTGGGATGTACCCCTACCACCTGCCACAGTTCCCATGTGGTCCAGGGCAGGTCTTTCAAAACTGTCCTTTTGCCATTGGTCAGTACAGTGTTTCTCGGTTCTGGGGTGCCTGATTTAAGATCTTTTTTTATTTTCAGTTTTACAAAGTGCTAAGCCCTCACAGCTATTTGTGTGTGTATTATGTAAAGTGCTGTGTACTTCAAAATTTGGACACCCAAAGTTAGTTGATACTTTATTCTCTCGGCCCAGCAAGTCTGGTTCTCCCTTTAACGCCATGTCTAGTGTCTCTCCCATTCCCTCAGCAGGCTCCCAGGCTCCTTACCCAACCTTAGGTTGCCTCTCTCAGCTCCCTCTATGCTCCTTGCCAGTGCCTTTGCCCAGCCAATACCTGTCTGTTCCCCAGCTCTTTATTGCAGTGCTTTCTCCCAGCCACGTAATTCCTGACCTTATTGCTAGCCCCAGACCTCCGTCATGGTCTTCGGCCACCTTCATGTTTTTAACCCAACTTTGCCAATATCACTCTTCAAATCTCTTACTCCTTCCCCTACTCCTTTGGTCTGGCCATTTTCTCCTTGCTTTTGAATTTGATGTTTCGCTCTTCCTTCCGTAGGCTTGTCCTAGAAATGCAGGTTCCCCTGGCCCTGTCCAGTGCGTTTGCAGTTTGGTCGGCTCTGGAAACCCAGAGTGCTCAAAGTAATTGTTTGGCATCTTTGGAGATTTTAGTTGTTAGCAAATCTCTGCTGAATCTGTGTTAACTGTGACTTTTAAAGATTTAGGAGAGAAAGGACGGATTGCCAGATTTCTTTTTCTTTAATTTATGCAAAACATATTTTTCCTTTAGCCTTTATTCTGGGCAGTAGCTGAACTGTTTTAGCTGAAATTAATGATTTTTTTTTTTTCAGTCAGCCTGAGACAAACACTCAGCATGAAAAATTTTGGGGCACACACATTGGGAAAAGCTGAGCAACTGAAGACAGCAGTCTTTTTAAGAAGTGGTGTTGAGCAGTTACAGTGATTACCAGTTCCACCTCCTGATATCTCCTCTTTTGCTGAAGGTTAAGGAAGTGCTTTACAAACTCTTCATTCTCTTCATATGAACCAGTATATCTCAGCTATTGTGCAGTAATGCAGCAGCATAATATTGGCATGTAATGGCATATAAGTGATGGCATGTAGATGAATTGTCCAAAAGAAAGCAAGGTAAATTTTAGGTAGCAAGAAACTGTTTCTAGTGCAAACAGACAAAGACTTTTCTACTGCTCCCCTTTTGATAAGAGTGATAGAAATGTTGAAGTGCATCTTTGCTTTGCCACATACCAAAACTCTTCTCACTGTTTCTTCTCCTCAAGCAATTCAGTGTTCCCAAACAACTGGGAAGAAGGATTTGTTAAGCACTAACTCAAAATATATGGGTGCCGCCATAGAAGCTGTCTGCAGTACTTAGTCTTTCTCTCATCAAATAATGAATAGACTTCATCTTACCAAGTTTGTGAGACTTGAGAGGACTACATATGTTCTGATTTCATGGTGAGTTCAGATTAAATCTCTTCTACACTACATTTCTTTTGGCAATAAGGTATCAGCCAAGAATGGTTATTTTTGTCAGTTAGTTTGACCCAATATAGCCATCTATATTTTAGTAAAATTATCACTTCCCAAGAAATATCAGTAAAAATTGTATTTCTGCTAATATTACAAAGGGTTACTGTAGCAGTGCCCCAGGCACAAGCTTCCAGCAGGAGATTCAAGTTTTTTGCTTCGCTTTGTGTTAGAGGTGGATATGGAACAAGTCGCATTAATTCTCCATCAGGCTGTCACGTAGGTTTCTATCTCTGTTTGTGACTTCTGTGTCAAGGTGTCTGAAATATTCTGTACTTAATATATTAATGGTAGGTTACAACTCTGTGTTCTCAGGAGGCTTTCTGGCCGGGAGCAAGCAATCTGTTACGACCAGAAGGATGTGTCTTGTTTATGTGCTCTGTAAAAAGACAGCACAGCAAAATACAGTCAGTGAGGAAATAGACATGAAAGCTCCTGCAGTGAATGAGTCTGCAATGAGAATTCTGGAGGTTTATGCTGTACTGAACTTGGAGAATGTTTCAAATTGAATGTGTAATTAATATATTGAATGAGTATGCCTTCATAAAATACTTTGCAATTTTGTTGTATAGCATAAGTAGCCCAGTTACAGTAAAGTTGCACAAGTCCAGGTGCTGTCAGAATTGGGAACTTTAGCACCCTGCAGGCTTGGATGTGAAGTGAGCAATGATATTAAAATCTGCTAGATCAAATGAGCATGCTACTAAAAATAAGCTGGTAGGATGTAAAGAAAGCCATTAGAAGTCATCACGGGCTCTGTGTTGGCTTTCTGCACAAGTAGGGAATTGTGCTGCTTTTCGGTGGGTGCGCAACACCTGTTACCTCCCACCAGGATGATATTGTCCTGGGAGAAGAGCTGCTGCTGGAGTGGAGGTTTCTGCTCTGCTGTGTAGGAGCTGTTCAGCGATTAAACTAGCTGCGAGGTACAGGGAGCCTTTGAGAGCTGCCCTAAAAGCGTGGCTCTCCAGTCCTAGCAGAAAGCAGGTTCCTGGGGAGACAAGCAGTGGGGGACTAATTGGGAGGCTTTGATTGTGCATCAGCTTTCTTCTAGTGAGGTTTCCCTTCCCAGAAACAGCAATGAAAACTTTTAGAGTTTTGTTACGTTAATGTCATGTCCCACGTAGCCAGGGGTATTAGATGTCTCAGGGGCTGAAAACTGGGCATATGAATACAAATTCTTTACTTCCATGCCTTTCTTTTTCCCTCCTGTTGACGTGAAGTGACATAAGCACGGTTTTCCTCAGCTCCCCTTACCTCAGAGTTAATGTATATACTGCAACTCAGAAAGTAACATGTTCTTACTCTTGGAACAGCAGAGCACTGTTGTGTTGCCATCTTTCTGTAGCAGTCCCGAGTTACTCTGAACATTTTGCATCTAGCTTTCAAACGTTTAAAATGCCCGGAACATGTTTGCAACTGGGGTATCTGCTGTTGGGTGAAAAAAGCAAGAAACAAAACAGTCCCCTCTGCCAAAATGTGTGTGACAAGGATAGTTCACCCCAGAAGGAGTTAACATTAGAACCTATCTTCCTTTCTGTGCTGTATCTGACAGGTAGGGGCTGGAGAGAGAAATGATGGCTCTCTTTTCTGATGCAGAATCTCTTTTCTGATACTTCTGCAAGGATGCTCCTGGTAGCTTTCAGTCTGAGTGTGCAAATGTATTTTGCTGTACACGAACCCTTTTCCTCTCCCATTTCTTACTTCTTGCTCTGAAAATTTGCATTTGGGATAGGCACCCAGGATGAGTTTTAAGTGTGAGGGTGATAGAAGGGGGAAGGGAAACAGCTCTGTGAAACTGCCTGGAGAGTCCTGTGAAAGGTTCTTTTTGGAGGAAACATGGTCCTCTTGTCCCAGGTAAAGTCAAGTCATGTGTAATTCCCCCTTGAAAAAAAGGAGGTTGTAAGGCCTGACTTTTACCTGCAGCAGTTGAAAAAGTTTCAGGGAATGTATGTGGCAGTACTACTATCAATGTTAGGCATTTGAAAATCACAGGAAGCCTTCCAAATCATGAGGGTTTTAGAAATAATCCTTGTTGTATACTTTCATATTTGTCTTCTAGTTTTGGGTGGCCCCCAATCTTGATAGCCTGTGCACAACTATATTGAGTAAAATAGCATTCTGCATGGTCATCTCATACTCTTGCTAAAAGCCCTCATGGCTTTTCTGTGGCTGTGAGTGGTTTTGAAGAAATAACATGTGTCTTGCAGGCTTTACAAATTGACTTGAAGTCATGTTTCCAAGCTCTATGTTGTGCCCTCACAGTGGTTTTGAGAATGGGCAAAAACTACCTTTAGTTGAGCTCCTAAATACGTGTGGATTTGTGTAATTGTATATAGCTCATTGTCTTAGGGATTCACTGTGCAAAATTATGCACAGGATGTTAATTTAAACTCTGATGCTGACAACAATGTCTGTCTGTATTGCATCTACCTGGGACTTTTCGAAAGTGAAGAATGAGCGAAGTACAAACAAGTCCAAGCTTTGTGGTATTTCTGCAGCAGAACAACATAAGGAACTAGAGTGTCTCTGCACTGGATGTTTTGACCCTGATGCTTCATGGGAAACATTAAAATTTGTAGGCAGCTCTGTGCTCCTCACTGTCATGACGAGGGCAATCTGAGAGGAACGTGGCCAGAGCACGATGTACTCTGGTAACTTCCAGCTGGGACCTGCTACTGAGGTTGATAAATTAGAGCTCTCAAATGGCTGGTCTAACTTAAACTGTGAGGTTTAAGGTTTGGAGGAATCATGAAGTGATAAAAATTGATCTTTGTCCTTTTCTGGGTTTGTTGTTTACCAACTGGGTTGGGGAAGGAGGAGCCCATGAAGGCATATGTATCTAGAGTGAGTAATGTTTGGTGGCAGTGGAAGGGGGAGAGCTTTCGATTCTTCTTAAAAGTGTCAAGCAATTTGGGGATGAAAGAGAAAATATAAGTGCTAACCTCCAGAACTAGAAGGAAATGGAGATTTCCTTTTTCTTTCCTTTTTTTTTTTTTTTTTTTTTTTTTTTTTTTTTTTTTTTTTGGTGTGTGATCTCTTTCTCCTGAACACTGCGGTTATGCTTACAGATTAGGAATGGTCTAGAATTGGGTCCATTTGAAACAATGAAGCCATGCAGGTGGAAAGAGAGACATCCAAAGAGAAGGGTATTCTCACAGCACAAGTTGAGAGGTCTGAGCTCTCTGTGAAAGTATGAGTGGGTTAGGAAAAGGAAAGCCATGCATATGAGCTCTACACAAACAGGCTTAGAAAGATCTTGAAATTAAATTGTGGAGCAGATAGGGCAATATCATTTATCTGTCATTATTTTTAGGATGTTGTAGGTGGGAAGGAGCTAATGAAAGATCTTCTAGAATTATGGTGCTATGAGGGCATAACTCGCAGAACTGCAAGAAGCAAGACATTAAAAACAGAAGAAAGGAAAGAAAAAACAAGGAAGTGGAACTGTGAACTGAGAGGGAACTTTGGTAGTACTGGATTAACAGAATTAGCAATCAGAAAGTAAAAGCATCCAGATGTCTAAAAATTGGGAGATTTACATTTCTCAGAATGAAAATGAAAGGGGAAGCAGCCCTCAGCAGAATGAATTTTCAAAACACTACACTAGTGCTTGAAGGGAGTACCTTCAAGGCACTGCGTGAATTAGTATGGTATAGAGGCAATGTAAAATTTCTAACTGGTAAGAATTTGCTTCACTTTCAGAATCAGCCTCCTAAAGCATAATAGGAAAAAAGAAAACACCAAAGCGAAACATGAGGTTACTACACTGACTTCTGCAGACACCTAAATCAAAGGAAGCTATTAATTGCACTTAATACATTTAGAAATAATATTTCACTCTGCAAAGCTGTCCTAAAATATTCTCTTGAATGCATTATTTTTAGTATGATAATTGCTAATAGAAAAACTTCTTTAATGGTTACCCTGTGGGCAAAGACAAATAGGCAAATTTAATTAACTTGCAGAGAAGAAGAAATATGAGTTAAAATCATGGTTCCTTAAGTGACTATTAAGTGACTATTTCTTCAACAAGCCATTAAAACCAAGGGAATTAGTAGTTAACCTGTTACTGGTAACCTGCAATCGTGATTTCATCTTTCCCATTTCCATGAGCCCTGAGATATATACCTATTTCTTCTGTCTCCATCCAAATGAACAGCTTTTTATTTCTCAGCAAATATTTGGGTAGGTATTTTCTAAGGTGACACTCTTGTGGCTTTTGTGTGTTGAAGTAGGAAATTCAATGCATTACTAAAATGTTGGCTTGTACTTCTGTCAGGTAGCTCTGAATGCCACGGCACATTGTATGGAAAGAGGTTTTTTTGTATCCTACTGAATCAAAAGAATGGGCTAACATCCCACTGGTAAGAAACAACTCTGTCCTCCTCCAAACTGAACAGCACGACACTTGGTTCCTGTTGCAGGCACAGCCTCTTCTGTCTAAAGTGCTGCTCCCTGTCCTGCCTAAGTGTAAGCCTTTTGAGTCAGTGAATTGCCAGTCAGCCCCTCCCCATCCAGTCACCTGCATCTGTGTTAACTTTTGAAGAGCTGTTGCACCCTTTTACAAGGTGAGCAGCTGTGTGTTATAGTGTTTAAATGCATTATGCAGATAAGTAAGTATAGGGAAAACAGTTTTTTAAGTGGGGTTGCTTTGTAATAGAGTTTATTTGTGTGAGGTTATTGTTTGCAGAGCAGGAATGAGATGATACAATGATGCAGGATTCCTGCTGCAATACATGTGGTGGTTTCCTGTTGCTGCAATACGTATGGCTGGAAGTAATCTGGATGTAAGACCTGTTTTTCTCCTAGTTAGGTGACATTTTGCACAGGGCTGAAAGCAGGAGCCGTGAGCAAGGCAATGGAGAGATGTATGAGGACTTTGTACCTGGAGGCTGAAAAGGAGTAAGATAAAGCTGCATGTTTCCTTTTTATGGTTGGGTAGTTTTGTTGTTTCTACATGTTTTGGGGTATCCATTTGAATAATATCAAGTAACATTTAGTGAAGATTTCTGGGAGAAAGAGCGTGAGAGAAAGACCATGCCTGTATGTGTATATGGTGCGTGCCCATGTTTGCCAGAAGAGCAGCATGGATGATAACCTGTCTCTTCTCTCAGCAGCCCAGCCAACACCATTTTCCATGTTGCCTCTTGGTCCCGTGTCCTGCTGTTGTCCCTCAGATTCCACACAAAAACCCTCTGCCTTCCAGGTCCTGTTCAGACCTCATATTCCCGCTCGGTGTGCTTCGGATGCTCGAACGTCCTTTCCCAGTGACCTCCATTTCTGTCACCTTCAAATTTGAAAGTGATGTTTCAGTACTGCTGCATGTGAATGACAATGCACATATTGATCCTTTATTCTTATGCAACATTTGGTACAGTATTTTATGCCAGAAGGGGTGGAAGTGAGGGAAGGATTTAAACCCAGAAAGTCACAGAGAAATGTCACTGGCGGAGTGACAAGTAGTGTGGAAATCCTTGAAATGACGTGGATGATGAGCAAAGTTTCTAAGATGAGTAGTAAGGGACTGCGCTCCTCTCTAGCGAACAGGAGGAGCTTGGAGCTGGACTGGGACGTGCGTGATGTCTCCACGAAGACAATTTTTACTGGAAAACATGGGGGTTTGGGGGTGAAGAGAGAAGCGTGCAACACTTTGGAAGGCTTTGGAGATGTGCTGCTGTCATTTTTTCTCACTGTCAGGCTGACTGGCCTACTTCCCTCTGAAAAGCATTTGCTAACAAAACTGGGATACAGATCCTCCAAACGAAGGCATAGCTTCATATAGCAGCAGTCGACTCTACCTGTCAGAGTTGGATTTTCTCTTTTCTGGCTGCCTGAATCTGAAATCTGTTGTTTGGCAGTGGTTCAACTTCCCAGGCTCTAACTGAATTTCAATATTCAGAGCACTAGATGTTTGCTTTTAGATAGAAAAGGAGACAAGTTCTCAAGTGAGGAGTCAAAGAAAATCTGCTGCTGTCTGCTCCTTTACATTGCTGATACCGCGGCTTTTGCTATGGCACTCTTATATAGCTTGCTTCCATTAGTTGTTGCCAGAAAAATGGTGTGAAGCAAAGTAAGTTTGCCCTGTTGTTGGAGCGCTGATTTTGGGCAAAGTTGAAATGAAAGAGGAAGTTTGGTGGGGGGGGGGGAACATTCTTGCAGTTTGATAACGCATTTAAATAATTATTATATTAAGATGTGGAATGTACCAAAATCAGTTGCCTGTATTTTTAATGTCTTGAGTTTTAATTTGATATTAGCATAAAAATATTAACATGTTTAGAAAATGTGAATGCAGCACTTGAGACAGCATTGCACAAAGTTTATATTTTTAATGCTGGAGCTTTAGTCTTTCTAGAAAAGGATATTTGCATAATGATACTCTGTTGGATCTAACCATCTCCTATACCCACCTCCTTTTCCATCCACAGTTCAAATGGCTGGCTGGAGATAAATTCTTTGGATACAGCAGCATGAAATTTTGTGGATGGTCACCAGTCTTAATACATATGAAGCTGTCATCACAGTTTTCTAAACAGCACCAGGAATGCTGAATTATATTTTTGATATTGCTAAATCTCTTTAATTAGTCTTGACTGACAAATGATGGCGTGAGGCCCAGATTAGTAATGGTGTGTCAGTGAGTAATCTGCACTGATGGTCTAGATCTGGTTGTAACAGATACTTTTTACAGACACAAAAGGGCCAGTGCAGGACAGAACGGGAGCTATCATGGCATAATTTAGGTAGAGCTCTCTTTAGGTTCTTGTGCACGTACAAGAAGAAACTTCTCACCTAATTTCCTCCCTGCAGCATGTTTATGGCCAGGATCTAGAACAGCATGCTCTCTGCTGAAACAGGCATTTACAGCTCGGTACTAGATACGTTTTTCTCCTGGTGCATTGGCAGTTTAAGAGTTACAAGACTGGAGCTGAGTGGAGAAATGTGGTCTTCCTTGACATTCAAGTGGGATACTGCTGCACCTAACGCCAGCTGAATAAGGCAGCCTGGGTCCCCGGGGGAGCATGCAGCGGGCCTGGGCAGTGGGCACACGTACATCGTAGTTGTGCGGGTCGGCATTGGGGCTCTCGGGGCTCCCCAGTTTCTCTCGCTGCTGGGAGCAGGAGGGGAAGGGGAAAGGAGGGCGCTGCTAGTGTGTTGAGACTATCTGGGACGCTGCGTGCTCTCTTTGACTGGGGAGCCCCAATCAAAATGGTCATTCGGAAGGTCTTTTCTTTTTTCTTTTTTTAACTAAACATGCATGGGAATTTTCCATTGTAGCAGGCTTTCCTGCCACCTCTGCTGCAATCCAGCTCTCCCCTTGACAGCCCTAAGGTATTTGTGAATGTCATTTTTTTTGCTGAAGCTTTGCACTGCTGAGAGGTTGTGCTTTGACAGCTCTGAAGAATTAAGTCTTAAACAAATAGTGTGTAAAGTTTGAGCAGCAGCAGCATATTTTCCTTCACCCTGCAGGCCTTGAACTGGAAGGCCTGTTTTTAATGAAAAAAGACGCCTACAGAGAAAAAGACCTCTTTGTTTAGATCACCTTGGTTTCATACAAACATTGAAAAGATCATTTTCAAAGCTCCTGTCCAGAAATGTTTCTTAAACTTACAAGCTCAACTGAGCAAAGTGGTTTTACTTTTTTCCTTAATTCAGACCAGCAGCTTGCTTTAAAGAACATGAAGCACTTGTCTTCTCCTTGGATTTAACGTTTCTGCTTTTAAAGGAGTCTATTTCTGCTCGACGCTTAAACAAGAAACAGGAAACTGAAATGTAGTGTAGTGTTTAATCCCATTTGAAAACATTTGCGTGAAAAAATTCTGCACATTCTTCTGGGCATATATTCTAGTTGTAATAAAAAAGGATATAATAAGCTTTACTTTTTAGTGGGAACGCACATCACTAATTACTATCCTTGCATTTTGCCAGGAAACTCTGCATAGTGATCACTTTTATATACGCAGACATATATTTTCTAGGATTTTTTCATTAACATTTCACTCTACAAATAGCTAACAAACTTGTTAGAACCACAGTTTTACATTTATATGCCAAAGTTTCAGTATCTATAACTGTGACATCATACACTTCCTAAATTCTTTAGAAATCGTAGATTCTAGATTTTGGAGAAAACTTTTCTCAACTAAAATTATAGTAAAGCTTGAACTCTAATTGGTGACATAGGTATTAACAATTCTATTTTCTAAATGAGCACATACCACCAATAAATGAAAATTCAGCGTTATCTTGCCTCTGCTAGAGTAGTAAAAGTCATCTATTTAGTAAAACTCTGTAAAATCACTTCTCATTAAAGTACAATGTTGTGGGCAATAGAAATACTTAAAGATCTCAAGCTGGAAAGAATCTTTTCTTTGTCTCCACGCCTTTTTCCCCAAAGCAGGTGTAGTAAGCTTTGTATGTTGGTTTTCACTTCTCTCAATATATAACTTTAAAATAAACCAGCCAACAACATCCAGCAGCCTTTAACAACATAGCATGATTAAAATAGATTTTCTCAGTAAATAGATTTTCTCAGTAGTAATGACCAACAAAGCAAATACGGGAGGTACTTATTTCTATTTTGTGAAGAAAATATTTGTTTGGAGAGATTTCTTTTCATGATTTAAGCTATCACTTTCACCAATATTTTCAGAACTTTATATTTGTTTTTCAATGTCTGTGGTTGCAGATTTTCTTTGACTTTAAAGTTAGTGAAAAAATATTCAAGAGAATCAGCAATAGGTTTGAAGAAGAATGTACTTCTTGAGTTCATGTAAAAGTACATTTCGGCAAGATATTTTTGTGTTTGGAATGTTTTCTTGGTGAAAAGCAAACTGTTAGAGGTCAAGCATGGGACAACAGCATCTGTAGGCTGGTCAAATTCCTTGTTGTTTTCTTCTGATTGATTGTGAATTAAATAGAAGACGACAAAGAGAATGTTTATATTCTTATGTCTAATTAATAGATAGCAATGTCTACTGCATCTAATGATGGTGTTTACACAATGTAAACATACGTTCTGTCTTTCTCTGGGTTTGACACAGTTCTATCTTTTTGTGTGTTTTTATTTTGGTATACTGTAAAACTTCTGACCTCGTTTCAGATGGTAAATTGGTGTCTGTCATTCTCTTTTTTTCCCCAGATATTTCTAAATTAAATGTATTGCATGATGTATCTTTTTTTTTCTTTCTTCCTTCCCTCCCTTTTTAAGTAAAGAAAACAAATCCCACAAAACTCATTGGATATTTTTGGTTTCCCACATCTATTTTTGGCTGCTTGCATCATGGGGGGAAAAATGTGACAAGGCTCACTAGGCTATATATATCTGTTGACTGGTGAGAGCTGTACTCATTTTCAAACATCTCAGGTGGAAGTATACACACAGATACCATAGTAGTTGTTCAGGCTTTGGGGTGTTTTTGTTGATTTGTTAGTACAAGTCATCACCTGCATTTGAATTTGCAGGCTTTCCTCTCCTTTCCTGCTTCGCGTTTTGTCCAGCGACAGGACGAGAGGCAACGGGCACAAACTGAAACACAGGAAGCTCTGTCTAAGCATGAGGAAACTTCTTTACTGTGAGGGTGACAGAGCACTGAAACAGGTTGCCCAGAGAGGTTGTGGAGTGTCCTTCCTTGGAGATATTCAAAAGCTGTCTGGGCACAATCCTGGGCAACATGCTGTAGGTGACCCTGCTTGAGCAGGGGGGTTGGACTAGACGACCTCCAGAGATGCCTTCCAGCCTCAACCATTCTGTGATTCTGAGGTGGCCACCGGCAGCCGGGGCAAGTGGCTATGGATGAGCAGAGCCTGCTCTGCTGCCACCATGCTCCTGGGCTGAGCATTTGGCCTTCCCGTTAGTTGTGGTTCCTAACTGAGCTCCTGCTGCGTAGGGACGATGGGTCTCCCAGGTTGTCCTGCCGGACATTTTTGGCTAGCGATCAGGAATGCCTCTGGTCTGGACAGTTGAATGAGATGAAAGTTCGGGTCCTAAATACGGTTTGTATGTTTGTGATGGAAGCTTAGTTTTACACTGGGATATGAGGTCTGTGGCAGTTAAATACAGTGCAATCAAAAATGGTTTTGCATGGGGAAAAGGATGCGTTTTTTGCCATATGATTTTTCCCTTGCAATGTGAATGTAAGCTTTAATACACAGAATTGGTTTAATGCATGAGAAATTGAAACGAGGGCTTTTTATTGGTTAAGGAGAATGAAGCGTAAAAAAGGAGAGGACTCATGACAGTAAATTACTATGATCATTTATTTGTTGGACAGAATTGTTGCTACCCTTGAGATTTATTTTTAATTTCAGTGAAACTGGAAACAGTTGGTAGCTGTCTCTTGTAGAGTGTGTTACTCAGAAGCTCTCTACAATGAGAAGGCCTATAAAAATACTATGTTTTCTTTCTTTTGACCTGTTGGCTGCTTTCCTTTTTGAACTTGACCTGATAATGACAAATTTTCTTAAGAAAAATTCTGAAAAGTGACATTGATTATTTTGTGGCTTAAATCACAGAGAGAACAAATAAATAAGGACATCTGTGGATGGGATTCTGGTCAGAAATAGGGGTATACACAGCTCTGGGGGAGAAGCATTTGCAAATATGTGAACTTATGTATACATATAACTTGCCTATACACACACAAACTCCGAAATTCAGCTGCAGGGTTGTAAGGAGTGTGTATTCAGGTAGCAGGGAGAACAGACTGGAAAAATTTGTACGTAAGAGAAGACAGGATGAAGTGATGTAATTTTTTCCAGTCTTTTTCCAAACAATCTCTTTTTAAAGAAGAATTTCAAGCCCGTGTTTTGTTGCAGGAACATAAATAGGTCACAGTGTGTGAATAGAGTGAATGATGCTAAGTACACAGAGAACCAAGACAGCACTAAAATCAGCCTCATCTTTGCTTGTATCTACCAAGTCTTAAGCTCAGGAGTCTTTGTTCTCTGCTCTTGTTCATGTCATTACAGATTGCTAAAGCCAGACGCTCGACTGGTCAGAACAGACCTTTTACAACCACAATATTTTCCTCTTTTATTGTCTTGTTTGTCTCTTCCTCTGACATCACTGACATCAGTGAGTTTTGGATCAAACCCTTATTTCTATGAAAATCTTAGAGACTGCGGATGGAAAAAGTGCCTTTAAATGTTTGTTGCGAGATAAACATACATAATCTAGGCAGGAAGGAGTTTCTGTTTTTAAAACATCCTCATAATTTTGTATTTGTAACAATTGCTGCATTCGTTGTAAGTTCATTAACTCACTTTCCTACTGTGGTCTGTACTGGCTAGGATTGTTACAGACAATTAAACCTGAAAGTCACATGATAAACACTCACTGTTAGTTTTAGGCAGAGACAGATGTTGCCTGCTTTACAGCAAAAGGTCACCTTCTTGCATTGTCAAGTCTCAATCTAATAGACTTAGATTTCTGCCTCTAAAACCGTGCAATCTAAAGAAAACACATAGCAAGCATCTGACCCCTGTAGTGATGTTTAGACATCCGCAGCTGTAAATGGTGCAAAATGGTGTTACTTTCTAATACACAGTTTGCTGTTTAAGTACAGTGAGATACTTTACACAGGATTTATATTTTAACTGAATGTCTCATCTTAATGATTTTAACATGTAATGACTGCTCCTGCAAAGGTAGAACTTCAGAGCAAAGCAGATTGAGAAGGAGGGAAATCATTTGTAATTCATCATGTGAACAGACAGAGGAAATATCATTCATAATTATAAAAATGTATGTATTTCTTTTTCGTGGTGTACATAAAAGGAAAAAAGCTTCCATTGGACCACTGAAAGCAACTTTTAACTGAGCTGCTGTTGTTCCCTGCTGGAATGTAAATCCTCAGGAAGTGTGAAATAAGGCAAGCAAACATGAGGAAAGATAACAAGCAATATACAGAAAAGAAAAATACTACTAGGGCTTTCCGCTCTTTGGTTTTAGAAGAAAAAAAGTAATTTCTTTTAAACCAAAATGGCATCATATTCTGGTTCACCAAGAAAATCTGAAGGGTTTAGCGCTTGCAGGGGGGTGTTGAGCTGGCTGCATGTAGTTTCTTTGGGGAACAGGAAAGCACTGATTTAGCTTTGGTGTCTCCTGTCTACTTGCAGACCTTTGGAACTAAGAAGTGGTTAATTGGAAAGCAAAATACAAGGCTGATAGTTAAACATGGTTTAAGCAAAGTTAAGAGCTTATTATAACTGTTAGAAACCAGCTGAAACAGGATGTGCTTCCTTGCATTACCATTTTTAGAGAGGATGCCTGTGCACTCGTGTTTGTGTGGACTCTAACCCAGTCATTCACGCTTTGCCTGTAGGTGGCATGAGTATGGTGAGGGGCATAGGGTGGGAGCGAGCAACCGGCTCAGGTTGTTCCTTCTTCAGGTTTTGCTGATGGGACCAGCACCAGTCTGGCTTGAACCAGCTTGCTTAGGCCTCTACAGTTGGCATGTTAGAAAGCATTATAATAAAGAGGTGAAAAATCGGATAACTAGTCACCATGAAATCTTTCTGCTGAAGGGTTCTGGGGATACCTGGTGCAAGCAGTCGCAAGCTGAGGTCTAAAGCACCAACAGATTCAACCTGAACTTGGGTGTAACTATCTGAAAGCAACAGATGTAGTCAGAGGAGCCTGAGGTCTCTGCAGAGTTAAATATTTTTTGTTCTCTTAATGCTTTTAATTCCTGCCAATGGAATATTTAAAGTGGTTTTGCTGTATTCAGCATGAAGCATGGAAGTAGTTGTTAAGAATATGTTGGATGCGTTAGGCTTTGCTAGGCACTCCTTCTGATGTACTGTGAGTCCCCACAGATTCTCTGGCACACTTTTTTTTTTTTTAATTCATTGCTAAATAGAGTACTTCAGCCATACAAAGTGAAGCGATTCAGAGCTATGCGTATTTATTCAGTAGTATTTCCTATCTGACTTCTGAAGGGGACGCACTTGCACAAGGTTGTTGAGACACTTACATGTTTATTGAGGATGCATATTGGATTCCTCTTGTGACTTTGGCAGTTATCCTTGGAGATCCCCAGGCACGGCTGGCAACTGGGACTTTGAAAATTGGGTGTTCCACCCAATCCTAAATAATGGAAACCACTTAAGTCAAATGTTGGTGCTTTTCTTCTGTTGCTGTTGTGTCGCACTTACATCCGTGAAGTTACCTACAGAACAAGAAGATGTCTGACTGAAGTCAGTGCTTAAAATAACTTCCCAGAAAGAAATTACCTACAACCACAGGGAAGGCTAGTTTATCCCTGAGCTTTTTGCAAGGGCAAATTAGAAAGAGTTAATGGAGGGAGATATGAAGGGGGCTTTGTTTATGGGTGTGTGGCTATGAAGTCTCAGATGAAGAGTCGGGGGCGGAAGTATCTAGACTAATCCTGTATAAAGGGATTACCCGGTGATGCCTGATATCACTGTGTTTTAGGGGAAAGTCTGACGGTGATGTTGTTCTGCTTCTGAGAAAAAGGGACTGTTGTTTTATGAAGGCAACTAGTTCACTTTTTCTGTGGTTGTGGGAGAAAAAAAAGCAAAAGTTCATGATCAAGAAGCAAAAAAGCATTACTAGAACTGCTGACATACAGAAAATTTAGGGTGATGTCAGGTATAGACTGTCTAAAATAATGTTAAAAGATTAAGCGCAGTACTTGCTCATATTTTTATTATGCTAAAAATTGGTAAATATCATAGGAAATTTGTCCCAGAAGTTTCTTTAATATAATTGCTTGAGAAGTCCAGTGTATCACTGATTTGTCTGCAGAACTATTAACTGCAAAACCTCTGCCTTATTTTACAGCTGTCATCTTGAAATCTCTCTGATCCTGATGGTAGTAGTGGATTAATGGACCTGAATAACAATCTTGATTTTTAAAGGAAAGACCTCTGAGTGGTAAGTCTCAATTTTATCCTTGATTCACCTGTCTCCTAACTTACTTCTTTGCGTGTGTTACTGTTATGTTCACCAAGCAACAGTCTCTCCCAGGGATAGTCTGATAGGTCAAAATATGTTATTCCTTCATGGCTTCAGCAGCGCTTGATCTGTGAGCAATCCGTCTTATAAAAGATGCATTTGGTCTGTTTCATCTCTTCAGGTCGGTGCTTTGAGGACTGGGCTCCTTATTCTGTTACTGCTGTTCAACAGGCCAACATATAGTCTCTGAGCTGTAGTAATCCTATGCAAGCATATTCTTACCTTGCTGCAAGTGTAAGGAAATTTATTTTTGTTTAGTTCACAGTGGTGTGAGGTTAAGCTAAGTGACTTTGCTTTGTGTTTGCTGTGGTTCAGTTGATGGTTGTAACTTGTTAAGCTTCAGTACCTTGATCTTGAGCTTTTATCTTGGTAGTCGTAAATGCAACATGTCTAATCTTCTTGACAGGCAGGTCTTCTGAGCCCAAGAATGGCATTCCTGTCTGTCGCATCAGTGTTTTTCTTGTGTCTAAGATCTTTTTACGCTATTTTGATTCTATGCATTGTTCCTAAATATATATATATATTCTGTTCTAAAAGTGTTGTTTTTATGGAATCGTATTTGGGTTGGGTAGTAGGTATTAGTTGTATCTCTTCTGTGACGTATGTCATTCCTGACCAGTCCTGTAATCATATCAGTCTTTTAAAGGACATCGTGTATTATAGGAAAAATAAGTGTCAATTCATTCTGCCCCATACACATGTTAATACTGCAGTGTTACTACACTGAATTAAGCCTTACTTTTGTATGATTGCTGGATAAAAAGAGGAAAACATATGCCTGTGGGTAGGACCTACTCTCCCATACTGCAGGTGTGTGTCCTTATGCGCCTGTTTTGATTATCATATGCATTTTCACGTGCAGAGCAGGCGGCTGCAATGTTAGGAATTCTTTGCTTGGTCATGTCTCAAGATGCAAGCTTGTTTCAGACACGGCTGGCCTTGCTGGAAGGTTTCTTTACAGGCGAGCGGAGATGATGGTCTTTTGCTGGGCTGGCTGGTTCTTCTGGTCCTGTGGCTGATACGCTATGGCTGCAGGTCCCCAAGGCCTCCTGCCAGTCTCCCAGCAGCTTCTCTGTGGCTGTTCTTCCCCATTTCCTGTCCCTCTCCCTTCAAAATGAACAGACTGTTGGTTTGTAACAGCCCAGACTCCTCTTTTCTGCTGCTGAGCTTGGGCCAAACACTTCTGCAATACTCTGGTCCAGGAAACTGGAAGCTGGTTTGGGTGCAGCTGCAATGTGGCCAATGGTGAAAACTCACTATTTGGGCTCATTAAATAACCATGTAGGTTTACATATTGGTGAGGCTTTAAATAGTCCTAAATTGGTGGTTCTTTTAATTGAGTTACAGCACTTTAACCTCTGTGATCCATGTCTTCAGACTTCACTTTGATAAATCATGTAAGAAAAGATATTTGCAATGTTGGTTATTTAACTTTAGAAGTAAGATCTAAGGCTTTCTCTTAGTCTCACAGTGTTAGAAACTGAGCCTCTAAGGAAAACATCAAATATCAGAAGGTTTATAATTCCTGGTGTGGTGTATAGATTTAAAATTTTTGACACTGCTCCAGCCTCACAACAACACAGTGACTGAGAAGTATACCCTGTCAATGTGGTGCCCCTCCTTGTGGTTCCATCCTAAGATGTTTTTCTCCCTTAATTTTCTTTGCATATGTACCTGTCTTTGGTCTGATTTTTCCATTTGTTGGTGCAGCATTAAGCTATATGTGGATGAGTATGGACCTATGCAGTAAGATGGGTAGGTCTGTACCTCTGTGCTCTCAACTTGAATATATGTTTGCTGTATTTGCCAAACAATTTAAAATGATGCTAGCTTTGTAGTCCGTGTAGCTTCCTGTTCTAAACAACATTTTTTTCAAGAAATCCATTAGAGGATTTCTTCTAAATACAAGAATTACTTCCTTGGCATAAAGTTTACATTACTTAAAAGTTGCCAGGAGAAGATTCAGTTCCTGCCTTTACTTTTAAACATGACACCTGCTTATAGGCATGTTTTTCAGGTAGGTCATCAGCTCTGCATGATTTTGTGAGAGGTCCATTTTAATCATTTGAAAGGTGACAAAGCAGGTAGGCTTGGCAAACCAGAGCAAATTGACTAAAAAACTAGCTGATCGATTTTATTTTGTGTTTTTACTTGCAAATAAGAATAAGGATTTGACTGTGGGACAGAAGTGAGACGCAGCTCTTAAGCAGCCCAAACCCACAAGTCTTCTTTAGCACCCATGTCTCAATCTGTATGCTGTAAAAAAGTGGATATATTTTGCTTGTTCAAATGACCAAATGATACATATTTTCCAGAAGATTGAATACTCTTTGGATGTTTCACTACATAATCTCTGTCTAAAATAAGACATATCGATTTAACTGCTTATATGAATTTTTTTTTCTTTTTGGGGTGTTAACTCTCAGCTTGAGAGGTTGAAGGGAGAGAAGAGGGAATAACACTTTTCCTTAATTGGCTCTTATTTGTGCATGTAGATGATAGTAGAAGCCCACTGGGACTTGATATCAATTTAGTGATTAGCTTAGAGATATCCTGCTCTGCACCAGATGCTCTCAGTGTTGTCCCAAATTGAATAGTAAAGATGCTATCCTGTGGCTTGTTTCTTGCTAGAATTAATTTCAGGCTATTTTGAAAAACTAGAATTGGTCAGTTTGGGTGCACAAACTGGAGCATGTTGAGAGTCATGTGAGCTAAGGACAAGTTTTCCTTCTGACT
Source organism: Dromaius novaehollandiae (assembly GCF_036370855.1). NCBI lineage: Eukaryota > Metazoa > Chordata > Aves > Casuariiformes > Dromaiidae > Dromaius > Dromaius novaehollandiae. Next base: position 148,151,915 of record NC_088098.1, on the reverse strand, counting down.
GATGCTTTATTCTCCGCAATGCTGTGCCTAAAACAGATTTGTCTTGTACTTCAGTTGTTACTGCCATTAGTTTTTTAGAAACTAGACAGCCAGTGTTTGAGACTGGAATACCCTATTTCTGCTTATTTGTCTACTTATCTACCTTTTCCCCACATTCCTCCGCTGTTCTTTGAACTGCGAGCAAACTGAAGATGGTGAGACTTCTGAGGAAAAGGGAGCATGAGAGGCCAAAAAGCCTTTCAGGATGGAAGGAAGCAGCCCTGTTACTTATCCCTTCCTGCCGCTTTTGTCATCCATCTCCTCAAGAAGGCTTCATAATTACAAGTTTGTTGTGGCAGTGCTCAGCTGAAAGAGCGCATAACAAAAATAAATCAGGAAAAGGACCCTGGCAGGAGAGCAGCGACTATATGCATTGTGTTTCTTGAAATAAGCTGAGTTCCACCCAAATTTCCAGGCAGCATTTGTCTGGCTTTTGCCCTGTGAAATTTAGTCCTTACTGTATAAAGAACAGTGTGTGGACTTGAAGAGGACAACATGTAGCAACTGTTTCAGGCAGCTGTGTTATACACTTCAGGATTTTGACAATTGAGTGTCATAAGGGGCCTAAGCCTTGTGGTACTGTTTTTTGCCTTTTTCTATGTATGTGTGTTCTGCAGTATTAGAGGCCAAGCCATTCTGGCACAGCACCTTTCCAGGCCCATAGCCAATACACTAAAATTCCCCGTGGAAGCTCTGTAGAGCAGTTCTTCCAGAGCTATTAAAATCTTTTTTTCTCTTCTTGTTGGCTTTTCTCTCAGTGCCTCACAATTCTGAAAAATTGCACTAGAGCCAAACACCAGAGTTACACTTTGAGAAAACTGTAATGGCTGTAAAGCAGTATTTCTGTCATGAGCTAAAGGCCCACTAGTTTCAGGAACGTGAAACGTAGTTTCAGTGACCTAAAACTGCATCCAAGCTCGATGTGTCATGTGTTTTCTGTAACTGAACTAGAGCATGTTCAGGGATCATTGGAGATTTGCTTATCTCCCGTTTTGCAGCTTTAGTAGCCAAACATTTGGGCATTGCTTAATGGCAGCCCTGGAGTTTTTGATCTGCGGTCTGTGAAGTGATGGAAAGTTGCATGGTGTTGCTTTTCCTTCTATTCAGTTGGGTTAAAGAGGCCAAGAAGACCTTAAATACTTTCTCCGCCTTTGGTTCCTCCCCTAAACATCCCATAATAAGTCTTGCACAGTTCCCAGATGCTCTTCCCCTGTATCCCACAATGCATCCCACACCGCCAGGCAGTGATGCCCTCAGTCTGAGAGGTGATGGGGATTGCTGCTCCCTTTGACTCACCGTGAGGGGTTTCCCACCTGGACCGTGGGGCTGGCGCTCTCCTGGGCAGCCCTGGCAGGGCCTGGACAGGGTGTCTGGTCCTCCGAGCAGGTAGTTTGGGTTCCCCACTGTCGCGGCCTGAAAGGAGTCGTTCAGGATGACCTCCCTCCCCTTGGGACCAATGACCAAGTTCGTGATGCCCTTGGACTGAATTAAGGTGAAACGACACCAGCCAACCAGTTTAAGATTTATTAACACAAAGATAAGGCATGTGGTCAAGTAGGATAATTCAATGGCGAATGCTGCAACTAGCTAGACAAGTCCCGTGTCACACGTTTCAAACAGATTCAACAAAGGAGAGGGAAAAAGAGAGGGGAGAGAGAGAGAGAGAGAGAGAGGGGAGAGAGAGAGAGGGGAGAGAGAGGGAGAGGGGGACAGGGAGGGAGGGGGGGGGAGAGAGAGAGAGAGAGAGAGAGAGAGAGAGAGAGAGAGAGAGAGAAGATATCACCACCTGTGGATCCAGCGGCGTCCCGTTGGTCCTCTTCCTTTGGGAGTCTCGGGGGGGGGGGGGGGCGGGGGCTTCTGTCTGGTGGTAGGTGGGTCCTCTTCACACAGCTCGAGTTGGGTACCTCCGGAGAGGGACCCCAAACAAAGAAATCCCTGGACAATTATACCTTCCAGTCTAAGCTCTCCACCCGTCACGCGGTAGTTTGGACCAATAGTAATTTTCTGGGCCTGGGGTCTCCTGCTCCTTACTGGATCTCATCGTTGTTCCTAGGCAGGCTGTTTTCTGCTGCAGTTTCTTCCACAGGTGTGTCTCCATTCCTCGGGTTCTGCTATTGTCTCTCAAGGTCCTGACAAAGAGGTGGTAACTCCAGCAATTAGCACTGTTTCAGATGCAAACTGCTGGTAACTCCCTTATCGTTCCCGCCTGCACCAGCTCTGGGGCCCTTTCTCACCGAACTAGGGAGTGCGGCCTAAGGCTTCAGCAAATTTTGCCACTCATGCCAAGCAAGTTTTATAGAAGTTGTGCTAAAAACGGACAATAATTTACAGTCCAGATCCCAAAGTCTCTGCCCGCTTGTGGTCTCGTTCAGTGCAGGCTCGGTGTGTCCCGGGTGGTTGCAGGGAGACCATTTCGGGGTTTGCAGCAGCCCAGTCCTGTTTCTGACAGGGACAGATGGCTTGTTTGGGGTTATGGCCTGCCTGCACCCCATGCACCAAGAAATGTTTAAGGCAAAAAGATTCATTCGTCTGTCCACCACACCCACCTACCCTTGTGCCTCTAGGCTCCTCTGTGCTTGCGGAGATGAGCCCTTGATGGGCCTGGGAGTAACTGAGGCAGGGTATTTCTCAGGTCCCCCCACCTGCCCTTGACTCTCTGTGCTCCTTTGTGCTTGTGGAGACAAGCTTTTTGCCACATAACCTAATGATGATAAGTGGTCCATCCACTGGGATGAGAGAGGCTTCATCCGCTTCAGGGAACAAATTTTGAAACCTCTGCTGTAGAGTTGTGTGATTTAGTTTCTCACTTGCTTTCCTGCAAGTCACACACAAACTTTTAAGGAGCAGTAGGTTCACATCTGACTATGTCAATGTAAAGATGTGATTGGAACCTTTTTCCAAACTGAAACCTGCAGCTCTTCGGTCATCTTTTGTCAGTGAAGGAGTTCTTATCACTTTGAATGAGCACAGCTAAGTCTTAACAGCCTTAGAACTAAAGTCACGATGAGGAAACAGAGATGAAAAAGTATTTTTTTGGAGACTTGGCAAACATTGTTTTTCTTGCCAAATCAATACTTTTTATAAAGCTTTTCTGATTATCTCTTCACAGGTCCTCTTGGCTCTTTTCTCTCTCTCCTTTTACCATTGCAGAGCTTCCCCAAGCATCTTGTTTTTCTTGTATTTGCTTTCTACCAGTCAGCTTGCTGGGTCAGGCGTCTCTTCCAATTACTCACCTCCTGAATCTGCCTTCTTGGATCTTTCTCCATCATACTCTTAGCCCTATTGTTCAGCTTGCCTGGACACACTTTCACCTAAGAGACTTGCTGTGCAGTTTTGCCATTTCTTCTCCATTTCCTGCCTCTAAACTACTTTGCCTTCTACCTCTCCAGCTCCCTTGCGCAGCCGTCAGAAAGCCACCAGAGTGCCATTAACTTCTCTCCTTCTGAGACCAGACGCTAGGAACTGCTCTCAGGTTGGTATAACTGGAAGTCACATTGCTTACTCTTTCCCCTTGACAGTAACATCAATCTTCTTTGCCTTGCTGAGAGTCTTGATTCCCCAGCTCTGACATTTCCTCCGTTTCTGTCTCTCACCTTCTAAAAACATCTCATACCTCGCAGCCAAATCCTTCTTCCCATCTGTATTCTATTTTGAGCTCTGCTTTTACCGGATGGTCTCCCTATTTAACGTTAGCACTTAAGCTGCTGCAGCATTTATGTACATCTTCTGTGGATTTTGTACTTTTTGCTAAGCCTAATTGGGACATACTAGCACCACCTAACTTCAGCCCCTCTGCAGTTAATGGAGGGAAGTGAACGCTTCCAGAGTGGTGATTCCTGGCACCTAAATTAGCTCCTGCTTAGTTTAAGTGCTCCAAATTACACTCTTCCTGTCCTGTGTCTAAGTGGAGAATTCAGTGCGTTTTCTGACTCTCTCAGGCATTCTTCAATGCCCAAATTGCATATAATGGGTATGTATGGATTGTAGTAATTTTTACCCTATTAAAAAGATCAGAGGCACTACAGAGCTTGAAAATATGACTTTTTATTTGTGTTTCTATTCTTTTATTCCCCATTGTGGGTTGCATCTGTAGGAGGAATCAATATATTTGTTTTTTTAACTTGATTTTTGTGGTTCCCACTTTTTATAGGAGAATTTGAATGAAAAATTTAAGCCTACAGACTATATATTTTCTCTTTTTAGTAGCTAGATTACAGGTTGTTAGTCCTTAGGGATGTGGAACATCAGAGCAATAGAGCTGAAAAGACTTTTCTCCAAAACAAAACAAATCAGAGATCACACGTAAAATACCCAAATCTGTTACTTTCTTGTGTTGAAAGCTTTCAATGTGGGTTAAGAAAATTATTTTCTTCTCACTCTCTTATAAAAGCTATAATTGCTAACAGTTTCATTCAGATAGGCAAAGCTTATTATTATTTTTAAAAGGCTCAGTCAGGTCTCCACAATATTTTTTTGAACCTACAATCAATTATTTTTGGGAGGAGGGAGCAGGGGGTAAAAAGTGGGTAGAAATAATGTGCGATCACAACATAAAAAAAAGGGCTTGTACTGATAGCAGCTTTCTAAATTATAGTCCATAAAAATAAACACTAAGCTGATTTATGTGATAGTTGACAAAATGTCAGGTGCTTTTGAAATAATTTGAGCAGTATTTGTATGGTTTCAGGCTATTAGGTTGATTCCTAGAAAGGCAGGCTATTTAAGAACACTGAATAATAGGCACTGCTTGTGTCTCATCCCTTTTTAGACCTACTGTAAAAAGAAAAGTAGTCACACTTTTCGAAATGCCTTACTGTGAAGATAGCTTTTACTAGTCTTCCTTTAATTTTAATGTGTCATTTCCCTTTTCCATCTTAACTACAGCTTTTAAACTGAATTACAGCCTGTGTATTTTAAGATTCCTTCCATAGTTATGGGTGTGGATCACACAGTTTCCGCACTCTGCTGTGCATGAGTAGGAGTAAAGGAAACTGCACTTTGATGCTGGTATTTGGCCTTACTTGTGATTTCCTCACTGAAATAGTGCTGTGAGGCAGTTAACTGAGCTGGAGGTAGTTTGGTGGTTCTCAAGCAAAATGGATGGTTCTGGAACTATAAATGACTATTCTTGGTATTAGACACACAATTTCTTACTGAGAACGTGTTGAAGATCTGATCTTTTTCCTTCAGTTTGGTGTCACCATTCAATCTTGATATAATTGGCAAGGCAGAGTATACTGTATTCTATTTCAGAAGCCCTTTCATGAAGGGTGGTTAGAATGATTTTTTCCCAAGAGAAATTAATGGAGCGCTAATGCTATTTTGGATTATAGCAATCAATAAAATATTTTTACATTACTTGGCTTTGTGGATCTTGCTAGCTTGCGTTTGTATCTGTCATCTTGTGCTTATAGTGGGCTTTTTCCGGTAGGTCTTCTGTATTTCCAAACTGATTTCATGAGCGTTTATGAAATCTTCACCTTGCAAAAGTGAATGCACTTTGGAGCACACCTTTGTAAGACTGACTGTCATTTATTCTTCAGGTTTAGAGGCTTAGCTTGGAAGTTGTCATCTAATGATTCATGAGGAAATTGAGCAATCACAAAGACATTCTGTAAAGGAAAGATCATGGTGACATTCTAACCGCTGTCAGAAATATTGTGATATTCTGATTGAGTAAGATTTTTTTTTGTTCCTTCAATAGTTCTACATTGATTAAACCAGCTTTACAAGTGTTGGGTGATGGATAAACAGATTTCTTCCTTCCAAAACTAAGAATTGTCCAAAAATTATTCAATAATACCTCACAAGAAAGTTTGTCCAATGTTTAGTGCACTAGTCAAAGCTTAAGATTCAGTTGCCAAGACTCCTTTAGTAATATTAGGCAAGTAATCGATAAAATCATTAAAAGTTAAGTGCCTGAATATCAGGTAGGCCCTAGAAACTTCTGTGCATCTGAGCCTCAGACTCTATCTGCTTCAGTTGTCTATTTGTAAAAAAGGAGATGAAACTTTACTTTCTTCTGTTTTGGGTTAAAAATCGTGAGGTGATCTGGAGAGAAGGTAAGGGGGAGAATGTGACCTGTGTGTTTCCTGGATCTCTGGGTGTATGCCTGGGTTATATCCCAAGTGTCTCTGTGCAAGATCCATGCCAAGACACCTGTGCTTCTTCCCACGCTAATTTCCTTGTCAAGGAAACTGTGGGTTTGTGGCCCAGGGGAGTTTGGGAATGGCAGCTGCTGCTCCACAGTGGCACAGGTTGGAAGAACCAGTGGTCTGTGACCACTGTGAACCTCAACAGGCAAGTGTAGAAGTAGCCATCAGTTCCAGATAGCTAAAGTACATCATAGATGGAATTAAAAGAAGGTGGAATTAGGGGAGCAGAGTAATAGAAAATGTATATTTTACTGCCTTTAATATAAAAGGATGATGTAAATGATCTTATTTGTTTAGGCTGGTGGAACTGTGCTACAGACAAGAGGCTGTATTTAGAGCTATGCATGTCATTTTTCTGTATAGCTGGAATTGTTTGGTGACTTAGATGAATCTAGTCAATAATTGACTGAATGTATGACATACATTTGATGGGAACCTGAGTGGATGAAGACCTTGTTAGAATCACAGGATATAAGTGTCAAAAAACTATGCCTAAGTAGCAGTTACTAATGTTTTCCTTTTAGTCATGCTTCCTTACCCAAGCACAGAAGCGTTGATGGAAAAGGTCAGCAAGACTCTAATAAAGCATTAAACCTGATAATCAGATGATGCAGCATGCCCAACTATTGTCTGTCCAATCTAATTCCCCTTAAATTCAAAGGCTCTGAGTTCTGTCCTTCTCCTAAAAAAAACTATACAGAGCAAATCTGGAAGCATCTGTAATCTCACATTTCCCCTTACTACCTTCTCCTGTCTCATTGATAATATCCCATGCAATGAGACCTTTTGACAGACAACAAAGTAAAAATAATATAAATAAATATATATATATATGCAGCAATACATACTTCTGGATTACACATAAACAAATGAAATTGATTTAAAAAACCCCACAGCTCAGATATGTCACCCAGTCTTCCAGTATGTACGTGGAAAAAAGGTGTCATATCTGTTGGAAGTGTCAATGAATGGTGCACAATGGTCTGTTTGGGGCAATCTGTCAGTGTGTTTATGTACCTGAAGAAAAAGAACATGGTTTATTTAATAAGGAGACTCTGAATTGATTTTTAAGAATGCTTGTTTTTTGTATTTTTTGCCTTTTTCTCTTATTACATATATAAATTGGAATGCATAGATCTGTGGCTGACTGTTCTTAAAATAAAACATATAGCCTTCAGATGTTTTGAAACCACATTAAAAATGCTGAGGTGCTACTTCTTGTGAGCTTTTCCATGGCCTAATTTTGGGGAAAATCCCAAATGATCTGAAGTCAATTAAGTTCTGAATGTCAAAATTTAGATTAATCATGAAAGAAATCATTTTCCATTATCAACATTTTTAATAAGCTTTCCCCACCTCAGGCTCCTGCCGGTCTGGGTTCTGACACACTATCCAACATGTGCCATAACCTTTGAATGGTTCCACTGATATTTGGTGGCACTAATCTGGGGAATAGTTTACAGCTCATCACAGATAAAGGTTGGATTCACGCTTAGTGACTTAAAATTTTTGAGCTTGCAGATAACTCCTTCTGATTGAATTGTGACATGATCTATTTTGAAAGGAGAAATAATGAAGTTTGAGAGAAAGAAAAATGGTTCTTCTTTTAACTTTGGCTTTTGTGTTTATTAGATCTGCTACTGGCCAACATACGTCTTGGCCTTTCTCAGTGCTTTCTCTATGTAGCGCTGTATGATACTAAACAACAGGACTAACCCGCCTGGTAAGGGCAAAGGTTTCCAAGAGCAGGAATAACAGAACTAGGCCCTTAAATCTGTCTAGGGAGGCAGTTCCTTTTCATGACCTTGCTAATGAGGAATATATGAGGAGAGGATTCCTCTGTTTAAAGCAGGGGATGGATAACTGGCAAAAGATGAGTTGAGAAAACAAAGACAAATCATTAGAAGTCTGTTGTGTAAACACAGCAATCTTGCATTATAGCTCTTTTTTCCTGATGCAAATGAAGAGGAGTAAATTTTATAAGAAGTGATGAGGAATAGTCAACAAAATTATTCAGCTTCACATTTAGTTTTATTGTTTTTTGGTTTAGTTTACCCAGTGCAGCAGATGGCCTTGAGAAAACAATGAATCTTTGCATCTACTTTCTCCAACATTGACAATTGTTCTTTCTGAGGCATTTGAAGAACCTACCAGTGATAGGTCACAAAGACTGGCATGAGATTTACAATGTCTTGCATTGTGAGGACAACAGGAAAAACTTCACTCAGAAAATGTATGGAGTGTATTGAACGAGCAAAATAAGTAGAGGTAGACAATTCCCACAAGAGTGTAACATTTTGTTCGACAGTGCAAGGAGCTGTAATGTTTAAGCCATACAGTAACATATGGTTGCCTCAGAATGAATCTATGCCTCGGCTTGGGTGTCTCTTTTGTTAGGATTCACAGATTAATATTCAACTGAAATTATTGTATAAGTACAGAAAATGGGGCATGCTGGTTTGAAACAGAGAGGTAGTTATGCACTGTAGAAAAAAATAAAGATTGTTTGGAATCAGAATATTGTAAATATATTGATAGAAAAGATTACAATATATTTAATTCTTGGAAACCTGGGGAGGCCAAGTGTTTTCTGAAGAGCTTTCTCTGCATCCAAAATGATCTATAAGGAGTGTACATAAGACTTGAGATAACAGATGCTTCCAGACTTGCTCTGTATAGTTTTTTAGGAAAAAGACAGAACTTTGAATTTAAGGGGCATTAGGCTGGGCAGACAATAATTAGAAATAGTGCATCATTTAATTATCAGGTTTAAGGTATTATTATGGTCTTCTTGACCTTCTCTGTCAATGCAAAACATGAACAGATGTTGGCATTAAAAAGAGAACAGAAGTGGACAGATATGAACAGGCCAGATGCCAGAAGATCAGCTGACATTATGCTGACATCAAGTGCGATCTGGGGAGCCCTTCTTACCCAGGCAAGGCTTTGCATGAAGCAAATGTATCAGTGCCTGTATATGCAGAAACCACAGCAGCGCCTGTCAGTTGGTTTCTTGTCTAGTCAGTATGTCCTTTTTGCTATGAGATTTATTTTGCTTGCCTTTTTTTAGCTGATTTCTCTGATCTTAGTCTGTCAGAGTCTCAGAATTAAATTCTTGTTTCGTCTCTGGGAACAGAGCTTAAAGAGGAAATGGGCATTTAGGTCATCTTGGGTATTTTCACCAGATGTGCAGAAGTACTTCCCTCTGAGATCCGTGTGCAGTATGTGACAGGCTTCTTGTAAATTTGTGATTTCTTTCTAGTGCAAGATATTTAGCTTTGAATATTATGAGAGCAATAAAAAATACATTGGAAATGGATCCTATCTACAGCAGTCACTTGAGAAGGTGTTCTCTCACAGGAGATGCATTTGTGTGGTATGGTGGGAATGGTTTCCCACAGCCTCTTTCAGGTTGCTTTGCAAACTACTTTTGTAGAGATGGGTGCAAGAGACTGCTGAGACATTGGTGGCTGATGCAGTGACAGCAAAAAGTTTAACCACTACAATGCCTGTAGTCGGTCATCTTCAGCAGCCCTGAGATAAATGTGACAACTAAGTGCATTCCCTTCCCTCCTCCCCCACCCAATCTTTATTGCTCTACAAAGGTCCACGTGTGGCTTCTGCTGTTCATTGTCAGCGCAGGATAAAGGTTGTGGTGCTGATGCTATTCCTGGCAGGAGTTTTAATTTTGCAGAGATGCCAAACAGTGCTTTTGTCATAGCACATCACAATACCTGCAAAAGATAATGAACTGGAAGAAATGGACCTGTTACTAAGATGCACTGAATTGGAAGTCTGATAGCGTAGTGGCAATACTACTGAAAAACTGAACTTGCATTTCTGTTGTCTGTGCTGTGCACGTATGAAGTGACCTCAGTTAAGCCTTGTGGTCACAAAGCTCAGCTTTGTGAAATGAGGCAACAATATTTCCCTTCTCAACTCTTTGCCTGTTTCTCTTTTCAAAATAGGTGCTCCTTCTGGGGTGGGTCTCTTTTACTGTGTGTGTGCGCATAGTGCCTAGCTCCATATATCGCTGCCCTGTGGAGAGGGCCTTTGGGAAGTATTGTAATGCCCATAACAACAATAAAGGCAGTCAGGCCTGTTCAGAAGAGGTGCTCTGGTTTCTTCTTGAAAACATTTGTCTGTGCTCCTCAAGAATTTGCATCTGTGGACTCTCACCTTTCCATAGGGTTTGGAAAAACAAGGCTGCTAAACACTAGGCTGCAGCTGAGTGTGCAGCTGATGGAAAGGTGACTGGAAGGCTGCAAGGTGTGCAGTGTGAAGGAAGAGGTGAGGCATCACTGTGGATACTGCCAGTGGTCCACAGTCTGCTTCTGTTCCTGTATTGCATTGGGACCCAGCTCCAGCCTCCAAGAAGAAGAAAGCATTTTTATTCTGGGACTGTATATCTAAGAAGAAAAAAGATTGAAGAAGTAGAGGTAAGTGTTCTCAGTAAGGGGAGTTTGACTGTAGACTGAGCTTTCCTGGGAAAGCAAGTTAATATGGAGTCTGACAATTTGAAAGATGGTGTGGGAAACCATTTCAACCACCATTGCCATCATGATGACTTGAGGAAAAAAAAAATTCTCAGAGATAGGCAGGTGAGGAGAACAGGCTTCTTTTGTCCAGGATGTTCTGGGGTACTATGTTGATAGCTCCTATAGAAAAGTCTTTGTTTGCTTATTCCCTAAAAGAGAAAAAGAAAAAAATACTATCTGTAGTCTCTAAAGAGTGTATAATAGTCTACAGTGCCTTTAATGCAAAATCTCTTGCAGCAGTGTCCATCTTAGCAGACTGGCTGTGCCGATACTCCTGCTCAAGGTGTCATTCACATTAGTGTCAGTCTTCGGGCTTTTACCGCTTCTGGGGTGAAATTCTTCAGGTTTTTCTACTTACAGAGTCCAAATCCAAGCGCTTTCTACTGCAGAAGGCCCAGCCGAGGAAGCCAATGAATTAGGCAATACAGAACTGCTCCCTGCAGCAGTTAGGTCACTTCCGATTCTTAAATGAGGTCATTTGCAGCCAAATCAAGTATGTGCATGTTACAGTGACTTGCATGCTGACACTTGCTGTTTTATCTCTCTAATGTCCTTAACAGCTCTTTTCGTTGAGTCAGCTTTGACCCAAATCTATGCTCTTAGGTGGGCATCAGTACAAAATTGAATAGAGAGAGAGGAAAAAAACCCATTCTTTGAGTACCTTCTTGTTTTGTCCTCCTCTGTTACAGGATGTTACCTGTGTTACATACGTCATTTGCAATGTGGTCTTTTTAGTCTTCAGTTTAAAAAGACTGGGTTTTTTTTGCTTTTTTGTTTTTTTCCAGGCATGCTGTGGATTTTAGCATTCTTTTGCCTATATGACCATTTAAAACATGAAAATAAAGCCTTGAAAGCTTGACTGGAGCAAAGGTTCACTGCTGTTAATAAATCTGGGGAAAGGGTGGGATTTAACAGCTCCTGAAGATATTCCAAGTGATAGAGTACTAGTGTTTTTAGCAGTAAGAGTGTAGTTTAAGTGATTTTTCATAGGCACTAGCTATTCTTTATCCCCCTTATTTATGTTAGTTCCATGGCCGTGCTTCAAGGGTTGTTTTGCTCAGCTTGATTCCTCATCATCTCTTAATCCCTGCCAAGCCAGTGTTCTTGGCTGCTTTGAGATGCATGGAGAGAGTAAACATTCACCATCAATAGTACGAAGTTTGTTCAGCTGCTCTAATAACAACCAGATGCAATAGTGAACAGTGCAGTGCATGTACTTGGGTTGCATGAGTGGACTTGCCTTTAATTTGATTAGGCTTTGCAGAAGGCTTTAGTTAAAAATAAGAAACCCACAAAACCCTAAACGTCATTTTTTGATATTAGCTTTTCCATGAGAAATCTCACTACAAATCTGTCTATCTGGGTGATAGCCAGCTAGCTGGACTGCTGAGTTTGAGGAAAGATATTTGGCTATAAGTGCTTGATGTAAACCAAAGGCCTTTTCCCAAACTATCTGGGATGTTTATATGAACGGCTGATAGGCAGGTCTGCACATTTCCATGGCGCTGTTCCTTGGGCCAGCGGCTCCTTTTGACAATACTCTTCTGAATTGTCCCATTGTGAGTTGTTTCCGTGTTGTTGACCTACTGGGTCAATAGTAGAGAGGTTCATCTGCCTTTTCTCACTGCTGGATTTCTCAACATTGTAACTACTTAGTATAATATGCCATTCCTAAGTAAAGTGTAATCAGTTCAGCATTGCAGGGCCATATTCACAGAGTCTAGTATTAAGTGCCTGACTTTAGGCCAACTGCAGTCCCCTGCAGCTCCGCTCTTTTCCCATAGGCACTTTGCCCTGCAGGACGTAGGATTTCGCCTGTGTGCACTCCTGATCCTTCCTACCGTTGTCCTCTCTCACTGCATTCAAAGCTGAATTTGTCTTCCCCAAAGTACTACTTAATGAGGTCAAAGTACTTTGTTAGAAACTTGTGATGAATAAATGGATATTGCTCTAACTCCGGTTTTCTGTTTCAGAATCTTTCTTGGGGTGTTTGAGTCCTGCCCTTAGTCTTGGTGACAGGCCTGGGTTCACAGATATGCTTGGACAAGACACCTGATATTCATAGTAGTGTAGCACCTGGCAGACCACAGTACTGACCTGGCTTGCAGAGCAAGCTCTGGCATTCAGGGTAAATATATTTACAGTGAAGGGACAACCAGAGTTACCATCCTGAAAATAACAAGCAAGATGCCACAAGGAATAAACTCAAACTTGCCGCTGAAAGAAAGAGCCGTGGCGATCTGCAGGCATGCACAAATGCACAGACACACGGGCGGTGCATGTGCATGCACCTGTGTGACAGAGCCGGGCAGCAAGAGAAAGAGAAAGCAAGCCCTGAAACTTAAACTCCTCCTGCAGCTCTGCATCTGCTCTGAGTCACGGGTATGACTCATGCTGGCAGCGCTCACGTTAGCTAGCGTTCAGATGGAGCAGCTCTGGCAACAGAAGAAGCAGGTTATATTATTAATTACCTGCTGCAGTCGATACTTGCGCCAAGGTTTTTTTTTACAAGCACAGCTGAAGCACAGGAGGCTCTACTGAGCACCGTTGTTAGCATCGTTTGCTTAAGGTAAGGCTGCCTGTTGTTTGCTAGAGAAAGATGTGAAAGGGAATTTAGAGCTTGTGAAGGCTGAGCGTCTTTCTGCCGCTGCTTATTCTCAGAGGATGCTGGTTTTTGCAGCCCCGTTATGCAAAGCTTTGTCTCGGCTGCTTGCCACGCCATATGGAGAATCATAAGGTTAATGGGCAGTGCATGTACTAGGAAACAAAATAACTATATTCTCATTCATTGATGTTATGTAAGGCATGGCAGCCATGTTAAGGACAGAAAACCTCTTTCGAAGAAACAGTACTGCTAGACACGAGGGCAGGGAAAACAACTAGTTTTTCAGCAGCCTTCCGCTTGTTCTTTGGAGAGCACTGCGGTTCCAGCGTTCTTGCTTAAAACTGAATATACTGCCTTCTGACTTTCTGGGTTAATAAAATAAAAAAGTAGTGTTAGAAATGGCTGAATAATAGTTGTTCACCCTTAAAATCACAGTGTTTTGCCTTTAGTATTCAGGCTGGGAGTGTGTGTGCACTGTGATCTGTGCATTGCCTGGATGTACATCTTGTTTGAATAAAGTGAGCTGCTTCAAACAGTTGAAACAATACCTTCAGATGCTATTTTTTTTTCATTTTGTGCTGCTAAAAGCCCACATACGATGTCCTGCTCAGGCAATTGGTTATATGCAGAAAGTGGGGCATATTCTAGTTAGAGTTCACACATGCAGAGTGACTAAAACAATTTTTTGTAGTGGCTGTAGTGTTATTCACTCCGGTGCTATGTAGTCTAGACTGTTTTAGACTAATTCAATGTAGTCTAGACTGTTACTGCTAATTATCCTCACATGGAATCCACTGAGTCTTGAGTCTTTGCTGTGCTCTCCATAACAGACTTTTTAAATTAGGGTAATCTTTTTTTTTTTTTTTTTTTTTAATTGCAGCAGTGGATTTATCTCAATTCCTTTCTTTTGGCTTTTTTTTTTTTTTAATTTGCAAGACAGTGTTCTTTGAGGTACATCTTACAGGGAGGTTGGCAGCTCTCTTAATAACAAGGGAGCCTAGTCATTTCTGTGTAGTTTTTTCGGGATGGGAGAAAGAGGATATTTTAGAGAACTGATCATTCCTTCACTAGCTTACTTTCGACTAGTACTACTGATTTCCATGTAAAATTTACCCAGAAATGACCACTATCTCCTTTCAAGGAAATGTTACAGCGTACTTTAGGTTCCTTTTTAAATTAATCTACTATTTGCTAATTTGAAGCATTCACTGAGGCACAGTGTTTTGTTCTCATTACTATGAATTAACTAGATTTGGCATTATTTCCTTTTCTAAAATGATTAGGTTTCCTAATAAAATGAAGAGAAAAGTTTATTAATGCATTTGTAGTATCTTTAGACTTCTTGTGATGTCTAACCTAGCTCTAGTATGAGAGAAGCTTTTAAAACAATGTCATTCTCGGACCCCCATCTCCCAAAGCAAATTTATCATCACTGATTAGTAGTTTAATGATTTATGTTTCTGGTAAAACATATTTCTTACATTACAGCATAATAAATGCAAGCTAGTTTATCCAATATTAGGTTTATTTTAAGACTTCTCAGTAGTGGAGTCTTGGCACATGGCAGTCTCCTCCTTTTCCCCCCACCCCCAATCTGAACAGATCCAAAGAAAACACTCTTTTTACAGTCCTGATTTTTCCACTGCTTTGAATCTGAATTAATGTTTTCTGAGATTGTGTATCAGGATTCTGTTTGCCATCAGGTTTCTTTTTAAGCTTGCATGCTTTTAGACTATGTATTCTGTATTATGTCAAATTAGAACAAAAAAATTTATGATAATGCACCTTAATTATCTTTAATTGAGTTTGCAATAATTTCTTTATTAATGTGGAAGCATTAATAAAGATTGTGGATGCAGTTAAATAATAAACAGTTAACATTTTGAAAAGAAGTTGCATTCATATGTTTAAAAGATAGGATGATAGTTTCACTTGAGTTAATGTAACTTTGAACACAAGCTCTCCATCCTACTTGTCCACAAACTATTTTTGCTAGTCGTGACCACCAGAGAGAGCTCCCTCCGATTACTCTGGTTCTTGAGGTATACCTGGGTCCCTGCCGCTTATTTAGTGGAATACCGCTATATGTAAAAGAGCATCAGCTGAAAAAGAACAAAAAGCCCAGCCTTGCAGGATGGATAGGCAGTCTGCGTAATGTAAGTTGGAAAGCTTTGAGGAAGAAGAATTAAACCATATTTTAGTGTTGGTTTGTTACACTTTTGTCTTGGAGATTACCTGCCTTCTTTGAGAGATAGAGACAACTCATAACTAAAATGTAAATAGCCATGGTAGAAAAGATTTGTGCAACCAAGTGATCTTAACTTTTTGTTAAGTGCAAAGGCAGCAGTTGCATTTGATCCGTCTGTTGCAGGGATTCTGTCAAGCATCTGCCCACTGGTCACCTTGCAGGCTAGTTTTTGTGTCTTTAAGTCGCCTTTGCATGAGGCTGTAAAGGCAATATAGGGCAGAAGCTGCTAGGACCATTTCACCTATTCCTTTGACAGGACTTAAAGTGTGAGAGTTCATGGTCTCTCTGGCCTTTCTTTTATGTAGTAAGTGTTTAGGTATCTCCAGTGAGCCCAAGCACAAGATCTCAGCTTGCCGTTCTCCCCTCCTGTTTCTAATCTATTGTATGTTGGCCCAGCTCATGGCTGGTTTCTCATCTCTGCTCTCCAGAGCCCGTATTTTGCTATCCCTGCCCTTGTTGAAGCTTTTGCAGACTTCGTGGTGAAATCTCAGCTCCTTTCTCTCACTCTAGCTTCAGCTGCTCTGGTGAAGCAGAGATGTTTAATGATTCTCTCCCCTTGGTTGCTCTCCCACCTAGGCAGGCCGCAGATGTTCATTTTCTGAAAACTGTGCACCCTCTTGCAAGCTGCGGAGCTGCTGTAATTCAGTTCTTCCCTTTCACTCCTGCGCTGCTTCTGTGGCTAACTACAGGTGTGGTATTTGGCTGGTCTTTTTCCCTCAGTTTGTTTTGTTTTTTTGGTTCTTCCTTTATCCAACCCACTTCTTCCTTCCGTGCCTTCCTCTATTTGTGGCTCTCCCCTGTGTGTGTTAATTTGAGCCCTCTGCCTGCCTTCCCGGCACGTGCTGAAGAGTCCTGCTGGGTCGTCTCCGATCTCCCACGTGTTCTGCTTGCCCAGCCCTTGAGCAAAAGTTTTGACATGGGTGACGGCATCCCCCTTGTGCTGGCGGTTCTGCCTTCCCCCCAAATGGCAAGGGGAAACGACTGCGCACTAACTGCTGCTGTTGCCTTGGGTAGTAAGTGGAGAAGTGAGGGGCGCTCACTGGGAGAAAAATAAAGCCTCTCTCCAAAATTCTTGCCACTTTGAGACCTTTGGCTGGAAGAAGCACCTGCGCTTTTATTGTATACAAAAGCTATGTCGGCATTGATTTATAGCCAGCCTTGATAAATGGCTGATTAAGATCTTAGGGGAACTCCAGTTTCATTATTGAAATGGATTAATGCGCATCATCTTATTATGGGTGGTTTGGGGATGCTATGATGGCTTTACCTAATGATCAACCAAGAATGGAGCACTGCCGTACCCGATACTGAGTTACGCAGAGTAGAAGGTGGTTGCTGCACTGAATAATGGTTTTGTCACATTGTTTTTAATGCAAAAAATGATTGTCGTATTTTATAAGGTGATTTGCTATTTATATTAGACTTTATGAAACAGAACTCTTTTCAGTATACTAAATAAAAGCAGAATATTGGGTTTTATTTAATCTTTCTTTCTGTGTGTCAAAACAGCCAAGCACTTTTATTTTCAACTCAAAATTTGAGAAGGAGGGAGGGGAAAAGTTTGAGTTGGTCTGGATACAAGCTTTTTGTTTCTTTTCTTATCTGTGTTACAAGCAACCCCGAGAAAGTGGCGTTTATATTAGAATAAAATCCTTGCACATGGTATGAATAGCATTGTTTTCAATACTTGTTTGTTGGGGAACCCTTCTTTTTGTTTGAGTAGTTTTTAAAAATTACAACTTTTACAGTCAGTTGTTTTCTTGGAGATGGGAGGGCATCCGCTTTGTTCCTGTAGTTTTTCCTGTTTCCTGAATAAATCTGCTTGTTTGGATTAGATTTGTTCCCTAGGTTTAAAGAAGAGGGGGAAAGAACTGTCAAATCTTTGTTTGCATTTTGTCCCTAAAAGCTCTTCACTCAGTGCTAAGCAGGGGGGACAGAGGGAGGTAGTGAATGTGTCAGCTTGCTCCAGAAGGTCCAAATCGTTAGAGAGGTGCTGTCCCACCTCCATACATTGCGCAGCCGACTACCATGAATAAAGCAACAATGGACCTTTCTTTTGCCTTCAGGCTCCGAGTCTCCCTTTGCTTAGTCCTTCATGCCTCCAGCCCCTCTGCCCTGTTCTGCAATCAGAGCCAGCGCCGGGATGAGTCTAGTTCATTATGCTCTGGTTAAATGAGATTATGGGCAACATTATGATGCCATGGTATTTCTGTGCTGATTTCCCCTTATAGTTTATATGGACACAGAAATCTGGGATTAGCTCAGTTTTCATTTCAGTTTGGTGTTTCATCTTTTAAAGCAGCAGAGTACCTCTGCGTTTGCAGTGCGGGCTTAAACAGATGATAGTGAATTGGTAGATATGATATCTCGCATGACTCTGATGTGACCTTATGTGTTCAGGTAAAACACAGTTTAAAAGAAATGGGTTCATGATCTGTAATTCAGGTTTACTTTTTCAGCAAATCCTTGCTAGTGCCAGATGGCAGAGCTGCTCCAGGCAAAGGTGAACTAAGCAGTATGCCCACCTCTGCAGGTTACTTGGGCAGGGTAAGAAAAGACACTTCAGATTCTAAGTAGCACTGAAAAGCCACTAACTTCAGCAAGTTTTCAGCATGCGATAAGTGTATTTTAACCCTCAGATTCCGGAAATACAGCCTACTCTAAAAGATTTCTTCTGTCTCATTTCAGAAATAGACACTAGCGGTCTGACTTTGAAACAAAAGATTAATTTTTCCCTGGCATCCATATTATTTCTGTTGGGCAACAAGAGGGCTTCTCCTGAGGACATGAACCAGCATGGTAAAATGTTGATTCTTTTGGTGTACATTGAGACATGAAACAATAACTCCATGGTGCTAGTTCTTCCATTGCTTCAGGAAAGTTTGGACAGAAGAGCTCTTCTGAGCTCTGTGCGTCAGTAAAAAGGATTCATATAAAAAGGATCACATTCTGAACATGACTATCAGCAAATATCAGTATTGTGGGTGGGAATGTGAGACACAAAAATGCATACAGCTGAGCTGGCTGAATGAGGTCTTTCTTTTTTAAACTTTCTCTCAAATGTGGGCATTTGGGAAAAGTTCATTATATTATTCCCTGATCCTGAGATAAGTGGATGGCTTTCAGACATATTTTGGTAAACAGGAGTTGGTGAATAAGAGGAAAAATGTGGCCTTTGTGATTTTTGCCTGCAAAGGAGAGTTTTCTAAATGTTGTCCTATCCCTATGTAGATTCATTGGTGAGAACATGATATTGAAAGCACTGATTCTTCTACAGGCTGGTCATTTTACACAGAAAAGTTCTGTGAAAAAATGGCTACAGTTTTCTTAATACATGTGCAGTGAGATAGACTTGCAAACTACTCTGTCAGAAACGGCTTTGGAAAGGCAAGTTCATTTTCTTGGCTCCCCTCCTGCAAAGTCTGCTGTTCAAGCAAGGGAATAGAAAGGAACCCAGGACAAAACTGGTCTCAAATGTATGAACTTGAGGGAAGTTGTTCTCAGTTTGTCTCAGAAAGTAGTTGGAGAGTGCCTGTGTTTGCAAATGGTCCATTTTTAGAATTTATAGCATAGCGTGAGTAAGCATGCATGCGGTCATATAGTTTGCCGCTTTCCTAATCAAGGTATTGCTTGTTACTGTGCAGAAGCAAATTAAATGAAGTTTTAGTCCCAAGTTTGTACTGAAGCGACTTGGTGTCTTACAGAGGATCCTGTGAGAGACTCTACAAGGCTGGCAACATTTACTCCACGCTTAGGAGGGTTTGTACGATCCACCTATGTATAGCACTTGCGCTAAATACATGGTGAAGGGAAGTAGCCTCTAAGGTTGTGGTAATGCTATCGCTTAAAACAAGAAACGGGGAGTTGAATTGAAGGGAACTCTGGTCAATGGTGTTTCGTCCACACTCAGATGATCCAGATCTGTGCTCTCTGCAAGGAAGCTACCCAGCAGCAGTGCTAGAGGTATCCAAGAGGATTATTTTGGTGGGCTCTGTGAAGCCCTGGCTGGAGGGACCAGAATGAAAAACAGTGAGAATTGTCGTCCATCCCACCACCTTAATTTGACACATTTATTGCCATATGGTGAAATTACATCCTTTATTGTTGTCTCCCTTTTACTAGCATCTTTTGCCCATGAGTATTTTTGTCCCTTTAGCTAATCTGGTCTGAGAGAGACCGAGTCTGTTGTCTGAGGGCTCCTTCTTTGTGAAACAGCAAATAGTGCCCAGCAGTGAGCTGCTGTGGGCCAGTGTGTGCAGTGCAAGACCTGGCTTTGCGGCCCACGGGGCAGAGACGCCTGCGGGCAGGAGGGACCCACAACAGCTTGGGTTGCCAGCCGCGTTCTCTGTTTCCTGGAGAGGGAGATGGAGCTGGTGGCCATTTGCATGGGGCATTTTTTTCCTTGACAAAGGGGTCTTTTACATGATCCTTTTGGAGACACCATGTCATTTCAATGCATGGGGGTAGTGGAAATGGCTGAGCACGTTCAGGTTACAGAGGAAGGTGAGAGAGGGACCCTTGCTGGGCTGGAGGAAGGATAATTTTCTGTTTGCGCAGTGAGCACTTGAAGGAAGTGGCTTCTTCTGCACATGGGAGCAGTGGGAGGCTGTCTGCGTGTGCGTGAGGAAGGGAGGGCATTAGCTCCCACACCCATCATGTCTGAGGTTTGGCTGCTCTCAAAGCTTTGCCTTTTTTGTGGGGTGGATAGATTTGCTAATAGCTCAAGAAGAACTGAACGTTCATTTCTATGCTCCTTAGTGGGATTTATGTTTCAAATGCGAAAACATCCCTGCAATCTTTACTCTCATGGCAAATCCAAAGATGTCACAAGGGGCCAATGATAAGATTTTATTGAGGGCTAGAAATACTTTGACACATATAACAGTTGTCTTTTTAAATACAGGGGATGTCTTTTAAATACCAATGTTATGTAAGACTTGGCAAAAAGATAAACAGAGGGCGGAAGAGAGTCACTTACCAGTCTGAAGATATGTTCAGCTGATGTTAGATCTGTGATAAGCAGCAGAGAAGAACTCACTAGTAATTTCACTCTCAATTTGTTTGAAGATTTGATTTCCCTTTCTGTCATGAGCAAGGCGCCCAGGATAAATGGGAAGAGTAATTCCTTCCTAGCATGTTGCGTACATGTCACCAACAACATTTGCCAACTTCTAAAAGGCTTCTAAGAGAAAGAAGGGAGGTCGTAAACAGGCATTTGGGAGGACTGTGGTAGCTGATGGAGTGGGGAATACTTGGCAGCATTTATGTTTTGGAAGTATTAAATCACTTCTCCAACTTTCCTGCATCTTGCTGGGTTTTTTTCCATTCTTCTATCGTCCATGTTTCTGGCACTTCAAAAAACAATGTTTTTACTATAAACATGTGAGTGTTTATGCGCAGAAGCTAATAAGGCAGCTTAGAGCTCCCCGTATCGTGCTGCCCATTTCCTGGCAGGAGTGCTTGATGTTCCAGTTTGCATCAGTCCTCAGATTGCGCTTGGTGGCCTGTCAGGTATGACTGCACGACAGGTCAGCGTGATGGGTTACCCAACAAGGAAAACCGGTCGGACTGTCATCGTTTGTGATTTTTCACAAAACTGAACACCCTCAGGAAATTATCGTTTGGTTACACCGCACAAAGATAACATCCACCAATTACTGCTTGGATGTCTAGTTTTAAAATAGAATATTACTTAGCCTGAAAGCATGGCCTCCCTGTGGTTAAAAACAACAACAAGAAAACCCAGACAGACACGTGGGCATTCCGTAGCTAAGAAAAATGAGTCTTACCATGGCAGTGATAAAATAAATAAAGGCTGTGGGGGGGATTTTTAGCTACTGGACACCATTCATTTTGCTGTCAACAAAGTAACAAAAATGTTCACATTTATTCACTGCTTTCCTGGGTGTTCTTCATGCACCTCATCTCTTTGGCACAAGCACTTAGTGAATTGCCATGCTTGTAATAGCAAATGAGGGCCTCTCTTTAATATTTAAAATAGAATATGAAGTGCAGAATCCACTCGTAAACTAGTTTGATCCTAAGACAGTATTTTGTAATCTCCTTTTTCCCCACTTCCTATTTTGTAGGACAGCACTGTGCACTTGTTAGCTAGACTGACTTGTGGTGGTGTGTGTGTGTCTCTTTGAGGAACAGGTTTAATGTCTGGGATGTGGTTGTGGCCCCATGTTTGTTTGGACTGGGGAGGTATTGGTACATCCCATGATTTTCTTTCCATGTAAATCAGCTGTGGAGTGGGCTGAGCTGTGACTATGTCTCTGCCCAACACAAAGCGGCGACTCACTCAGGACGCACAGCCAAGCTTAGGAATGCTAAAGGGCTACTTGCATCTGGTAAAACAGACATAGTCACAGATGTGTGTTTTATTTCCTCCCAAAAAAGAGCTGAAAATAGCTGAAGCTTTAGTGTTGTGAAAGTAGAGGTTGGATATATAATGCAAGCAAACGTGAAATAATTCTGGGGAAGTCAGATGAAGACAAAGTTTCCTCCTTCCCTGCAAGGCAGATTTTGATATGATGGCATAAATTATATCTTCATACTTCATATATAATATTAATACTTCAGAAAAAGTTGCCACATTAATAACAGGAACTCTTCCTTCTTAGAATATTATTTTTGTGTTCTTTAAAATCCCAAAGACCAGTATTTTAGAGTGGAATATGAAGGAAGACTCGAGGAAATCATAGATTGTTAGTTTGTAGAAGACTTTAGAGAAGCTTGTCTTTTACTGCTCGTGTTAAAAATGAGCTCAGATTGCTCCGTAAGGCAGAGAACAAGGTCAGGCAGAGCACAGTGCAGCACGCAGTATGTTCTGCCTGTGTCCAGTTGAGGGTGGCACTGGTGATAACTATCTTGAAAAGGAATGCATTGCTCAGGTTTGTAGACCGATTATTGGAAACTTGAGTCTTTAAAATATGTTTACAGGAAATGTCTTCTGGGCTACGCTGAATCTGACAACCTGCTTTGAATGAGCATCTGTTTGCAGCTCCGCTGTCGTGTGGTTCATCCTCAGCTGCTTGTCCTCTGCAGAGGTTCCTGTTCCTCAGATTTGCCAGCATAAACAGCAAATATAGTTGTTCCCCAGCTTGGTTTTGTTAATGTGATCTGGTTTAAATTGTACCTTTTGCAGACTGTTCTGTTTACTTTTTTTTCTGTCTGAGTAGTCCAGTTAAAAAGAATAGTTTAGATGGTACCAACATGTACAGTTATGCTGACAGATAGGAGATGGGGAAAAACGAGGACAAACAGCAAAAGGCAGAAGCTTAGACTGGCTCAGCTCCCGTGGGAACAGTGTGTCCGTTACACTGTGCCAGGGTAAAGGCTATAAAAGCTAGTGCCCTGTCAAAGTAGCTTTATGTTTTCCTGCTTAACTAATGGACAAAATCACATCTGATGTCATGGGTTACTGTGACGCCTCAGAGATGTCGACAGCACATTTAATTGCAAAGAAAAATGGTTAGTCATTCGTTCCTCCCTGGAATGACTTAGCTGCTCTCTAGTGCTAGAAAGAGGGAAGAAGCATAGGGAGGAGGAGAAAGTGGGGAATTTCCAGTAGAAGCATGTACGCTTCCAGCCACTTTCGTGTTTGTTTTGTGTCTATCTTTCAGGAGGTTTCTCAACAGTGCCGTATGCTTCACTTGCTGCAGTATTTAGGAATAATGGTATGGCAGATTTAACTGAGAACTGGTGTTCTCATCAGTTTGCAAGTCTGGTTGCAAGTCTGCAGGGACTGGAGAAAAATATCTTGATATATAATTTGCTTATAGCGAAAGATCTGAGTGGCTTTTAAAATCTGGCAGCAAGCACATAATTTGAACTGCCATTATCAGTCATTTGCAAAACAGTTTCCATATAGTTTTAATTAAGCAAAAACATACTGCAGGGCAAAAGGATTTGAAGAACCTTTTCTCTGTCATTATCATTTCTTAATGCGGAAAAGCCACAGGCAGAACGTGCCAAGAAGCTGGTGCTCCAGCATGGTCTGCAGTTACGCGTTACCAGGTTCTGCCGTGGTCTCATTGCTACTGCATAACAATGTAATTTAAAACCTATACAACGTAGCGTAGAAGAGAGGGGTTTAACTCTGTGCTGTGTTGGATTCCCTCATATACAAGTGACATTGGACTGTCCAGCCTTCCTATCTGGGCACGTACTACTGATGCTCAAGTTAGCTGGTGTGGCTACAGCGAGCACTTCAGTGCTTCTCAGTCAGGTGCTAAACCACAGTGGAACTGGGAGGCAATTAAAAATATCAGTAAAATTGTGTCAAAGAAGAGAACTCACGGGCAGACTCTTAAAAAATGTAGTTTAATAACCAAAGTTACTTTTGATATGCAGTTTAGAGCAGGAGGACACCTGTGGGAGATCAGAACTAACAAGGACATCAGTCGGCATGACTTGCCTTCTCTATGCAAGTTGCCATATTTTTCTGCAAATCTCGTTGACAGACTAATTTTAAAACATGTCACTCTGAATGTGTGACTTCCAGTGTTGCTTTGCAAAACAGGTGCAATTTCCTGATGTGAGTGAACAAGGTACAAATATAATTTGCCTATAGAAAGCCTCTGAGTAGTTATTAAGTGGCATTGTCTCTGTTTTGCAGATGTGTAAACTAAGCCACAGAGATGAAAAGCCTTGCCCATGGCCACAGAACTAGTCATTTTTTATCATGGTTAGGGTTGTAAATAGGATTTTTAGATTCACAGATCTTCCTTGCCATTTTCATTTTTTCATTTTAAGTGAAATGAGAAAATAATTTGTCTGGTTTAAGTATTAGTATTAACTGTGCTGGAGGTAAATGGCGGTACAATATGTTACCGGGTTATATGGTAGCAGGTCCATTATATCAGCTCCCAATCTTGTGACTGCGGCTGACTGTGACTTGCAGTCTCTTCTCTGTGAATGGCTTCTATGGTGTTTAGCAGCTTTCGTAGTACACGCCCTGCTTTTAGAATGAAAAAAGAAAAATAAATACACTAAATACATACAGCTAAAGTTAAAAAAGATAACAAATTGGAACTCTGTGTGCCTGCACTGAATTTACTACAATACAAATGATTTAAAATAGTAAGCGACTGTGCCAAAAATTATTGCATGTCACACTTATGCCTGAACAAAGCTCCCCATCATGTCATATGCCTCTGTCCTTGTGGAGGAACTCTCCAAAAGCTAGGGTAAGTAAAATGCTCTGTAACTTCCGTGACTGTCAGTTCAGATGAAAAGTGAACCTCGGGGTTGTTCTGCCTTCACTTTGGACAGGCAAGAGAGAAGAAAACTTGTGTCTCCCTATAGGCCACTTCTACGGAGAGGTATAATTTTGCAAACAATTTTAGATGCCTTGCTGATGAGTGCGTAGAAGCACAGGCCTGGACGGAGTTTCCAGAGCTGTTAAGTGTTTTCTTTTGTACAGAAACCAAACTCTGCCTTGAGTGAATTAGCTTTTTTGGTTGCCGTTACTCTGGTTAGGTTAGTTATTTTACTAACATCATATTTATCTTAACATACTTATTTATTTAGCATTTACCTCTTCCTGACTGGTGCTTATCCCTTGTCATGTATTTCTAGAGAGCAAACCGCAGCTCCTCTTGGCCTCCTTTTGGCCAGGCTGAACAATGTGAGCTCTTTGAGCCTGCCCTTGCGAGGCTCCTCTCCCTTCTCCTGGTGGCAGACTCTTCTCCACTCGGCCAGTGGTAAGAACATGTTGGCTGGTACATCCCAACACAGTGCCCGCCCTTTTTGTGGTGGGATTATCTGACCTTGAGGTCTCCCCTCTTGGTCGTTCTCAACTGATAAAATCCCAATTTACAGTGGAAGTTCTTCCTGTTGTCCCTGATTGTATGGTTTTGTACTGGTGCTTTTTAACTTCATCTTGTTTCTGTTTCTTCTGTCATGGTTCCTTCATAGTTTGGTTCTCCTAATATGTACAAACAGCACTGTAAACTGATGAATGCGACTTAATTACTCTGTCACAAATATGAACACTGCTTTATGTATGCCCCTTGAAGAATTTAACATTTTTTAGGAATATATTGCTTATGATTGGTTGATGTATTTTTCTGTGAACCAAAGTTTTAGCTTTTTTAATCGCCCTGTATATGTGTATATATTTCCCCCACCTACATATGTTACTAGAGAAGGGCCTTCTCCACACAGGAACCTATTGCCTTGACACAGTTTTGTGGAAAACACAGTCAAAGATTTCTAACATGCGCTGTTGTGGCAGAATGGCAGATATTGCAAGTTGAAAATCATACTCGTTACTGTCCTGGAGACCATACTGCTTGAAGAGTTTTTGTTTTGTCCTTCGGATAAAATGTGTGATCCCTAAAGTTATTTGCTAACTCCTAGGCATGCCTTTGTGGTATAGTTTTGGGTGTAAATAGACCAGGGAAGATGTGAAACTGGAACAGCAATTTGTGCGATGCATCAGTTGTGCAGTGAGGAATCGCTTATAAAATTTTGTTTTCCTTCTCTGAAGCTTTTGGAAATGTGAGATAGATAATTGTACTGCTGGTCCTCACAGAGAGTCCAGCAGTGGGGCAGGTTGCCAAGGAGGCTGAGCAGTCCCCATCCTTGGAGGTTTTCAAAACCCAACTGGAGCAGCCTGGTCTGGCCCTGCTTTGGGATTAGAGACCTCCTGAGGTCCCTTCCAGCCTGGATTATCCAACATAGTCGGATTCCACCCCATCTTGTCGTAGATGATTGATTTACAGGATAATGTTAAAGATACGCTGGAAATGTTTTGATCATACTGAAGGAAAAAAAAAACCCTTAAGTTGCCTATTGCTGAGGTGTGGTGAGTGATCTTGGTATGGCCAAGGACAGTATGCTCTTTGTCACGATGGGTTTTAGCAACAACAAATTAAGCTTTTTAACCTGTCAGTGACATCCAAATCCAGCCTGGGCCTGTATGGAGTGAAACCTGCTCGGAGGCCTCTGCAGAATGGGGCAAGGAGCTTGGTTCAGTTTTGCTGTCGTTTCCATTTCATGAGCCTTCCTCAGGGTGAGGAGTCCTCTCGAGGGAGGACTCATGGTGCTGTGTGCTGACCCTGCACTGCGGCTACCCTGGGAAGCTGCCGTGTGAGGCCTGAGTTGTTGCTGGTGGCATGAAGTAGCTGCCGTGTAAAGCTCCGTACACTGTAACTGCATGGAGCCTTTTGAGAACTTACTAGCAAAGTCACTTTAGTTAAATGCGTTATTTTTTCATTGATGTGGTAGAAGGGAGATACAGATCATGGTCCCTAACTGTAAGTTGTTGCAAAAACAATACCCGATTCTGAAATTTCTCGTTCAACTTTATTCTTAAGTCCTCAGAATTAATCCACAGTCCAGATTCTGTTTCAAATGGTGGAGGTGCTACATTATAAAATGTTAAAACTCTGCATTTTGCTTGAGGTTTTCAGCAATTTTTTTTACTTGTCCCTATATTTATTACTTTCCGAAGTTTTTTTTTCTGTAATATTCTGTTAATTTGCATCCATCCAGTCAGAAATGCTTTCTCCTTATTATCTTTCAGGCTTTGCTTAGAAAGGACTGGATGCACGTGCCAAATTTTAGCTGTGAAAGATGAAGTAAGGCGACATAACTCTAGGGATTACTACTATAACGCGCAGTGATCTATGGGCACTGATTGCAATGGTTCAAAGATGAGATAAATTAGAGGCAGACAAAGTGCAAGGAACTTCAGCCTTGGAAATGAGGCACTGGCAAGATCCTGCACTCTGGTTTCAGTGGCGGGCTTATGCTGTTAGTAGTGCGGGTAACTCATGATGCTGGGCAGAGGTTTTCTGCTCTCCTTACGTGCAGTGTGCACTTTCGAGTCGCAGGAGCTCAGGTAGTCCGTTAACTAGCGATGGTGAGATTTGTTTATCTTTGAAGAAGTGATGTGTTTGGGGAAATTTGTGAGGCTTAAAGTACAGCCTGCTCGAAAAGGCCAACTTTTGTAGTCCATTCCCACCATAAGAGCAGCCTTAGCTGCGAGGCAGTATGAAGCAGGTGCCGCGTCAAAAGAAATCTAGTAGAGGCCGGAGGCTTTGCTGCTTTGGGAGTTGGGGGCAGAAAGAGGTGACATGTCATGCTCAGGGTCACGCAATTCGTCGCGTGAAATCAGAGGGGAACCCTCAGTTTCCTCACTGCTGATGGAGTTGCAGAGGCGACCCTTTTCACAGAGGTGAGCAAAGAACGAGCGTTGGGTTTGACGGTAATGACTTCCCTGACCCTTCTTTCTCCCGACTGCTGCTAAGGGGGAACAAGCTCATTTGTAAGATAAAGCAGACAGCGAATGCGCCTTCTCATGTAGTAATTGCTTTGCTTCTCTCAGACATGTGTCTTAATGCAGATGGAGGATCTGTTACTGGAAAGTCTGAAGAGGTGTGTTACCATGGTTGTGCTTAAATCTGGAATTTAAAAAATCAGTAGATGCTGTGGGCTAGGTTATTTGACTGGGACGGAATGGAGTACAGTACACAACCGGGTGCTTGGAGGGCTTATGTGTAATTTTTTCCTTCCACCACCTTGTAGAGTTTAGTGCAGAATGACCTGGGCATCAGGCTTGCTTGCATTTACAGGTCTTTCTGGATTCAGGGAAGGCAGGGATGAAATTGCCAACAGCAAATTAGCATTTCCATACCCTGGAACTAGTCTTACAGTGACTTTAAAAGAATCGCAGTAATACTGGTCATTCATTCCATCTGCCTTTCTTCTGTTAATCATTGTCTACATTGGAAAAGATATGCCTGGAGCAATCCTGCATCTCCATCCAGCTCAGTGCTGCTTCTTACTGAGGAAATTGAAAAAGAATTTTCTTTCTCCCTCAAGAGAGCCGTGTCTTCTCCCCTGGGGGGTCTGTCTCCACACTTGCAAAGAAGTCCGTAACAATAGAGGAAGAACAGCATTTGAGACTCCCCTAGAGGGACGGCATATCCTCCTAATTAAGTGTTTCTTTCAAATACAGCCCCGGCTGTGCAATCAACTCCATATAGAGAGCCCACTACTCATTTGAGGCTTTTTGATAGATGAGGTCTGAAGACAAATATGAATGAAATAAAAGAGAATGCTGCCCACTTCTTCTGTTTGCCTGCTTGTTAGTTACTTTGGAGCATATTTTCCTTTAACTGATTGGGATTTAGTGGCTTCCTCATTAAAAGTGAAGCTCACAATGTTGCGTACATAGGGCTCCACTTGGTCTTGGCTGCTAAATATGAAACAGTGTTTATGCTGGTGGCACCCTTGCTAAGGAGCAATCCTTGCTTTCTCTTCAGTCAGTTGTCTGAGTGACATCCTCTACGCATCTGCTCTGCTAAAGCACATACTGGTGGAGGGGACTGATGGGGAAGCTGCGTGTGACCCACGAAGGAGAGAGCGTTGTAAGTAGCACAGCAAGCTTCTTTAGGGTTGTTATTAGTTTTTGCTGTGTTTTGTTTTTGTTTTTGTTTTTTACAAAAACCATCATTCATTAGTTTGTTCCTTGCCCTCTTGCTTTTCCTCCTATCACATCTCCTTGTCAGTTTAAAAAGTATATTAAAATGCAGAGCAGACCATGTGTGAATACACTGCTGTGTTATTTATGCAATGACAATGTTTCTTAGGCCCTCATGTTCATCCTCCACTTGTTAGTGCTAGACCAATAGCATATACCATGCCTGATTGGTATGTATAATTGCAATAACCACATGTGCGATTATTGCATAATGTGAGGCACTTGGCCTTTTAATAAGATTATATATTACATTAAGTGGTTTTTTTTCCTATTTGACTGCTGAGTCTGCGGAGTTAACCAGGACTTTAGCAGCAAAGGGAGCGATGAAGGGCTGAGTTTGAATAATATCTGGAATGAAAGCAATAATCAGATTGAGTAGAGCCTCAACGTGGGGAAAGGGACAGAAAAGAGGGTCAGGGGACATGATGGTACACAGCTAATGAGAATGACTGTAGAGGGCAGGGAGTTAGGGAGAAAAAAGAAGTAGCATTTCAGATGTTTTAAGTGTCTGGAGAATAAAATAATCCCTGGGTTATTACTTTATTTCTTTACCATGCTGACTTTTGCCTCTTTTTACAAGTATTTAACCTACATTATGTTCTGTGCAAGCACAAAAATAAATTAGGGATTTTCTGGAATTAAATGCTACTCTTGTATCAAGGCATTAAAAGAGTTTGGAACATTATCCTGTCCTAGTTTAAATTCAGTTCAATGAAGTATTCATATTCTGTGTTGCATTTTAATTATAAAGCTGTTACAGTGTTTAAATTTCAAAGTTTCCAGTACCTAATTGTTAATAATCTCTACATAATGCGTGGGAGATATACAAATTACCACAGAATCACTGTGAGCATTTCAGGAATAATTGTTTCACTAAAACATATTGAGAAGATTAATGCTTAATCCAAACCATCTCAAACTACCTTTGAGTAGCTTTGATCAGCTGCCTACAAACAGCTTTTATTTTTGGAAACTGTATATGGAGCATTTCCTGCTTTTATTGTGGAGCTTGTCTGCAGCCGTATTTTCCATATACCAGGAAGGTAAGAGTGGAAGTGACCATGTGGGTCCTCAAGTCTTGATCTTCATACGTTGCAAGGCCTGGACTGTGCAATATAGACACTTTCCAGCACTCTGCATGATCTCTAAGGCAAGGCACAACATGATAGCTTGAAGCACCATGATAAAAGACAAAAACCCACAGCAGTGGTATGCCTCAGATCAAGGGCATTGCCAACACACTAGTCTCTGCAGAATAAATAGCAGAAAAGATTTCTAGTAATTTTTAGTTTTAGTGCATGATTTCTTATAACTTTTTGGGGGCAAGACAGATAAGCCTTAAATACCTGACCTCAAATTTTCAAATATGATTTTAATCTGAACTCAGACATCTCAATAAAAGTTTATTGTTGACAGTGACCACCTGCAGGCCTCGGTGAAGTCAGGAGCAGTTGTCAGTGACTGGGGTCTCCTAGGAAATCAGAGCAATCTTAAAGTGTAGATCAGGAGAAATCTTAATTTTTCTATTGGTTTCAGTAGGATTGAAAAGCATATGCTCATGTGCTGTTCCTGTGCTGAGATGCCTTGCTGAAGCAGCATTTTTTAGGTGCCTCATGAATGTAGATTTAGGCAAAACCCAAGCTGAAAATTTTAACTGATTTTCAGAAGGGATCTTAACCAGCAGTCTGTTCTGAACATTGTGTGACATATACAGGCAGCTGCACACCTACTTTTCAAGCACCAGGATGCATAACTCAGTTTTACTGTCTCAATAATGAATCCATAAGTACTTCTGTGTGCAGTTGTCTGCACAGCTAAGTCACCTTTAAAAATGAGGCCCAAGCTGTCTGAAGGAGGCAGCACACTCAGATGTCACATTTTAACAAGACGATTGCTCTCAGCTCAAGGCATAAAAATGCCAGTTTGGATCAAAGAGCGCACTCCAAATTGTAGACTAAGGGGATATTTCTTGTCCATTTAAGGTATTTTTGCAAATCTTTTGCAGCAATATATATGGTGAGTTGATAGACATTCAA
Organism: Dromaius novaehollandiae; assembly: GCF_036370855.1. Classification (NCBI taxonomy): domain Eukaryota; kingdom Metazoa; phylum Chordata; class Aves; order Casuariiformes; family Dromaiidae; genus Dromaius; species Dromaius novaehollandiae. Next base: position 148,120,796 of record NC_088098.1, on the reverse strand, counting down.
AAGTGCTGAAAGAATAAGAAGTCTTGTAGTAGAAAAAAATTCTTATGTCCTATTGATCAGTTTTCTTGAACTGTATAATTTATCTTTTAAAGAAACTTTTAAATTTTATTAGGAAAATCATGCTTCAGCACAATAACTTACTCAGATATAGTATGCTTGAATGACCCAACAAATTAGAAAGTCTACATGAACATGTTTAGCAGTTTGTGAGTATGAGAAAGTGTTCTGAATGGTGGGAGTTTAAGGTACTGTGTAGCTCTTAAAAGAGGCTTGTATAACAGACTGCAGAAGCATCTCGCAGATTTACACTGGGAATTCCCTTAGCAAGTTAAACAAAGCCTTAGCTATTTCTTGCTATATGTTTTCTCATTTGGGGTCTCAGGAGCTTTCAAGAAATCTTGGGTATTTTACTCATAATTTCACATAGCTTTTTTTAATCTCAGAAGAGGCATCCAGTTTTTGAATCTCATATATTTTAAAAGCAATCATACTTTCTGGCTGTCAGAGTGACTTTTAAAGTTGCCATATGATTGGGATTTCTTAAAGGTACCTGTTTTTTGATGTGTAATTAAAACATACATCTCTTCCTAAGGCTTTTTAAGGATTTTTGTAGATAGGAACTATTGAATGTAGTATGTATCTCTAAGGAAGTAGAAAATATGATCTAGGCAAACTTCAGGTTTGTTAATTTGACCTTGATAAGCTTAGGAAAATTTTTGAAGGAAAGAATAATTAAAGACATTGGAGGTGAGTGGAAGGAGGATGAGACACAATCTAATTTACTAAGGTGGGTCATGTCAGACTGACCTAATATCTTTTTTTACTAAGAAAATAGATTTTCTGGAAAAAGAAAAATGTGCTAGCTCTGGTCTCTCTGGATTCCTCTGAAGTATTTAATATGGTGCTGCATGGAAATTACTCCTTAAGGTGGAAGATTAGGTTAGCATAAGAACGGTAAAGTCAAACAAAGAACTGGCAGAAGGGGAGACAGCAGGAGGTGGACATGTAAGGTGAATTACTCTCTGGGAGCTATTTGACTTGTTTTGTTTTCTGAAGGCTTGATTTGGTTTTTTTTTTTTTTTTTTTTTTTTTTTTTGAGTTGATGGTGTTATAATGTTGTATTGAAAGTAGGCTGTTGAAACTTGCTGATGGAAGGAAGGCATCTCCAGTACACTGGTTTAGGTAAAATGACCGTACAGGAACAATTAGTGTGACGTCAGGCAGTACGAAGGGGATGGAATTCAACACAGCGAAATGTCAGGCCATACGCTGGGAGAAATTCACTTATGAGTTAACCTTGGTGTCAAAATTAGCAGTCTAAGCTCTCATATGATCAGTAGAAAGAGACAGACTTTTATTCGGGCACCTGACTCCTGCCTTTCTCTGTTGACCGCTAGCAAAGCCTTGGCACCTGGCTCAGGCATATGTGCTAAATGCTCGAAATTGGACAGTGCTACTATCTGTGCTTAGGAACTAAGTGCAAGAATTTTTCCAATGAGCAGCAAGTTCGACATTGGAAACCTTCAAAGAAGAAAGGCCTAAACGAGGTTAAGGGGGTTGAAGTTTGTGGTTGGCCAGTGTGACGCCATCATGAAAACAATAGGTGGGGTTGAAGGAAGAGTCAGGAGAGGTATTTCAGGCTGAGGGAGGGCACCTCAGCTGCACTTATCTGGGCTGGGACCTCATCTGCAGCAAGAGTTTACAAAACTTACTACAGTCTCCAAGAAACTTCAGCTCAGTAAGTACCATGCAGAGAAAGACTATGGGAGTGACCAAAGAAATGGAGAGATGGTGTTGCAAAAGGAGCTGTGTTGGATACGTCAAGAAGGCCTGCAAAACAGGAAATCTAGTTGTTGCAGCTATGCAGCTGGAGTAATGGGGAACCTGGGAGATGTGACTGATGGCCATTAGGTAATAACTAACCAGCAGGGTGTGTGTAGTCCATCCGAGGACTAACGCAATTCTGTGTGTAACAGTGTGGCATGGTAGGAAGGCAGTGGTCAAGAAACAGAACTGTCCAGATACATCATTCAGAGAAGCTTTGGACTGAATGCATAGGGCTACTAATAGAGGCAGTTTGTGTATGTGCCCAGCATATAGATAAAATATTTAACCAATGTAGAAATGTAGAAGTACATATTGATAATCCCATGGTATCAGGCAGTAGCCAGTAGGAGAATGGTTGAAGTACATTTGAGGAACAGCTTAAACATTTATGAAGGGGGGCAATTGCTTGGACTCCTCAGATGTAGGCTGTTGGACAGCTTGTGCTTTTTGATCGCCAGTGCACAGCATGATACTGTCTGCTGTACTGCCCTGCACAGAAAAACATGTGTGATAAATCAAGCATCAAATCAATTTGTAGGGCTGGGCAAAGGTGTGTAAGTTTACCCTGTGATGAAAATAGATTTAGGAGGAGGCTGTTGGGCTGCAAACTCGCAGTCAGTGAGTGAAAAAGTGTGCTCTGGAGTGAAAATTGTGACTGAAGGACTCTGACGAGCCTGGAGTGGCAAATGATGGGTGCAGTACTTACAGTTGGTGACAGTCCCTGCCCCAGATACCTTCTTAGTTTGAAAAAAATGCTTAAACTCGTAACTGTCTGTCGCTGAAGAACTGCCCTTTGCTTAGACGCTACTTCATCCTAGCAGCAGGTTCGAAAGGGAGCTAATTCCTTGAGCAAGGGTGAGTAACACGTTTTCTGCTCTGTTGCAAATGCTGAGTTACTCTTAAGTGGCTTTATCAGCTATTAAAACATTGATCATGTCATTCTTTAGCAGAAGTATCTGTAATATAACAGGAGGAAAACACCACAGCAAGAAACCTTTTATATGTGCTTCTGGCAACACTATGTTTAGGTCTCCAGCTATTTGTTTATTAATAAGTGCTTAGCCTGTGTTTTTGAGGTTTTAAGTGCCTGGAAAAAAAAAACTCTGAAGAGAATAGTGCAGCTTTTCTTTTTTCTGCTTGCTAATTAATTTTTACATAGAGGTACTAAATAGTTATTGTTCTGTGGTTAAAACAATTGCGTGATGACCTCACAGTCCTAACTTGGAAAACTGCCACAGTAAAGAAAAACACTGTTTATGGACTGAATTGTCAGTAGTTTGGGAGGGGAACATTCTGTTGAAAGCACAGTGCTCTGAATGACAGAGAGGATGGACGGCAGCAGAGGGGACTGAGAAGGCAAACATGAAAATGTGTGAGTAGTTTTTCAGGTTTACTATTTATTAAAGAATCATGGTCAATTTTTTGTTTCTATTATAAGTAAAATATACTTAAAATCCTTGTCCCAGTTTGCGTTTTGCCTTGTTTTCCTGTACTCTGGGGTTATTTAACTCTGAAATATGTTTTTCTGGTTAGGAAACATCTCAGGGTTTTAATTTGAAAACCTGCCTAAGTGTTATCTTGCTAGCCCACACTCGGAGCATCTCAGCTCTGCATGGCTGCCACCTATAGCATGCCCCAAAAGACTGGAAGAGCATCTCTTGAGGAGGTTTCTGGAGAAAAAAGAGATGATCAGGTCTGAGGAACTTCCCCCTTTGGGTTTCAGGAAAAAGGTGTCTCATGCTTCTATTTGAGAAGGAGGGAAAAATAGAGGAAATTACAGGAAACCTTTCCTTCCCACTGCAATTCCTTTGTTGGGATGGAGGAAACAAATGCAAAACCAGGAGACAAACAGAAGCATCGTCAGGTTTGGAATACTTTCCTGGTCCGCCCAAAAACTAACGTAGGTTGCTGTTTAACATGAGGTGCTGAGATACCAATTTAATCCTGTTTCATACTCTCCTAAGACAGCTATGTATAAAAGTTGGAAAGAATTACCTGCTGAAGGTTCCTGACCCTTTCTGTTCAGGTCTAACTAGTTGCCTATTTTGCCTAACTTCACTACAGTTCAGTGATGTGAATCCCATCCAAAGAGTATATCTTGCTTAACCTTTTTATAAGGGGTTGTTTAGTCATGGTAAGCATTGTCCACATGATTTGCTCACACGAGTTCTTAAACAGTAATGAAAAGATGAGATATTTTCATATTATTAAACAGGGCCTACATGAACTGCATCTCTGTTAGAAAATGTGTGCAATACGAAGGAGAAGGTTTTTCCAACCTATTTGGATCTTTCTGTCGTGGTATTTTGAATAGTATGTTTTCTGTTTGGATAGATTATATGCTATAAAAACTAAAAATAAAATGTGCCAAGGTATTCTGGAGATTTGTAGGCAAGCATGACAGATGGAGAGAATGTTAATTTCTTCTTCAAATGCACTTATGCTAATTTTGCTTTGAAAAGAAAATACATCCATTTGGGAATAATTATATTCAAGATTGTTCTTGGATTTCCATATAAAAAAATCTTAATGCAACTCCTGCTGAACTTTAACCCCTGAAATGCCTGAAACACAAAGATGAGATGGTCTAAAAGGTGTATCATGGCTCAAGCTTTTGTGAGAGCTTAGTTCTCCTTGAAAGCAGTTTAAAAATATTGTGTCTGAAATTGTATTTTATTGTTGACTTTGCTTCATGCTAACGTGGGCAAACAAAGAAAAGGCATAAAGAAGTACTGGTCAGCTGTTAATGCTGAGCTATTTTTAGTGGATTGTTTCAGCGCCGATCTAATGTTTCTGAAAGGAGGCCTTTTCAGTGTGCTTGTGCACATTCGCTTTGGTGACTCTCCTTTAGTCAGATCTGCTGTGACTTTGATAAGGTGATTTTTGGAGCTGTCCCGGGCTGTTGCCCAATACTCTCAAACATACAAAGTAGAGGTGGAGAAAAATTTTTTTTTGGAGGAAGCCCTGGCTGTGTAAACATACAGATATGGTATACTGTCCTGTAAACATGTTGGATAGGCTTCCCCTACTGTGCTTGGGAGCTTCATTCCAGAAACCTGGAGACCTCTGCCTCGAGATGCTTTCCTTGCTATGTAGCCAACTCACCTACGTTTCTTAATCTTGTCCTATGAGGTTGCACAGGCTCCACTGAACAAGCATGCCTGTTAGTGCAGACAGCTACGTTAGTCTGCAGTGAAGACTGTCAGCGCTAAATGAGCAAGGCCTGGCTGTAGGAGCTAAACCTGTTTGAGCTGAGGCACCACTTGTCCTTTTGTGGCGGTGGGAGGGGAAGCAGCCACCGTGAGCCACCTTTTTGCTGATTTTCTTTTTCTTATGATCTTCACTGTGCTGTAAGGTGTGGAGTAAAGGTGCTCTCTTCAGTCTAGAAACGGCGAGCTTAAATATCTGTGGCAGTTTAGCTGGAGAAAAACACTCCTGAAAGATTTTCTGTCTCTTTATTCCTTAAATAAGTAGAAACCAGGATTCACTGTATGCTTTTCTTTTAATACACAAGCTTAAGTTAATATGGGAGCTTTTCAATTTTGCTGTAAAGATGATGAATAAACTTTAGAAAAGGGAAAAAACCCCACTTTCCTTACATAAATAACATAACAGCTTAGATGAAAAACATCTGGTAAAACCAAGTTAAAAATCATGTCTAATTAGTGATTTAAATACAGTGATAAGAACCTGTTTGTAATAGGTTAACAGGAAAGATGGTAAACAACCAGATTCCATTTTATTTGCCTCGATATTGTATTCTACAGCAACAGCCAATTTTTAATATTGTATCCACTGTTGCTCACTGGGAGAGGAATTTCTTCCTTTCTAAATATATATGTATATAAATAGTTTAGTTTGGTTCTCATTGCCATTTTTTCTTGCTGCTTTTTGAACATTTTAGCAGAAGAACTGTAAGTGTTTTTATGTCCCAGTCTTCTGAGGATGGTTTAAGCTTGGCACAGATTTGCAGTCAGCTCCAGTATGAGTGACTTGTGATGTTTTCATTATTAGCATTAAAAAAATATCACTGCTGCTTTTGTTTATTCTCCTTCCATAGTTCATAGGCTAAAGAAGTAAGAACTAAGGAAAAAGACAAATTAGAGTTTTAGGTGTATTTTTAATCTCTTGACCAATAAGGAAGGAAGTAATGCAAAATCTTCTAGATCAACTGATGCACACTCAAACAGCTGAGTTTGTTGCTAGTTCCAGGGTGAGCTCCTCAACAGTATGTTTAAATGGCTATCGAAGAGAAATTCTGAAAAGTGTCTTTTGTAAACATTTCTGACATGACCCTTAGCAATAGCTTGAAAAGTAGCATTTCATTACTGAATTGCAAACATTAATATTTTATAGTTTATTTACATCCCTGAGAATTCTCTGTGAATCAGCTTTGAAATCCATGCGATATAACAGGAAGAAAAGCCTTTTCTATTTTGGATTCATAAATATGACAACGTACATGATTTTGTATTGTGTCCACTGGTACAGCTTATCCTCAAACAGTGGGGTATATGCGTTAGCTCATTTGCTTTGATGGGTCAAGTAATAGTTATAAAGTCAAATAAAATTGCCAGTTAGTCTTTCACTGGAGAAAGAAAGGTAGAAAAGAGATACTTTCAGACAGTATTTGATGTAGAAGGCGGAAAAATGGATGGAAAAACTTCCTGAGGCGTGATTTTCGGGAAGGTGCTGCTGGGCACCACAGGTGCATCCCGACGGGCTGAACAACGACCTAGAGCACTGGGAGTGAGCGGTCTCAAGTGACTGATTTTGTTTTACCCCACGAGTTTGTTGGTACGTTTTCATCTTCATGGAGAGATGGAGTTGGTGGTACTCCAGTTTGCGTGTAATTGACAGCTTTGATGTCTTGCTATACAGCGAAGGGAAGAGATGAGCACAGGCAAAAGTTTTCTGGTGATTTTTCTTTGAGTCTTAATGTAAAAGCGGCTTGTAACTTCCCCAGTGCAGCTCAAGTCATCTGGAGCTGCTTTTCTGGGTCGCATTTAAGAACTGTGCTTTTTCCCCTTCCTCAACTGTTTGTAATCCATTACTAGGCATCTTTCGTTCTGTATTTTAAATACACTTACACAGGAACATGATAAGATAGGAAGGGTTCTTTCGACAACCAGCTGCATCCTCCACTAGGGAGGCAGTACTGGCGTATTGTAATTTAATAGCTTTTAGCTTTGAAATTACATGGCAGAAAAGGAGTGAGATCTCTTCTGTCTTGATCAGTTTCCGTATCAGCGACCGAAAAGGAAAAACTGAATGTGAGAGCTGAGAAGGCTGTGGTTTTAAAGGTGCCTGAAAAACAGGTACAGAAATGGCCACACAGTCACAGCTTTCCCAGACCGAGAGGGAAATCGTAGTAGACTTTAGACTACTGACTCCCGCAGTCTGCTTTGTAATCTTGGCAGATTGAAGAGTGCTTTGGTAATATGCCAGATTAGGTTGGGAAAATCCGTTTAGATAAATCCGTGCACACTGTTCTCACTTACTATGGAAGTGACTTTTGGTTGTCCCTGGGAAGGAAAGCAGAATGTGTTTTAACACTAGCTAGCTACACGCCACCACTGTCCACTCCCAGACAGTGTAATTTTATATATTTGTATAATTTTTCTACAGTCTTGAAGGGCAGATGTAGCTACAGTTTTACACATTTGCTATTATGCCAGTTTAACTGGAAGCAGAACTGTCTGTCTGTGCGGTGGTCACATTATTTGAAAAACTACAATGTTAATCTTCTAAAATGTTAATGCTGCATCTTCTACTTGACTGTACAGTCAAACTTTTATACCTTCTCACCCGATTTAGTCCTCTGAAAACACAGATTCATTTGTAGGATTTGAGTTTATTGTACCACTCATTTAAACTAGCTAAACTACCAGGGGGCTTAGTTCATATAAAACCTTGCAGTACAGCAGATGCTTTGCCACAGAGCTTTTCAGAATGGAAGAGTTAACAAAGTGCTTTTTACATGCACACTAATACCAGTGTTTCTGCACCATCTTTTAGCAACCTAAATTTTCATAGGGATTTGACATTGTTACTGCTTCGTTATTAAAAGATCCACTGGTTTGGGGCCAAGTGGTAGTCTCGTGCATTTTAACCAGATGTCCCTGGCTTCGTTCCCCATAGATAATGCCGGACTCGGACTTTTGTTTAATTCACTCTTAATGCTGTTAGCAAATTCCTTGTTTGTTTGTTTGTTTTTATAAGTGAATACCTCATAAAGAACTACTTGCACTGCTGGGTTTCAGTTACAGCTTGTTTTTATTTTCTTTGTTGAAAAAGCATGACTTTTTTTTTAATTGGATAAAGAGTTATTATTAGACTTTCCCTTTTCAGAACTGGAGAATGCCCAGAAAGGCTTTTGCTCACACTTTCCGAATACAAATTTACTTCTAGACTGAGACCAAACATGGAAAAACTGAGAATGGTAGGTAAATATTTTGTGAAGTCCTGAGCAGACGGAAACAATGCAAAATGAAAAAAAAATTACAACCTTAATGACAATGATTGGTTCTTACAGTGTTTGAGGCAGTGGTTTTAATTGTCCATGAACTATGCAAAGAAGTTCACAAAAGGCAACTGAGGAAAGCAAGCCTATTATCAGTAGCTTCAAATTAGCTTATGCTGAAGATTTCCCTTCCACTGGAAAGTTTTTAGAGGGTTTTCAAATCAAAAAAATTGACCGCTATTGATGTGGGAATTTAATAATGCCCCATTTCATTTTGTTGTAGTTCTGGGTTGTTTCACTTCTCAGAAGCGTTCTCACAGAATTTAACCTTTTCTTTAAAAAGAAAATTTTTGGCTGTTTAAAAGAATGAATCTTTCCACATTTTTTTTTAAATTGTGCAATAACATACAATTAACATGAGAAGGAATACTTCTATTCAGGCACAAGTCTCAATAGTAGTAATAATGCAGTTTAAATTGTACACACACTTAGTATCCTGGTGTTACGCTCAGCCTTTGTCTGCTCTTCTGGGTCCGAAGGTGGGTGGTTTCACTCTGGTGTTGGAGATGGGGGTGTTTCAGTCAGCTGTTGGCATCTGAAGTCTGGGAGGAATATAATTGTTCCTGTTGATGGTTTCTTCTTTCTCTCTTTTATATGTTTGCTTACGTGCTTTACACCTTTGCTCTTTTGTCATTGTCTGCAGCTCCACATTACATCCAAATTTACTATACATGGTGCCTTTGACATGTTAGATGCTGTTTCTTTGTTCTGTTACCCCTAAAACCAGTGTTGTCCAGCTCCAGGTCTGCATTTCTTTAACTGACCGTTGCCCAGTTGTTTATAGTTGTAGAGTCTCCAGTGCCAGCCTGTGCCCCATCTCTTACCATGCCATACCTGTACTCCTCTGCTGCATCCTGCGTCTCCGCTTCTCCAGGCCTCTGCTATCATACCAGGCCTGTATGTCTCTGCGTTACATCATTATGTTGGAGTTTTAAACTCCTGGTGGTACCATGCAAAGATAAACAAAAGTAAAAACAAATTAGCCACAGACATCTGGGCAATTAGGAAAATTGCAGTAACAGTTAAACCCAATTAAAACAAAGTTTCAGGCGGGTCAAGGAGAGTTCAGACAAAGCAAGCCTGAAAAGCCTCAGTTCTCCGGCTTTGCAAACTCAGTGCAAGGCTTATAGCTGGTAACTAGGACTGGCAATACTGTATTACCGGGCTACAGGGTAACAGTGCTGCCAGTGCAGATGAACGCTGGTAATGCATTAGCTGTCATGCCACCCCTGAGCACCAAACATGGGAGTCCGGGTGTGAATGGCTCGGGGCTCTGAAAGTCCCCAGGCTGCTTGGCGGCTGAGTCTGGGAGCGCAAACCAGGAGACACCTCACAAAATACCAGAATTGTTTGTTACACTGTTTTCTTCAGTCCCTGTGACTGCCCACTCAGAGAGGACTCCAGGCTTGGTTAACCTTTTGCCCCTATGCAGTCCTTATATTCAGCTTTTCATCCTGCCTTTTTGCTAGAAGGTACTGCCTTTCTAGCAGAGCGAGCAGACGTAGGAACATGTGCCCACACTGAGTTTGCAGCTCGATATCTTAGTTTAACCTGTTGCTGAAAGTGTCTTTGACTAGATGGTGGAGTATGACCTAGAGTGGCTGAAATGCAGGTGCCTGTTCCCGTCTGGGCTGGAAGAGCAAGGTGGGCAACTGTGAGCAGAAACATCATAAGCTCGAGGGAACTTTTTTGCCTCAGTTTTTACAGCAAAAGGTCTTAGCCATAATGTAGTCGTCCTCATGTGAACGTAGCTAGATGTCACACCAACAGGTTCTCCTTTCGTCCCTGCTGCCTTTCTTTGGTGGCAGTTTGACTACTGGGGTTGGCAGGTTGCTTATGAATTTCTGAGAAGGTGCGGTGGGAGGAAGGCAAATTCTGAAGCTTCAGGAGTGAGTAGGAGAAGCAAACTACTCCTGCTAGCCTTCAGCATCAAAAAATGGAGAGTCGGATGCATCAGTCATGAGAGCAAGTTACTCATGAACTTTACAAAAAGGAAAATAATTCAAGATGCTTTCCTCATGTTATCAGTCTAGTGCATCCATGAGAAACTCGGTTTCAAAAAAGTGAGATTCGGATAGACTTGGCCTGTAAAAACATACCAGTTTTATAAGGGATATTAATGCTTGGAGAATTGACAATACTATGACATTTAAGCTCATGTTTTTGAGCATTGAGTGCTGCAGTGAACTCAGCACTGATATTTGCTCTTTGTCCTTGCATAGCATTTGTATCTTTTTGTGGTTGTTCCTATCATCCCTGCTGCAGTTGGGTCTTTTTTTTTCTTTATTTTTAAATAAACTGTTGAAACCCACTACATTACATCAATTCTAAAGTCTAATCAGAAGCTGTTGCTGAAAGCAAACCAGTAGATTTAAGCTACAGTTATTTGAAAATTCTGGTAAAAAGCCCTGGACTCCAGAAATGTGAAGTCCATGGCCATTGCCTATAGGAATCTTAATTTTCTCTGAACTTTAGACTGAAATGTTTGTTACATTTGGTGTGTTCGTCGAGGAGAGATGAAATTCTAAAATACCTGCAATGGTTTTATTCATCTACAAGGGTTCATGTGTTTGATGATTTTACAGGTTAAACTAATCAGAGTAGTAGAAATACTTTTAGTTACTCTTTTCAGACCATGTCTTATTTTTTTCATTTTAGAGCTAGCATCATAATATCCACTACAGAGCATTTATTTTTTATAAGAAGTCCTTTAAACAATCACACCTCAACACAGAATATAATATTTCAGTATGACTGATACTCAAAGCTTAAAATCTCATGGAAGTTTTGGTTGGGGGGCAACTGTTGAAGTATAATATTCTAATAGAAATTTGCTGATTATGGAGTAAGTTGGAGACTTACTTGTAATCAAATTCATAGAAATATTTCAGTGATATTTGGTCTGATTTCATCTTAAGAGGTCACTGCAAAGACCTGCAAGCCACTTATTTCTTGCTGTATTTTTGTGAGTCATGTATTTTAGGATTATTTATTCCAATTTTGTGTTACAGGTTTAGGCTTTTTTAGTTCAGCAACCAAACAAGGAGAGTTTCCATATACTCCAGATATTCTTCCAGTACATTTTGAATTTCCCATGTCTGTGAATACATGTGCTTTTTTCCACAAAGTTGTGTTTTGGTAGCTCAGCAATAAGTTAACAATTCATTTAGGAAATGACAGTGCTGGGTCCTGGCAGCAGCAGTTCAGTTTATACTTGCAATGGACTTTGCATTTTGCAAATCTAGTGAAATGTGATTTCTCTTAAAATCCAGTTATAGTTACTCTGTGTTAAAAATATATCAGCAAATATGTTAGTCAGCAAATTTGTTATGTAAAACTACAGCTGGTAAAATACTAGCTTTCTCTGAACTATCTCACTAGGTTCTGCTTACATCTTGCACATTTTTTTCCTTACCTGAAATCATATAAAATCTAGTCTTATTGTCTACTGCTGGTAATTCTGATTGACACATTCCCTGAAAAGGAACTGTTCTTCTCCCAGCTGAAGTGCAGAGATGACTGTTGCTCTGAAGTTACAGTCCTAACCTGATTTTCTGAAGAGCATCAGTAATGTCCTTGTTTGTGACCTGGAGCGTGCAGATGGCGACGTTCAGAGAGCTCTGAAAAATTGCTTCTTAATATCTTGCGGCTTGGTTGGGAAATGAAATTGTGGCTTCGTTTGCTGAAAGGGAGATAGATGCCTGCAGCAGTTCCTGGCCTATTGCAGAAAAACTCGGGCCAATTAGCGTGTCTCAGACCTGTCAGCTCCTTGCCCACTTCCCCTTCTTGTTAGCCTCCAGAATACAGCTGGCTCTAACCATGTTGTGAAGCGCAGGGTGGATGTGCGGGTTTGGGTGTGCACGTGAGCTGGGGAACCTGGACACAGAAGGAACTGGCCTGGCACATCTGAATCGTCTGATCTGGGGTGCGCCTCCTGCATCAGGCCATGCCAACAGGATAACATGGTCCTTTTGGTCGTCTCCCATCCTCCTCTTGCTCCTTCTTAGTGTGCATGATCCTGAATCAGAACATTTTTGAGTATATAGAAGCTGCATCTAGCTCAAGACCCACTCAGAAGTAGGCTTATTTCTTCTTGCTGCGTCTTTCTTGAGGCTTAGCTAATGCATGACAGATGATGAGCTCGGATCTTTTGCTCCATTTAGCCCCGAGTCCTACCAGTTCTTGAGAAGCAGCTCAGCTCTCCATCCTGCCTCACACCTATAAGCCCTCCTTCTTTTGGCTGCCCTCTCCTCAGCTCACATCTGTGCCTTTATCCGGCCGGTGGAAAACCTCGTGGTTTTGCTAGCTCAGAAAGTACTTCTGCTTGTTCCAGGCATCTGGGCACTAGTGCACTTCCCAGGCTAGTATGGGATGCCAGTACTTTCTGATTGCTTTCTGGAGGCCCAAGAGGCTTGTAGCTCACACCAGAGAGGGGTCAGAGGAGTACAGTGGGGGCTTCCCCTTTTCCACTCATGATTTCATAAGACAGGTAGTGTGCTGCTTTGTACAGTAGTTGTTCTTTTCCTTCAGTTGTTTCTTCTCTTTTCTACAGTCTTGCTCCTCTTCCTCTTCAATCTCCTGGAAAGGCAAATGGCTGGGAGAGCGACTCTGTCCCTTCCATGTCTTTTAGTCTCACGTGGTCTGTTCAGGTTTCCTCTCGGAGCCTAGCACCCCTCAGCAGAAACGGAGGCAGGCTTTCTGGCTGCCTTCTCCCTGGTCTCTTCTCATAACTGTGGCAAGAAAGCAAACCAACCCTGGGGGGTCTTTGACCCAGATCCTAGAAACCTGGCCAGGCTTTTTTGGATGCATTTGAAGTGTTTGACAGTGCCAGCAGAGTGGGGTCTCTGTGTGCTGTCTAAATAGGTTTTCAAAGAAAATATTTTCAGAAACTGGCAAAGACACTGAGATAGCAATTGCACCCCAAACCTTTATATCTCACAGGGTGATCTCACTGTTGACCCACAGGCTGGATTTGGCCCGAAAGAGATTTGCTTTCACCCTAACATCTGCCCTACCAAAGCATTGAAATGGGAATAGTGGTAGGAAGCGCAGACTGTTGTTGGAGCGCGTGAGGAGCAGTAGCTACTAAATGTCTTCTAGCGTGTCCAGATACTTATTCATCCAAACTGCCAACATCCCACCACTTGGGAAGAAGGAGTTGTTTACATGACTCCAGAAAGGAATCCGGGAAGGAGCCTTGCAGTCAGCGTCTTGGCTCACAACTAGCATCTGTCCCGCTGATACAGAAAGAACAGGGCAAACAAACAAATCATTCCATTTTCCAGGAAGCATAAATTAAAGCAGCACAGAGAAAAGAGATATCTGGAAAGAGAAAAAAATATATATTCCATTAGAAAAGTCATCCTGCTTTGTCACTATTAGGCATAATCTATGCATGCACTATATAAGAAAAAAAGATCATTTATGTATCACAAATACACAAAACACAAATTAGAAGGGCAAAACATGTTTATGGAGATATATGTGTCAACATATATGTATTAGTAGCATAAATCTCCAGTTTTGTTATGCTGCGTAAATCTGGGTAATAACCTTTGTGGAATATTACTCCCACAGTAGCATTTATTTTAAAATTTCTGAATGTGTGACAGTAGTTGTTTTGTTTCCTGAGTCAATCAGTTATGCCATGTTGAAAACACACAGTAGAGAAAGAATTCACACATCTGGTTTGCCCTCTGACATTGTTACGCGTTTTTAATTTACACAGACATTTTAAACAGTAAGCATAGGAATCACAGCAAGTCAGAGGAATGCCGTGTAAAAATGAAGAGTGTTTGGGAGATTTTCCAGGATACTTGTGAGCTAATGGAGCAGTCTTTCCATTTGGGAAAATGTAATGTCAGGAAAATAAACCCCAACATGGAGTCTGTGCCCTCAGAGGAGAGTTGGAGCGGAAAGCAAGAGCCACACCAACACGTGGAGGACAGCGTTGACACAGCGGGGGTGGTGGGATTCCCAGGGTGGTTTGGCCAGCAGAGCCTGGCTTCAATTCGTGCTGCGCTAGTCTGTGAAGTAGATAAGTAGTATAGACAGGTAGATCCCTAGACTTTTTGCTGTAATCAAAGTTTGGCCAAAACTTCTGATTACAGATCTAGGTTCAGTGCTTTTATTTGCTCTGTGTTTTCTGCTATTCCCCTCTCTTGTTGCCTGTACATTGAAGAATATTTTACTGTTCTCCATCACTTCAGGGAAGAGAGCCTTCCATCTGCAGTCAGCAACAATAGCGATATCTTTAGCAGATTTTAAGGTGTGTCTAGTGCATCTCCCTTTTTCCTGTTAAAAACTGTTCATGTTGGGAATTTTTTGTTTTTCTTGCTGTTCTCCCCCCTCCTCCCCTACCCTGCAGCAAGAGGAGCCTAGAGAGAGGGTTAAGCTGTTTGGGTGTTGTGGTTAGAACAATGTTATTTCTCTTGTTTTTGTTTTGGGGAGCAGTGCTGAAGGCAAGGGTTGTGAGCACCGTGGTTTTGATGAAAGATGGTTTAAGGAGAGGCAGGCTTTAGGAGCGTGTGCAAAGGACAATGAAATTCAGAAATGTGCTTCCAGTTTGAACTCCTCAACGGAGAATACGTCATTCCCCAGCCTTGTGGACTTTTCCCCTGAGTGTGTGAGCAGTTTGAGAGGTCACAAGTTGGAGAGAAGTCATCCTATGAACTGGAAACTGCCAGAACGTCACCTGCGTGTTTCCTGCGAAGAGGGTAAAGGTTAATCTAGAGAAAAGATCATTTGTAGGCTGTTTCAGTTTTTGTCGGTACAGCAGTGGAGGAGGCTGGGAGGGTTGAACTTCAAACCATTCTGTAGCAGGTTGGTGACTCTGTGCTGTCGTTCTTTGCTCTACTTGATGAAGGCTCTTCTGCAAAATGAAACAGCCGTGCCTTTTCCCTTTTAGTTTCTGTATGCAAACCTATGTGTTACGAATGCTCGCTTTCACATGTGGGCGTGCATATTTTTGTGCTCACAGAGGGAGTACTGAAGAAATAGAAATGTTGTGATCACAAGTGAAATTAAAACATTATCTCATTAAGTTGAGAATAATGCTAATTGTATTTCAGTGGTGCAAATTAAGACTATCTATAGTCACAAAGAATTAAGTGGCCTAAATTGCAATTTCCTATTAAAAGTATCCAGATATATTAAGGAGGTAGAATTAGGTTTTTAGATTTGATTGTGTTTTCTGAAGCCTCTAATAACTTCATAGGGGGGAAGTGACCAAGAAGACAAAGAGAATGATTTAGGGGTTTGTGTGTAAGTGGGAGAGGGTGGAAGAGGAGACAAAGAAGAAGAAAGCCACTTCCTGCTGCTGAAATGGCATTTTATCTAAATGCCACTGACAGGCTGTATTTGGGGATTTCCATGCTGCATTAATGCATTCATTGTATCTTGCAGTAGTTTATTTCTTGCTCTCCTGGGAGACTTTTACCTGTTCTTGCTGAGGTCACCCACCTGATCATAATCCTTAGGAGGGCTTTAGCGAGTGGCAAGAAAGACTGCTCAGGACAAACCTTTTTCTTTTTGTTCATGGTAGTCATGATTCTGGTCAGTGGAAGATCGGAGCATTGAATCAGCCTGTGAGGGGAACCTAGATTTAAGGAACAGATTGAGAGGAGGGAATACAGCCTCTTAGTGGAGCTGAAGGACTAGCACATGTTGAGGATGTTCTTGGTGGGGAAGCAATTTCAGTGGGAAGCGAAGGGCCATACTGGATGCTGGCAGTACTTGGTTTCCTTCATCCTCCTCGGGGGCATGGTAAGGGGGATGTGGTAGGTCTTGGAGGGAGTGAAAGGTGGTGGAACTCCATTGCCAACCCTTGGATCTGCGGCTGGCTTTGGAACAACTTATATGCGGTCACTGGCTGTGACCAGGCTGTTTGTAGCTCAGGGAAGAACAAATGAGAACAAATGAGCCATAACAAATCTTATGGCTGCCTCTATGTTAGCATTTTAGTTCACATTAGGAATGTATTTCTGAAGTGAATCCTGCAGTCATCTGCAGTTACTGCGTTTTGGTTCATGTCTTGGAGCATGAACAGGATGCCTTTTGGCTGAAACTGAGTGGGACAGTGCACTCCGGTAGCACGCTCAGCACTCTCCACCCATGAATGTTTGAGTCCACAGGAGCAAACTAGTGCTAGACTGAAGTAAAATGTATTGTTTCACTGAGAGCGTATTGAGTGGATATCAGTTTTTTGGCACCACTCGTTCATTCTACAGATCTGGTCCTGTTGGGATAGCCCACTTGCTGATGTAGACATGGCCTGTGTTTCTGACCCCACAAGTTCGACTGGAAAAAGGAATGTGACCCAAGGTGTCACACTTGCATTCCTGACTTTTCCTGTTGTTGAGAACTGTCTCAGATTCAGGACATCCAGAACATCATTAAATGAGACAGAAGAACTAAGTGCTCATGAGACTGTAGAAAATAGCTCTTAATCAGTGTCAGTCATAGAAGGGTGTTGCTGAGAGCTACAGTCCTTGAGCTGATGCCCAGTTCTTGGGCTGCCTCTGCAGCCGTGAGTGATAGAGAGTGATCTAGACCTTTACCTCAGACCCTGAAGAAGGACAAATGGAGTTCCTTGCACCTTCCTTTGCAACAGCTGTGGGAGATGGGATGCTGGACCTGCTGGAAGATGGGTCTTGTGCCAGCATGGCAAATCATCTGTTTCACTGCCATAGTTCTCAATGGTTTGAGATTAAAAAGAAAAAAATTAATAGGTATGTTAAAGGTGAGACCCTTGCATGGAAAGCAACATAGTCATAACTGAGGAGAGTCTGGTATTTCATCCTTTCCATGATTTTGTCCACAGTGATACAGTAAATGAGATGCTGGAAACTTGGCCAAACTGTGGATACAAAATACATAGTTTCAGGCTGTATTCATTTTCACATTTTGGTCACTCTGTATATTGCTGAAGCATTCTAAACCTGTATTACGAGGAACATTTTCCTAAAATGTTATCTGAGGAATCCAATTGCCTGAAGGTGCCCTTTTGATGTTTCAAAACAGACTGTACTGCAGCCGGAGTCCTAATCTGGCTTGGTACTGTGAAAGCAAATGTGCTTAAGAAGTCCAGAGAGTTGTAAAACTAACTGCAGTTCCGCCAGTCCCCCACAACTGCTTCTTTAATCCCTCTTGGAGATGATGGTGAACTTGTAGCAGGATTGCATCATTAGACATTTTTTCAGAGCATTAAATAAGCTGTGAGACTCTCTCTTTCTCTGTTTTCTCTTCATAGAGATGTACCGTAACATTTAGCATTCCACTGCTGTTCCATTTTCTACTTCAGCATGCCTCTGTACCAGACCAAATGCCCTAAGCCCGCAATGACATGGCCATAGAAAAGTAGAGTCCCAAAGTGGATTTTGGTTTTGATGATAGTTGGAGTAGCTTCTTTCTCCTGCCTCTTGATGTATGAATTTGGAAAACTCGTTTCCCACAGTTTTGTAATGATAGTCAGAAAATAGGTGTTAGGGTGGAGAAACGTTTGATCTCAGCTGACATACTTCTGTTTCCACGAGCAGTTTGGTAGGAGATTTTTTATCAAGAAGGGAACAGACCAAACACTTTGCCAAAACAGTAGTGAAGAAGAGTGGGGTATTAGACTCTGCTTGTAAAGGGATCATTTTGAGGCCCAGAGATAATAATCATTTTTGCTTGAGATCTTTCAGGCAACCAGAGTGAGACCAAATGTCTGAAAGTTTCAAGCACACAGGATGTGGGGCCATGCAGCTGAGCAAGTGGTATTTGCTTCCCATGGCCAATAGCCAGTACTGAAGATAGCTGGCCGGAAATGGCATCTGATGAAGATCATTTCTTTGGCGCCCTATGCATTTCCGCTAATAGTTAGAGCAGCAAAGAAATGTTCACATAACAGACCAGAGGCTTGGTAACAAGCTTTTCTGCATGATGGAGATGACAAGTTGTTGGTCATTGTTGGGGTCAACAGCAGCTTTTGACACTTCTGCTGAAGCCACGGTTAAAACCTGTGCTTGCAGCAAAAGTACATGAGGTGCAAATCTGCATGTATTGTCAGCATCCATTATGTGCAGTATTAGTCAGGACAAAGCCAAAGGCTACGTGTAAGTGCACCATGGTGTATTCAAGATTGGGTTTGCCTGGACATGATGACTGAATTACATCAGCCTTTGAGCTTGCTGACTCCAGGAATGATACTTGTTTAGGTGCCGTCTAAGGAAACTGGTGTGTTTGTGTACCTTCAATTTGGAAGGAATCGTATGTCCATTGATTACTGTCAAAAATCTGATTATAAAGTTATAACAGATGTGCCCTGTTTCTTCATTTGAATTGTAGGCCAAATTCTGCTTGCCTACTTGAGGCATAACTTAAGTATTGTGAAAAAAGCGTTTCAGTTCAAGAGAATGATCAGAGTACCTATCATTTGGGTCTGTCAAACAGACTGCGGTGAATGGAGGGAAGCCATCACTGCCTGAGTATGACAGCTGTGGGAGGGATTCATTTTGCCCAGCTCTAGCATCTGGCCTAAGCTAGTCATCTAAATTCTTTCTGTAGTACGAGAAAGAGGGAAAGGGGTATTTTCATGGGGTGATTCATCGCACCCACCTTAGAAAAGGGTGATTCATTCTCTGGAGGCGTTTGTGTCTCGCCATTGACTACATAGAGAAGCTGGGCAAGGAGCTGAGACCAGATACTTGCCTCCTACACAGTTTAAGTTAGGTGAGATGAACTCTTTTCTCTAAGCAATAAGAACTCAGACCTATATTCGTAAGCAATCTTGTGTTATTGATAGGGCAGGTGACGAAATCAAAACATTTAGATTGGACATCCCCATCTCTTTCCTTGTAGCATGCCGTACATAGGATGTCTTAAAAGGCAAATCCTGAATGTAAATGTACTTGAATTAGATGGTACCACTAATGAATACAAAGCTGCAATTATTCTGTGGTATATTGATAAATAATTTACTTTCCTTCCGTTAGGCTTACTGCCAGCTGTTAGTAGAAGCCTCCTTGGCCTAGTAATTTCACCCAGTGGGGAAACAGCCCTAGATCCTGATCTTCTGGACTTAATCTGTTTTAACTGCTCTGCATGCTCTTTTCTCCTGACAGCAACAGCTATAACTCTTCCAAACAGCAAAACCGTGAAAATGTAGCTTTGATTCCAAGCTTAGCTATAGCAAAGCAAGCGTAACAAAAGCTGTCTAACTCTCAGCATATCATATACATTCCCTTAATAGCGCCAAGCCTTTCTGTAAACATTTTAGCATATGTTTCTTACTGCCATTCCACCCACTCACCAAATGCTGACCTGAAACCAGTCCTCTTCAGCATAAGCTTATTTCTTTGCGTTCCTGCTCTGACTGGCTATTTGTGAGGGCTAGTGCTGAGCAGGGTCCACCTGGGTAGCACACTCTCCTCTATTTGCCAGTGTTGTTGCTCTTAGTTTTCAGTAAACTTTTGAGAGCCAGTAATCGCAAGTGAAATTTACAGCTAATCTGAGGGTATGGTACCTTTAGAAGAGACTTCCTGAATATACCAGTTAAGCTGTATAAAAGATCAATTTTTCATGCTGATTATTTTGTTCATTTTTAGATGTGGACTTAACTGATGTTATGAAATGCAAAATCCATCCACACAAGAGGAGAGGAGCCCTGTGTAAGTATGATCAGGGTAAGACACTGTAAGGAAATTGAAAATGTATCATTAGGTGAGAATAATAATATTGCAATTTAAATGAATACTTGAGGATACCAGAAGTCTTTGAAAATTATTACACTCAGTAACGTTTAAATAGGAGCAGTTTCAAAACCAAATGTCTGTCCCCATTTTAGCTTCTCAAGGACTGATCCTTTTTAAGGGTGTCAACAGCTACAGAAATTTTGGCTGGAAAACAAGCAGACTTTCACCTAACTGCCTTCTGACCTGTGGCTATGAGAACATGGTAGTCATTCTCTATTAGGTTGTTTGTACGATCAGGGAGGGGGGCATTCTGCCTAAATCTCTACAAGCACGTTTTGTAACAGTTCTGTTTCATTAGAACACTCAGGCTTAATGGACCTAGAAATCATTAAGCATCACATTACATAATGAAGCAACCGAGTAAAACCTATTGCTCAATGAAGGAAAAAAAGATCAGGAGAATGGAAGGACTTGGAAACTGGTAAAGAGTTTCGATTGAAGTTTTAATTGATGAAATCTTAAGGGATTCAGTGCTGTTCCAGAAAGACTGGTGGTTCACTAACCACTTAACCGCTTAAACAGAAAAATTTTTTTACTGTGAGAGCTGGCAAACACTGGAACAACCAGGTTGCCCAGAGAGGTTGTGGAGTCTCCATCCTTAGAGATATTCAAAGCCCGACTGGACGTGGCCCTGAGCAACCTGCTCTAGCTGACCCTGCTTGGAGCAAGAAGGTTGGATGAGATGATCCCCAGAGGTGCCTTCCAGTCTCAACTGTTCTGTGATTCTGTATGAACTGGAAAACTGCCTGCTTTAATTATTGGCTCTCATAATATATTACATCTGTAAGCAGAGTGTCATGGTGCCTACTGTCACCGAATCTCAAAACTTTCGGGAATGGGAATGTTCAGGGCTCTCAGTTTCTGCTGCTTCCATTCAAGAAGCAGAAACAACTTGGAATTAGCTTACGGCATTCTACTAGTGATTTATTATTATATAAGCCTGAGTTGCAGAGGGAAATCGTTTTTTCTCAGTGGCAATTATTTTTTCTGACTGGCCCACCTGCCAGACAGGCACGCATCCTTTCTCAGTGGCATGAGTTCCATGTTTAAAGTTCCACTCCTAAGCTCATGTAGATGGCCAGGGTTGTGTTCAATCCATTCATTTATCTTTGAGGCTTAACTTGCATATAAATTTTAGATATCCAGTGAAGCAGTCCTGTTTGAGAAGGTTCTCAAGTTCCCTGTAGAGTCACTGGAAAGAGGTAGGTTCTTCTGAAATCCTCCAGAGGGAGATACTGACCAGTTAAATTTAGATGCTTGAGTTAGGTAGATCAGATGCTCCTCTGGAGGCCTTCAGTCATATCTAAAATTTCTGACTAAAACCTAAGTAAGAGTTAGGTGCTTTATTTAAGCAGAGTGCGTCTCACTCATTGGTAGGTGTCTCAGCCTAAGAATGAAAAAATAAATGTTCTCATTATGTGGAGCGGTTGAGATTTTTCTGATTTGAATGAGGGGCTGCCGTGGAGGCACTGGTCACTGTATTACTGCTTTTCAATTTTTTATGTTTTGCTTCTGTCACTTCCTAAATGAGTGGAGTTTGTCATAACTCTATGGAATGAATACAAAAGGTTTTATAACTGCAGTGTTAGTATGCCAGATGGAGAGAACATTCAAATTTATCAGCCAAACCAAGTGCACCATGTCTAACCAAATTTAGCAGTGAAATCACATGTTCTATAGGCTGCGTGCCTGTTTCCTAGCATAACATTTGGCGTTATAGGCACCTTGAGGGGAAGAAAATCCTTTGTGCACGTGCATGCACCAATAACACGTAGGGCAAAGGAAAAGCGCCAACACTGCCCTGTGTGCCACATCATCAGTCAAACCCTAACTTGTTTTCTTTACATAGCTATCCCAGAATTTCAGCCTCACTCCAGCCCAGCAGGTTTTATTTATAGTTTTCGTATCCCTTTCTCATGGCAGTAGAGTCCAGAAAGACGGTTGACTGACGCTAACAACATTTCCTGCCCTTTTGTGCGTTCTGCCACCCCATTGTCCCTTTGTCCTTATCTGTTGTCCTACCTCTGCAGACCGAGGCCCCATCTGACAAATTTACTTGTGCTCCCCAAGGATTACAAAAACCAGAAAACTTCATTAAGGATGATTTAATAACTTGGACAAAGGGGGAGGAAAGCAGCTGCTCTGTTAACAAGTCTCTCTCAGCCTCCATTCTCTGACAGAAAAGCTTTTCTTGCGTGTAGCAGTCTTCAACATTTTGCAGTAAAATGCTACAGATACACTGTTCATGCCAATTGAGTTACCGTGCCTTAGATCGGCCTTGAGCATTTTATTTGAATGACCTGAGGCAATTTTATGGCTGTAGATTTGCTGCTGTTAAAAAGAGCAGTAGCTGATAGTGGCCTAAAGCTCTGGTGCATGTTTTTTTCTCTCATTGTTGCCTACCGTGGTAACGTTAGAGGAATAGCACTTGGAGACAACCTGCTGCGCTGTGATCTTCTGCAAGACAAACTTCACTAAAGCCAAGCAGCAAGAAAGGAGGGATTCTTCATGACAAAATGACAGCAAGAGAACACAGTCCCCGCCATGGTGCAAAATCCCGCACTGTGCAACGGGCCTCCACCATTGACGTCACCTCTGACATGCTAGGCCTTTCTTTAGCAGGTACGTACCTTCATGTCAGCTGTTGCTCCACTGCTCCTTTCAGTATCTCCTTTAAGCAGTTTTTTCTTTTGATTGGTAGAAGCTTTAGATGCATCTGGTTATCTGAAGTGAATGGGATAAAGGAATTACCCTGAAATTATAAAAAAAGTCTTAAAATTGCCAATTTTTAATAGACCAAAAACTAGAATTGGGGAGGGAAGAAAAAGAAGAGGTTAAACTAGATTTGGGGCATTTATTTTTATCAGTCAAAATAAGCTATAGGAGGAAAAACAAGAACAGAATGTCGAGGTTGTTAAGGAAGGATCTCGGCAACCTCCTCATATGACATTGGGTAAAATTTTCAAGAGAGTTGGGAAGCTGAGATTACTTTCCCTCATCTTTAATGGTGAGTAAATTAGGATTATAACCACTGGAGGCTTTCTCTAATTAGTGAGCAAGACAAGTACTTTCAAACTTCTCCCTTCACAGAGGAAACGTATTTGATTTAATAATAGTGGAGCTAATAATGGCTCAGACACTAAGTAGTTTAAATCCTGTTGTCTTCTGCTGAGATTTGGGATTCCATATTCCTATAGTCCATATAATTTTGTGTAGTTTTGCATATTTTAGTGGTTGTCTTAAGATGTTTTATAAAATGAGATCATGTCAGGTTTTTCAGGTCATTTTTTAGATACTGAAGATTAGCTAATCAATATTTTGAATGTTATTCATGGTTCATTGAATTAAAATACTAGTATTTTCTGTAAAATATAATTTCTTCCCTTGTACGACTGTAACTGCAGGGAAAGATTTGTATGACATCAGTGGTTGGTAATCTTGTGTTAATTTTCTGATTTACAGGAAACATTCAGGATCCAGATGAGCCGATTTTAGAGTTCAGTTTAGGTAGGTTTAGAAGTTTTTATGATTATTTAGAACTATGCTAATTTTGATGGTATGTGCTATGGAGTATGTGTGTCTATTTTTTTATTGTTGTTATTGAAATACCTTGCATATAGTAAGGATTGAAACTTTGATTTTTGTGGAAATATGGTACAGCAGCTTTCTTGCTGCCTATAAAAGTATATTTTAATGCAATATCTTTTAATAAACAGCAGTTTGATTTTCTGATACTTCTGAAAGTCTGTGTTTAAAATACTTGTCCTATAAAATTAAAAATGTTTATTACATGAATGTTACGTTTAAATGTTTATTATATTTATGTGAAAGCACAGTGAAACTGTGCCTTCATTCTCAGTGTATCAACAGTTCAGGTCTTCAAGCAAAGTGAAGATTTACTGGAAACACCATTTTAGGACAGAATACTTTTTAAGAGTTATCAAATATTACATGTACCTTCTTTTATTTGGTCTCTGCTGCCAGGAGATTAATGTAAGATGCAGAAGTGTCCTAATTTCTGGGAGGGTTCAATATGGACAAAACTCTTGTGTACCGAATCACTTCAGTTGAAGGATAAGTGAAAAACATTTTCTTGATGAAAGCTCAGTCCGCATTTCCAACTTCAACGTGGTTTTCTTGGCTAAATAGCAGGCTAATATTTGGGAATTTATGCTCTGATAGTATGTTTGAAATGAAAATTAGAAATTTGTCTCAGATGTGCATAATTATGTTATGAATAATAATATTAACTGGAACTCCTCAGAGCTGAATAAGTAATTTTAAATACCTTCAGGTAAACTAAAAACACACACAAGGAACTGCAGAGCTGTTCAGTGTACATTTAAACATTTTGTTTGCCCAGCTAAAGCAAACTTGGAGTACAGTAGCTGTAGTTACCTGTATCTAACTAGATAAAATTTAGCTCTGCAATGCAATGTAGTTCTATAGAATCACTCACTGAAATTTTGGTAGTTGTTTCCTGCTCGTTTAATTCCCTTCCAAACACTTAAAGTCATAGTAACATTTTAGGGGAAATCAATTAGTGCCATTTCGCAGTTACAAGCTACTTGTCCTTGGAGCAGTGCTGCTTGATCAACCTTCAAGCAATTCTGTTGGTTCTCCATGGCAAAATACTGTTTGGTAATGGGCTTAATGGAGTGTGACTTCAGATCAAATGCAGCCATGCTCATGGGATTCCCAGTGGAAAAGCTGTGCATGAACACTGTTATAATGAGCTGTGCCTGAGGGATGGATAGGCAGATGGTGGAAGAGAACAACTTAAATTACACCCATACAGCTTGGAGCAAGACTATCTAATTACACGTTTACTGTTCGCATGCAGAAAGGTGAAGGATTTGCACTTTTGTGTTGTGGCAGTAGAGTGAATAGTAGGCCCTTCATGGCATTATTACTGAGGGTATGTAATAGGCTTTTACAAAAATTACTGAGTTTTACAGCAGTGTTAAAAAGACCATGAATCTAAATTTATTTTATCTGTTCCATACCTAAAGCTTGCAGCGAGCTGCTAACTCCATCGCTAGATCGAAAACCAAATAGTTTTGTAGCAGTGAGTGTAACTACACCTCCTCAGGCATTCTGGACAAAGCATGCGCAGACAGAAATTATTGAGGTAAGTGGTCACATACTGACAGATTGGATTTAAAACTGAAGCTAACACAAGAAGCATTTCTTCCTAACAAATATCACATTGCATTAATTTTTACCTTTTTTGTTTATGATTATAGGGAACAAGTAATCCTATCTTTCTAAGCAGCATTGCCTTTTTCCAAGACTCTCTTATCAATCAAATGACTCAAATCAAACTCTCCGTGTATGACGTGAAAGATAGATCTCAGGGAACAGTAAGTATTTTTCATTCTGTTGCCTCCCCAGGCATTGTGGGCTTTTTGCCACAATACTGATTGAGGACCCAAGTGCCCGCTTCCTCATGACTTCTTCAGGGACAGCAGGGTTGTCCCTGCCTGTATAGTGCTTCATGAGGAGGCTCGGGGGAAAAAGGAATATGTCCTGAGGAGGTGCGTTCTTCACAAGGAGCCAAGTTTGGGTCAGGGAGTGAAAATGAAGCATTCGCCTAGGCAGTCTGAGTCCAATTCTGTTATTGCTCTCAGTGTTCCTGCATCAGTGGGCTTTAGCTTGTGTATTTTGAGAGGTGTCTTCCCTTCAATCCTAAAGAAAGAGAAGGGCTTATTGTCCTCAGGTAGACGGGATTTCTACTAAATTATTGAATTTATTAAATTTAGAAAGATTTTAATTAGTTATGTATGGGCATATGCACTTACATTTTTGTTCTCATATTTTTGTGCATATTAATTGTATTTTAGACTTTTGTGCTGTGGACAAAGGCTTTGTGCATTGCAAAGGTAAAAATTACAGTTCCGGTACTCATCTTCTTTCCAGATGTATTTATTGGGTTCTGGGACGTTTACTGTAAAAGAACTTCTTCAGGAGAGGAATCACAGGTTGCACTTAACACTAAGGTTTGTAATATTCTCCTGTTCTATTTAGGACTTAAAAAAAATCTTAGTTCCCGAAAATGTGCTTAAAATGTGATGAAAGTTGTCCATGAGATGTGATAAAACCCTTTTCTTTTTTTTCATTTTTAAGTTCCAGGCCACTATTAAAGGAAAACAGATTTTGTATTATATGGTAATTAAAACATGTAAAGCAAGGCCTTTTCCAACATGGTGATAGACTTTGAGACCCAAAACATGAAAGTCCCTTAGCATTTGTTAGATATTGGTCCTAGTTCTGCATGTCAAGAAAGTATTGGCAAGACCAATTTCATTTTTGTTCACTTAGTTCTGTCAGTGTATGTGTCTGTGGAGAGTGGAAAAATACTGTATTTTTAACTATGCTGAGACATAAACAGCCTGTGAGAAGGCGACTGAAACCCCTCAAAACAGAGGCTTAGCTATGTGGGATACTAGATATCTAGGCTCTATTTACGATTTGAACACCTGCATGTTGCTAAATGTATTTCTTAATATAATGCACTAGGAATAGGGAGAGTTATCGTGAAGAAAGCAAAGCGAGATTAAGAAAAGGGGGCTCTGATGTGTAAATGCACTCTGTAGTAATGTGTAGGACAGAAATCCTCATCACAAAAGCTAAGGGGAAGTCAGTTGAAGGGGAGAAGCATAATCAGAAAGACCGGAGAAGCTGGTGTTTGTAGTACCAGTGGGATCAGCACTCAAAACAGTGACTATGAAAGACATGCAGGGATATGTTAACCCAGGCACAGCTAACCAAAGTACGGACAAAGCTTTTGATGCTAAGAGGAGAGATGGATGAGGTTTGGGGCTTTTTCGTAATGTGTTGTAGGAAAGAATGAACAGGTTTTAACAGTGGGGAGCTGATGAGGGAAATAAGTTAGAAAAGACACCAAAAGTGTGACACTGATGATGCGTAAAATAGTCTTAATTACTCACAGCTGTGAAGAAGAGGAGAGTTTTTTTGAGGGAGATGAGAAAGAAGAGGAATGTGATGGCAGGACTTCCCTGGTCCTGTGTTAGATGTGATTATTTTGTTAGCTGTTGTTCTTTCATGACTAAGTGGAAAATGAGCTTTAATAAAGTCATTGTTTTGATATCAAGTATATCTGATTATGAGAGCAAAGTGCATGGATACATGCACCTTTTCTTTGTTACATTACCATCAAATACATCAACTGGAGGTGAAGCAATGTCTTATATGTTAAGTCTTAATGTCATATACATACTTCATACCATTGATATTTAGACCTTTTCTTGTAGTCTTGTGTGCTTATTTCTTTTGCCTCTCCAGTATTGTCTGTTCCAGGGATTTACTTTTGTTTGTCTGAGTTCTCCCTACGTATTTTTAAATGTAGACAACAATCTCAAAATGCTATTTGAAACCTCTCTTAAAATAATAACATAAAGTCTTTGCCAAAGTTAGGTTGTGTCACAGGCGAGACAGAATAAGCAATAACATATGGTAGATCTGGATACAGGGGTTTGTTTAAGAACCAGCAGGATTAGAGCTCTTATGCTACTTGATTCTCTCATACACACGCTCCCTCGGTCACTCCCCCGCAGCACTACATTCACTAGGTCATGACTTCCCTTCCCAGCAGGGAGATTGCTGCTGCTCTGCACAGGTCGGGCAGAAAGTCATGTCAGCTCTTGCTGTGGTGCTGCTCACAGTTGCCTGGCTCAGGCATTAGCGGCAAAGGTGCCGGGGTATCCCCTGGCATTTGTCTCCACAAATCTCCCTGATCTCCACTGCCTTCCCCCACTTCCAGGATCTTAGCTCCAGCCAGGATCTTCACCCGCTTCTTTCCAAGACTACTTCTTTTCGAGAACCCTTCTTTTTGTCATCAGCTATCCTTTCTGAAACCCCAGCTCCCTGATTTTCCCAATCTAAGCAGTCTACAGGACCACAAGGTGTGATTAGCCTCCTATTTGGCACTTCTCTCTCGTGTCTCAGTTACTACCTGGAGGATCCAGAACATGCCACTTCTGTTTAGTCCAGGCATTACAAGAACTTATAAACAGTGCGCACCAGTTCCAGCTAGCAAGTGGCAGCTTCTGCTATAGAGTTAAAAAGTTCAATTTTGGACATTTCCCCCCTCCACGCATACATCCAGTTATATGCCGCCTGTTAATGTTCACAGTTTAAGCTGGTTTTGCCTGCGACAGGCTGATGGTAAAATCTGAACTCTCTCCAGTTTTACAGAAGTATACTTGTGATTTTAGGTTGCCTACAATTAGGAGACCTGTGCAGTATGTTTGAAAAATGAGGGGAGTGTCTTTCTACTGTTATATTGTAAGAATATGTAAAAGTAGGTTGAAAAGCTTCCTAATTAAAATGTTCATTAAGTGCATAGATTAAAAAGCCTTTTATAAGTGTTCCCTTGTTGATAAACAGGTCCACCTCCAAAAAAATTTCAACGCAGAGTGTTTGTTGCAGGTCTGCTGAAAGTGACCGTGTAGGTAACATTACGGTTATTGGATGGCAAATGGAGGAAAAAACTGACCAAAGGCCTCCAGTGACAAGGTCACCAGATACAATTAACGGAAGGGTGAGTATGACCATCATATCAGCTGCAGAAAGACACAGTTTTATTGACAGCAAGGAAATAAACTAAATTAAGATCTGCTGTCCGCTTTCCTTCCCATCTTAGTAGTTATTAATTGTACTTAGTGTCTACAGTGCTTTACAACTTCAAAAGACTACAACGCGCAGCCCAATGATGGTGCAGCAGTTCTGCATTTTGGAGAGGTGCTCATGTTTGGGGTTAAAAGTCTTGGAGAAAGTTCTTGTTTACAGTGCTTAAGCTTTAGATTCAGGGGCTTATGTCTTTCAACAGAACCGGCCTTGCAGTAGTGTCCATTGGTGCACCTGGTGCATCTATAACGCAATAATCAGTTTCATAAAGATGTGGTACTGCACACCTATGAATTGGAAGGTGGCATCAAGCAAAGCTGTGATGGGGATGATCAGGGAATGTAGAGTGCAATTTCCAGAATTTTGGTAGGCAATTTTTAAAGAGGACATACCTTAAAAGATTTTAATAAAACTGAACATGTTATTGGAATACTGAATTTTTTTAGTGATGGCAAAATATTTTTCTGAGAGCAGATATTTATAATCCTCTGTCAACTTAGACATATGTTTAATTCTGTAAACCTTGTATTCTGAATATATTTGTAATAACTGCAACCATATCCTTGTATCACAGTTGCACTGTGAATTAGTATCACTTTGTATAAGCTAGAAATGTAGCTGGCATAGATTGGTGCAGCGGCTTTGAGGTCTTTGGAGCTTTGCTAACTTAAAGTAGCTGAAGAGCTGGATGATAATTTTTACAGCATTTAGAATTGTGCAGTAGTACTAAATAATAATCTTTAGATTGGAGAGTTTGAGTGAATTTATTATTTCAGCCTTTGGTAGTTTTTGTACACAGTAAACATATTTGGAATATTTATTTTAAACATGCCTTCTGTTGAATATTCCCTTCATGTCTGTATAATAGGGTCGTTACTCCGTGGTTTGGTCTTTTTTTTTTTTTAGATGGTATTGCCAGTTGATGAAAGTTTAACAGAATCTTTAGGAATCAGGTCCAAATATGCTTCATTGAGGAAAGATGCGCTGCTGAAATCTGGTAAGATGCTATGGTCTGTAACTAGAATGCTTTCAGCATCAGTAAAAGCCAATATCTTGCTGTCTGTGTGTGGCCCCAGGATATTTAAACAGATGTTTCATTTGAATTGGAACAGGCTGCTGACTGAGCAGCCCTTTGCTAGGAGGGTCATACAAGAATAAATTATTTTATCATCTGCACTATAGTTTCGTGTCATAAAAACAGCAGAAACAAACTTTTTTCATTAATTAGGCTGTGGTGGAAAAAACTCCATGCAATCTGCAAGTCTATTCCTAAGCAATCATTAGGGGGGAAAATCAGAGGAAAGTAGCTGCATTAAATTTTTTTTTAAGACAGGTCAATTTTCCAGCAAGTTAGTGCATGAGGGGAAAATGTACAGTATGTAAATAAATTAAAATGTTGAATCTGTATTTTATTTCCTTACCAGTGCTTTAAAATATTTGGAGTTTTTTTCTATGAACATTGGAAGAATGGTCATTGCAGAATGTCCATGCTTGGAAAAGCTAGACTGGTACCTTGCTAAACTGGATGCAGCATGTTAATGAATCTAAGCCACTTACTTTACTCAATTAAAACCCTATACTTAAATAACGTGGTTTTAACACTTCAGTGTTTGGTGGTGCCATTTGCCGAATGTATCGTTTCCCCACGACGGATGGAAACCACCTGAGAATCCTGGAGCAAATGGCCGAGAGCATACTGTCGCTGCACATCCCCAGGCAGTTCGTGAAGCTTCTTCTAGAAGAAGATGCAGCAAGGTGAGCATGAGCAGGCTTGCGTGTGCTGTAATAGAGCAGTTGATGTGGCTGTTGCTGAGTTACCAAGGAATGCATTTGTGTTAAAGCACGGAGAGACTGAAGCAAAAATAGCAACAGGAGCAACTTACTGACTGCGCTGTTGCAGTAAACAAGGTTTCATGTCAGTACTTTTGCTTCTGTTCTTTGGATATTAGCTTCATTCTAGGCCAGATCCTTCTCAATAGGTGTAAGTCAGCATGGCTGTACTGAACTCAGGTGCAGCACATGACTGTTTACACCAGCCAGGACTCTCATCCTTTGCTTTATAGTGGAGCTACCTAGAACTTACAGGACAAGAAGGAAAGGCCATGAATCATTTATTGATCTAGTCATTCTCAGTGGAGGGTGGTAAAAGTAGTACCAGTGCAGCCACTACATTATTCAACAGGAAATGTGCAGTTCTATAAAACGCAAGTTTTCAGGTACCTGAAGTAAATTTTTAATGATTCTTAGTTACTTTAAATATGTTGGAGCCCCAAGTGTTATTTTGCCCAGCTGAGCTCTTAAAGGGCTGCAGGATGGAAGTGTGTGCATTCTTAATTCATCTATGTCTGATGGGACAATTGTTCCTAAAGTCTGTGTACTACAGTGATGAGCAAGGATACAAATCCTTTCTTTTTGGGTAGGATGGAGTTGGGGGGTGAGGCTCAGTGTTACTGCATGGTTTGCATCAAGAGAAACTTTAAGTTCTGGATAAAACTGCTTTGGGATGCTGCCACTGGGAGTTTCTGAACATGGAATATCATCTCCTCCAGATGCCAGTCCTCTTCAGCTGCTTGAGGAATGTAGACTGGTCCGTGAAACAGTTACTGCGTCATTGGCATAAGGCATTTCTGCTGTCCTTGGTAGAGACATTAACACCTGTTCTTTTTATAGTGTTAAAGATTCCACAGAAGTAATGTGAAAGAGGAGACGGACATGCACATCCTTGGGCTGATGTCAGGCATGACTAACTGGTGCAAATGATTGCATCTGTATTGTCTCTTACTTTGCCTGAAAATCAACTGCACCATGTGGCTTGAGCTGTTTGCCACCATGGTCATAGCAGTAGGATTTGTGTTGGAGGCTGCTCTGTGACTTGGTTTCCCTGCATGGCCCAGTAGGCTTTTTCAGGAGCCACTGTGTGAATCAGCATGTGAGCTGCATGAAGTTTGGGCTTGAGTGTATGCTGGTGGTGAGAAAATTGGTGGTGGAGTGAAGAATTAGGATGATACTGCAGATAGGATTTATATGTTCTTGTCACAGAAGTATTGATAAAGCCACAGATTATGTTACTCCATAATAGTGTGACTGTGTTAGGACCAATGCATGGGAATATGTCATTTTTTATATATATAGTATCATTTATATGCTTCAGCATATAGGGTTTTTTTAAACAAAGTTTATTTTTAATGTAAAGAAAAACAAAGTTGAATTCAAAATTAAATGTATCTCAGTGTTTCATGGAGGGAGGGAGTCTGAATAGATGAGACAGCATAAATAAAAGAGTAGTAACTCCAGGTGCTGAAAATTTTGAGAAAAAGACAGAGACAACACTGAAACCAACTGAGTAGAATGAATAATTAGAGCAGCAGGCAGAGAAGAAAAGTTGGAACTGCCTTGAAGGTGAACTCTGAAAAAGCTGAGTGACTTCCATGCTATGAAAAGCAAACAGAGGTAGATCATAAGAGCACTGACTCCTCTCAGTGAGTTGAGAGATGGCTTTGAGAGTCAGAAGAGTAGTTTTGAGTGGAAATCAAGCATACAGAAGAAAATCAAGTAAAAATGAGATACCATAGGACAGTAATGACCTGTTCTCATTTTAGGAGGTGAGAGGGAGAAGGGAATCTCTTAAACATTTTGTAGATATACTCTGAATTTTCTGCTTTTGAAGCAATTAACTCTCTTGTAGGTAACATGCCTATTTATGAGTCTTACTTTTGTGCGTTTGTAGATTGTGGTTTGCAAACCTAGTAGTTCATGTGTTCTAAATAAAAGCCAGGTTTTATGTGGTGATGATAGAATAATTTTAGCTATGTTTCTGAGTGTTGACTTTTTATTTTAGGTATATTTGAATCTACTCCTAGAGGCCTAATTAAGACTGACCTTAATTAAATGTAAAACTATCTAGTGCTCTAAGTATCCTGTATTAATACATTTCAGTTCCTTTGGGATAATTTGAAAGAAAATGATGTATTAATCCATATGAGCAGGAGTAGTCTACAGTGTTTGCATATATTTTGATATTTTGTAAAAATGATGACTTCCCACAAGAACATTGTAGTTAATTTTTTTTTTTGGAATGTATGGAAAAAACTTCCTCATGACACGACTGGTTGAGTTTTTGAAATTCACATTGTGAATTTTTGCGGCTTGTTCTGTTTTGTTTTTAAAGGAGGTGCACTGAGTAGAAGTGGTCCGTTGTGTTTAGGTCATCAAGCTCTTAAACTCTAGAGAATAAATGCTGTATCCTGCATTGCCATCCTGCTGCCACCTTGATGGCGGGGGCTTGGGAATATGCTTGCCATTACACACTGGACACAAGTTCATCGTTCAGTGTCTATCTGTTTCTCTATAACTTTCCTCACTGTACATTTAAAACCACCTATTAATTATGAGGTGCAGCCATGATAATATGAAGAGTTGGTAAGCTTCTCCATAAGATGCCCTCTGTGAGGGACGTGGTTTAACGACCTGAAGATAAAAAGAGGAGAATTTAAGGTGAATGGGAAAAATGATGCGACTTCCTGTTAGACTGTGGATAATGAAGTTCCTTAAAGCCTTAGCCTTGAAATGTGGCTGCTCAGGAGCTCTTGCTAAGAACGGATGGAGATCTGCAGATGTGTATTGCATACAGTTCTGGGTTGATAACAAGGTAGGTGACTGCTAATATAGTGTTATATCCTCTATGAGCCATGCAGTTCACACAGTTACACTTTGTGAGTAATTAGTGAGAGTTAGTGGCCCATCTCCCTTTATTCAGTTGAGGGGACACTCAATGAGGTGCAGAATTCGTCTTTTTTGTCAGTACTATTATGTTTCTAATGAATTGATTTTAAGATGGGTTTCTTTTACATACATTTCAATTAATGCCCTATTTTTTGTTCTTGTTACAGCATGGGAGTTAGCACAATCACAGTTTATGTTCATAGGATACGTCAGATTTAGCCAAGTGCTCTTTTTTCCATCGTCTGTACTGTAGCCTAGAGGAATGGTAGGCAGCTACACCAGCACAGCTGCTCCTATCTTAACATCATGGTGACAGTTAAAGTGTCCTTGGATAATCACAACTGCTCTCTTACATAAAGCCTCTCTGGCCCAGAGCTCCTTGAAAGGAAACAACTAGCCAGGGGAATATTTGACTACCTAACATACATGTCATGCACATCCCCTGGTACCTCAGAGCCTCGTGGGACCAACAAGTAAAGGATATGATAGCTTCTGTATCACTTGAAGTTTTAAGCCCTCAATTTGCTGCAGGAAGGCCTGGGCTCAACTGTATGACTTGTTTTGTGCAGGGAGCTTGACAAGGTGACCATAATAGCATCTTACGGATAAGAAGTTTACAGGGTGGAAGTGATAGCATCTTTTTCCAAGTCACTGGTGAATACAGTTTACACTGTATTTGCCTGTTGGCAAAGCAGTCTGGTGGTTTCTTGGAAACTTGCCTCCTTTTGATGATATCCTAAATACTAAATGATAGTTCTGCCTCCTCTGTGGTAATATGCTGTTGACTTCTGTTTAGTGTTGGCTTGTTTACTTTTTTCCATCTTCCTTTATTCCAAGTAATACATTTAGTCCAACAAGATAGTAATCACAAGCATTACATGAAACACACCGCATATTTTTCAGCAGAACTGCTGAGGAGCAATATGTAACACAGGATTGCCATGTGTGATTGAAAATCTAGCAGTCAGCGTATGACAGAGAAGCCAGGGTTTTTTTCTGTTCATATCTGGGGCTTTCCAGTTGACCTGTATTCCACCTGAAGTGAAACTTGAGTGCCTAAAAACCTGAATTGCAGATGAAAGTTTTGTTGGTTCATCTGCTGTCTCTCCAAATGCTTAAAAATGCACGCACTTTTTGGGTCTTCCCCGTCTAGCCTTGGAAACTGTTGTGTAGATACCTGACATGAGACACAAGGAGAGTCTTTGGTGGCCAGATAGATGCTAATCTCCCACCTAAACCCATCACAATTCAGATTTAACCAGAGAGCAACCTAAATGCTGTTAAACATCCTAGAAAGGTCATCCCTGTCCCAAGTCACCTGACACGATGACAGAGCCCGTCATCTGTAAATCAGTCAGGTAGTTTGAGGGCTTCTGCTGAAAGGTGGGAATCTTTGATTCAAGGTCCTTTTGACCCCAACACCAGGGGAGCATGGTGTATTCAGCTTGCAAAGACCATAGATACCTTGGGGTAGAGCTTGACAACTGTGCTTTGGGGCATAGGTTTGGGGACATTCCTCGGTGACTAGGTTAATCTGGAGTGAATTCAGAATGTGTCAGCTGAGGATGGTCCTGTGTTGTTATAAGGTGAAATGTCTTTCATGGTGAAGTGAACAACTGAGCACCTCTCTTTTTTTCCTTCTTTTTCTAGGGTTTGTGAACTAGAAGAGCTAGGAGAGCTGTCTCCCTGTTGGGAAAGCCTTCGTCGACAAATAGTTACTCAGTACCAAACAATTATATTAACTTATCAAGAAAATCTAACAGACCTGCATCAGTATAAAGGTCAGCAAGAGCTATTTTCTGTAATAAAACAATGTGCCTCAATTGTGCTTGTTAGTGTTCCTCTTAAGTTGGGAACCCAGAATGTTTTAGTTTTAGTTTGATGAATATAAATATTATTTTTAGGTAATTTTTCTTTGTTAACATTTATTGTGAATTTGCCGATGATCTGGGAATATTTGTCTGCTTTTTTCTCTTTTTTCACCCTGAAAATACAGAACAATAACAGAAAGGCTGATCTTTATGTATGTTTTTCTCTCTTCTTTACTTTTGGCACATAGCAAATGCTGAACAAAGCCCCCTGAGTATTTAAGCTTAGGCAGAAGCAGAGGATTTTTAAAGTTCAGATGCAGAATAATTATTTTTCTCCTGCATTTACCAGGTCCTTCATTTAAAGCCAGTAGCTTGAAAGCTGATAAAAAATTGGAATTTGTTCCCACGAATTTGCATATACAGAGAATGAGAGTCCAGGATGATGCAGGATCAGGTATATCTTTTCTTTTTTTCTTTCTCCATTTTATTCTGTTTCTTTTTTCTCCATTTTGGATTTCCATCCTCAACCCCATAGCCAAGTTTCCCCATACTGTTACTCTGTAGTAGTAATACTACTTGACTTTTTTATAGCACCTTCCCTCCTTGGATTCTAAATTTCTTTGCAAAAGAAGAGGTGTAAGTATAATTGTCCCTGTTTTAAAAGTGGCAAAACTGGAGTTAACTGTGCCCAGAGTGACACTAGTCAGCCTTGGTGCTGGGCAGTCCATGGCAGTCCATGGGCTGCTGTGCCCCTTCCAGTCTGTTTGGATCTGATCAGGGTAGCAAAGGTTCTGGCTGTTGTTAATTGTTAAGTTTGTGTGCCTTTTTTTTTTTCCTCTACAGCCATCAAATAAAATCACACCAGTTAATTCACAACAAGCTTGTTTCTTTATAAATAACCTAGTTTTCCCCCTTCTTTTAATGCTAATGACCACTAACCATGGACACACAGTTGTACTGTCTGTATCCATGTGAGGGATCCCTGTAATGGTAGGTTTAGTGCAAAGGCCAATGCTCAAGGTGTCTTTTTCACTGTCAGTCTTCTAGATCAAGAAACAGAGGATCTGCATTCAAGTATGGTTTTTCTCACTTCAGAAGTACTTGACGGATTTCCAGGGCCTTCAAGTTTTCCATGTCCTTCAAAACACGGGCACAAAGCTTTAAAAAATTACTTTCAGAGTAGCTTTCAAATTTCCCACAGCTGTTTGTCCAGAGTAAAGATGACAAGCTTTCATTTGTAAGTCCTTTTTGTCCATCCCAGATCAGAACTACGACATAGTCACCATAGGAGCACCAGCAGCTCATTGTCAAGGCTTTAAATCAGGTGGCTTGCGGAAAAAGCTGCATAAATTTGAAGAGGCAAAGAAACAGTAAGTAGAAATATTTTTGTGTCAGCTGATCTCATGCCTAGTTCATGCTCAGTGGTTTGGAAAATCATTACATTACATGTTTTTGTTGCACCTCATTCAATAGTTCTACTATAAAACGTGAAGATTAGTTCATGTTTTTCCCAAGGATAAGGAAAAGAGTTTCCCCTTTATTTTACCATATTTGTTTGTTTACTGATAGGCCCTTTGTAGCGGTCTTTTTTGCAAAATCTTTAATTTTCCAGAACACTTGTTGGATTATTTAGTTTAGCTATTTTAAGTGTTGGGTTTGAGTTCTGCCTAATTTGGGGTTAGAAAATTTGTCTGTAGAACCTCCTTAGCTGCACCACATCACACTTTCGACCCATTATTTTCAGGAGATTTCCACCCCTCTCATAGCTTCAAGGAGTTCAGGCTGCTGAACTCAAAACATCTGTGCTAGATAGGCAGATTTCTTGTTGACAGCTTGAGTTGAGTTCTGGGAATATTGCAGGAGGTTTTTATGTACTGCCGCGAGGTTTGTGCAGACCATGTGCAGATTAGGCTTCCAAACCCAGCCTCACTCTGCCCTACAGGCAGGATACTTCACCTCCACAGTCCCTGTCTTCAGGGACTGTCTAGTGACCTCCCTGGAAATGCAACTATATGTACTAGAGGAAAAGACAGAAACTGCAAAGGTCACACATGCTGAAGGGGCAAACCTGCATGGTGTCCACTCTGGCTCCCAAGGAAAAGGTAATGCCACCTGGGTCTGTGTTACCTTTGCTGCAGTATGGAGAATTTGAGGAACAAGAAGAGCAGCACTACAGGGAGTCACTGTAGCCAGGGAGCAGAGACCTTGGTAATGCTCTTCCAAAGAAGGGACTGATGGTTTGGAGCTGATGTGAGGAATGAGTGGCGTGGGAGTCAGGCTCCTCCAGCTGCAGAATCAGTTTTGGCAATGGATAAGTGAATAGCAGCATCCTGTGAACATCAGTCAGATGTATAAAAAGATCAGTACAAAGATCTGTCTGGTGTAATTTTTCCTGACTTACAGAGTGGAGTAGGGTAGGACTACAAGAAACTGGAAACCTGGAAATACTGGTATACTAGGCTCACTCTTCTTGTTCTTTTGATACCACTATTGCTTTCTGAAATACCCTCCTTCTGTCACCTTAGATGGATCTCACTCCTGCAATATCCAAGGTCCTGTGTGTTTTTTGTTCTCCCACATTAACTAAGCTGATCAGAGATCTTAATTTCTGTCCAGTGCTTTTCCTCTAAGCATTACAGAACTCTTCTTTCTGAGTCCAGGAAAACTGCAGGTTCCACATTTGAAGAATAACCTCTCAGTGCTGTTACTTTCAGCAAGAGATGGCAGAGGCTGTGGGCCCTTTGTTGCTCTGTAGAATTATTTTGGGGAATTTTCCTGTTCCAGCATTCACTTAGAAGACAGTTAGCACTTTTGTAGTAATTTATTCCAAGTCAGGTAAAAGCAGACAGGGACAAATAACATGTCCATACAGAGAATCATAATAGGTTTTTGATACAGAAGATTAGAACATCAGATATTAATTATCAGGTATTTCATCCAGTCTGTTTAAGCAGGTGTTTCTGTTCTGGAGCATTTATTACATTCATTTTTTGGAACTGTGGAAAACCAAAAAAATTTGAAATATTCTGTAGTTTGAGATTAATAAAATGCATTTTGAAAGACCTTGTGCTATGTAATTGAGACCTCCTGTCATGTGCTTGAAGTATAAATTCATCACTGTGGGGCACAGCCACCAGAAATTCGACAGTTTCAAGGGATGAACTTGAAATACTGAGGCATAAATTGAGTCAATAAGAAAGAGTCCCTTCCAGTTTAGTATGCGTTAAAAAAATCTGACAACAACAACAATCTGCAGGTAGAGGCAGTGCCTGCCAGCCAGGCTGCAACCAGGAATTCATGTCCTCCATCTTCCGATGTCTTCAATGTAGATGTAAACATCTGAGCTCAGTATCCTGGTGGATACTTGTGGAGGATGTGCCGTATATGTAGGTATCTACAATAGCTGAGGTTTCCTGTTTCTCTCCATGGACCGTGCAAGCAGTGTAGGATGACTAGCTCAGATACAGACATCTATGTTATAGGTGTCTGAAGCTGGGTGAGTTGTATCCAATCCTGAATTTCTGTTGTCAGTGTTAATTTTAGGGTCTATGTTATCGAAAAGTTAGGGCTCGGGTTTGCAGGGGCCCTGGGTAGCCTAAAACACACCAAGAGTAGGATCCTGACTGGGATTATTGATAAACGTTTAGTGTTACATTATATATCCCATGTCTTAATAGCTGACTAAAAAGTATTGTAAATCTAATTGGTAGATGTACTCAGCCGGTGGTATGAATTTCAGCTTGGCTATTAATGTAAAATACAACTTTAGGATCTTCCTAGTAAGATGGCCTTTTTAAGTACTTCTTTGTTATCGTACAAACCCGTATAGCAGAACTGCGTTCCAACTCTTTGATTTCACTGTTATGTAGCTATTGTTTAGTTCTTTTCTCTTTCACTGGCAAAATTGTTCTTTGCAAACCCACAGCATTTCCCCGAACAGGCACACAGTCATCTGGCCATCTGTGTTTTTTGCTTACAAGTTTAATTGTATGTACCTGCCTTGTTGAAAACATGACACAAATATGTTATTTCCCCAAGCATCCTTTGCTTTGTTTTCTGCTTTTGGTATTTGCTAACAATCTGCTAATTTTATTTTGGTTTTTTGTTTTTTTAGCAGTTATGAGGAGTGTTGGTGAGTTTTCTGTTTCTGAGTGTTCTGTAGAGAGGGTTTCTGTTCCTTGGGTTTTTCTTTTTTTTCCTTTCTCTTTTCTTTGGCAAAGATCTAGTGTGTTTTAAAACGTGCAGGGCTTTTTAATGTCATGCATCATGGCACCCCTCATTGTGCTCTAAATGACTGTAGTTACTTTGTAGAATATGATGTGTGAGTGAATTTCATTTCATCTGCAATGTTTGTTTGCAATGAACAGCTAGCTTCCTGGCTCTCTCTGATCATACCTTAGAAAGCTGCAGATCAGAAAAAAAGAATTTGTATCTTTTCCTCTGTTATTTCTGGTGAAAACATGTAACCATTTAGACAGAGAGAAAGAAACCTTCTGCAAGAAGTAGAAGATAATGAAGATAATACTACATATTTTTTAACCTTTATGGTGACATATTGGGCATGGTTTATATCTTTGTAATCCATGTCTTCATTGAAACATTTTTGCCTAACCTTTGTGTATTTTTCTTTATGTCATGGTATTCAGTGCTATAAAAAGGAAACATTACTTGATGGTTGAACAGTGCAGCAGTTCCGCTCTAAATTACTTACATTTAGGGTTGAATCCCTAATCCACTGAGAGCTTTAAGCTTGTGTTAGAGCTTACTTATGTAGTCCAGTGAGAGCTGTTCATTTGAAAAAGCAATTGCAGGTTGGAAAGATTATATATGTGAACCTTACACCGTAGAGTTTCCCCCAGTCATTCCGGCAAATGTTTGTGATTAAAACAGTAGTAATTCTAAGTTAGATCTCAATATGCTGCATGGCCTTTCCTGCCAAATACTTCATCTTTATGCATGCTAACCACACTGTAGTGGAAAAAAATTGCTCAGAGGAATTTTCACCGGTCAGTATAAAGCATGAGTCACGTACAATGAAAGTCCTAAAAGTTAACATTTATTTTCTCTGTGGCTTAGTGGTACTGGGAAGTAGGCTCTTCTCAGGTGGTTGACCAGAGGGACACAAATAAGGAAGCCCTTTCAAGAATCACTTCTGCACTGTGTCCTTTGAAAACGAATCCCCCACCTTTTAACAGAAACTCTGAGAGATTAATAATCAAGCTCCCCTCTTGCCTTAATATCTATAAGGGGCAAGAAGCCTTCCAGTTGGCACCTGTGGCAATGGTTTTAAAGCGAGCCCAGGCCGCTCTCCCATATTACCTCACAGACACCCTGCAGAGGTGACTGACACTGCTCTGGGACCAGCAGCAGGATTTGTTTCTGGGTGGTAGGTGGGAGGCTGCCATGCCTGCACCCTCTCCGCTACTCTCTGCATCATCTCTCCGTAGAGATGTGTGCATCTGTGCTGAGCCTGGTGTGGGCAGTAGAGGCTTTTGTGCTGTGATTGTGCTGAAACCATTCATCACTGGAAGAAATGAATATAACAAAATTAAGATAATATACTATGGCTGGCACCTCTTGATGCCAGGGCATGAACGGGATGTGACACTTGTCACAGTTGGAGCTGAAATAGCAGCCTGATATTTGTACCGCTTTCCTACCAGGGGGAGAAAAAACAGCATATTACCTGGCAAAGGGAGAGATAGTGGGTTGGTTCCAACTGATTATGCTCTTACATAACTTCAGCTATCTGAAAGTTATTTTTTTCCCTTCCACCCCCAAGTAGACAGTCTCGGTAGAGCCGCAGTATACCAATATAAAGATATGTTTTATTGATATAGTTTGTTTCCCTTCCCTTGCCTAGCCTGGAAAAGGCTAGTTTGGTATAGCCTGTGCTATTACAGTTGATTCTACAATAGGGAGAGTTGTACCACGTCCCTTGTTCAGTCTAGTTGTTAGAGTGTTGGCTGCAGAAGCTGCACCAAGGCCAGGCTCTCTGAATTGGCCTGGTGACATGAGAAAAAATTGCTTTTACTGGTATAACTTGAATCAGGCCTGCAACAGAGAAAAGTACATAATAGCAGAAGGTGTTTTTAGCAATACAGCAGTGTCTGCATTAGGGATCTAGGTGGCATTTCTCTTTTGGAAAGAGCACAGATTTTCTTTTCACGGCGCTAATAGGTAGTTTGTAAACCTGGCCTCAGTGAGTGTCTGTGTCGTAAGGAAAGGGAGAGTGGGGCAAACTATCTGTGAAAGCAATGTTTCTGTCTCTGGTGGAAAATATCGCACACATTCTCCTCAGCAAAATTGACCCTCTAGTGTAGGAGCTCCGCCCTCAGTCACTTGACATAAGGGATTAGTAAATTTGCATCTGAATGCTTCCAGTAAAGGCAGAGAGGCTCTAGGATCATGTTCCTGCTGTGCAATTGCCCACTGGCCTTTCACTGTCGATCGCTAGCTTAGGTGAATTTTTGTTGTCTGCCATTAATTCCCCAGCATGCTGCTGTAATGTGTGTACTTCCAGATCAATTTTCCCCCTAAAATCATTCTTTCTTTTTCAGCACTTCGACGAGTTCCCAGTCTATAATCTACATCCCACAGGATATCGTTAGAGCGAAGGAAATCATTGCACAAATCAACACCCTGAAAACTCAAGTCAGTTACTATGCAGAAAGGCTCTCAAGAGCTGCCAAGGATAGATCAGCTAATGGCCTTGAAAGAACACTTGCCATCCTGGCAGACAAGGTAGGACAACAATATATCCCCAAAGTACAGCATATTCCGAAGCACACTGCAATTTTTTAAATCTCTCTTTAGTAAGTTTTCTTGAAACATTTATTTTACCGTGTACAGTAATTTATTGTACCATGTACAGTCCTAAAAAAAAAAAAAAGGAAAATCAGACCAGCTTTTTGAATTCACTGCATTTTATTGGGGTTTTCTCCTACCCTTCACACTCATCTGCCTCCACCTTCTCTTGAGAGTGCAGTGGAGAGCTAAGATGTAAAGCAGTGTCCTCTGGTACCGTCTATTCAGGCACCATATTCCAGAAATGAGCATTCTTTATTTTCTTTTATACCCTTTTCTTCATAACCACCTTTTTTTTTTTTTTAACATCCCTCTCAGGCATCTGTCAAGCAGCAAGAAGTGGACAAAACTTAAGTAACTTAAGCTCTTTTGTAGTGTCCCACTGATGAAATAAGTAATAATGGTGACATAGCCTTTGCCTGAATCACAGTGGTATGATTCAGTTATTTCTTGATGGCTGTTAGCAGGAATCAGACTGGACCCACAGCTGAACACAATCTTATTTACAGGGACAAAAAACAAATACATGACCTCTTATGTCCCTAAAGGAGAGCTAAAGGTTCTAAATAGCTGTAGTAGCAGTGATGTGTGCTCAGTCAGCTTCCCATGAATTGTCCAAGTTGAGGGGGTGGGTATTTGGCTTTCTGGAGTGCAAAAAATGTGATCACATATAGATGTATTAGTTATTATAATATTCTAAATTAATACAGCATTAATACATAATTAATGTATAATTAATCTGTGGGACAAGTAACAGCTGGACAATAGTATAACTTAGTCTGGGCTTATTTGTTTTTGTAATAGACATATAGATCAAATTGTATTCTTAATCACATAATTTATAGAAATCCTTTAATAAATAACACCACTAAATATGACCGGGAACATGTTATGTTGATTAGGTGATTATGTCTTTAGCCCTCCTCTTGAGACTTACTTGCTATTGAGACAGGGAGGTGGAGGTTAAACACTGGTCTCTGCTGTGGCAACTTCTGAGTATTGTAAAAAATGTCTCCACATTGTTTTAACCTTTCATCAAATGGAGAGTGAAGTGCTAATAAACATGTTGAGAATCGCAAATTTATTAGTGAAGTTTTCAACGAGTGCAAGGCTAAAACAGTAGTACGGACTTTGGAAATGTATCCTTTGAATTTTGGCATCCTATTATATCTTTTTAAAGCTGTGCTATAAAATGATTTTAAAGGCACCTCAGAGGCTGCTTAACGATGGTTATTTTCTTTTACAAAATATTAGTTATATTATTTTTTTGCAGAAAGAAAAAAGAAGAAATTGCATACAGAAAAATGAGAATGTTTTAAATTGTGGGGCTTTTATTGCTTTTTAGACTAGGCAACTTGTCACAGTCTGTGACTGCAAGCTGTTGGCAAATTCAATACATGGACTGAATGCTGCAAGGCCAGATTATATAGCTTCAAAGGCATCTCCAACCTCTGGAGAAGGGGAACAAGTGATGCTGAGGAATGACCAAGATACACTTGTGGCCAGATGGACAGGAAGAAATAGCCGATCTTCTCTGCAGGTGGATTGGCATGAAGAGGAATGGGTACGTTTGCTCAGGGGAATGATGAATGTTTTCTTCTTTTTAGTTTCTATCTGCTGTGTTCTTTAGTTTGTAAGCTCTGCAACTGCTCGTCAGAGATCCAAAGAATATGTATTTTGGAGCACATTATTATGTATCTTAGTCATCTACTAGAGATACTGGTAAACTAGCAAAGACAAGCCTTAATAAATAATTCTGTGTCTCCTGAATAGCAGAGATTGTTACTTTTGGTGCAAGGCTTTTGTAAAGTCAGTTCCAAGGGAAAGTAAACAGTTTTTAAAGTTAACAACTGAGGATCATACTACAAGGGGCTCTTAGACTTCACCAAAATAAAACACATTTTGTGTGTATTAGCTATGCAATGCAACCTTGCAAACTTTTCTCCTGTTTTGTTTCTGATCTAAATATTTAGAACTTGCCATCCATCTCTATTTTGGTTACAAACAGCTTTTTAAAACTGTTTGCACTAAGGACTTAAATGGTTTTCCATTCAACTCTGCCAATTTAAATGAAAATTGGCCCATGTTAAGTACTGTCATTTGTAATAAAAACAGAAGTGAATTAAATTTCAAAAATAGTACAGATTAATTGAAACAGTGATTAATATTATGAAATATCAATGTAGAAATGGGATCCAGTTCATTCAGAAAATAGATTCTCACATGTTCTGATTGTTTTGGTGTGCTTTAACTTATAGTCAGACTCACAG
Source organism: Dromaius novaehollandiae (assembly GCF_036370855.1). NCBI lineage: Eukaryota > Metazoa > Chordata > Aves > Casuariiformes > Dromaiidae > Dromaius > Dromaius novaehollandiae. Next base: position 148,076,455 of record NC_088098.1, on the reverse strand, counting down.
TAATGAGATACTAATAAAGCCAGTTCCGTTAATTAGATGCTCATATTGCCATACAGTAACTTTATCTGTTACTCACAGAGTTATATAGGAAAAAAGATGTGTGGTTTTAAATAATTATTATGTAATCTTTTTCATCTATCAGTAGTGATTTTTCTATTATTTAAATTAGTAGTACAGTGGAGTTAATTTTTCTGCAATACAGACTTGATACATAAATCATTACAAATCTTTATAATTATTTCAGAAATGCTTCAGATAGTTTTAATTAACGTTTGTATGTGTTGTACTTTTTTATTCCTTCATCTCAGTTCCTTTGTCTGCTGCTATAAAAGCAGCATTTACATTTACAGAAATAGCCACTTTGAAATGTTGATCAAAGAGACCAGCTCTGTATAAGTTAAAGTGGGCAGTGCCCTCTCCCCTCATACTTCTAAAATTATCTAAAAGTTCTCTGCATCTACCTTGCTTTTGGGCCCATCCATGCTTGGAGGGGAATGCTAAATCATCTTCTTCATTCCTAGCCTTGAAAGGAATGGGAGACATCCACTTCTACGAGTGTTTTGAGGGGAGAAAAGGCTGTTGCTGATTTCTGATCACTCTGGGCCTTGAGGAAATACATCTTTAAAGGAGAAAAGTAAACATTTGTCAGCAAAAGTGAGGAAACATTTCCCAGTCAAACATAGGTTTCAAGAATAAAAATGATGCCTGTTGGAAATTGGAACAGTGAATTGTGGGTAGAAGAGGCACATAGAATTGTTTGGCAAATTAAATTTTGATGTAGCTCTGCAATTTACCACGTGACACCTCTACATGTTGTTGATATGCTGATTTATTTATATGTACAGAGTTTGTGTGTGCACAAATGTAATCATAATAGCCCAGAAGAAACTTTGCCTAGAATCACCCCAGGAAATGTATGTGTCAAGGGATTTGTTACCCACTGAATCTTTGTTTTTTAAATTGAGAAGGGAATGTTTTTCTTTCAAGGAGAAAGTTTGGTTGAATGTTGACAAAAGTCTGGAGTGTATTATACAGAGAGTGGACAAACTTCTCCAGAAAGAGCGCTTGCAAAGCGACAGCTGTGAAGACGTTTTCCAGTGTGACATCAGCTGTACTAGTAAGAAAGGTAATCGGGACACTCGCGCCTACTGGATAAATCCAGAAGATTTAAATGAGACCTCACCGCCACCTCCATCATCCTCACCAACACCTTCATCCTCCTCACAACCACCTTCATCCACACCATCCTGTGCATGCCATTCTCTCAGAAACACAAGTGCGTATGCCAGACCCCGCTTCTCACTGCTGCGCTCTTGCTCTGCATTGGCCTCCTTCCTAAGCCTCTGCTGCATCCTTCTGTGGGTCTCTGGCTCAGTGGTGGTGTTGAGCACTTGTGTCAGGTAGAGAGGGCTGATGGCGTGCTGGGAGCCACGAAGCCCATAGCTTAGGTAGAAATCCTGATCCCACTGAAATCACTCCTATTGATTAGGCTGGCATTGGGATTTCACACTGGGTGTTTTGAAGCTTGTAAAACAGGTGTGGGGGTTAGCTGTGTCGAACACCACCTCTGGTGGCTTTCCTGAGGGCTTCAAAGCTCCTGTCAAACAACATCTCTGGTGGCTCCTGTTGCAATCAAAGCTTGTTACAGTGAACCTCTGTAAAAGATTAAATAAAACATGAGGGACATGCAGGCACTACTGCAACAGTAATGGTCCCAGCTGGGCTGCCAAAGCATAGGAGGATTGCCAAGCAGACCCATTAGACTGAGCTAAACTTGGATGAATATACTGGACTTTAAAGCAGATATTAACCCAAATCTTCAAAACTGTGGTGCTAAAGCACTTGATTAGTTAGATTTCACGTAGCTGGAAGGTAGGAATTGGCAGTGCAAGCTCTCAGTGGAATAATCCTGTCAAAATCTGAGGTCAGGAGGGTACTAGGTAGAATCCAGTTGCATAATGCCATGAACATGCGAATGAGAGGGATCCTTACCAGTTTAGGTTGACAGTTTTCCAGCTGTACATTAAATTTCAAAATTACTTAATTTACATATATACACATTTGGCTTATTCTCCCATTCTTTACTGTAAAAATTGTTGTCGTCACTATCATTTTTCCATTTAATAGAACAGGTATGCCAAGTCTAGGTCTAGAAAGAGATTTGTGTTTTCATTTCCTTTTCCTGTTCTGTCTTAATCATTTGATGGCTCTTCCTCCCGTGCGTTTGTCTGTGACTTCACGTCCATTCCATCATTAACATTGCAGTAAAGTTGGAAGGCAGTACCTTAAGAAGAAATAAAAAAAAGAAAAAACAAGAGGGAAGTTAAAATAAATGTTTAGATACTATTTTGTTTAGCTCTAGGTTTAGACACCCATATTTTAAAGTTTTTCTTGTCATATATTCAAAGAAGTAGCACTTTTTATTTTAATAATTCTGAGGTTTGAATAATCGACATTTTGTCAGATGAACAAATGAACAGATGAGCAGCCAAAACTTAGTTTGAATGCAATGTTAAAAAAACAAGCAAAATAAAACATAACCATATATACTTCCAGAATTGGTAAGGGAGATGCAGTAAAATGCTATTGAAGGACTTTAAAGGGTCTCTTTAGAGGTGAATGTTTCGAAAGAAGATACTGCCTAAAATAGTAGAGGGGAGACTTAAGATTTTTTCTTTTAATTTTTATTTTCAGTATAGCCTTAGATATTCATTATGAAAATTGCATTGGGGCATATAGTTTCTTTAATGAATACTGTGAGATTTAACTTATTGAGAGGTTTTTATTTCAGATTGTTTAGCTTAGATGATTGTCCTTATGCTTATAATTGAATTTGATATATTCTGCTGTTATTTTCAAATTCATAATGGTGAATCTAGATATAGATACAACAGAAGTTTAAATCTGTTTAGTTTAATAAACTGCTGTTCATTAATGCAAGACTTGTCGTAGCAAGGTATATTATCCTTCTTACTGCTTGCATTGCACTGTAGCTATTTTCATCTGACAAACTGTTCCTACCACTGAAGTGAGTGTAAAACAGTCACAAGCTTCACTGGGGAGGTTTGAGCCTTTAACACACAATCCAATGCTGATGTTAACTGTCTCAGAAATTGTATAGCACAAATTTGTCTACAATAGCAAAACTCTTGCAGTGTGGGTGCGTTAATGTCATTTTCTGTTACGTGTGCGAGCACGTTGAACTTACTGATAGTCTTTTGCTATTCTGTTCAGCTGCCTTACTGCCAGCTTATTTTATAATTGCACTAAGCCAGTGGTTCTCAAATGGTGCCTTGTGGATCGCTAGGGATCGGCAGTGCCCCTGGGGCAATCCCTCGAGAGCTGCTGAGCTCGAGGGAGCTGCCTTCTCTCCGCGGCCCCATTCTGGTGTCCTCCTGCTCAGGAATGGTGGCGGGGAGGAGACAAGCCATGCCCCGGGGCCAGGGACTAGCTCTGCTAAGCTGTGGTTTGCTCAGAGATCCCCGGCACTGAGCATTTGAGTTGCTTATGTTTAGACTGTGTTGCTGCTCCTTAATCATGCATGTTGCCCCTCCATTTCTGTGCAGATTGCAGCCCCACTCCGGAAGAATCTGGCCCAGGTATGTGCGTTCATGGCTTCCGCTTCTTCTGAAAACTGCAGGGTTTTATTTATGTTTAACAACCAAACAGGTGCCTTGCTGATAAGACTGACCATTATTGAACGGTGATGCTCTGCAGTATCATGTGGTTTACCTGGACTTGTTGAGAAGCTGTTATTTCCTAAATAATAGTGCAAGAGGTTGTCTGGTAAGCACTGGTAACTAAATTTTCATGCCCAGATATGGGAGAGCATTTGATGATGTTCTCTTTGGACTCTGTTTAACACACTTGAGTAAGCTAATGGGGGACGCAATGGTTTGGGGCTTGTTCCCAGCATCACTGAAGCCTGGGGGAGCCTGATTTTAATGAGTGTTCAGACATGCCCTTTCGTATGTGCTGGTAAAGCTGCCTTTCTGAATGAGCCCCAGAATGCAGAGCAGTCGACTAGGCTGATGGAAACCCACCATGGCATGGGTGACCCGAGGCAGCGGCGGGCACTGCAAGCCTAATGTTTCGGCATACTTAATTAAGACTTTGATCGTGCTGTTCGTCTTCTTCCCTCTCTCACTATGGCTCCTCACACTGTTGTTATATTTACAAGGTCTGAATAATGTGCCTCAGTAACACTACTCATTCCAAGCTAGATGGCTGTAATTTTTCCAATCTGAGATTAGTTTAACCTGAGCTCAATGGAGGCTTAATTTGTGAACTGTTACAGCATGGGTTCCTGGGTTTAGCAAAGCCAGTGGGAAATAAAGGCCCCCACACAGGTATAATTTTCAATTTTCATCTCCACGAAACCCACAGAGTATGTTAACATTCTTCTCAGCTGTCCACTCTGGCCTGCAGTCACCCCGTTTGCTTCTATCACTGAGGAAGTGCTTTTGGTCTGTGAAGGGCTGCATGTGTTTTTAATTCTTGGAACATCCCTTTAGTTTTTGCAGCATCTGAATGTGATACATAAATTAATGCTATTTTTTTTTTAAGATGGGAGTAATTAAAAGCAAACAGGTTACCCCAGCTGCGCACCCAAATGTACCCCAGACTGGATCTTAAATTTAATTAATTGAGGCTGCAGTGTAGCAAAGCACTTAACGCTTGATCCCCCTGTGAAGTCAAATGTGTCTTGACTGTGTGCTAAGATGGGTTGTCAGTTATGCTTTGCTGGATCACACCTAAGCATCTGTTTCACCAGTTACTTAAATCTCTCTTTTTCAGAGATCATGACTACTTGCAACCCTGACCTAAACACAAGGGTAACTGCAGGTGCCCAGTACTTTGATTTATGGACATTAGGGTCTCTTTTTTTTTTTTCTTTTTCTTTTTCTTCTTCTTCTTCTTCTTCTTTTTCTTTTTCTTTTTATTCTTCTTCTTCTTCTTCTTCTTCTTCTTCTTCTTCTTCTTCTTCTTCTTCTCCCCCCCCCCCCCCCCCCCCAACATAAACCCTGAAAGATTCAAGATACCTTGTTAAGGCTCTGGAGGCCAGTTCTTATGATGTCTTTGTTGATCTGGAGAAGAAAGACTCTTACCAAAAATAAAACGCCTTTTCCCATCTATATAATAAAATCTTTGATTTATACAAAGAGACTCCACTATGTGACTTTATAGGCCTCTCCAGCACTTTTTTTTTTTTTTTTACATGCCACATCTCAAAGTGTGCCTTAAGATATGGCTTTGGTCAGCACTGCCCATAAGAAAAGTAGAAAAGACTTGCAGAGCCAAGTCTGGCCCATATTTACCAGACAGGATTCAGTTGGAGCTGTCTGAGTGGAGCCTGCAGGATTTGTCCCTTGCCATGCAACATGTTTCTATAAAACACACAAAGCAAATGACAGACTTCCTGCTGCTTTGTACCATGCCAGTTTTTAAATGTGGAGTAACTTTTAACATGAACTAGAGACCTCTGATAAAAAGTGGGATTTATGTCCCAAATGTATCAAAAGCTGGCTTGGACAGCTCTCCAGCTGTTGTAAATCTCTAACAACTCCTTCCATCCCCAATGATCTGAGGACCTGTACCAAATTAGTCTATCTATGGATTTGCCCAGTGGTGTCAATAATAGTTTTAAAATATTCTGGTCATCTCATTAAACATAAGAACAGAGCTCAGAATAGATGTCTCATTAGAGTGCTCATGGTGTTTGAAAGTGCCATTGATTAATTTTATAGAACATATACGTTCAAAAATAAAGGTCTTTTAGGGAAATTAATGAGGCGAAGACAGAAGAAGGAAGGGAGAACCCAAGTGAAAGTGAACGCTGAGAGCCCTTTCAAATAAATTTATTTAAAAGCTGTTAGTGGAATGTTCCGCCCTGATTTGAGCCTGGGAGTGATTTCTTTTATTCCTGTTTACTGTTAATGGCATCTGCCATTGACTAAAAAATTAAAAGGACACGTGTGACACTGCTTTGAAACAGGAAGCGAAAAGTGATTTGAATTCTGTAGACTGACAAAGGTTTTCCTTTTTCTGTGGTCAGTATTTTAAACCAAAAAAATACACAGCACAGAGGAGTTTTACTCGTTATCTCAAATGAGCTATCGTACTGCATGCAAATCTTGAGAGAAAAAAAATCTGAGGATTGTATTATCCTCAGGCATTCTGATGTACCACGAGTATACTGTATACCAGTGTGTGTGTGTGTGTGTGTGTGTGTGTGTGTGTGTGTGTATGTATATATAGTTCCAGTTGAACATAAGGGAAGACTTCTTTACTGTGAGGGTAACAGAGCACTGGAACAGGTTGCCCAGAGAGGTTGTGGAGTCTCCTTCCTTGGAGATATTCAAAAGCCATCTGGAAATGAGCAGGGCAACGTGCTGTAGGTGACCCTGCTTGAGCAGGGAGGTTGAACTAGATGATCTCCAGAGGTCCCTTCCAACCTCAACTGTTCTGTGATTCTGTGATACTTTATGATTACCATACCTTTCAAACAAAGCACTGCCAAGCACCCTATAATTTTAAATCTTCATGGAGTTATTTAACTATATCCATGTATGTATATCCAGGCAACGGAATGATGACGTGCCAGATCTCTTCAATTTTTTGTCATTCTCGTTCCTGCATAGCAAAGCTCTTAAATGGAGTAAGAGAAACACTCCATTAGTATCATCTGTATTTTGCTTTCTGACTGTTCACAGGTCCATGTTATGACATCTGTTTTATTTTGAGAGGAAAATATTTAATAGATTATAAAAGACAAGCTGTAATTCTTTGTTCTTTTGATGTTTCCTGCTCTCTTAAAGTAAGGTGATGGAACAGAGCCAAATAACTTCCCCTTTGTCTAGTTTATTAGATTGTCTCTCTACCACATAGAACAAAAGCAAAAAGGATAGTACTGTTAATCTTGTCAGTTATGTTTCTGTTAGCAGACTTCCAAAGTTCCCCTCTTTGGATGGTTATCAAAGAAACATATTATTACTGGCTCTTAGCCCTGCCTTTCAGTTGAAATCATGAACGACTTCCTCTCGTAGGCTTGAAATGACCCCATTCTCATAGGTTCAACTCTGTGCACATTGCCTTGTTGGTACAGCCATCCAGACTAGGGGTAGTGTATCACCTGTTTATGGGCTCTGGTGCTTTTTAAAAATAAAACACATTGTCCTTCCCTTTAAAAAGAAGAAATGTCCTCTTTTAGCCTTAAAGAGGGCAAAACCAAAACACTGTTCTATCCTCTCCTTATATGGCAGAGAAAATGGGTTTTGGTATACTGTCTGAATAACTTTTCATACAGTTGTGGAAGTGGGTTTTAAAAATTGGTGGTCAGTTAAGACAGAAGATGAAAGAAGGGTGGAAAGGAAATGAGCTAATGGGGCATTTTAAAGCAGAGCCGTGTCTTTAGGGAGAATGAATGGTGCAGTGCTTGGGGTGCTGAAACAGGGCTCTGGCAGCCCAGTTTCGTTTCCTTGCTTCCAGTCACATTGGGGCACATCTCATGTATTTCAGTGGGAGTCAAGCTCCTAAATACTTCGAAGGATCTGGCTGGTGCCCATCTAAGCCACTGCACTTCATGTTTCTTACTGGCTAGCTCTAAGCCTTCAAAGCCACTCAGCAGATAGGGGACACTTAAAAGAGAGACCACATGAATTTGCACCTTTCTGCCTTATTATTCCTGTGCTGCAGATGAGAAATGAACACTATCTTACCTCACTGAGGTGTTGTGGAAAGATAAATATTTTTAAGAGGGTGAGGCAGTTGAATAATACATTTATCTTCCACAGAAGAGTCAAAGGCAGAAGTATCTGGGAGAAATGTCATTGACAGAAGTGGCCTAAAAGATGTTCACTATATCCATTATACGATGGACTCCATTCTCTGTCCATGTATATGCACTGTGAAAGGGTGTGTTTGAACATGCACACGCATTTATATACACTCGTGTATATAGATCCTCGTCTTTCTGTTGTGCTTTCCAAATCAGCTATTGTTTGGTCTGTTCTGTGGGAGCAAATCTGGGAGCTATTACATGGTTCAGAAAGTCTTAACAGCCTTATAGAGTAAAATTCTCCATATTTTCCTCCTTTGATAACCACTGTGTAAGGTTACATTAGCTTAGTAACAAGCAGGGGGTAACCAGACAGCCAGAATAAAACAAACACTAAATGTGGATCATTTTGCTTTAACTTGCAGCAGAAGGTTTTGTCTTAATGTGTGTGTTTCAAATGAAGTATTTACAGTGCCATTAATTTTATTTTTTTAACCAGGTGAATGGAGCGAGGCTCTTTACCCCTTGCTGACAACACTCACAGACTGCGTAGCCATGATGAGTGACAAGGCAAAGAAAGCCATGGTCTTTTTATTAATGCAGGACAGCGCACCAACAATAGGGCTGTGCCTGAGCCTTCAGTATCGCAGGGATGTTGTCTTCTGCCAAACCGTAAGCAAGGAAGTCTGCATGGCTTGATTACACTTAGACTTGGGGTGGCATTTTATGAAGTATGAGAGATGACTGCAGAATTTTTCTGTTTTTACCCTCAGGTTGAACACTGTGATCTGCTCTCACAGATTGTGCTGTCCTGTTATTACTGTTTGCTTGCATGTGTTTGGAAATATAAAACTTATGTCTTCCCTGGGACATCTATTCCCAATTTTAAAAAACTGTGCCAGAACAAGTGAGAATAATGCTGTGTACAGAAACAACCTTTGCTTCCCAGTGCTACCAATCCAAACCCAGAAGTAAGATGTGAAAGAGAGAGGAGGAAAAACAAAAGCCCATAAGCAGAAAGTGTACTCCCACACTTATAGTTAGTTGTTTTTTTAGATGAAGAAAACCAATAGGACCTTTAGTACCTTAGGAGAGAAGTCCAGGTCCAAGGAGAGGAAGGGGCGCTGGGATTTTTTACAAGTTCTGTTTCTGGACTTGTTGGGGTCTCTTTTGTGTCAGCCACTCGCTAAGAGATGTCTGGAGGCACCTTCCACACTTTTTCTGCCCACTACACTTCTTCAGCTTGTCAGATGTCCCGTGGAAACATTTCACGTAATAAGAATCAATGTCTTGTTTATTTATTTCAAACAGCTCATCTCCTGTACATTGTTTGGTAGAGCACTTGTCCCAAAATGTAATTTCTCATAGAGATAAATAGAGATAATTTTTCCATACAAAACCCACTTTATATCGCAGATAATTTTGTTTAACTCTGTGCTTTGATATGTTTACCCATCATAAAGATCAGAAAGATCAAATTAAGACTTAATCTCAGTATCAGGGCCTTTTCCTGAATGTCTCATAACGCTCCAGAGTTTGAATCTTTGTGTAATGCAAGCAGGCATTGCCTTTTTAAAACGTTCTTAAAATGTCATTTTAAAAACAATAATTTAATCATGCTATCAAAATTCTTGGCTTGGAACTAGTTGTGTTGCTTTTCCATCTGTAGCTAAAACAGTTCTCCAAGGAGACTCTTGTAATTCACCAGTTGTGGATTCTAGTACAAGGGATCATGTCAAGAAAACAAGTATATGTGAGATCAACAGCAGTCCCACCTTGGGAAAGATTGCAACTTCAAGCCAGTATGCCCTAAATCAGATTTTAAGAGTGTTTTGATCATTGTTGGTTGTTTTTCTCACTTCAACTGCAAGGAAAAAGAAGAATACCATTTAAAGGAAAAGAGCATCAGTCTCACAGATTGTTATGGCATCTCTTATATACAGGGTTGTTTCTGTCTGGGGCTGAAGAGCTTTTTTGTCTTGCATTATTTCACTCTTCTCTGTCTTCTCTCCTACAGCTGACAGCTCTTATTTGTGGTTTCATTATCAAGCTGAGGAACTGCCTACACGATGATGGATTTCTGAGACAACTCTATACCATCGGCTTGCTGGCGCAGTTTGAGAGCCTGCTGAGCACTTATGGTAAGGACACAGAACAAGCGGGTGATAGCAGCTGTGAGTCACCAAATTTTGCTTTAAATTGGCTACAGCAGAAGATGAGTGTATGGGACAATCTGCAGCTCAGCTACAAAATGATTTTGAAAACTGAAATGTAAAAGAAAGTAATGCCTGGAATAGTTAATTAGCTAGCAAATACGAATTCAGAATTTCTTCTGCTTTAATTGACTTTAAAAAATAAAGTGTACTTGCCTTGTAATGTAATAAGGCCAAGGGTTTAAAAACAAGAAATAGCCATCATTTTTTCAGAAAAGAAAGGGAATCAAATTCCAGTAAGCTGGGAGGAGCTCCATCCGAAAAATGCTTTTTGCATTTCCTTGACCTTCACTAATCCTACAATAGAAAGAGAGACTGAAGAGGTAATATAGTAAGAAAACATATTTCACTCCTGTGTCAGAATAGATATTTGGATACCAATTAGGGAATGCTTTCCTGAATAAATCTGGAGTCCACTGTAAGGTACTGCAATACAGTGTGACAGAACACTTTCTAACACAAAGGACATCATGGATATGACAATGCTGAGAAGTGTTTACTGGTATTGTCTAAACTGGAAAGTCAGCACACAATCTACTTGAAAGACAGTAGGCTGGGTGGCCTAAATAATTGGTGTTTTCTATCCTTGCTGAAGTCACAAAGTGAATCAGGACCTTGTCTGCAGTCAGGCAGATGCAGATCAAGGTAGAGGACTGGGCTCCCTACCCTCCTCACCCACAGAACTTCTTTATGAGAGCAGTGGCCTGTGGTCATAGTAAATGGATAAGGGAAAGTTGTTTGTAATAATTATGGTTGACTTTTTCCTTCTTGATTTAGGTGAGGAGCTGGCAATGCTGGAGGACATGAGTTTGGGAATAATGGACTTGAGGAATGTAACCTTTAAAGTAACTCAGGCCACATCAAATACATCTACTGACATGCTGCCAGTCATCACTGGAAATCGGTAAAAAAAGAAAGGGGAGGCAGAATGGGGGGGAAAAGGGTGAGGCGGGAGAAGGGAGAAGCACTGATACTGTACCTGAAACTCAAGCAAATAATGTACTTTTATATTGTGCTATTTTTTCTCAGAACTTTAGAGACACATTTTGGAGCGGACTTCTTCATTTTTACCAGTGTTTCATTTTACAGGGAGCTAAACTGAAAAGGAATATATGGCAAAGCTCAAACTATGACAGTATTGCTTTACGAGTAGATATAATCTTGACCTAGCCTTCCATTATTGTAAGCCAGAAGTATTCAATCTGTTTTTAGGCACTTGTGCACTTTTTAAATTTCGGACTGACTCTTGAGCCTGATCTCATATATGAGAGAATCACTGATGTTGATCAGTTCTTTACTGTATGTCATTGACTAATGGGTTGTCATTAGCACTACAGGACATGGAGCATACTAGTTGATGTTGAGGTGAGGCCTATTTAGCATCAGTTTCTAAACTATTGGGGCCGAACTGTGGATTTAGCTTGTGGATGCTTGTGAAGCACTGAGCTGCTTCTCATTTTGGCCAGCTCACTGTAGAGAGGTATTTTCAAGTTTGAGTTTAAAAGCAAGCTTTTTTTTTTTTTTAAGTCTGTTTGAAGTGTTGAACATTCATGAGGCCTCACGTGAAGTAGAGTGGGAGCGATCTGTTACAGCTTTATTGTGGTGGGAAGCTTTTGCAACAGATGGAGTGACGCTTCCATGCAAACACCTCAGCCTGCTGATCAGCTGGTTTCTAGCATAATGCTGACAGGCCCCTGCGAGAGGCTTCTACCCCGAGGGAGCCAGTTCACAGACCGGGAGGAAGCTGTGGGATGACAGAGACCTCAGAGAAGTGAATGTTTTAAATGTTTCTGCATTTCACAGAGTCTTCAGAATCTTTTAGTTTTGAATCTGATTTCTTGAGGAAACAAGGCTTATTGAATTGCAGCGTGATGCGCCAAGCTCTGCAGAAGCTCTGCCCAGTTTCATCCACATCTTGAAAAAGAGCTGGAATTCTCAAAGATAAATGCATTTGGATGAACTTAATAAGTTCAGGTTCAGCTGCAACGGAAGGTGCCTTGGATAAGGAGAACTGTGATGTGATCGTATACATTGCAGAAATTGCTGAGACCTTTGTGAATGGCTGAGAGCTGACGGAAAACCCCTTACAAAGAAAAGCTTTAGTTAAAACTTGCAGTCAGCTACAGAACACAAATCAGTAGAAAATGAGACTTCATTAGGTTCAGGTCTCATAGTGCTGCTTATTACTTTGCTGTCTAGATTATACTCTAGAAAGGGAAGAAAAATCATACTTACTTATTTTGGTGCAAACTACTAGAGGCTTTACATTTAGAGGTGAAAACAAGTTTTTGCTTTCAGACATAACACAGGATACGTACTGCTATATTTTTCCCTCTGTCCAATGTAAATGGGTCACAGACCAATTTTGATTATATTGCTATATGGCTCTCAGAGCTCATGTTATATTTGACGGGTTTTTTAAGTGCCTTGTGAGCAGAAAAATGATCATAAGAAAGTTTCACTGTAAAGACTGCAATGTAACACCAAGGTACTGCTGCTGATAGATTAATGCAGGGCATGCAAACCACAGTAACTTTTGTCTGGGCAGTCCCTCAGCCTGTAGTAAAGGTAAGGTAATATGATTTACCTTAGTCTGCAGTGATGTTATGGGCTAAGGTAAGCTGCACTACTTCACATCGGCCATGAGATAAAACATGTACATCTTTGCTGTAGCTCAGCTGACCCAAGGTAACCTGTTGGGCTGCAGGAACAGGTTTGTAGGTCTGAGCCATAGGGTTCCATATCAGCACTTTTGTTGGCTCGCTCTTCAATTTATGCTTGGATCACATCTATCACTGCCTCTGCCCTTCAGCTCAGAAATAATCAGCACTACTCATTGTATCCAAAAATGCTTCCTTTCTTGCATGTGCATCATCACCCATCATAAAAGCTTTTAAATCTACTTTTCTGTTTCAAATCTTTTTTATTTTAATCTTTTTTAATCTTTTAAATCTTTTATTGTCTTTTAAATCTACTCTTCTGCTTTTGGTGAGATGGAGACATGCCAAAATTCAGCTTTTTCTCATCACATGGTAGAGAGCTAGAGTATTAATAGGGAAAGCAAATTCAGCTTTTCTCAGGAAATGGGCAGATCTGATTGAAATATCCATGAGGACATAAAATGAACATTACAGGCTGTTGTAGTATAGCTTTTCTGACAAGGATCAACCTTTGGCAGTACTTTAAAGTCTTGGATTTTGACTGATACTTTTTTTTTTTTAGAATTGGATTGTATTTTAAGTGTTATCCCTCTTAACATAAATAGCACATTCTCATAATGTTGCTTTTTGTCTGCATTTGCCGTATGTCTAATAGTTGTTTGTTTATTTGCAGTGATGGATTTAATGTGAGGATCCCTTTGCCAAGCGCCTTGTTTGACTTGCTGCCGCGAGAGATTCAGAGTGGCATGTTACTGAGGGTTCAGCCTGTTCTTTTCAATGTGGGAATCAATGAGCAGCAAACCCTAGCAGAGAAGTATGTATTCAATCGTGCAGGCTCAACCTTAATGGCAGTTCAGCAATCTCCTGTTCTGATGGAAGTATGTCTCTGTGAAATTGCGCTGTTGCATTGCTAAAAGTGATTCATTTTCTCTTCCAATGCAACAACAAGGGACCATCAAATGAAGCTGGCAAGTTCCAAACAAACAAAAGGAGGTACTTCTTCACACAGCATATAGCTATGAAGTTCTTTACCTCATGGCTTTGTGTGTAGTAAAGGTTTATGTGGTTGAAAAGTGGCTTTATGGAAGAGGAAATCTATCATGGGCTACTTAACACAGATGTGTTGCTTTTGACTTGAGAACTCAGAGTGGCAGGTCACCAGAGGCTGAGGGAGTGTTCTGAGGATCACTGTGTGTTTGCTGTCTTGGTTTTGTACTCTTCCCTAGACTCCTCCTTTGGCCGCTGTCAGAATCTGCTGGGCTAGATGTACCTTCCTTCAATTTAACCTGTTGTTGCACTACTGATGTAATGTGACTGGGCTCTTGTAAAGCTGAAAAATGTAATTATACAATTATATTTGTTAGCAAAGCTATTCAGTTCTGGGAGAGCTACCAGACCTTCCGTCCCACTATGGCCTTTTTCTATAAGGAATACATTGATAGACTGCAGCTCCCATGGAGAACTCCAGTGAAGTCAGGCACATAGATGTTGTTGGCACCAGCCTTGCTACCTGGATAGAGTGTGCAGTCTGATGGTAGACATCTAAAATAAGTCAAACAAGGGCATTCCGGGAGTTCCATGTTTTCCTCTATTGGCTGTAAGAGACAAATGTTGTTAGCTGAGATGAATCACATTGTTGCTGACGATATTTGTTACATGTACATTTTATCCCTCCTAGATCCATATTTCTCATTCACGTGTCTAAAATCGAAGTTCTTGATCCTGCCTACTGATGTCATGGTTATTGTTAGCTAACAAGCTGAGCCAGCAATTCCATTATTAAAAGTTTGAATTTTTGCAAAAAGATCTACCAAATTAGATGGGTATTTAATATTGATAGAAAGATACAGAAACGAAAGTACTTCAAATACTAATTTCTGTAAGATTTTCCTTTCTGCCTTCCTTTCCACTGTTCCTACATTCATTTATTTTTTTTTTTTTTCCTGGAATGAATCACTACAACCGTTTTCTGTTACACTTTCTTCTGCATTTGAACATTTAGGAATTTCATGGGATGAATCTTTAAACTGTGTTCTGGTAGTCATATTGCCAAGTGAAGTTGTTTCTAAGAAAAGAGGAAAGATTACCTTGGGCTTAACTGTTCCCTTCTTCACCTTTTAAAGGTTTGGAGACACCTCACTGCAAGAAGTAATTAACATGGAAAGCTTAGTCCGGTTGAATTCATATTTTGAGCAGTTCAAAGAAGTTTTGCCTGATGATTGTAAGTATTCGGTAACTAATGACAAATTTGGTTGAAGAGCAATGCAGGCTGAATTTTTTTTTGTTTGCTTCGAGTGAATTGCTTAAATGTTGATGATATGCCAGTATAGTAACCTCCAAGAAATGATGCAGCTCTATTTTAACACATTAGCACTAAGTAGAGCAGGTTCAAATGATTTCTGATTTACTTGCTTTTTTTAATTCACTTTTACATCTTTTTTTAAGAGGCACTATGTAGTATATAAACAGGCAGCTATGCAGTCAGATTACTGTGAGGGAAGGCATAAAAGTGACTGGTCATAACAACAGCCTTTCACCTCCAGTTTTTGGTGATGTTCTCTGTGCTTGTCATGACCTGTACAGAGAGCAAATGCCATTTTGTAGGAACTTATTATTCCCTCTGCTTTTCTTTTGAAGCTTCTGTCAAATTGTAGCATCTGCAGCCAGCAACAGAGAAGACTAGTACCTGGAAGAGACGCAAAAGCTACAAGTTTGAATTTTATTGGTTTTATGGGAAATTTTTTACTTGTTTTCTCCGGAAGCAGTGGCATAAAGACATTATTTACATGTGACCACAAAAAATGTTTAGAATTCATTAATTCAATATTAGTAGTATCAACCCCTTCTTGTTAGCTAAATTCATGGCTCCCAGAATTGCAGTTTTGTTGCAGAAATACAAACGCAGCAACATGCAGTGGAACTATGCTATCAGGCAGAATGCTCTCTGTGGCCCTTTGGGAAGGTATGTTGTTACACTTCCAGTTACCCTGGACTTTCTTGATGCAACTGAGAGCAGAACCTGTCTCTCTCCTACAAGGCCTTGACAATCCACAATTCCTTGTCTGAAATTTTAGCTGCAAAAATTAAACTGTTTTTTATTACATAGTAGTCTAGCATCAGACTTTCTTGTAAACTTCAAAAGTTAATCAGATTACAGTGATTTTTTTTCATTCTGCTGTTCTCAGCATTCCTTCACTGTCTCTCTGTCCTTGTAGTCTTGCATAGTATTTCTCATTTAGTTCCTTTTTTATTTTCCCATCTTTGGCTTTGCTTCTTTTGTTTACTTCAGTCTCTTCCCTCAACTCTGAACCTCTTATTTTTGTCTAGTCTTCTGTTAGCTTTTATGTTTTTCCTTAAACTCTTTTTTTTATCCTGCAGTCTGTTTTCTCTCCTGTCACTTGTTTCTTCTGTCTTCATGCCTTTTTTGACCTCTATTTTAACTTTGCAGCTCTCCTCCTCTATTTTTAAAGAGCACTGCTGCCACTACTTTGAGCTTCTCCTTTGCTAGTATCACTTACTCCTTATAACAGAGGCTTTTCAAGTAACTTGAAGGTCTGCATAAGGTTAGCATGCAGAGTTGGACAAGCGATGCTATCGTGTGCTTTGATGGTAAAACAAACCAAGAGAGTCTTGTGTCCACCTTGCCCTTTCCCCCTTGTTTCCAGTTACTTTTCATTAAATTGAACTCCCTGCCACCTGAGATGAGTGCCACAAACAGGCAAGATCTATCCTCTGCCAAAACTTCTTTCTGCTTCACTGTTTGTCCTGGATAAACGCAGACATGTTCTGCCTGGTTTTGCAGTACGGCTTGGACAAATGGTTTGTGGTTATAAACATTAACCAAAAGTTTTTGATAAGCAGTGTGGAAAAAATGATATTGCAGGTGTCCCAGCAAACACATTTGAGATGTTCTGTGAAAAGCTAGCTCTGTCTGGACAAACCTGGAAGTGTGTTTACCGTAAGGAAGGTCTGAGGGTACATTTGTACCTCTTCTGTGGTGATTTTTAAGGAGTACGAAGTGAAACATTTTCCATGAAAAGACAGAATAACATTTTCTTTAGCTGTAAAGAAGGTGGTTAGTATGACTAGCCAGAGATGTAGTCCATAGTAAGTACAGGCAAAAGGAGTTTGTGTGTTTTTAGTTTGGGCCTGAAAAAAGAAATGGGTCACTCTAAGCAACAAGAGGCCAGTGAGGTATCAGCTGGCAGCTTGTAGAAAATGTTCCCTCCATGAAAAAGACACAAGGAAAGTTGATCTCTGACCTACTGTCCTTTCTCTGGAAAAGCTGTGCTCTTAATTGTCAGCACTGCAGAATTTCAAAGTGAGTTACTACCTTTGGTTGAAGAGAAGATATAATGGAACATTATATCTGCTTGTCTTTAGAGATATTTGAGATGGTGGTTTGTTGCCCTCTTTCTGTCACAGGCATTACTTTTTTTCCTAGGTATGAAGCTTGAGTAGAGCCAGCTACGATGGGCACAATTTTGCTTGCATGTTATTTGCTGTGAGAAGAGATGAGGTCCAAAAATAAAACCCTGTAAATGATGCATGGTTTTTTTTGTCACACAGTCATTTTTTACCAGTGCATACCACCTTATTTACCCACTCACAGCTTTAGGTTGTGCACCCTGTAGTTAGCCCCTTTAAAACAAAAAAACAAAAAGACCTATTCAATACTTGTTACTGAGTACCTTGGTGCCTATGTAAGAGATGCCATGTAACACTTTGAACACATGAGTACAAGATGACTACTGAGGGCTTTTGAAAAAAAAAACTTTTAAATTCCTTCAAATAATTTCTTTCTGCTTAATGAACTATTAATAAAGAGATACCAGCAGTGTGGAGTCCTGTTGGAGAGAGTGCTTCCTGTAACTGAAAACTGTCCAGCTTGCAAATTCAGAGTTGAAAATGTGAGCAGAATGTAAAATGATATCTTCAGAGTTTTTGTGGAGACACGTATGATGTCATATCACCTGTGAGGGGAGATAATATAGGCAGTTACATGTTTTTATAAAGTTCCAAAGTGTGTGAACACAAGTATGTCTGTGACACACAAAACAAGATATCAAACCAGTCTTGCTCCCTTTACTCCCTCTGTTACTATAGTGCTATCAGATTCTGAGCCCCTGAGGGTTGAAGTACCCTGAATGTATATTTCCGGTTGAGTTTAGTTAAACTTGAATTTGGTTTGCTGGTGTACTAAGTAGTTCAGAATTGAATTAGCTCTTGTAAGCTCTGATAGTTTCAAGAAAACATGATTGTTTCCAACTAGTAGATAGGAGCACTTTTCTTGTAGCTTATTTTTATGAAAATGTTGAATACAAATAATTAATTGGACTTGGTTTTGTTTGTTCTTACAGGTCTACCTCGATCTCGTAGTCAGACATGCCTGCCTGAACTGTTAAGATTTCTGGGACAAAATGTACATGCAAGGAAAAATAAGAATGTTGATATCCTTTGGCAAGCTGCTGAGGTATTTATTAATCCAAGCACCTGTGCATAGTTCAGTCAGTCTTCTATATAAATACACTGTGTTTTCCCCTTTTTTATTACTCATATTTTTAGATTTCTTCGTTTTCTTGCATACAGCTTGGAAATACTGCCAGATTAAACCTCCTCCAGGGTGAGACATGTAAAAAGAGTATTACCTCCTAAATACTGTAAATGCTTTAGTTTGGTCTTATTGGCTGGGAAGATAAAATTAAGGAAAATGCATTTTTCAAATCTGCATTTTCCCCACACCCCCTGCAATGAAGTACTGCTATCCCAAACATCAGAATCCTACACAACATTTGTATCTCTCCAGGGAAGAGAAATACAGGTGTGTTCTTTGCCAGGAGGTTATGCGTGAGGAGGGAATGATGAATTGTATATCCCATTTCCAGATATGCCGCAGACTAAATGGTGTTCGCTTTACAAGCTGTAAAAGTGCCAAGGATAGGACAGCCATGTCGGTCACCCTAGAGCAATGTTTGATCCTACAGCATGAACATGGAATGGCTCCCCAGGTCTTCACCCAGGCCCTGGAGTGTATGAGGAGGTAAGAGTTTGACTGCAGTCACTTATTCCTAAATCAAGAACCATGCAAACTGCAGATAAGTAGTGGTCTCTGTTTCTATTCAAAAAAACCAAAAAGGTAAAGTCAGAAAACTGCAAAACTGACTGCTAGACTTCATCGTTCATAATATAAAACTCACTAATGCATGCAAGTAAAGCTGATTGTTGCAAGATTTGCATGAGATGGGCTTCGGTTTTCAAGAGTGAAGCGGAAGTTTTCAGAGGAGCACGTGTTAGTGCTGGGCTTACAGAACAGGAAACTGGTGCTCCTTTGAAAGTTGTCTCATGATGAAGTTACGTTGATTGTCAGAGCACTGGGTTTCTTAGTTTTAGGTCAGGCAGATTTCTGCACCTGCAGTTTGCACTGGTTTGCCACGTGTATCCTTTAGCAGTGAAACACTTTGCTCACTGGGCAAATTGTCAGCATGAGTGTTTCACGATACAGCAACCAAATCCCATCACAACGTGTCAGTGTGCTGTTGTCGTATCAATATAACGATGTTCTGTATTCTGAAGCAGCAGACGTGTTTGCAGAATTAAATACTGTACTAAAAAATCTGTTTACTGTTGTTCAATGCCTTGTTTCAAGCACTGCTGGAAAACTCCGTAACTCACATACCAAAAGAAAGGATAAGAAATTTAGCTTTAGTCTTTATCAATGTAGTTCAACAATGCTGTTCAGTCCTGTTTTTCAACATTCACTCTTACTGAATGTACTGTACTGTGTGTCTTCTCACGAAATTCTCTAGAGTGTTCAATTCTCTTATCCTTTCTGTATGTTTTTGCTGTTTGACCCTTTCTTACTCTTCAGTTACCTAGAAGGAAAGTGTCTCATGTAATAGCACTAGCAGTTTCTTACACTAGTATTTTGTTTTCCACTTTTACATCTAATTGGATGTCATTAGACTTTTTTATTTTCACCTTTCTGCTGCGTTGTTACACAGTAAGTACAGTGTATGAAAACTCTGTATTCAAAGACCAGTCAAACCTTGATATTAGAAATTAAGATAGCTTCAAACAGCTTTGTGAGGGAGAAGATATCAACTTAAAAATGGAGCTGAGTGGCTCTCAAATATTTCATTATTTAAATTATGTGAGTTTCTTCTCCACTTACACATCTAAAAGAAAAAAATTCTGTTGTACAATTTTAATAAGTGATTTCTTTAATAAGAACAGAAACTGAGCAAGTATAATAATAATGAATCTCACTATTTCTTTAAATTAGTTACTGAGTTACTAATTTTTCAATTCCATCATGGTCACAGTAGAAACAGAGGTTAATAATAACATTGTTGTGGACCTTCCAACCATCAATTTAATACAACGCAGTATCAGATCAAATGTTTACACAAGAAACACGTTGCTTCATGTTGACCTACATCAGGATATTGAAAGAGGACCATTTTTAATGAATACCTCTAGCTAGTGTGTTCTAGCAACATCAGGGACTTACTGTAATAGGTGAAAGACGTGATGTTCTCTTCTTCTGTCATATCTTTGACAGAGAGATTAGACTAGAACTGCCTAGTCTTGAGGGAATACTAAGACTAGGTGGGTTTTATTCAAACTCAACAGTTTATTTCTTCCTCAGATCTCACCGCTCTTTCGAGTAGATTAGTGTTTGTTTGTTTTTTTTAATATTCTCCATTTCTGTTCATGCATAATGGCACAGAATTAACAAAGCTTAAAGAGAGAGGTAGGATTACTGAGCAAGTATGTAGGAGCCCAACTCCACCCAAAGCCATTTTAGCACGGACAGAATGACCTGACCTAAATGGCAGACATTGGAAAGGAAAGAGTTGCAAATTAATTTTTGGTCATTAGAAAAACTGAGATTGTTTGTTTGTTTGTTTTTACTTGGATCTTTGATTTGTGTAATTGTACAAGAAAAGGAAGGCTTGGCTCAATCTTCAAGGTTTCTGAAGTCTTTTGGATAGTTGGAAGGGCAAGGAAAGTAGTCAAAGTATTTCATCTTCTCTCTACTTTCCAGCAAAGGAAAGCATTTTTGTTTACAGTGTTCTTGAAGAATGAAGGAAGCACTCTCTTCTTCCATGTAATCTTCATTTTCAGAGGAATTAGTTCCCACTTATTCTGCCTCAGGGACATCCTTTCCCTCCTAGTCTTGTGATAATTACACATTTGGTGAGTGAGCATGGAAATTAGAGAGAGAACACTGAGTCCCACTTGTAGGTTCTTGTAGAAAATCACACATTTTCCCTGCCATTCTGTGAACTTAGAGGACCTATTCATCTCTTCTTGTACCCCATGTGCGTTGCCAATGAGAAAGTATGAATGGTAACTACATCCATATTTTACTGCTGTGCACAGGATATAAAAACAATCAAGTGTGAGAATCAGTGACTGCATATTCAGTTGTTAGATTGTTAATTTGCCCTTAGATTTTAGTATCATCTTCTTTAACATGCCTTTCTGTGTTTGAGTAGCAAAATGCACAGCACTGACACTACAACATTAATCTGTGAGCGAAGTCACATTTTGCTCCTAGTTCATTTTGACTTTTTGCTGTACAATACCTAAAAATTCTCTCAAATATATATTTAATATACAATATATTTTTACATGCTCAAAGATTCCTCACTTGTTTTCCTATGTCTATGTCTGTATCTAGTCTGTATTTTGTAGTTGCTGGAACTTCAGGCAAAAGCTATGTGACTTTTTACATATTTTTTTCATTAGTAGGGCAAGAAGAATAGTATTTAAAATCTTCAGTAAACAAGAGATGCTTAGCAAACATATATTTATTTAAAATGTTTAAAGAATATTTTTCTGCTTATAGGATGAAAATTCTTTTCAGTTAAACAGTTGCTTGCAGTACTGTGAGCTTAGTGACAGCACGCTGCTCAACCACACAGTTCTTGCAGCTACCTTCTTTCTAAATATAAGGCAGTGTATTATTTAACACCTTTGGAAGGCATTGGGTTTCTTTGACTATTGTCCAGTGATCAAATTCCAGCATTAATTCACATGCATAAGCTGGATTAGCAAGGAATTTGATTTGTCCCTTTACCATGGTCCTTCTCTAGAGATAGTCTGCCTATGAATGTTTCATCTGGGAAAGTGTATACACTTTGGTATATTTGTTATTTCCAAATGTCCTTATTTTTTTTCCTGTGTGGAAGCATCTGCATGGGCAGACAGTGACAGGGAAAACCCTTTCCGGCTCTTGTGGGTGTCTTCATCCACACTGTATATATGTCTGTGTGTATGCCTTCGTGTACAACTGAATATTTTGATACTAATTTTTAATGGTAGAGATGTGACATGTGTTGTCTCCTCTGTTTTTCTTAGTCTGCGTTTTTCTGTTCTCTCCATAATGTCTTCCTGTCATTTTCAGCCTCTTTCCTTCTTTCCTTTCCTCCCTTCAGGTTTTACTTCCTTATCTATATCCTAAAACACTTTTCTTCCTCCATACTATTGCACTGTGCCTTTCTCCACCACTTCCCAGTCAACACTAGCTTTCTACTTCTCCTGTTCACGCTCCAGTTCATTTAATATTCCTTTATCATCTCCTTCAGTGCTCTCTTTATATTGTGAATACCTTTCAGTGCATATTTATGTCTAGCCACTTGTCAACAAATATGTTTGCGTTTTCTTATACGTACCTGCCAGAGAGGTTCCTGTATATGCTGGCATTATTCACCAATCGGCCAAGCAGGAGGGAGAGTACTTCCCTTCCAAATACATGGGAGACTGTATCTGTGCTGCCTTCAAAGTCCAGTCCTCAGTTCAGCCTTGAGCTCAGATGTTCCTTATATCCAGATTAGGTGGACATCAGTGCCGGCGAAGGGAGAACACTCACGCCCACACTTCTGTTCAGCCTCAGGTCCACCCCCAGCTGAGAATGGGGATGAGTCAACTCCAGATATTGCTGTGTATCCTACTTGTCCTTCCCTTGGTGATCAGAAATGCAGCAGTTTAGTTCCCTGCCCACCTTCTTCCATTTGATTTCAAGTGTTGCTGGTGTCCGGAGACTATTTTTCTCTTTCACCACCTCCAGGACATCTCTGATGCCTTCCAGCACATCATCTGCTTGTTACCTAACCTTTGCTAGATAACCAGTGAAATTACCTAGTACCTTTTATGAATGAAGCGAGTGCAATTGTTCTCACAGGATCAGGCTCAAAGGTTGCGTGTGTTCATTGCTTTGTAAACTGAAAATAGGTCTGGACAGGGCAGAGAAGTGATCCAAAATGAAATGCTTCACTGAAAAGCCTCAGGTTAGCTGGAGAGGTGTTCTCTACTATAGGCTGTCTGTGCTCAAAACAATGTAGGAAGCAAGGCTACAATGAGATGTGCTGTGTGGCATGTCTTACCTTCACATGCACAAATTAAAGTACTCGGAAACATGTAATTTGGAAAGCATATTGATACACACTTGAATGCGTTTTGAAGCAGAAAAGCAAGTGGTCTTTTTTCAAGGTTTTTGTTTACATTTTAAGGAGGTCGTTAAGAGGTTAAATTGTTTCATTGCAGCTCACATTGAAAGATGTTTGAAGGGGTCAAATACTACAATGGTTATTCATGTTCAGCTTGCTTTTCAGAGCTCAATTTCTTTGCAGCATGCGGAAGCATGGCAGAGCAGCATGGGATATTGCTTGGTAATCTGAAAGAATGAACATGGAAAACCATTTATGTTCAACCTACATGTGTTTATTTTAGTAGACTACAGTACTTCTTTCTTATTTTTCTCTTTTATTCTCTTTCCCTCTCCTTATATCTGTAATTGTGCTGATACATATTTTTGAGACGTTTTTCCACTCTTTCTTTACTTCATATTCTGGTTTTGTTGTGGCTTCTTCCATGTTTTCTCTTTTTCTTGACCACCTTGTGTTGCTATCTCTTTTTATACATTCATTTGCATGTCCATCTTCCCTTCTGCTTTATTTTCCCTCCTCCCAAACTTCTTCCTTTTCACAGCATTGGAACACGGGAGATAGTCACCCAGAAGAACTTGAGTGGCTTGGTGCCCATCCGAGATTTCAGACTAGATCCCAGCCTCCTCTACTCTATTCCTTTACTAGCTCTCAGCCCCAATTTACTGATTGTGTGGCTGTTTCTGAGCATAGCGTACCTGGTGGCCAGATTACGTTGCAAATGAAGATCATGTTTTTTAAAAAAAAAAAAAAAGTGCTTGAATGTGTATTGCCACTTGGTACCTGCTGGACAAAGGAATGTGTCATAGCATTGTCTGCCAAGAATTATTATTATGCCTTACAATTTTACGTTTCTATTGTACTAAACTGTAAATATACATCAAATTATTTTATCAAAAAGAATTGTATTGAAACTTTAAATTATTGTTCTGCTTTCAGTGCTTGTAACATAGTCTGACATTGGCCTGTTACCTCGTTACTTTAGCCGGCCTGAAGATCTCTTACCAAATATAGTTTTGTGTTACTTGTTTCATGTATTCCAGAGAAAGGAACTCTGTCCAAAAAGAATTTGTATCTTTTTGTATATTTAAGTGTATGCTAATCTTGCCTTTCATTTTTACAAGGTACAAAGAGAAAAATAAAAACATGGGTGGGATTTATAAGAAATTATAAGAAATTTATTTAAACAAATTAACAAATTTCTACTTCGTTTCAAAGCGTAATCTCCAAATTACAGTCATGAGCAGTTTGTAGAACCATAGTGTTGTTCCTTTCTCATGATTAAGTATGTTTCAATAGAAGAGTGTACCACTCAGAAAACAACTTTTGGTGCGCAGCATGCAGAATTACTTCATTATATTTGTAGACCTGCATTTTGTAATGTATTGAAGACATGAAGAGAATGACACATGGTTAGGAAGAGTATGTAATTAGTATAGCCTGCTAATGATCCATTATCCATTTCAGATGCTCTGTTATATAACTTACTCTGAAACAGGATAATTACCATCCTGGGAGTTAAAGATATTCATCTTTAATATTTCAGGGAAGAAAAGGGATGTATCAGCTCCATTAGTAGCTGGGTTCGAGGTTTTCTGTTGGGCTTTGTGTTAATGACAGTCAACTAAGTATTACTGTTATTTCCATTTTAAAACGTTGCCTAGCTTTAATAAATTTGTATGTTGCGCAGCAGTGACTTAGAGATAGATAAATGAATGATGGTAAGTTAACATTTAAGTGGTGAGACTAAAGAAGCTTACCTTGTTTAGTCATGCAAAATAATTGCAGAACAAATTTGATCATCATTTATATATAACATCAAACAGGGAAAGGCCTATTTAAGCTGCAGTAGTGGCTCTGGAAAAGCTTGTCAATAGCAATAGCTGATCAAAAAAACTAACTTAATTTAAAATAGTTTGCTAAATTCATGAAGAGATTTACTTGGCTTGGTGCTGAGATGACAGAAGATTGGACTTAGCCACTGAGGAGGACTCTTCTAGTCCTGTGATTTGTAATTTGTACCATTATTAAGGTAACTGGCTCAAAAAACATAGGTATCTATAGCTTTTATTATCAATTTTAATGGATTTTGAAAGCTTTTGAGAGGTAAGCTTAAAAAAGGAAAAAAGTGCACTTAGAATAAAAATTAGAATAAAATACTAAATTTAGTGAATACTTCATTTTCTCTTCTAACTAAATAAAAAAGTATGGGATTAAAGGTATTTCTTCACCAAATCTGATTGTACAGTACACTATCTCCTGGTATTTTTCTCAACATTCTTCCAGTTCTTTTTTTTTTTTTAAAGCCCACTAAAACCAATATATGTATTTAAGCATATATGCTATTTATTTTTAGATGGAATGAATTTAGATAAGGCCTTACTGCTGATGAGATTTAAAATCATGGTATGACAGTATTGGACATATTCATGTCCTGTGCTGGTATCTAGTACCACTGTCTCTGTATCCAAATCATTGTTCTTTCTAATGTGAACACTGGTTCATTTGCTGCGGGTACCAAAATCTACCTTTTTGCTGTGTTGAGGAATGTCAGGTTGGCCTCTAGCCTTGTTCTTGCCATGTGTTGAGCGTGGTGGGATCATGCTAACAAGATGTAAAGGTACCTTTAGTAGGATTTTTTTCCACAGAACTCCCTGAGATTATTAATCTGTTTTAAATAAAGTGTGAGGGCTTTGCGTGGTTATCATTAGGCAAGATTATGCCTGCAATAAGAAGCCTCTTAAATCCGTGTAGAATGAAAGTCTAGGTGTTTTGAAAACTTTTTTTTTTCCTTTTTAACTTTAGTGGGGACGAGGTTTCATCCTTTTTTAGCTTGGTCTGTGCTTTCATGATGCTTTCAGATTTGAAATGCTTTAGTGTATACTGCTCATGTGCCTTTGCCAGAGGAAATTTATTCTTTGAAAAAACTGTTCTGTTAGACTCAGGATGAACTCTTAAAGTTAGCGATGAAATCAGTTATGGCTGAGAATGTAAAGTGCTTCCTAGAAGTGGTCAATACCTTACAAGGAACCAAACCTTTCCTCAGGAAACTGTGACGAAGAGATTGCTGGTATGTCATAGCAATGATAGTGTAATAAACACAGAAGCTGTGAGCTGACACAGCTGTGTTCAGCAGCACAAGATACCAGTTCCAGATGCCCTTTGAAAAATCTCTGATAATTTTGTGAGAATGTATAATGTTTTACATGTGTAATTCAGCTGAATAACTTTTGGGTAGGAGTTTCTACATTCATTTGATTGAATATTGATAAGTACTAAAAACAACCTTTGCTATACATTTAGCATTCAATTATGTTTTAATTAAGGTAAAGATCAGCTTTTATATTAAAAAAATATGGTTGTGTGTTGATGACTGGTTGTGTATTGCTGTATTTAAGATTATATTAAAATCTCTAGAATGAAGGAAGCTTCAGTCCATTTGACACCACATGGTATTACGAGGACATCGTTATTATATCCAGGTTATCCTGGTGGTCAAGAAAGGATTTATAAGGTTAATGAGAAGGATCATCATTCCCAGTCTAAAATTAGACTTCTGTCTTGACTGGCTGTAAATTGACATAGGGCTAGTGGAGCTGATGGGCTCCAGCTGATTCACAGTGGTGAAAGACATGGCACATGAAATGGTGTATGAAATACATCTTTCTTACCATCTCGATGGCCCACCTGGACATGTGCACTAACCAGAGACAGTGGAATGAATTATGAGCAGAATGATTCACTTCGGATTAAATATGCACACTCGGCATCGCATATTTGTTACTTAAACTTAACGTTTCTATTACTATTCTTAACTATAATTTGTGCAATTTTGTGATGAATCTGTTTGACTGCAATGGCATTTGGGAGGGTGTTTCTGTAAAACACAGAACCATATCATAAAAATAGCGTAATAATGTAGGATCCTTTCTATAAAAGACAGTCACAGAACATGTTACAGAGACAAATTTCAAACTTAACCTGTTTTTAGGACAAAAAGTTACAATGATTTATGAAGCTAAGCTAGGTGGTACATACATAACACAGTTACAGTAAGTTTAAATAACCAAAATTTAAAAAACAGTGAGTATCAATAAGAGCAGAAAACTTTCAAACTGAAGTGGAATCCAAACCCTTCTTTTGAATCAGATAACCACAGTTTACCTATGATACATGCTGCAGACATCTCCAAGACAGAAATAACATGACATTTCCACCAAAAGATGGTGTACTGTACATTTTGCCATTGAGTAATAGTATTAAATTATTGTCTAGGTTTCAGTTCTCTGTCAGAGAAAAAAAAAAGCATTCTCTTGCAAGCCTAAATTGGTTTACAATATATTTAAAATACAGTGCTTCCTCTTTGTTTGTCTGTTTTGGATATAATCAAAGGAACTTTGACATACATAGATTTACAAGTATAAAGAAGCCTTATAACTGGAGTCATTTTTAATTGTAGCATAGAGCCTCTATGTAATGTGGGGCTGTTGCATCAAAATAGTCAGAAAAAATTAAACTCTGAATTCTGCACAGCTTTGTTTTCTTGGGTTGATGACTGTCAATGCAGCCAATCTGTTTTTTCACCCGCACAAAGCAATTACTTCATGATTAAGATTTTTTTCAGAGTATGTTTGCTTTCAAGTCAATCTATGCATGCAAAGATACCTGGAAAGTCATTATTTTGGTATCAGCTCTCATCTTCAAGTTTCACCTTAAATCTGATTAATACTCACATACGGGGAACAATAAAATTATTGTAAGGCTGTTATTAAGATATCAGCGGTTTTTCTTTTTAATTTAATATACTAAGAAATTAGCAGAACTGCTTTTAAGCAATCTCTTGGGATCCCTTGTGCAGTGAAGCGGCATGTGAAGTCAACAGCAATATACCCTGAAATACATGAAACCCTTGTAAAAGAACTTTTTCACTAGATGCACTGCTGCTTTTTAGAAATGCAAAACTAGCAATCAGACATAGCATGTGTCCATTCTGTGTGCTTCTTACTAGCATTGTATGATGAGTCATCATTTTTAATATTTGCACTGGCAAATTGATTAAATGCTCATTAAATATAACCAACTTTTTTTTAATGCTATGAAATAACCAGTTCATTTCATCTTAGTTTAAGTCTTTTATTTTTTTTCCTTTTTACTGCTGTCATTTTTTGTGCTTGTTTTTTTTCCCCAGTGAGGGTTGTCGACGAGAAAATACAATGAAGAATGTTGGATGTCGCAAGTATGCATTTAATTCCCTGCAACTGAAGGCTTTCCCAAAGTATTACAGGCCTCCAGAAGGAACTTATGGAAAAGTTGAAACATAAGCATACTGTGTCCTTTAATTGCTGTTCCATTAAAATATGTGGATACACTCTAGATTAATATATGATTTTGTCATCCAGAACAGATAAATAACTCTTTTGTACGTTTCGCTAGATTATATGGAGCATGTTACTTAAAGAATTGGAATCTATAGTAACAATTATTCTGACACCTTAGCTTGAAAATAGTGATGACTCTGCCCATTTAAATAGCCTTCAGTGTATGTAAGATGAACAGATATTTTATCATTTAATAATTACCTGTATGCAAATAGCTAGGTACCTCCTGGATGGCAAGGACTTTATGAATGGCATTTAGGCAGCTGTTTCACATAACATCTTTTATACTGAGTTGACTTGAGATTGAGCTTTTCATAAACTTTTTAAAACTGAGAGTAAAACTCAAAAGTTGTAAATAAAAAGGGATTGGATCCTGGGCAGTCTAATAACTGTAGAATGCATTGTTACAATCAAGAAACAGATGTTTAACTTAAAAAAAAAAAAAAAAAAAAAAAAAAAAGTCAGCACAATAAAAGCCAGGAGTTTGAAATGTTTTGCTGTATATAGGATACCATCTTCATATATGAACTTAATACATATAAGGCCAGGCATATGAGGTCTAGTTCTGTCTAAATAAAAGACAAAATCTCATTGTTTTCAGCAGCAAAAGACTTGGGCACACATCTTAACTGATTTTAAGAAATGTTTCAAACACGACACTTTCCAAACTATTAATGCCAGCAAGAGTTCCCTCTGCCCTTCCCAACCATAATTAAAGTGCAACAAGCAAGTTGCTGATGTTGCATGTGAAAGCTTCAATATGTTTCATGGTATCGTATAATAATTAGCACATTTTTACCCATGGCATTTTATATAACTTCTTTATTGTAAGCATTAATATCTTGGGGATTTATGGTTTTTTGATTGGCGTTTTTTAATGTTTTCAGTATCTGGCAATACAAAAATTCTTGAAGTGTCCAACACCTCCCAGTTACTCCATAACAAAATTTTTTTCCTGTTTAGCTTTGCCTTTTACCTTGCCAGACTCTGTTCAGAATCATGTATAGGAAATATGACTATTTTCAGAATATTTCTGAGGAAGGTAGCAATGGCCTATTTTGATACAAAGTAACTGCTAATGTGTTACTGCTAATGTGCGAGAACCTCAGCTGTGTTCAAGCTCATGACTAAGGTGACTAGTTGAGCATTTGACAAAAAAACGTTCAACAGACCTCCTTCAAAATAATCTCCCAAAGAATGCCTTTGAAGATAAGATTGCTTTTTAAGACACAGATAAACATTAATTTCCAAATTGTAAACGCTTAAATCATCTCTGGCTAGTTTAATTCAGCCCATTGTGCTCTTCTTCATTTCTAAGGGTATAAGCTTTAGAATAGAAAAATCTGGTTACTTCTTGTTGTGAGAGTAGCAACAGCCAGGTAAGTATATGGCTGTTTTCTGATTTCTTTCTGCCTCTCACTGATGTTTGTCTGTGCTGTCACTGCTCTATCAGTCATGTTCATTCTGCTCCCATGTAGTTTTGGGGGTTTTAAGTACAGCAGTTTTTGCATTTTGCTTTTTGCAGTTTAACACTGAGCAGCATGTCACTAAGCCAGTTAAGAGAGTTCTGCTGAACTAGGTTGTTACCATTATTTCAGTCTTTATAGGACAACAAACCAATTTCTGTGCAAAATCAATATACTTCTAGTACCTATACCAGTTCTGAACAAATAATCTATAGTAGAACAGTCCTTTGGAAACTTAGGAACTTTGCTTTGCATTTAAGAAACTACTGTATTGATTTTTTTTTTAAACAATATGTAAAACAAATGTACGGTGAAAAACTTTTTAAAAAGGTCTCTTCAGACACATTACTCCATTATTTCTGCTCAACCTCCAGTCCCTGGTGCATTATTAAATGCTACATTTATTTTTGTATAAACTGTACTCTTTATATCCCTTAGTTTTTATGAGTTGATAATTTTATTTTGTATATCTCAAACAGATAGTTAATTATATATTTTAAATCTTATATTGTTACACTAAAAATCTTGTTCTAATGTTCACCTTCAAAAGAAAATAGTATGAGGTCCATTGTAACAGTTAGCAGAGCCACTCCCTAATATTGTGGCTAATAATCATTAGATCCACTCTAGAGCCTAGTGATCCTTTATTTATTTTGCATACCCATCTGATCAGAAAAAGTTCCCAAGCTTTGTACGTGCATGGTGTTTGCTCACCTTTTTAAAGTGGTGGAATATCAGTCTCAAGTACTGCATTTTTTTTTTCTTTAAACTATTCCGATTTCAGTATACTTACATGTAGAGCATCACTGTTCAGCTAACATTTTATATATTTAAGATGGTCAGTACATGCACATCAATGGGCTTGTTTAAAGGGCGTAATGAACAGTAAGATCTTGAGCAGTTCATCAAAAAAGAAAAACTGTGAAACTTTAAATCCGTATAGGAAACTTCACAAGGGTGAAGTCAGCTTTACTGTTGCACAGGAGAGGCAAATTTAAGGATTACTGTAAAATGAAGTTCTGTCTAATGTTCTTTTTGAGTACATTTTTTAAATTATAAAACATACAAAGGTAAAAAAAAGAAAACTGTTGCCAAGTATGTTCTGTGTATGTTCTGTGAAAGTACCTACAGCACAGTTGCCTTTTGTTTCATTTATACATGTAAAATTATTGTATAATACAACACTGTTTTGTCCCAACACAATTGTATTTGCCAAGCTTTGTGCATTGAAATATTTTTATTTATTTGGTTTTGGGCAGTATTAATATATGATAAACATATGGCTACTGTTTTATATATTCCTAGTTCATTCACTCCATGTATGCTGTAAATGTGCTAGTCTTTAGGATGAAAACCAATAAAGAACTGACAAGAATACCAAAATGGTGGCTTACTTTTAATGCATTTGCGGTAACTCTAATCTTACTCTTTCAGGTTCCTTGACTTACGTGATACATTTTATTTGTTGGAGAATATATTGCATCTTGTATGGAAACATTTTACACAGCTGTGCAAGTCAGGAAGTAGTTACTCACTTCTTAAACCCTGCTCAGGTACAGCTGTTAACAATTTTCTGTAGTTTCGTTAGGCACTGATTTGTCCATATGCTACATATTCTGCAGCAACAATTAAACAAAGATGCAGTGTGAGATACTTTTTTTTATGTCGTCAAGACCTTATATTCTTTCTCCACTAACCTTCTATAACACCTTTGTGAGCTTCATTCTCCCTTTCCCTTTCCCTTTCCCTTTCCCTTCTTTCCATTAATAGAATTCCTTCTCTGGTCCTGCTTCCCCTTCAGCTAACTCATCCCTGCAACATCTTTAGTAGTTCCCCTACTTTCCAGTAGGGATAGGTTGTCATTGTTGATTCTCATTTTGATTTCAGATTAAATCAATTTTACATGATATTATAATAGACCATAATCTGAAGAAGTCACTGAATGTTTGAGAATGGCCAAATACAATTTTATTTGTGTGAAAAAGGGCTGGGGGCTGCCACAGATTGGGAGTGGGCTTTATGAATTAGTTTTTCTTGTTACATGGAAAGAAAAACAGTACAAGGAAAAAGACCCCACCGATTTCATTCAAAAATGCAGAAAGAAAATACACTTGACAGATAATACGCGTAAATGGTGAGTGCAATTGCTAAACTGATATCAAAATAGTATCTGCCTGTGCTCTTTTTAATAAAAAATTTAAATTTTGCAAAAATACCATTTTGGATTTTGATGTAGTACTCACAGAAATGGGGATTTGTGGGTCTTCAGCATTGAGCTGTAATTCTCCTGTTGTCATGAGTTTTATTAAGTGGTACTTTTAACTCAAGTGGTATTGATTAATGCTTGACTTACCATAAATTGTCAGATACATATATACAGTTACTCCATGTTGCTAATGCGACCACTGTGATTACGAAGTGAGATCTTCAGATAGTTAGCATAAATTGCAAAGTAACTCCTAAGAATAATAAGAGTTAGTTATACATGAAAAAGCAACTTTGTCTTTTGAGGATAAAGACAGCTTTGTATTTGTACTGGAATTTTGCATCTAATCTCTTCTTACAAGTATATCCAGTGCACACATTCACTTATTTTCCATACAGTTTTGATACCCTACTGGTGATCTGGCAAAGCGAATGTGTTCCTGTGCCTCTCTCCTTTTTCTAATGTAAAAATTTTGCTAGATAATTCCTGCTGTGAAGTGTTTAAAAGATGGTGGAAAGCTTAACATCTGAGCTATTAGAGAAATTGTTTGAGCGCAGTGTTGTATATCAGCTTGTTTCAAGCTGATATACACATCACTTAGTGAAGATTATTCTGATCAAAAACTAATACTGTTATGAACCAAGGTAGCCTTTGGATCCGTGGCTGCATGAAGAGCATATACACTTGCTGGGGAGAAATAATGCTGTGAAGAACTGCTGAGAGCAGCAGTAACTGCACACTTTGGTGAGGAACCGGAATGGGTTCCATCTCTTTGCCATGACTTTTGCACAGACTTGAAGCTGTAGTACAGCCTTCCATGTAGGGAGTACCAGCTGCACTCAGAAAGGTTTACCTGATGTTGCAAACATAACTTCTGAAAGTTTAAAACATGTATTTTGACAAAAGAGAGGAAATTTTAATAGGTGCAACACAAAATGGATGTGATAGAAACAAAGAGAAGTGAAGAGAAACAGCAAGACACTTGTTTAAATAAGAGGAAAAAAGAGAGTCCTCATCAGAGGACTTTGTAGCTAATTTGGTGAGCAAGAGTAAGTTTTTTCAGTTCATGCATTCCTAAACATTTCTAGGATCCACCTTAGAAATTCCGTATTTATAGACCGTTGTAGAATGCATATGAACTTGTTTAAAACTACTCTCCTAATGAATGTGTTACACACAAATTTCAAGCTGTGAATGGCAGAGCTTACTTCAACTGTACCCTCTTTTTTTCTCAATTTATTTTAAATGTCAGGCAAACTTCCTGCTCCCAAATATATTACCTCCCCCATGTAAGCAACTCTGGCAGCATGACAGCGATCTGCAGAGCTGTGGCCTACTTCATTTACTAGTGTCCAATATGACCAGTGGATGGTGTGAAAACACGGTTTTTAAGAGACTAGTGTCCCCGGTGATCATCCTTTTTTTTCTTTTGTTACATCATGCCAGTATTAAATTTTACATTGTTTGCCATCCTGGCCTTACAGTTTCTGAAGTTTGCTGTGTTCTGCACAGCGTCCAGCATCATGAAGTTTTAATTTTTGTGGTAACTATTGTATTTGTCTGTATGACATCACTCTCCTGAATGTAAAGTTCTGCAAATCTGTATCTCCTTCTAGTGTACATTCCTTAATATAATTCATTGTAAAGTTTTGGTCCTTGCAAAAAAATATTTGAGATAATGTGGTGCTTATTACTTATGTGTATCGTTTAAGTAATTGACTGTTCTTGAAGGAGCAAGGCGGAGGAGCCTTCCCAATGTCTGCAGTGGCCTTGTTCCACTTACTTATGTAATAGCATTTGGCAAAGGGATCTCTTCTTCAGGCTCCCCTAACCCCAGACAAATGCATGGATCACTTGGAGTGGAGTCAGTCACTGCCCATTAGGCTCGTTAAGCATTTAATTATTCATAAAGTCAAAAAGTTCAAAGAAGAGAGATTGAGAAGACCCATCTTAAGACAGCCAGTGGATGTGGATGAATTACACTGAAGTAAGTGTGGATATCTTTTTGCTTGCTCAGTGCCTCCAACAGGAACATTAGAAACCTTTTCTGCTGGAACCATACATAGATTCCTGCCGAAAATCTGTTTAGAGGAATTAAGTACTGGCCAATTGGAAGGTGGAGGAGGAAGGGAAGAACTTTTAGGAATTCCTCAATTTTCTCTGAAAGAGAATTTAAATTTTAATGATAAGGAATATGGAACCGGAATATAAAGCGGTTACTTATCCACATACTAAACCGCTCAGGAAAAAAAAAACAACAGATCAAGATGTGTGAAGACATCTCAAGCGTTATCCTTCCACATTTATCTCTCTAGTAGTCATCTATGACCTCCAGCTTAAATCTGGTACGGTAAATAAGATGTGTGCTTATTTGCTCCAGTTTGCTACTTCACACAAGCTTGTAAAGCTTCTTCAGTGTGCACATCAAGGCATCATTAAAAATTTTACTACTATCTAGGTCTTGCGTGAGTTTATTTCTGTTTTCAGAACTGTGCTTGCTTACCACTATGACATAGAAAAAAACCTGCTCAACTCACATGATTTAAATCAAATCAAGATGGAAGCAGTTTATTGATTTACTCACAACATGCAATTAACCAGCAATCAGTGAGTAAAGCATTCAGAATCCATATCAGCAAACCAACAGATAAA
The DNA here is from genome assembly GCF_036370855.1 of Dromaius novaehollandiae. Classification (NCBI taxonomy): domain Eukaryota; kingdom Metazoa; phylum Chordata; class Aves; order Casuariiformes; family Dromaiidae; genus Dromaius; species Dromaius novaehollandiae. The sequence continues at coordinate 148,041,652 of NC_088098.1, read as the reverse complement.
CCACCATCTCATACGCTCGCAAAATAATTAACACCTACAAATCTCAAAACACCCTTATATAGTTAATTCCAAAAAGTGCTAATCACACAAACACACACAGAGTTGTAGCACATGTGCACCCTCATAGCCACGTGGGTTACAAGAGTACACCCCTTCTGGGCGTAGGGGTTCTCCTCATTACACCCTTCCCACAGGAGATGTGGCTGCTGAGGCTTTATGGGACCCCGTGCTGGGGGAAAGCCCCTGCTGGCTGCGGGCACCCCCGAGGTGTGGGTGCTTCCATGCTATGCCCACGCAGCCCTCCGGTTGGTGTCAGCTGCGTGTGGCACCCCACAGCTCACGGGGAGGCGGCTTACAGTGCCATAGGGCGACTGCCAGCACTGCCAAACCTGGGGTTCACTGCTGCTCTGCTCACCCTTCTCTCTTCCCCCATCAAAAGTTTTCATGTTTCTTTTTCATGCTGACTCTTCCTTTTCTCTAAAATCTCTTTGTAATGCCCTGGTTGCTCTTTAATCTTGGTTGATGCTCTTTTTAAGCAAACTTTCCTCCTTAGTATCACCAGTTTGGGGGCAAATACCCTCTCAGACAGTTTTGGGCACTCTACATACACATGCTGTTACACTCGTACACACTGTTCACACTCACATTCTTGTCTTATCAGCTGTTTTTCTCAAGACCACGTTACCAAGAGTGGGTCATGTAGATTCCTGCATATCCATAAAATGAAAGGCTTATTAAAAAAAAAAAAAAAAAAGCCTGGAAAATAGTAAGTAGAAATTAGGCTCCAAAAGAGCATGTGCTTGATGCTTTTTTAATTGTATGTAAGTATTTGGTCCTAATGCTATTTTAAAAAGAAGTATGACACAATTCTACTAGCTGTTAAGCCAGTACTGGCTTTGAAAAATACCTTTCTTCAGCATATGACTGTTGGAGACCCTCGTTAAATTGTAAAGAATTGTAATCTATTGCTGATTACTCATATGAAGATAAGACCTGTTACTTTCTGCAATTTAACTGAAGTACTAATTGCAAAATCATAACCCATATTTCTCCCTCTTTGTTTTTATTCTCTTCTGCTTTCTCATCTCATTTAGCTTTTATTAGAGAATATTAATTGACCAATTGTCTTTAAAAGGAGAAATCCCCACATTCTCTTCCTAACTGATGAGAATTTAAATTAGTATTTATGATAGAATTAGGGGCAGAAAATAACAGTGTAACAGGGTACCCCTTTAAAAGTATCCATAAACAGTTAACAATTTCTATCTAAGACCATCAATTACAAGTGAAACCAAGATGCCTGAAAAATATAGACTCTGACATCTCTAAAGAGATCACACTTACAGTGGGTTACAGTGTAAATACCAAAGTCCAGATAAAAAGGTGGTAGTAAATAAAAGAGGGTAGAGCTGTCTCAAACAAGATCTCCTTTCCATTCTAGGTTTTGCTGTGTTAGTTGTGGTGTTGACTGTAATGCACTTCTGTGTGCCTGCTTCTTCTGCCCTTTTTATCTATTCGTAGATTTTATACCTCTTAGAGTGCTGGTTAATTTGCTGTAGTTGCAGCTGCAGCTACTGACAAGGAAAAAGTGAGCTTCCCCTGAGAATTGTTCCTATATACCCTGGGTGGCAGCTCCCTAATTTGGTGGTCTGAACACAACTCATAGGACAACAAAAAGCAATAACCAGCACGTGCAAAATCAGGTTCCAAAGCCATGAAAGAAATCCAGAAAAGGGCAAGATTTATTTAACATCTGTTTTGACAATGCAAGAAGTGCGTCTAAGGGAAGGCTGAACTAAGCTTTAGAAATAAATAAAGACAACGAACCTGCCTTGCACAGTAATATAAAATGCTTTGAGCAATCAATACCAAGTTCAGGTACAGACTTACATATGCACAGATGATTTTTCAGAGGAGCCAGTATTAGTTAGCTGTCAGTTGACTGGGAAACTATTACTTCCCCTCTAAGTCAAATTTTACCACAGCTGGAAACCAGTTAACTGTAGGTTAAGTTAATTCTAAAGGATCACAGTACAAAGTTACAGAAAATAATCAGTGATGGGATACTGCTGGTTTTATTAGAGAAAAATAAAGTATCCAGGGTGGAGCATTACTGGTTTGAATAATTTATTCACAAACTTTGATGGCATTGGGGGAAAAAAAAACAAAAAACAAAAAACTCTTTCGTGAGGCGCCCCAGCAAGGTGTATCGTCAAAACACAAAACAGCTACCCAGGAGCAAAGACCCTTAAAGCCGCAGCTCGGCAGTTTCAGCAGCAGGCCAGCCAGCCAGGTGTGGCCGTCAGGCTTTTTAGCTGCTTGGGAAGCTCAACGGAAAATCCTGTCGAGGACCCGCGTGTGCGAGCAGGTAACACCCGGACGCTTAGGAGAACCACCGCGTACCAAACACCAAGTGAAGCAGCAGCTGTTGCCAGGGGCTTCAGTAGTGGCAGGGGGCAATAAATATCCCGGCTATCGCGGCAGTTGGTAGATCCAGTGAAGGAACCTGCAGCAGGGACTGCCGTGGTTTTTTCGGCGAGCAAAGCTGTGAGGGAGGCAGCAATTAAAGTTGCAGCCTGTTGCTATGTGCTGATCCCTTCGGTCAGGTGTTGTAGAGGCCCCCCCCCCCCTTCCCCCGGTATCTGCTACTCCTTATTTTCCAGATTATAGTTTTTCCTAAGCAAGGAGTGCACGTTAGCGTTGACTCTCCCCTCCCACGGGTTTAAGGCAGCTTTTTAATAAACGTTTGTTAGTACTGCGATATGTTTTAATCCAGCCTGAATGAAAACCCTGTGTCATAGTATTTCGTGAATCATACGCTTACATGAAACTTCCTAAGAATCGTAGTGCATTAGCTGCCAGCTTTTTAGATTTCTGTTGACATGTAGTAGTGGTGATTCTTGGAATTTCCATTTTGAAACAGAGGCAAGCTGATCTTTAGCGCTCATAAAGTATTATAGCATAGGCATCTGTAAAACAATAAAGAACATGTCTGTAAGGAAGAAAAAATAGCTAAGTGCCCTTCGTGTTTGACTACAAATTGCTTACACTTCATCCATGTCCTAAAATACTGCTGTTCACAAATGGTGCAGATATTTCAATCTTGGGGTTTTTTTTTTGAGGTTTTTCTCATAACTTACACTTCCGTAAGTGTTTCAGAATACTTATTAAATCACCCCTGATTAATGTGGATATTGAGACTGATGATGCTCAAGCCAGGATGGCGTATCTGGCATCTAACATTGACATACTGGGGATTACTTGCTGTTACAGAAATGCTCTGTTGGAAAATGTCTATGAAAATGCCTTTTGTGTTACAAATTTGTAACAAGTGTGAGGTGATCTGCCCTAGCTGTGTGAGAGACCTCTCTCAGGTCTTGAATAGCTTCTGTTAACTCTAGTCAGATACAGTCATCCTATTTTTTTCTTCCATAATGTGAAGATTTTCTGATTCAGGGTTCCTTCTGCCTCATTTTGTCTTACCCTGTTGATTTCTGGAACAGAAGAATCCTGGTGTTATGTCTACATATATGTTTGGTGGTATATGAGCTTGCAGTTTCATCCCTCTGCTGGTTTGATTTTTTTATTTTATTTTTATTTTTAATGATAGCACATCACATATTAAAGTTTTGGTATTCCTTGTCTTAGACCTTTTTTGAAATACTCTTGTTTCTTCACAGCTAGGAAGCTCACTGTGTTTTTCGAGGCCCTTGTGTTTCTTTTTTTTACTTAAGTGGCACAGTTTCTCCTGACATACATATGATCATCACTAATGTTAGTAGCTCAGTTCCATAGCATACGCTAGTTACATGGTGAACCAGACCGGGGAGCTGATCGGAATAGAAACAATTTTGTGTGTTCTGCATTGCTGAATTAGCTTTCAGTTGGGTCAGTTCTCTGATCTGGCTCGCTATGCGGCCTCATGATCACCAGTGCATGCATAAAGCATGGAATAAAAATACCCGTCAGAGAGAAGGCAGCCTGTTTGGCAGCCTGCGCTTAGGTTGTCCTATAGTGATGGTCAAACTGCCGTCTGTGCATTAAAAGATTTTTGTCTGGTAGCTGCAGATGTGCCACGGGTGCACTGCACAGCCAGAAGGTAGCGAACAGGGCGAAACAGGTTTTTCCCTCCCGAGGAAGTCAGCCTGCGGGTCAGGGTTGGGGCTGGCCGGGGGGGTCGGCCCTGGCCAAGGGCTCCCTACAGCGCAGCCCGGTCTGTGAGTGCCCTGTCCGGGGTCACCAAAAGAAGGGGTCAGCCCAACCCCAAGGACAGTGGAGGCTCTCAGGACCCTTGCACTGGAATCCTTCATTTTCCATGTTGTCTGTGCACTCCGCAGGTAGGTTTCTATCTTAAAGACACCTCAGTCCACACTTTTTCCACTCAGCAAAAAAACCTCTCCGAATGAATGGAGAAGTCTTCAACCTATTTCTTACGGCATATGGCTTGTATTTATATCATCAAGGCTTGTCTGGTAAATTAGCTTGCCAGCTGTAGTGGGAGGATTAATTGCAATGTCGAAATTAATAAGCAAGAGTGGATGTGCATTCATTATGTGTTTATTCTGTTTTTAACTCGCCACTTCTTTTTGATTCTTATTTAAGAAGGTACCTTGTGCCTATTACTTGTGGCCATGTACAGACTGATTTCTTTTATGGTGGAGATGATATGGCTGATGTTCCTGCTTTAGATGCTGTGGAATTAGACCATTTACAGAAAGGTGATGTTGTAATTGTATTATTATTTATTGGTCAATTGAGGGCATGTTTTTAACGTCAGTTATTTACATAGCGAGTCGAGGGGGGCTTCTCCCTTCACTTCTTATGTGTGGGCTGTGTCTGCTGAGACACTACCTCCCAGCTTCCGGTTTGTAGCTCTTCATGAGAAACCAGGTTACTTGTGTTCAGATAATGCTTCATGTAGAAATATTTACCCTTTCTAATTGATGCTCCTTGAAAGGAAAGCATGTGTGTGCATATATATATGTGTGTGTGTATATATATATACATATATTTTAATTGTTCTCATCATCACCACAAAAAGTAATAAACTCCTGTATGTTATCTGCTTACTACAAAAACCCTTCGTGTCTCTTTGATTGGCCCATATGTGTATTTTGTGATAAGATTCCACTGCTGCCTTTTCCAAAACATAGTGTGTGGCCACAAAGGAAGTAAGAGGGAGAAATGGGTAAATTTTTAAAGCTAACTTTAACCTAGAATGACTAGGAGCAGCCTAGGGAGACAGACTATGAAGAGAAAGAGGCCCCTCTGAACTGCCTGCTAAAGAATGTTTTTCTATGTTTTTTAGAGGAGAGTTTGAGGTATATACAAAGTTATGGTTAATGTTACCTTAGGAGATTAAGATGTAGACACCCTTAATCTAACAATTCTCTTGTTTTTCTTCTTGTTGTTCCTCTAGTGTGTAAATACATCAAAAACTTAAGCCAAGAACCAACCCAGAGTTCCAGTTAAGATCTGAGAGACTGGACATAGTTTTTATGACCATTGGAGCAGTACAGAAAAAGTAAAAAGAAAAAAAGAAAAGGTCTTTCTTATCCATTCTAGAACTTCCCCTTCGGGGAATGTCTTTTCCCCTGATGAGACTTGAGCTGTTGAGGTTTTAGAAGGTAATGTCCATGAATAGGTAGAGCAATGAGCAGATTGATTTTGCGTGACAATTTATCACAACATAATAGCATTGACAACAGCATGGAATAGCTAATCCCTTTTAGGTTCTGGATCATCTGGAGACAACTGGCTTTTCAAGAGAGAGGAACAGAAATCCAAGGTAATAGTAGTATCAAAATTAGCAAAGTGCCACCACACCCTTTTCAGTTCATGGCTAGATACAGAGGAGATGTGAGGATTGCTTTGAGTTCTGATACTGAAGAGGGTGTTATGTTTTCCTTACATTAAGTGGCAAAGATAATTAAACCTGCCTTGTGTTCACTGTGAGATGTTGTTGCATGCTGGCCATGTTGTGTTTTGACCAAATCTGAAGCTTGATAGGGCTTCCAGTGAACTGTGCATCCAGTTAAATTTTCAATCAATCAACTTTAGTTTAAGTTATATATGAGTGTAGCTATTTCTTTAAATTATTTGGAAATATCCACAACTTCTTGGTCTTTAGGCAAATAGCTGTAGACAAATATCTTCAACTTTCCTCGATTCCTTGTTAGTTTTAGAACAGTTTCATGAATCTTCTAAATCTTCTTTAAAAAAAAAAAAAAAAAAAAAAAAAAAAGGAACTTCCTGTATAAAAAATAAGACTTTACAATACCTATGTGGGAACAATCTCTTGAGGTGGACAGCTCTATAACAACGCTATGATACATTGCTAAAACTTAGTGAGAAATTAAACATGTTTATTTTGGCCATTCTTTTCTCACTAGTAGAAGTGCTGAATTACTAATGTGAAGCACAGTAGTGCCAATTAAATTTCATTTGGCTTATTTTCCTCTGTCCCAAGCCTTTCTTTCTAAAAAGGTTTATCAGCTCAGCAGTAAAGTAAAGAAGGCAGATGTACTCCCTCATCTAACTGCAGCTGTTTACAAAATTGTGTTTGGCAGGGGGAAGCGGTCCTGTGCTCTGCCAGGATTCCTTTTGCCGGACTTGTGATTGCTGCTCTCCTCTGAGGCCGGACCGAGGAGTGAAGGACCCCATCGGTTCCTAAGGGCTCTGCAGAGCTGATACTGCCAGATGTGTCCTGCTGTGTGCTGAGGCAGCGCAGCCCGCAGCGCCTGGGGAGGGCAGTGCGCAGTGGGGGCTCGCGGCAGTGGGCAAAGCAGCAAGGTGTCACCAACTGGCAGCCACTTCTCGAGGCGTTGGTTCAATTCTTTTCCCCCAGCTGCTGTGAAAAGCGGCATCACCCAATGCCACGAAGTCGTAGTTGTCTTATCGCGTGGCAGCAGCGTCGGGGTTGCCTTCAAAGTTGATTGATCCTCTTCCTCAGGAGCTGATGCAGAAAGCAGGTTTGGAGGTTGTTTTTCCCCTTGGTGTTGGACTAGCGTGCTTTAGCTCTAGTGTGTTTGTGCCTCTTCATTTAAGAAAACTTGCCTTAAGATGCCTGCAAAGCACTGTGAAGTGAGAGCTATCTAATGATATGACTGCGAAGAGAAAAACATATCAAAGGAGGAAGGATGATTTGCTTCTTGTGCCTTGCCTCATGAGTGAAAATGGACAATGTTCCATCATTTTTCCCCTACGCGAATCTGAATCTGGTTCGGTACCATAATGTCGGCTGAATCAAAATGTAAAATTCAACTTTCAGCCTTGGCTGTGTGCTGTAATTCTGCAGTGAATTACAGTTTACAAGTTCTGGCTCTGCTGCTACCATCAGCATGACTTTGGAAAAGCTGCTTGGAGCCAAATCCTCAAAGGACACTTGTCACTGCAGCTTCTAACTCACAGGTATCTTTGTTGCTTGATGGCATTTTCAGTCTTTATTTTAGCTTTGCTGTATCAGGGATGATCATGAGTAAGACTTCATTAGTGAGGCACATCTCAGCATAGGTGCCATTCTCCCACCCCAGAGACAAGACAGTGCTTTGCACTTCTAGCCCTGTAAATGTGGCCACAGGCTTAACTGTATTAATGCATCCAGTTAAATACCTGAGCTTGTGGAGAAGATCCTCATTTGCTGCCTGTATCCTCTGCTTTTTCATTACTTTCTAGCCCTGGGGAGCCTGGTCACGACCCCTCGGGATTCTTGCATAGGATAGTGGGAGTGGTGCTGCTCTTCTTTTTTCTCTTCTCCATCTCTCACCCTTTCTCCCAGTAATCCTAGGAAGAGGACTTGGATATCTCCAGACTCTTTTGTCAGGGCTATCAGTGGGCATCGCGGTAGTAGAGTGGATATTGTCATTGGATAACAATCCACTGAGACCCTTTCCATTGAGGTTGCAAAGTGCTCCTATATAACGTAATGGAAACCTGGTGGGGATTTCACTGCATGGAGAGCTGGGAAAAGAGGTTTCTAAGCTGGCTGGGAGGGACTGTTCCTAAGGTGGGCAGCCCAATTCCACCAGGGATTTCCAGCTGTGAACTGTTTCCTGAAATGAATTTAACCTGGGTGAGGCACTTAGTTTTTGGAGTTTGGGGTGAAAGAGGGAAGAAGCCTTGTTTGTAATTCAATAGCTCAGATGTTCCCTGAGATACAGGGTTCTTGCCATTAGCGCTGTGTTTTGTGAGCAGTGCAGGCCTGTGGGTGTATCATGTGCCTTAAGAGCATTCATACTACTGCAGTTCCCCAGGGGCCAGAAGAACATGTATTTTCTGAGTCCTGCTTGGTTGTGGACAGACCCAGAAGTCGTTCTAGGCATCTAGAGAATTATTTAACTAAACAGGTGGTTGATAGGTAAGTTTAGGCAGCCAGCTAGACTGGGACTTAAAAAAACCTAAGGACATCTATATTTTGTCCTGTCTGTGACAGTGGCTACTAGTTTATGCCTGTGAAAGTATGGAATAAACATAGAGCGGGACTTCCAAGTGTACTGGTACAGTCTCTGCTGGCTTGCATTTTAGGGCATTCTTGTGTCAGACGTGTTAGCTCTGAACTGATTTATATAGTGGCAGTGTACTGTTTTCTCTTATTGTATCCTCTCTCCATGCCCTCCCGCTAGTATTCACTTCCTAATTCCTTTTTTGGCTCTCATCGTTTGAGTCCTCAGAGAATGATGATTATAGGTTTATATAATTCCTGCACAGAGTACCAGAATTAACTGATAATGTGAGTTTGTCTTTATGGTAGAGACACTTCACTAAAAAGTTGATGGCTTGCGATCCATAATTGTAGCTGTGGTTTTTTTGTGTTTTGCTGGTACCTTTCTGTCTACTATCAGACTATGGATCTAGACAGATACTAATCTGATTATTATTCTTGTTTTCATATTGCAAAACAGGAGTGATATAGTTATTTAAAGAATATAGGGCTGTTAAATAGTGCTATTAAAATGTGGAAAACTTTTACAAAAGAGAAATTTTTTGAACTCATATTTCTCATAAGACTGAGAAAAGAGGAGTCAGCTGCTATTCTGTTCCCACCACTTATTATACCAACCTGATGAAAGCTTCGAAGTCTATGCTGTTGGGAAATACCATGCAAGGTCATACAGAAGCTGTTCAGGGTCACCCACAGTGTTAGTACTGGAGTGCCACTTAAATATCTCATGGGGGCAGGTATCGCATTAATGCTCTAAGCTGGTTGCTGAAGCAGAGAGTCAGGGCTAAAACAGAGCTAAAGAAGTGTCTGTGCTTACTTAGAGGGGTGGAAGCTTTGAAAGCACTTAGACCGAAGATGTTTTTTGCTTTAAAATGTTGCCTCTTTTTTATCACTATGTACTCCTTCATCAATCTTGATATATCGGTGACCTGGAAGAGAGCAGAGCTGGGCAGTGGCTTTGATATTGAAACTAGTTAATGTAATAAAACAAATAATAAAGATTGAAATATTCAGAGGGAAGAGAATTAAGAACCTTGTAAAAAGCTCAGTAAGAGCCTTTTACAAGGATAAAAGTGGACTGAAAGATAGGGGTAGGGCAGAAAGAATGTGTTAGGGATTTGAACAAAATACGAAATAACTGAATAAAATATCTCAATTGGGGGTGTAGAAAGGAGTTGTAAGTTCTGTGGAAATCGGAGGAGCTGTGTTTCTTGAACCTGTGAAGGACATCTCAATTTAAAAGGATTCAGTATTAGGGGAAATAACTTTATTAGGTGAATAGACAGAAAAAAAGATACTGAGAGCATGTTGAATAGGAAAGAAAGAAAAGTGCTTCTATTTTTGATAGGTTGATAGGTTTGATGATAGTATAGGCTCTAAGTAGTTTAATTGCATTAGGTTGGGCTAGCATGTTGTGATTTTTACATTTGAAGCCAAGTAAAAGTCATCTGTAACTGCAGAGTGCCTTGATTTGTGGTCTTACACAATTGAAAAGTAAGTGCTTCCCAATTCCTTTTGGCTTAGGATATTCCTTTAGAGCTATTTTTTTGGCTATTTTTTGCTGTTGGAAAAATGATAGCTGTGGAGTGGGTGAGAAAAGTAATGGTAATTTTCCGCATGTATTGGCTTGTTAAAGCAAAATGCTATTACAATAGCTGAGATTTTTTTTTTTCAAGGTTTGAGGAAAAACCAGAGAGGAACTGCTGCGATCTCCTCAATACTACACTTAGCCACAGAGGGGTGCTGTTTCTCTAAGTATTAGGGCTCTAAGTCTGCTGCGCAGAGAAAAGTGAATTGCTCAAATTTATTGAGTTAGGGAAAGTGTTTCCGACTTTGCTGATTTAGTCAGAATTCTGGAAAGCCTACAGGGGTTTTGCCTGTGGGCTTATGTTGCTGAAGAGACCAAATCAGTGAATTTTCTCAAGGAGGCTCCACTTAAAAAAACCCAAACAAACAAACAAAAAAACCCAAGCAAGTGCATTTCAGTCCATTTTCTGAAGCTCTCTGGCTCCCAGCCTGCTGACTTCAGCTTTATTGAATTTTAATTGTTCTAATAACTGCATTATATTGATTTTTTGCATGCATTTAATCAATACAACAATACTAAGACAGCGTACAGGGGTCCTCATTTTCATTCCAAGTAATGGGAACCACAGGTTAACACTCATGGCCAGTGCTCAGGTCCCAGATTGGCACCTCTGAATTTAAGTTCTTTATAACAGTGGGGCCTCTCCCTGTGTGCTGCTTGCTGTAGCACAGACTTTTGCTTCGCATTTGAGCTGTGGTGAGTTACCCGTCTGGAGCCTTCCTCTAGACCACTGGGTTCATCTGCTTTGAAGAAAAGAGCCCTCTTTTATCCCTCCTTTTGTCCCTTCCTCACGCATGCATAAAGTCTGAATTTGTCATTAACTTTCTAAATAACTATGCTATTTTAAGTATCGCTGCAGTGATTTATTTTCTTGCATCTTTTTTTTTCTGCTCATGGTATTACAAAGTACTAAGATGTTCCAGTCTGCCATGACTTTTGGTTAGTTTAGCTGAAGCATTAGGGCATTATTCTACTGCCGACATTTTCTTAAGATCCGTTGACACCAGGACTATACCCTTCCTGCCTTGTTTAGGGCAAGTAAATGAACTAGTTCCCATAGCTTGCAGGAGTCTTACTCAGACTCCAGGGCAGACTGTTTTACCTCCTGTAAGTACTCTCTGGCAAGCAGGTGGAACGATTCCCTTTACCACAGTGCTATATAGAAATCCCACTCACTTCCCTCTGTCACGCAAAGAATACTTGACTACTATGCGCTACAACCTCAGAAGGAGAGAGTGAGGCTGCCCTGCCACATACAATGATATTACGGTTTTCATTGCTGTGGAGCCTGTATCCGTTTGCAGCTTTGCCTTCTTGATGGTTGTGTGATCCTTTGTTATACAAGAAGGGAAAAAAGAAGGGAAAAAAAAAAAGCGCCATGCTCCACTCACTGCTGGATTACAGTGGCTAAATAAAAACAAACGAGCAGTGATAAGCATGGCTAGCACGTGCGTTCAGTGGGCTGCTGAACAGCATGCTGAGCCACTCATCCTGCACAGCAGCATTGTATCGCCATGAGTAAAGCAACAGTTGAACATAAAGTCCATTCCTGATGGGTGTTAGATGAAAATAGGCATGGGGTGGAGAACAGCTGTTTTGAACCTGTTTTAACTGAGCTGACTGAACCCTCTCTCACTTGCAGCGGCCATACGCTGGGTTATTTCCACTCTTGGTGCATGTCTTTGTTCTAACCGTGACTCATAATGGTGTCAAGTTGTTGCTGGGCCATGAGGTCAAAACACTGAAACTCAAAAAAACTTGCTCATAATTACAGGTTGGTAAAACAGTCAAAGTGAAGTTAAAGCTATAGTTAGTGTAAAACATCTGTCCAGGTGAATTAGTTTCAGTGAAAAGTAGCTTCTTACACCATTGTGGTAAACGCTTCTGTGTACTCTAATTTTAACTTTCATGGGGTTAGACAACCTGCTCATGATCAGCCAGATGCCAGTGGAAAATCTTGGTTTGATCTTACTGTGACATTCCAGTGTTGAGAATCTGTCTTTTGATCAAATTCTGTATCCTATGTCACCTTAAGAGTTTTCCCCAGGTTGTTATTTCTCTGTATGGCAGTGGCCAAGCCCTGGTAGGTAGCTCTGCTAACCTGCACAGTGAGGGCTCCATCCAGACTTGTTATCGTTACATTGGCTTATTCCAGGTTTCCATAATCATGAAATAAACAATAATGAATGGTGCTTTGAGTGGGTGGAACTTTATATGCTGTTCTGAGATGGTCTCATGCTTTGTTTAACCAAAATCGCTAAGTTTTATTGAAGTAGAGCTAGTCCTAAGTGAACTAATTTTGACTGATACATTTCTCCACTTCGGGCATTTATTTTTTAAAACAGGCCAGAAACTTTTGAGGCTTTTAAAGTCTGTTTATTAGAGTTGGCATAATGGAAATGCCCATTCAGAGCACCAGAATAATTAGCAAAATTAATGGTAATTACTTCTCTTCCTTGCTTTTACTTTGTATTCCCAATACCTTCCAGGTCTGGAAAAGTTGAGTTGATGCATGGTACTCTTGCCCTGATACTACTCTAAAGAAAAAAAAAAAAAAAACATTTTAAATTACCACACATGCAATGAGCTTCCTGTTTTCCAGAGTAGCCCATCCTCTGAGGACTTTAGGCTACATTTTTGCTTTCTCTGGACTTTTTATTCAAGATGGACCTTCCCTCATGGTCTAGGCCTCAGTCTTCTTTTTGTGCTGCTATTGAAAAGCCTCTGGGTTTGTGACATTGCTACTCCTTGGGTTCTTAACTTATCCTACAAGTTATCCTTCCAGCAGGCTGCAATATTTTCAACCCTATCTAAAACCTTCATGTAAGATTCCACATACATTTTGCCAAAACTTTTTTTTATTTCAACTTCATTATAAAGAGGTATGTCATCTATATTACTCTGCCATGGCTGTGGAGAATATCTTTCTGACTCATCACATTCCCTCATAGCCCCCTAACTTTTCAACATTTCTACAGGCTTGTGACTTTGAATAAAATCATTCAAGAATAAGCAAAGTAAAATTAAAAATTGTATCTTAAGACTTAAAGGTAACGATGTCAGAGTCCTCAGCCAGTGTTTTCACTGCTGGTGAAAAGTATGACTACACTGTAAAGTTAGCAAGTACACGTCTCAAGGAGAAAGCAACGAAACTGTGCTCAACATATACTTACCATACAGAGAAGTTTCATTAGAAATAGGTAACTTTTGTCAAGATTTTGTTTGAGCTAAATTCTGTAAATTACATTTAGAACTGTTTTTTAAAGAAGCTCTTTTACTCTCTTTAATTAGGCAAACAGAGTGAAGGCACTTTCCAAAATAAAGTCTGAGTAGAGGGAAGGGAGAGAAGAGACCCTCAGAAGTAGAAAGTCATTGGGCCTAGGATTTCTTTCCCCCTCTCCTTGGGGAGAAACACTCTTCTTCCTCTGTTAGGAAATTGAAAATTGTATGTCATAAAGATCATGAGAGCTTGTATTGTTTTTGCCCTGGAGCTTAAATTATAATATTTAATTGGGGCTTGAGAACAAACTCTTCACAAGGAAAAACTGAGAATATTCTAAAGAAGGCAGAGGTTATCTGAAATAATGCAAGGAAACGGCTCACATTTTGGAAGCAAAAGTCTGAGCTACATAGATGTTGCCTTGTGTTGTTCAAAGGGAAATGTTTTTAAAGCAGAAACTTTTTCTGTCCTCACAGACACTGATGATTATTAGTACCTCAGATTAAATTTCTGCTTATATCCTCCAAGGAATCAATTTTAATATAAAGACTTAGTGGGGGGAAAAAAAGGTGGTATGAAAACTTAGGAAGAAAACTAGCAGTAACCATTAAGTTTTTATCTTATGGAGAAACAGGCCCTGGCATGTCAGTAGCTTAACTACTAGCTCTACTTTGCATGGAAAGAGACTTGTTTGCCCAGCTACTCAGAAGGAAGTTGCATATAAGCACAAGCTGAACATTTCATTGTCTTGCATAGCTCTAAAAGTACCTGAATTTTAAAAACAAAGGAATTTGAAAAAGCTCCTCTCTCAGAGACCCCTATCTTTAGCTTCTGCTGGTGGCAGCAAGAAAACAGCAATCTGACAGCAATAGAGACATTGTTCACAGAATGCTAGCTGGAAAAGCAGTCACTTAGTCTAAATTGCTTATTTAACCCTTATCTTTTGTTGCCTACAATATTCCTTGTAGCATAAATGTTTTAATTACAATATACAGCTGTTATTCTTTTAAATGGCGGATTCTGATAAAAATCCGCTGCTGTAAATTGGGAGCAGCGCTACTGAGCCATGCAGATGGATGTACTTTGTTAGGTAGCATCCATTAATGTTTTCTTGCAACTGAAGGGTTCATTTTTACCTAGCTTTAGCTCAGATGAATATCCTTAGTCACTCAGGCTTGACTTAATGGAGAGAAACACACTTTAAGGAAGAGGTAAATCACATCTACATCTATAAACTGTGAAGTTCTTGTGTTGGCCTATACAGAACAGCATTACAAAGGTATGGGTGTAGTATGAAGAGCAGCAGCTGCTACAACATCTGATTATTTCCAAACTGAAATGGTACAGACATTTTTCCAGCATTTTGCTATCCAGCAAAACTTCAAGTGGTGACATCTCAATACTTTTTGCAACTCTGAACACAATCTCTAGGTCTTAAATGCTATAACACCACACACTGTTGAGGAGCCATGTTTCATTTGCAGTGAAGTTTCCATTAATACAGGCCCTCCGCAGAGTAGCTTTTGGCCTGAAGGCTGCCACTGCCAAGTGGATTCATGCATGCACAAGTCAGAAAATGCCTGGAGAACGGAATTACAGTAGACAGATCTTGAAAAAAGCAGTATTTATTTTAAAGTACAACCCAAAGTTGTATCTGTAAGAAATGCACAAGGTATCTTGTTTCTTCCACAAGTCTTGGCTGTGTGCATTTCAGTTCAACTTAAAAATGCATTCAGGTTTACAAATGTACAAACAGCACAGAAAGTGTATTACAGTCTTATCAGAATGCTCTTACATTCAGCCATTTTGCTCTTAAGGTTTTGTGTTGTTTTTTGTTGTTTTTTTTACATTCTTAGAACCTGTGTTAACAAAGACAGCCTTATTTTAAAAAAATACTCTGCATTTTAGCACGAAGTGCTTTATTTGTTTTAAAATTAGATCTTGGAGCATAATACTGGAAAAAATTTAAAAATCAAAACCAGTACTTTGATAAAAGTATTGCATGCCAGGACCATTTTATAGTTCAAATTGTTTCCTAAATAAAAAGTGGCAGATGGTAAAATATGAAACCAGTGAAATTGTTCGGATTTACAGGCTTCAGCTGTAGTTTGCTTTGTGACCAGACCCACACTTTTTCAAGCTTATCTGCAATCTCACACTACCATATTGCAAGATAGACTTTAAAAGGAGCAAGTGATGAAAGCATGACCGGTGGGGGCAGGGAGGGAATGGAGGGGGGAAAAAAAAAAAAAAGCAATGACCAGCAACAGCCTGAAAATGATGTTTCAAAAACTAGCATTCAGAATTGTATCATGACCTGGATAAAAGTTCTTTCCTTTTGCTTAATTTCAGTTTTCATGAGGATAGTGTGAATTAGACCAAGGATCTGAGCTTCTTCTTCCAATTGTAGGGCTCCAAATTCTCCAAGGATTGTAGGTCTGTCCCATGTCTTCAGCAGGATTGGCAACAGTGGCAGCAGTTGATGGAGGAGGCGGTGGAGGTGGCGAGGAGTTTTCACTACCCATGAGATCAATCCCTGACAACGCATTTGCTGGAGTGGCGAAGGGGAGGGCACTATTGAGATTACTTGACCAAATGGAACTGCTGAACGGAGTGGTGGACCACAGGCCACTTGGGTTGCCAAGGATTGACTGCAGTAAAGACAGAGAGCTGCATAAGTAGCAGTTGAAGTAACCTGTATTTTCACTGTGTTGTTTACAGCTCCCGGCAGTCTGTAAAAAGTACTGAGCATTTGGTATCTAAGGAAAAGCAAGCCTACTGCGGAACCCCCTCCGTCTTCATTGCCACATACGTTTTTGAGCTTCCTTTAGAGCTTGCCCAGAGGAACCACATTACTATCAAACACCAGATTCAGTCACCACGGTAACTGAATCAGTTGCAGAGAGTGTACATTACAGGCTTTTAAGCTGTTCTCATTTGAGCTTATACATTTCCATACCATTACTAATTTAGGCACTACTGTTATTCAAGCTTCAACACATATGGGCCAACAAGCTCAGGCTTAATTAACCTAGTTAGAGTGAGGTAGATAAATGTGGATCACGTCTGGATAAAGACAACAAAACTCAAGGTGTAGTGGAAGGTGGCAGTGAAGTCGCCTTGATCCTTTTTTGGCAGTTTGTAATTACCTCCTTGCATTCAGACATATCTGTTGCAAAACTACATTTTGGATGAACCTACCTGTGTTCAAGCCCCACTGCATCTCCACATATTCCCAACACTTTTTTCCTACCCAAAAGTTCTCCAGATGAAGGGGGAGGGGAAAGGAGAATTAACTATTTCTCATGGATTTCCAGTAAGTCTGCCGTGGCTCTCAAGACACCCAGAAGCCTCTGAAATGGCCATGGTGCAGATGCAGGTGTACTGCAACACACATCACAAAAGCTTTTGGGATGCACAGGGCAGTTACAGCAAACCTAGGGGATGCATGCAGGAATGAACAGGGCCCAGTTGCCATAAACTTTTATTAAAGCCCTAACAGTGGCAAGTGGCAGTGATCAGAGGAATCTAATAAACTGTGCTGTGGGAAGTGATACCCAGAAGCGGCCACAGACTGGGATGAGAAAGGTTAGCATAACTTTCATGCTAACATTAACAGAGAACCTGGTACGTGTAGGCTTAACACACTACATACCTCAGGGCCAATAGATTCAATGCACATATGCTGTAAATTCAATTTGTAAATACATAGTAAACTTGATACATCCAAAAGGCAAGGGACTTGCTAAGCATGTGCTGCAAGGTATGCACATCCTTATGTTTGGATTTGGTGGGTGGAGATAGAGCATCCCTTCCCAAGATCTCAGCCCTCAGATAATACAGACTAAAGGTTAACCAGTATCAGTGTACTCTGCATCTGAAAATTAAAGTAAAAATCTCTTTGGTAAAGTAAATAGGGTGACTTCTGAAAATGTCTTCATTTCAGGTTAATAGTTTTTTTTTTTTTCTTTCCCCCCCGGAATAAAGATGTGCTCAGCCTAGTCATATCTGAAATTGGTTGGACACTAACAAAAGGTCCTCATAGGATTTGAGATAGAGGGTTAAACAGAAATTTGATCATACTAAAAGGTTACCAAAACCACATCATTAGGTCTCTCCAATGTCACTAGGATGTTGAGTTAAACGAGGGTTACAGTTTATAATAGAGTTATACAACTAAATGGTTACATTTAAGCTATGCAGGCATTAGACTACCGAGCCAACAGCAGGAAACATTCATTCTGCTGCTCAGACACCAACCCCAGAACACTAACTCCACTTTATTCCCTACTACTGGCAAAAGAGCCAGGAACTACTCCTGCGTGCCACAAAAGCATTTGGGAGGGTCTGGTGGACAGGCAATTGCTCATACAGTAGAAGCAGCAGCCAGGAAAGGAGAGGCAGAGAAAAGGAGCTTAGATTGGACGGTGCCTCCTTTTCGAGGCTGGTGGAGAGAGGTAGAAATAGGCCTGCAGGCAGCACCACATGCAGGGATATGAAGGAAAGAGGAGTAAGGGACTACACAGAAAGAAACTTGGGAAGAAGTAGTACTAGTGCAGAAAGGGTTTAAGGGGAGACAGAACCCAGAAGTTAAATGATATTTAGTGCAGATGCAGAAAGACTTACATGTAAAATGGGAAAGCAAGAGGAATAAGGATGATGATTGAAATGAACTCCCCAGAAACCTTCCTGTTTGCAAGAACAGCTTTGGCTCTTGTGCCAACAAGCGAGGGAAAGTACAGGGCCCAGCCTGGTACCTGCTCTCTTATCTAGTATCTTTATCTAGTAAAGAGGTTCAATGGCAGAAACAGCAAAGTTTTCCTGATCTTGATCACCATAAGCACTTGAAAAATCATTACCTTAAAAAAAGCTTTGAACACTTTAGTCTTTCTTTACTGCTTGTTGTTTATTAAGCAATCTTCTCAGAATAAGGTCCTAAAATGCTATTTTTTAAAATCTAGGTATTTGAAGGGATAGACTGACAATTCTTTTGTACTGCCTGTCTGGCTTGTCTCAGCGTTCCCTGAAGCACACTTCTGGGTACTTTTCAGAAGTGGCCAGAAAACAGATTAAAGCTAGAGAGATTGTTCTGGTTGTCCTCAATCCCTCCTCCTATCACACGATGAGAAACCTGCCTTCCATGTGACCAAAAAGCAAATATCTCTCCTTACATAACTGCAGTGATGTTACAGCTATAGTTGTAACCACATGACAAGGGATCAGCAAGTGCATGTCTGTAAGATGCTGTGGCCTACTTAGGCTTCCCCTTCCCCCCCATTCTGAACTGCCACCAGGTGAAGTAAACACTGCCTCTTACTCACTACAAAAACATTTTCAGAAGACAAGATGAAGAATGATTTCAGCGGGCACTGAGCACAGCTGATGGGGTGTAAGTTTTATTCTGACAGGGAAGCACAAGGATGAGCGAGCAGTGCTATAATCTGCGTAAAAGTTGTTTCTTCTCTTTGGCTATACTCAAGATCGCAAACAAATCAGTAGTCAGTTTAAAGGCTTGACTTTATGCTAACTCCGTTAGTGTTCTTTCTAAGTTGAAAAGAATACATCTCACACTTCATTTTCATTAAGACAAGGTTTTTGGATCTTAATTTATGGGGGTTGCAACACTGGACTCAGCAAGCAGAATCAAAATCTGCAAATAATCATATTGGCTATTTTGCAACTATCCATCAAGCTGGAAGTGACAGAGGTAGTGTTCAGCCACAGCACAGGAGCAGAAGGGCTTTTTCCACAATCCTTAAGCATGTGGAAATGGAACAGACTCTTGTGAATGCTGTAAAAGGCTCTCATGGCAAATATTTTACGTGAAACAATTTACATGGATCCATCATCTGCAAATGAGTGGACTAATTGGACAAATCACTCTTTGTCCAATAGCCATTTCAAATTAACTATGCAGAACAACAAATACGTATAACCTCCCTTTTCCTCAATCATACTGTTGACTTTTTTCACTCAATTTTAAAAAACCTCTAAATGAAGGTACATGGCAGATAGGGAACAGGTTAATAATGGTAACAGAACACTGTATTTGGACTGAATACTTACTGCAGTTGTATGAGTTGGGGAACTCGAACTGGTTGGCCAGGAGGGTACAGAATCTGTAGCTGAAGGGTCCCAGATGGATGATGCAACATTATTAAATTCACTCCAGTTTCTCTGAACATCCTGCCCATAAGCAGATCGAGCTAAACCAAGTTTACTAAAAACCTCTAAAAATAAAATAAAATAAGTCTGAGTATTTTACACTTCCTCTTTTTGTAAGCAACAGTCTAATATTTTTCAGTGTATCTTGAGTATTTTTTCCAAAAGAAATGACATTAGAAAAGGTCACACAGTAATACAGATCTCATCTTATGTACCCTGTATCAGACAGGGGTACAAAGTTAGAATCACAATTATAGTGGGGGAAAAGTATTATATACTTACTGTGCATCATTCAGCATCAACCTGTGGAATTTGTTTTATTCCTGGTACTATACAATAGGCAAATAGTCAGGGACCCTGGCACAAGCACGGCAATACTGAAAATCCCATCTGCTCCTCATAACAAGTTAACTGCAGCTGGAATGAGTGGCTGTGCTGAAGCAGCCTCTCATAAGCAAAACTTGCGCATTTGCCTTGCAGCACTCCCTTCCCAGGTACCTCCTGGTAGGGAATGTGGCACCACCTGTGCCCCGGCCCGGCCAGACCCCACATCTGCTATAGAGAAGGACGGGCAGCACTGGGGCTTGTGGCTTGCCTGGGCCTCGCCTCATCCCAGGCATCTTAGGACAGTCCTCGATGGTCGCCGGTGCCAAGTGCTTCAGACAAAGGTGAAACACCACCACAACAGTGGGGGTTCATGGCTTGCAGACCTCCAGCACGTCTTCACTCTACTGTTTGCAGCCCCCCAGCAGTTCTCAGTAGATGTGCAATCCTTTTTAGAAATGCCACATGTGACAGTTGTTTTGCTTGCTAATCTTTTGCAGACACCTTAAAAACATACTGTGCTATCCCAAGCCATACACAGACCTACGGTAAGTATGTAGGGCATCCATAGCCTGCCTGCATCAAGGTCTCATCTTAATCCCCAGTTACTGGAAGTTTAATGAAGTATTTAAATACAGGAACTAATGGCTAGTTTTAATGTGGATCAGTCCATCATGCAGCCATCAAAACCACTGAAGCTTCACACAAGAGGAAAGCAGCATGAGGGATGGGCCATTGCTTCTTTCAGACAGCGGTGGCTTTAGGTAAGCGCAAAGAGTTCAGGAAACTACAGCCTTAGTGGCACACTTCTGAGACTTCCTGTAAAGCTTCCTGAGAAAGTGTTCTGAAATCAAGAAACTTCAAAACACTTATTTCCAGCACAACAAGCAATTTAAGTTTCCACTAATTCTCACTGGGCTGAGGCACAGAATACACCAGCAAGTTTTTAACACACTCCTACATGGTCATACTTTTGAGGGAACAGAGATGGGGACAGCACCTATGTTTAAATGTGGAATGAAAACACACCATTTCCTTTTCCTGTATTTGAATACTGAAAATATTTGGAAAACAAGAACTCACCTCCAGTTAAGTTAAAAGAATGTCCAAATGCAGAGAACGAATTGAGGGGTGTGAAGTCAGGACTGCTAGGATTGCTGATAGGACTCCACAAACCCGAGCTAAGTATTATGGAGCAGTAGGAAAGAGCAATAAACAACTCATTAACGCAGTACTACCAGTAAGAATAATTTAGTGCTATATATATAAACAATTCAGACAGATAGCTCATAGTTGAAAGAGTAATAGGCAGAAAATGAAACATTTAAAATGTTTAACTGCAGTCAAGCATTGGGGCATTAAGTTATTCTTGTTTGACCAAAATATTTCAGTACATATAGAAATACTCCTTTCCTGTATATATATATCTACTTTGGAGCAACACACCGCTCTAGATAAAGAGTTCCTTAATCTGTAGGATGAGCTCCACACACCCGAAAGTAGCTCTTTCGCTCAGTTTTTCTGGGAAACTTATAGGGTCCAAGATGTGGTGCAGTCTTTTTGACTAGCAGAAAAAAAATGTAGATTCAGAACTGCTCGAAAGCCACACAAATCCTTACACTGTAGTTTGTGGGCAAGCTTCTTGAAAATACAGATGAGGTAACTGGAATCAGTGATAAACATTTACAAAAACAAACCAAAAATCCACCCACCAAGCTTGCTCAAAAAAGCAATTCCTTTACATATTGAAACTTATACAAGTCTAGTTCCTATTTCAGAACAGTTACCAGATGCCCACTGAGTTTTACAACTGAACTGACACAGACACACACTCCAAAAATACGTCAGGAAAGAAAGTGTGCATTGGGGAATATGATTTAGTGTGGCTGTATTCTGCTTCTACTCATAAGACAGAGAAAGTACAGCTATCAATCTGATCTCTGTGTTAAATCTGTGAGTGAAAGACACTGCTATGTAGCCAAAAAATCTGCCTATAAGCTACTTCAAGTGACCCACGTATACACTCCTCAAAATACTGAAAGAGGCAAGCTAGTATCTCGTTGTTCGGACACATGGGAACATGAGATTGTTGAGTTACAGGGAATGAGGGGGTAAATAAACGTCATCAAGTTTCAGATATCCTTCCTTCTACTTTCAAGCGACTTGTGTAAGTTCTGAATTTTTTTTGTGAAGCAAGTGATGCTGTGCCAGGACTTTAAAAACCAGGCTTTTTAGGAACCCAAATGAACTCTTTTAGTACCTTCACAAATGCCATTAATGGCTTACAATCTCTCTTCTAGGAGATTAAGTATTTGCAAGAGGTACAAAAAATTACCTGTCAGAGCCATCACTGTCAACAACTGTGTGGGAAACGCTGATATTGCTGGAAACATCTGTCTTAGTTGGTGAAACCTTTGCTAAGCCACTGCCACCTGCAACAACATATGTGAAATGAGTAAAAAATATAAAACCAGAATATTCAAGGAATATTCAGCAGTATTTAGTACTCCAGACTGGTTCCATTACCTGGGCTCTTGTCATAACCAGCAGCTACAGCAGCAAAAGTAGGGTTACCATTCCAGCCTGGAAGAGAAGCTGCCTTTGCCAGCTTGTGTTTGGTACCATTAGGCTGCTTGCTTTTTGTTTCACTAGAAGAAAAAAAGAAAAGAAAAAAAATTTTTTTAAAAAAGTAAGATTTTGGACTTTAGCACTTTGGTAGAAAGGTAGTAATTTAAGTTAGCATTCCTGGATAAAATGAAAATGGTAACAACAGTTCCATATGTCCTGTAAACCCACATGTCTCCAATCCACCAAACTGTAAGAAACCCGAGGAAAATATAAACAACATTGTAAGACATACACAGTAATATCAGCATAAAGCAGTTTCCATGGGAAGAGGAAATGTGTATGTAAAGGGAGATGCACCATATAAAGCACACAAATATCCTGTGCCTGTGAAATCAGTAGGAGGTGCAGATTTGGACTCACTTGCTGCAGCTGCTGTTCACAATGCTGCTGTAAGTGCCTCCTCGCGGCCCAAAAGCTAAAGATGCAGAAGGAGGAGGAGATGGAGAGGCAGGCGTTGGGGAGGGCTGTCGCTGTTTCAGGAAAGCATCTGCGTTCAGGGTTTGTAGAGAAAGTTTATAGAGGTTGTCTGTAGCTATAAAAAGAAGCACAAAATATCTTCCTATAGTGTTTACTTTTTAACAAAGCCTACTCCAACTCTGCATCCTTTCTGTTCTAATTGAGGAATGATTACAAAGGTTATTCCCAGTTATCAAAAGAAGAGGTGGGTCCTCCACTATACACTCACCTACTGTTATTCAGGTTTACTACCTGTTCTCAGGTTGCATTTCAAGGAAAGCACCAAGATAAACTGATGTGTATGAAAGAAAGAATGGCACTTTTAACATTTTTTGAGTGAGCCCTGTGGAGAAGGACAACTTAATATCTACATACAACCAACAAGAAAGTGATTCAGTTCCCATACAGGAGACTTATAATGCAACTGAAAGGCTTACAGTAGTGTAGTAACCGTCGCATTAAGGTGTTCTCAGTGTTGCCTCTCAAGGACAGATCATTTGACTAGTTTCAACTCTAGCTGCAGCAGACTTAACCAAGCAAAACACCTATTTGCTGTAGAAAATACATATTGTTTTGAAGCAGTAATTCACGTTTCCTCAATCTCCTCAGCGGCTGCTGAATCCTGGTCATTGCTGAAGTACTATGGAAAAACCCATGTTCTGCTCATATTGCTTTCAAACCACTCAAATTCTATCAGACACTATCAATATGGGGCCTATAACAGAAAATGGGAGCACAACTATGCAGTGAAGAGAGGACCAGATGATCTATGAACAAATCAGGCCTGCCTATGGCAGAAGACGAACTCTGTCATCCTCTAATGGTCACTTACAGCTGCCAGTTTTGTGAAGTGGCACCGAGTCCCACTCGGGTGGTGGTGAATCCTTTTCTCCTTCTGAGCTGCTGGTGTTTCCTAGCTCCTGTCCAGAACCACTGGGGAGAAATTTTGCTAACACGGATGGCCTGCTCTCCATTAACTTATTGTTTGGACCTAATAAAACAAAAAAACAAAAGCAAGTCCAAGGACAGTAAGGTGAACAGCTCTCTTCTCAAACAGGACTTAGAACTAAGCAAAATTAACCAAAGCGATTACAAACAAATACAATATAACAAATACAATATTTATGAAAAAATGCCTCATGCTACCTCTTGTTTTTGGGAGGTTTCTTGATTTCGACCCATTCATCAAAAGGTGCTGTGTAGATATCTTAGATGGAAAGATTTTGCGCTGCTTGCTTTCCATTGGGGGAGTATAAGACAATTCCAAAGGACTAAATGAAAACAGACATCAAATTATTTTTTTTGCTCTCTGAAGTGCTGAAGAAGAGTTTTACATATATATGCCATATGGTCTTACACAAGACTGGTCTCTTGTGGCTTTCTTATGTCAAGCATAAGCTCATCTTCAAAGCTATTCATAAGTGTAGTTCTGCTCTCATCTCATATTTCTCCTATAAGCAGCTCCACCCTTGCATCCTTCTTAACCCCTGGCTCACATCCCAC
This sequence comes from Dromaius novaehollandiae, assembly GCF_036370855.1. Taxonomy (NCBI): domain Eukaryota; kingdom Metazoa; phylum Chordata; class Aves; order Casuariiformes; family Dromaiidae; genus Dromaius; species Dromaius novaehollandiae. The sequence goes on along the minus strand of NC_088098.1, from coordinate 148,017,328 downwards.
CCACACTGCTCCATACATTTATTACAGCTCACTCGCCTTCCAGGAGCGGCTTTCAACTGAGCGCTCCAGGATTACAAAACCTAATTGATTATAGAGCCAAGCAAGAGATAGCAACTGCTCTTTTTCCAGGCTCTCCCCATTCTCTTGTTAGATCACATGCTCCTGATACGCTATTGCTGTGAATGTATAGGATCATTGCTTAAGAAATGACACAAAACCCACCATCAAATTCATTTGCCTATATATTGTTTTCTTCCTTCCAGCTATTTGATTCTCTCAAACAGTGAGCTTTCTAGGGGAAGAATTATTTCATCTATTTCTTGCAAAAGAATTCCAATCCAGCTCTCACTGGGGCCTTTGAGTACTGTGATATGTAACAAACTTACGATTTAGAAGGTAAAGGAAAGAGGATAACATTAAGGAGAAATAAAATAATAAGTAGACTTTATCAGGCAAATTTTTCAGAAATATTTTGAAGAAAAGCAGTGTATACCAACCACTTAATCTAAATCATGGTTACTCTAGTATTCATTACAGAAACAGGGAAAACACAAGCTATACCCCACTTCAGGCATATAAAGTTTACTCTTGTGACACTCAGATCAGTGCTTTCAGAATGAACTGCATAAAGTAAGACTAAGGTTCTTTGTTTTCCCCTTTTCTATAATCTACAATCAACCATCTGTCAGTTATGGAAAGGGCAGCAGCCTTCTCTAACAACATACCCAAGACACTGATCTAACACTATGATACAAAAAAGGAAACTGCACGGCTGTCATTTCACCAAGGGTGTCTAACAGCACTGGTGTTAACACTGACTTAATGTGTTGTCAGTGGAAGTTCCTAAGAAACATTAGCCTTATTTTGTCTATGTGATACTTGTTACAAAAAAATTAACATTGCTTAACCTGATTTTCTTTCTCAGATCTAGTCCTCATTTTATTAATGCACTGCATTCCCATCAAATAATTTCTTATTTACAAGCTTCGGATATTCCCTGATACCCGGGAGAAAGAGGAAGCTGCCTAAGGCTACCTGCTGCTGTTGTCACTAGCCAGATTGGCAGTCACAACAGTTGAATGCACAGATTTTTATTTGCCCATCGTCCCTTCAAGCATGATGCCTCCTTTACTAATAAAACTTTGTTATGCTTACCTGGTTTTCACATCTACAGGGATTTCTTTTTTGATATTTGCTAGCAGTTTTTTACTTTTCTGTTTTACTTGGACTGTTTCATTTTCATTTTTTTCTGGTATAGCTTTTCCCTTTTGTTTTTCAGGCTCCTATAAAAGACATTATAATAACATATCAGTATTTAAGAAAAGTCCCTCTTGGATGAAGATATACATAATAAAAATCAGACTGAGGAAAGAAGGTTCTTCAAAAACCACAAGTATTTCTGCAGCATAGAATCATTTTACTACTCAATGAGGACACCTATAACCATTCTATCTGATTTTCTATATACTTCCAATTCTGCTTTTCCAGAAAGGAAATTAATGTGCTTCAAACAAACTGGATGTTCACAAATCCACAGCTTCTCAGGCCCTGGCCTCTAAGTCTGCTCAAAAAGATGCCAACTCTGTACTGAGACCAATACTGCTTTTATACAGCAACAACAGATGCAACTTTTACAATGGAATCATCTGTTGTATGCAATCTAGGTCATCTAAAACAGCTTCTCTACTTTCAACTTCAGCGTTTAATTTTTTTTCATACTTCTAAGACTTTCTGAATATGAGTACACTGAAAAGCAAAGGCAATCAAACTAAACACTAACTTTCAAAATGCATTAGATGGATATTTTTTTCCAGATAGAATCCCTATTATTTTCAAAATCCAAATTAAAGACATGCCCAAATTTAGGCTTGGTTTTCTTTTCTCCCTCCAGTTACTTTTGCTTTGTTTGGTTTCATAGTACATGCTTTAGCACAAAATATTTATGACAACCTGAAAAACTATACAAGTGATTAAAATGATTTAGTTTATTACCTAGAAGCATGTGGGCCCAATAAGTAAAATAAAGGCAGGGGTACACAGTTGCATAAGCGAAGTAATTAACTACCTGCTCACAAGTTACCACCAGTGAACTAACCCTTAGTAACTGATTAAATGCATGATTTTAGCATACATCTTAATTATCAGGTAAAATTAGCATCTGCACTGTTTGTTTTACTCTGCAAATGGAAGGGGCTAGGAGCACGCACAGAGACAATTACCACAGCTCTACTGACAACTGGTAACTTGTTCAGCCATAGTCACTCAGGCACTTTCAGTCCTGAGACTACATGATTCAGGCATGTTCACATGCCTCTTTTATAGAGGAGGAGTCTGAGAAGTGAGGAGAAAGATTGTGAAAGAGGGTTTTTAATTAACTTTCTTTCTTTGTTAGGGATTAAAGTATATGAAAGCTGAAAAAAGGACTCTGTATTCCAAAAAAAGTGCCATACTGCCTTAACGTGTGACCTGCCCGCAGTGACACAGGAGCCTCCATTTAAGAGCAGGGCTGTACCTCTTTCAGAAGTGGTTCTGTATCTGGGTTGGAGGTTTCGGTTGTGGTTGAAGAACTGTCATCATCTGCCAGGGAATCCTTCAGTTCATCTTCCTGTTGCTTTCCCTTCCCTCTTCTCTCCTTTTCCTCTCGCTTCTTCTGTGGCTTAGACGTCCGCTGAACTACTTTCCCTTTCCCTAGGGAGATAAGGACACTTCAGATCTTCAGCAGCAGTACTCTGAGACCGGCTAATTCACTCCATTTTGGAGGTTAACCTACATGGCTAAACCTCTGAAGTGAGTTTGAGTTTGTCCTCTGTTCTGACACAAACCATTTACAACCACTTCACACCACATGTGAACAACAGCAAACTTGAAGAACCCCTGATCTCCACAGCTACATTTATGCCTGCCTCTGAGCCCTGCCTCCGTTACCTCTTTATGGAGGGTGGACACCTGCCTACAGGTAATTCTTTGCTGCTGTATTCCCGGCATTTCTTTTAAACATCCTGGAGTTTAAGTCAACCATTTCATCACGTAAGACTATATTTAAGATTTAAACAGGAACTTTAGAAGCTGCTGCAAGCTTTATCATCCCAACAAATGAAGAATGAAACTGCTTAGCATGCTTGTCCATTAAAAAACAAAGTCAGTCAAGACTACATGAGAACAACCATTAACAGTGATCAGTAATCATAGTAATCACTAACAAGAAGCCTAAAAATCTCACACCCAAGTATACTTTCTCCCCTCAACATATTTTGTTCTTTCAGATTTTACTGTTTTAAGAGGTAAGGCTAAGCTGATGGTAAAATAGTTTGGCTTGACATGTTCAAGTGTTACTGCATCTCAAAGTAGAGAAAATAATATATTACACACTCCAGACTGTTTAACCAGTTTTCCTGAAGCAATCTTCATTTGAATAAATAGTGCTTGAACACTGCTGCTAGTTGAACAACTGATTCTGGTATTTTTCCCCGCGCTTTCTCTAGCATACTGTAGGTTCAAAACGTAGAGGTCTAAGAACCTTCAACATCAAGCCAGAGATCCTGGCTCACAAAATAGAAGGGTACAAACTAGGCTCCTGGAGGAGCCTAACTAAGAAAGTTATTGAAAAAAGCATCAATACAGAGAAACTGTGAGTGTGTGCGTTCATGTGTGTGTGTGGGGATAACAGGGAGGAAAAGTCACCTTCATCTTACCATCACCTCTTGTTACTCTCTTACAGGATAAGAACATTCACAATATCAGTGTGTTCTTACTAACAAGATCTTTCTTAGATACTACCCTTCAGACTAAGTATTTTCATTTATTAGCTGCACAGTGCCTGCATCCTGCTTCCAGGATGGTCATAATACTTGTCATAATACTTTACTCAAGTAAAGACTCAGTTAAGCAGTGCTGAATAAGTGGATTCAGCACCTACTGGGATTTCTGCCAGCTCATGTCAGAATTCAGTCTGGTAACACAACACTTGCTGCCATATTTGATTTGGCAAAACGCCCTCAGATAAAGTTTGTACCAAAGTATAAATTTGTCCTCAGTATTTTGGTAAATACTAGATACATATCAATTTTCAGACCTACTTTATATCAGTGTTTTTCACTGATATAAATAAGAACAACAAAAATAATGCAGATAAAATGTTCTTTTAATGTGAATATAAATAAAAGTGTAAATACAAGATCTTTGTGTGAAAACTTTCTAAGGGTCAGCTTCAAGTGTACTGGTGGGTATTCCATATTTGCTTCAGAAGGCCTCATTCTAAGATTTGTGTCAAATTTAGTCTACATTCAGGATTGCTAAACAGTTTACATTTTATCATTAGAAAATCTTTTTGAAATGCTTTCATGGAACAAAGATGTAATGTAAAACAGCTGTTTAATAAAAAAAAACAAATGTAGCCTCTGCAGCCCTCTGCTACAGCCCAAATACTAGGAACATGAAACAAAAAACTATAAGGACTGGAATCCTGAGCAAGATGTTATGACATTCAATATTAGTCCAGAAGCTGCTGCTTCTGCAAATGTTCAGATAAACAGCTAAAGCTAGTCAAATACAAGTATCAAAAAAAGTGTGTACATGTAGACCAGATAGCTAACAGAAGTTCCCATAAAATCTTAAATTTTTAAAAGAGGACAAATGGTAATGGGCAAGTTGTCTCACGCACTAAGCTTTTGTGAGTCAAGTTATAGTTTACAGATAACGTTGGGTTTTTATGTGAAGTCTGTCCAAAGAGAAGTCTATGTGAATAAATCTGAGTTATTGATCTGAGATGATGAAGAGTCAATAAAACTGACTCAATTGCAAAACTTACTGTATCTTGCAAAATCTATTATGTATACTGTATTACATTTAAACAATCAGAATACCATCATACCAAAGCAGAACTGATGCAAAGCTTCTGTTATAGGAAGAAAAATTTGGATTTATCTGAACGCATCTGTAATCAGGAGAAGGTTACGAAACAGGAAAATAGCAGCAAAAATGGATCCTGTGTAAGTGATTAAGAATTACTATTTTATCCTCTTGGAGTTTGCTTTTAAAACGGATAGACAAACAAATGGCAAGAACTTATTCCAAGAAAATGCATTTAAATGTGGTTGAAAAAAGTAATTACAGGTCTATCATCACTTAGGAGCAACTGTTTGCTAAGATGAACTCCCAATACACAAACTGCTAGAAAGTGTTACAGCTACAAACATTTACTTGGATCAGGAACAGGCTTTCGAAACAAACTCTCAATTGTCCCCACTTACCGTGTGCCAGCTGCATCATAGAGCTGTCTTGGAGTGCAAGAACTAGTTTTCTTTTAGAATAATCTACAAATAGAAAATGTGCTCCAGCAGCATTCCCAACCCTCTTGGGCACACAGTCCATGAGACTGGATCTGCCCACAGTAAAAGCCATCAAGTGTGCACAATGAGGATGCCAGATTCTTGCTACCAGCCATTTTACCTTACAGAGCTGCACTACTGCACTATTTGTTAATGTAGATGCAGCCCATGAAACCTACCTGCAGTCATGTCATCTGTTGGAATACCATTTAGCCTTCATGAAATGGATACCTGATAAACAGGTCATAATTCCCTTTGTCTAAACTGAAAACAAAACAAAAACTAAACCAGAAATAAAAGTAGCATAGTTCATCTGGATCCCAAAACCTCTCATCACTTAAGAATTTCTCATTTGAAAGTGCAGATGCAACTTCACGTCCATTTGTAAGCATTTAATAACTTTGTACTCATGGTTATTGTTAACAGACTGAAGCTTCATAATTGCTAATGCATAACAGTACTTTCCTCTTTTGTGGTGCATGGCGTGCGATTATACAGATGCTCCAGGGTTTATATGCCTTCCCAGCATTCTCTTCCCAAACTTTCTCTCTAATAAGCAACACAGTATCAGTACTGTTTCTGCACAACACTTTTGTTAAGAAAAAGTGAAAAATTTAAAAATGAACATATAAATGTTTCAAATTTAATCTTAATAACCACATAATTCTGGGACACAACTGAAATAACTAATACAAAAAGCATCATAAGAAGTTCTACTCTAACAAAGTATTTTTAGAAGTAAAATAACTGACATTTAATGTATGAAATTCAATAAATTGTTTTAAATATTAGACAACTGAAGAGATGCCTAAGTAATTCAAACTCAGCTCTAACCTCATACAAAGACGAATGCAATTTATAAACACAGGTGCCATATATTAATTTGCTGGCCACCTGACATCAAGGATTTTCTACCACAACTGCAAATCTGGGCATGAAGAATTCCATTCCTAAACAATACTACAGTGATTTACAGTTACAGTTCTCTGTCTTAGTTTTCATAAAACAGTAGGGCAACTTCCTTTTCTTTCCCTCAGTTTCCCAGCCCCAATCCAAATGGTGGTGGTGGGAGGGAAGGATGCTAATTCAAAGGCCAAGGAGTTGCAGTCAAAAGTCTCTCTCTCCTTTTAGATATCTGACCTCTGTCAGGTCAGGTATCTAAATGTTCACATTTGTCTCCTTGCAAATTTTTTGAAACATTTTGAGGAAGAATCACAGCCTGGCATTGCATGGAGAACTGCAGTGCCATAAAATAGATAAAGGAAGTGTTCAAGACATACAGACACATGCAGGAGGGCAGGGAACAGCTGAGAAGCTAAAACCCTCCACACTGTGAAACCATGACCTTTACAGTTGATCAGATCTTGTTCTGTGGCTTACACAATGAATCATCCTGTTAAAAAAAGCAGAATTGTATTACCTTTGTTTTTTGCTAGTGGAGATGAGGGCTGCTCTGTAAACACATCTGGGGAAGGGGATTCTGGGTGGTCAAAGTCTTTGTCCATAGTTTCTATGAGCCCAGTGAGATCTGAATCCTCTGAGCTGTGCCTTCTGCTGCCGGCGCATTCGTCGTGAGGCGGGCTGAGAAGCGGTAACTGTGGCAAAGCACTTTCAGTCTGTTGCTCTTGCTGCTGGGGCCCAGGCGGCTGGGGCTGCTGTGGGGGCTGCTCTGCCGAAGCTAGTGCCTGCTGCGAGCTTGGCTGCTGGTTCTGCCTCGTCCCCTTGGCTCTTTTGCCTGTGGCATGAGCCTGAGTTGTGGCACCTGAATCCAAGATAAAGGCGCCCGCTCTGTTCACTGACTGCATGGAAGCTGCTTGTGCTGAAGTCCTATTAGGTATGCTTGAATTGTTTTTAGATTTAATGTTTTCAACATCAGGTGCATTTCTATTGCTGTGAAGGTGTGCTGTTGTGTTGCATTGCTTATGATTCCCTGCATTGGATCGTGAAGAGGAACCGCCTGCTCCATAGATCCCTCTGGATGAACTGTGATGAGAATCTGACCCAAGCGCATTCAAGCTGGAAGAACAACAAGTGTTTAAATATACTCTACAATGTCTCTATTCTTCCCTCATGAAAAAAGAATTGGTATGTCCAAAACAACCTTCAACTACGCGGTTCTTGGCACGCAATCAACAAAATGCCTAAAACTTGTTTGACAAGTCAGTAGTGTTTACTATTTCCCATTTGCTTGCTCACTGCACATATGAACAAACACACAATAAAAGGACAGTCAATATACATGTAGAAGGAAATACTGAAAAGAGAAGACTCTTTTTTAGTTTACAACCCCAAAAGTAGGAACTTTTGGCCTGAAATTTTTATGCGGCATACGCCTTTCATTTTCGAGAACATTAACAGGAAATTTTACAGTTTGTTTTTACAAAAAAGATGATTATTTCTCATAATCACAATGTCTATCTAACCTTTTATGATTGGCTGTCTTTTGTCCATAAGAGGATCACCTAAAGAGCAGTACTATTGTCTAACTGGCCTAATAACAGTAATAATAACAATAACAATAAAACCCACGCACCAACAACATATACTTACTTTCCGTCAGATGAAATTCCAACTATTCTCCTGAGATCAAATGGCCTTCCCATATCAAAGGGAGGGTTTGACGCCTCAAAGGACAGGCGTCTCCTAAATGGCTCCCAAATTCCTTGAGCTTCTAGATAGGCTGTTCCAATTACCAAGAGAAAGAGTACACTACAAAGGAGAAGAGAAGCAACTAAGTATTTCTTAGTTTTGAGAATTTTTCAGGTTAATGAAGTTAATCAACATATTTGTATACTCTGCTATGTACTGGATACCTGAAAAGTAGAACTACATCCAAACTACAACTTTACGTTTGACAAAAGCATAAGAGACATAACCTAGCATGATATAAACATCAATAACCATGAGAATAAAAATTAGAGACACAAATCTGGCATGCAGCTCCCAAAAATACCAATCCAAAGGAAAAAAGAAAGATATTTGAAATATTAAAATGGCATCTAGGTGGTCAGTAGCTCTCACAGATTGCCAATGCAATTCCGCTTTAAAGGCAGGGACCCTTCATAGAGAAATGTATTGCTGTTTGGAGAACAAGTTTAGGGCATTCATTACTTCAAGGAGTTTTACAACTAACTGCATCTGCCGCAATAGTTTGAGAGTTCGCCTGTTGTATAACCCACTGCAGTAAACTACATTTTTGAATGAAGCAAGAAAATCACTGCAGAGACATTCATCATGGTGCTATGGACAACAAATCAGCAACTTCAATTTCTTTTCTCATCCCACTTCTGACTGCCATTTTTTTCTAAGCCAGACATATGAAAAACAGCATTAGTTCACACAAAAGGCTGAGACACCTCTTGCTTAACTGCAGTTCTTTAAAAGAATCTAGTCTAGGCATTGTCTCTGAGTTATCAACTATCACCAGAAATGTAAGTGCCTCCAGAGACAATCTCAGCTGGTTATAGATGCTTCAGTGCTCCTTTCCCTGACCCAGTGATCAAAAGGGTTCTAGATACACAACCAGATGGCAGGAGGTAGGCAGGATAAATCTCACCCAAGAGGTGAGCAAGCAACAGATGTTAAAGAAACAGGGGAATCTTTTCACACAAGCTCAAACACCCCTGTTCAAGAGAGCAATATCTGCCTTGACTACCATGCCATCAAAAATACAATTCTTTTGGGATGTAAAGAATAAGGCATAATCTCTCTCACTTGGTAATTATAATCAGTGATGCTATTCCAAAGTTTCGCAAGACTGATACCAACAAAAGTATCCATCAACCATCATGGTGCTATACAGCCTTTAGGAGATGGGGGGCTTAGGAGGGTTTGGTGGGTACTCTTCACTTTGACCTCACACTGCTCCCCTTGATGTATCGATGCTGGGCTCTGGGCCCGGCAGAGGCTGTATAGTGGAGGCTGCAGCAAAAAGTCACCTTAAGGGCTTCCCCTCCTCTGCAGTCCACTGGATAAGAACTCTACTCCCTTTAGATAAGCCAGCCTTGTTGGTTTGATAAATTGAGCACAAACTTTGAAATAAAAAAAACAAAACAAAATCTTTTTTTGAGGTCTTTTTAACTGCACATTCTGGTTTTGATTGGGGAGTAGGGGTTGTGGTGGTTCGGGTCTGGCAATTTTTATTTGCTTTTTTTAAAATGAAGATAACTAGTCTGGAGTTGTATAAACAGCAAAACAAATTTGTCTTTATATTTTCATATCGCAGTTCTAAGGAACCTGACAGCGGGGATAACGTGGTCTAGACACCAGAGAACGTTCTTGGTACTCCCTCTTTCACCTCACCATTTTAACCTGGAGCATCTATCTAGTTGGAAAGGTCTTCATAAGAAACAACAAAAAACAAAAAAACACTTATCTAGCTGGCTTTCAATATTTGAGGCCACAAGTATGGTAACTATCCAAAACAACAGTGATTTAGGGAAGACAACAATAAATAATACCTTATCAAAAGAAAAACGTGAGCTAGACAAACTCCTCAAGTTGTTCGTTCCTAGACATTGCACTCTACAGAAGTGTGTTAATGGCAACTAAGAAATCCCTACACATTATGACATCCTAAAAGATAGAGACCCTGCTCCTAATGCTTGGAATATTATGAAATAGTCACGTGATAATTTTTCCTCTAACTTACTGCCAAGTAGGATGTTTGGTACTTGCATGAAAAAGACAGAGTGAATGAAAGGATCAGTACTGCGTTTTGTTTTGTAAAGTTTAACTCACAAATAAAGTACATGTAAAATTCTCTAGACAAACTACACTTGTGAGCTGAACAAACATGTTATTCACTGTCAATAAACTAAAGAGAAATTAAACTTATAAATTTCTTGCAACTATACAGCAGAAAAACAATACTGTGAAATAAACAGTGCATCACTCAGGAAAGTGTTGAAGAGTCAGAAAAGAAAAAGCAGCATGTTGTAACATTTTACCTTCTCTAACAATTTCTCCTATCACTCCCAAGAAAACATTTATGTATTATAGCATACTACGCTAGAAGAGCCAATATCTTAATTAAAAAAAAAAAAAAAAAAAAAAAGAGGTAGAGGCATATTACACCTCTGATTTGCCACAAAGGCTATGGATAATCCTTCCGATTCACACCACCCTAGAAAATCGCTTTTTCATCAGATGTCTACAGCAGCATGCCATTTCACATGCTATGATACAAGTTTAATGCTAATGAAAAAGGGAAAAAGCAATTATTACTATGTTTCTGTAGTAGGGTTCTCTCTAGATAAGGGCATTTGGGGAAAAAGTGTCTCACATCCATGAGATTAGGGGGTAGGCATTGTTTATAACCTCAGATTTCAAAAATAAAAATCAGTAGAGGTTAGAAAAGGCAAATGCAGTGCAATTTTCAGCTCAAATCTCAGTCACAGCTAATATCTCTCTCTTTGCTGAGAAAAAAAGTACACTAATACACTACTGCGTAACCTCTGAGTGTCCACGTCATGAACAATGCCCTTCAGGTTCTCAGAAATTCCATTATTAGTATCACCAGTTGTCTGTCACATACAAATGACAGCAAAGTTAAATTCATCCATAGCATCTGTTAAGCTCATTAAAGCCACTGTCTCATATCTTCCCTATAGCATAACGCTACCAACGGGATACTTCAAACTCAAAGGTAACTACATTGTTCTAACACCTAATTCAATGCAAGTTTGGCTTAGTTATCAAAAAAACCATACAAAACAACCCCCCCAAAAAAAAACAAACAAAACCCCCAAACCCTACATTACCTGGGTTAACAGGAGTATAAATATATTTTACTCAAGAAAACAGGCCCAAGCAATAAGTATATTATTTTGTTTCATTTTGAATGAAAAAAGTTAGTATTTCTGAACCCTAAAGCCACTTGCACTAAATCCACAGTAGTTTTATTAATTTGTTCTCCTTTTGCACCTCACTATTTTATTTTACGCTAATTATAACACGTATCATCGCTTTTATACCTTCTCTGTAATCTGTATTCAAGCAGCTGTATTTCACGTACATATACTGATAAGAACAAAGATAGATACACTACCTCATTATTCCTGAGATGACTATGTACAGTGCGAGTTCCCAGTTGGGCCTGGGTAGTGCTTCTGCACATGTTGCTAACATATGATATGGAAGGGAGGCATTCAAGACAAATATGAATTCAGAGCCTCCTGCAGTGATGAATTTTAATTCACGGATGACTCTGGAAGCAGTGAAATCTGGTGTAAACCTGAAAATAAAGTGAAGCATATTAGGACTCTTCATATGAAAAACACAGAAGTTCTAGATAGCTTACATTATTCACAGTCATTCTTTAAAAAAATGCCAGTTATAGTTTGAATGGGATGTCAGTCATGGCCTCTTTAACAAATAGCCTTAGTAATATGACTAGTAATCATCCACACAACTAGCCAAAAAAATACTTACGCACATCTTCCAAATAGTTCAAGATGCAATTGATTCTGCTTATAAGCACCTCCCCGATCTACCTATACAGATGTATAGGTACAGCTATAACTAAGCTATAACTAAGCTATAACTAAGCTATAACTAAGCTATAACTAAGCTATAACTAAGCTATAACTAAGCTATAACTAAGCTATAACTAAGCTATAACTAAGCTATAACTAAGCTATAACTAAGCTATAACTAAGCTATAACTAAGCTATAACTAAGCTATAACTAAGCTATAACTAAGCTATAACTAAGCTATAACTAAGCTATAACTAAGCTATAACTAAGCTATAACTAAGCAGCAGAGCCAATCACGTGAGCTGTAAAGATTTTAAATGTTCATCTTAAAACAAAATTGAATCAAATCAAAACTGTCTTTCCAAAAAACATCATCACTATGTTCTTGTCTCATCACAATTAAGACTGCAGTTGTTGCAGAAACACTAGAAAAGTTTCTTTGTCTGCAATATCTCGTAATATCCTCTTGCATAACAGTATCATCTTCCAAACTTTTTAGATAGCATATTCTAAATAATTAGCCTTAAATCCAAGCAATGTTAAAGGATAATTTTTTGGTGCACAGATCTTTTACATTAAAAATTTGCAGAATTAATCATCATAATCATGGAAACAGACAAAATATCCAGAATTAAAATGCTGTACATTATGATAATAATCCTTAGACCAAGAGCTCTTTTCACATACTGCAATGCACCAAAAACATATGTAAATCTGGATTCATACCCCAAGTGAAGGAAATGCATAAAAAACTGTATAGTATCACTATTCCAACTCAGTAAGTTATATCTACCGGATAGTGACAAAAGTAATACTACAGTCAGTCATGAAATCTTTAAGTTCTTTTTAAGAAAAACAAAAAACCAGTGTTTACATGAACAGAGGAAAAATTTCATCTTTTAAGTTTTAAGAAAAGTACATTCAAAGCTTATGTAAAACATCCCACAATTTAACCAAAACAGATTTACTCCAAAATAGAACAAAGAATACAAAATTCCTGAGTAAGACTCCATTCAGATGACTGTAATAAAATACACACTTACAGTATGACAATGTCTTTAGAGGCATTGGCACTTAGTGCAAACTCTTGACAGTTAACTACTTTAAATCCATATCCTTCACATGTATATCCACTGATTTCCATAGATTTCACATTAATCTGCAGCTGCCCTGTATTTTCCACTTTAAATGATCTTCTCAGTGTGAAATTTGGTTCTTTTAATTTCATTTCTAGAAACAAAGAGAACAAAGTAATTACTGTGGTGTTAAACTGATATCCTCCAATATATTCGTAAATTAAAGCAGAAGAGACAGCTCTGTCAATATTACTTGAGGAGGGAGAACTAGGGAGGCCCATGGACATCTTTGGATAATGTGCAGGAACAGATCTCTGCAGCCAGATTCTCATCACCATCAAGGTGGAGCACTTATACAGTTCCAGAGCACTAACTCACTAGCAAAAGACCCAGAACCCCAAACTTCTGACAGATTATTTTTTGTGGGGCAGTAGTGCTAAGCTGTAAAGCTGTGTGATCTACTGCTTAGTAGAGTGGTACTCTGTGAGTAAAACTTATTTCTGAGATAATACTCTGTTCTCTTGAGAACAGAGTAAATAGATATCTGATATATATTCTAATATATAGATATACTGATATCATCTTAGAGGTTGTGCCTTAAAAATGACATCCATTGCTGAGCTACACATATCTTACTAGCAAAAAAATATCTAAGTTACAATGTGTAACAGACAGTGACTAAGCTTCTCTTGATTTTTTCCCACCCATTCCCCAAAAGCAGAAAAATCTCAGATACTTAACATGACACCTTATAAATCTCTAAAAATCCACAAGTAATGAAGTATATTTTAATACCAGATAAGACTAAACCTCCTTTAGCAGTTCCTTTGGAAATACAGGTATTCCACTGCCCTCCTCTCAGAAGCAAACTTGGGGCACAGAACAAAGAATCTTATGACATTCCTAATCTCCCTGAACACAGAACAGAATTTGTCTGGAATTGAATTTTCATAAAGAAACTCGCTCTACCCTTTTCCCTGTTGGCCTTGTACATGAAGACTCTGAAGGAGTCAGAATGCATAGAAAGTGGTAGTCTTGATCCAATTTTACTTATGTTTAAGAATTAGAGGTTATCCCAGTAGAAGTTCTATCTCCTCTACCTTGAATTTTAGTGGGGGAAGGACATTTGTTTTACTTTTCGATTTCTTAATTATCTTCTTAAAATGAAAAAGGTCAAATATTTCTTTTTCTTTTTTTGCCTAAATTAAGAAGCAACTTTAATATTTTTAAACGAATTAAATTTCTGGGGCACTAGAAGAGAGAAGAATTGTTTCCACACATACATTTTAAGTTGTACATGTAAAACATCATTGCACTTCTGTTCAGCACAGTAGTTCAAGAAGTACTCACTTTCTGAACAGTCTTTTAATAATGCTTCTGTGATTTTAAAGCGTAAAGAACTTCCTGGACCAGGAGGTTTGCCTGCAGCCCTCAAGCTCTCAGTCGTTCCTTGTCCTTGTACCATTATGGCATCTATTACAGTCAAATTATTTCTGGGTACACAGAAAATGGGGAAAAACATTCATAAGAGAATTACGCAGTCTGTTGCTCCTGAAAACATCTGTACAGACTATGAAGTTATATCCCAGTCCTGGCAGACAGAGATATAAGCAGTCCCACAGATAATTCCCCACAGTATGGAAGAAAATTGTGCACATCTCCATACATGGTATTTGCAAGAAGCCTAAGAAATCACAACAAAGCGTACACACACACAAAGAGGTACTAGTTATAGCTTGTATTTCTTCACCATATTGAAAGCACCACACTTCATTCAAACGCTAAATGCAGTTATTCAAACAGAGCTCCTCTTTACAAGAAAGATGCAAATTGCGGCTGGACCTTGCAAATGGCACCTATAAATAAGTCCCTACTTTCAAGGCATGTATTTAAGAATTTAAGTATAATAACAGGATACATATTTATAATCAGAAAGTATATACTGAATACAGTTTAACTACTGTAAAACATGTAACTACATTTAAACAAAATCACACCTATGATTGTACAGTTTAGTAAAGTGGTAATCTCCTATTGAGAGCTGGTCACAAATATGACCTTATGTATAAACAATAAGCATCAAAAACTCAAACTCAATTCAGAAGTATCTATCATACCTGATAACAATTAATGATGAAACAGTTTTATTAAGAACTGGAGTGAATTTTACTTTGACAGATTTTCTCTCTCCAGGTTTTAATATTAGGTTTAAAACTGAATGTCGAGCCAGGCCCTTTGCAACTCCTACAGTGCTCTGCAGTGGCTGGACCTTAAGACAGTGGGGAAAACAAACAAATAGCACTTTTTAAAATAGGAAATTTTTACAAGTATTTAATGAACTGATATTATTTTAGATAGAAAATAGGTTTTGTCATAAAGTATACTACCCAATGAACTGATTACACAAAAGCTTTTTAGTTAAAAATCAACTGGAGAACATTTTCATCTCCCTTAAAATATACACATAAGCTTACATTGGTCCAGTATGAAATGGAATTTCCCTTTCAGTGGTTCATATAACCTGAAGGGCCTGAAAGCCAACTGGAGTTGGATCAGACAAGAAAAGCATGTTACAGAAGCTATTTTGCTACTTGAGTCAAAATAACATGTTGCTCTTTTGTGACAAATACTAAATTATTTCTCTATAAATTATTTATTTCTACTTCAGAAGTTATCTTCATGACATTTCTATCTTAAAAATACTGTATCTTTTACCCAGAGAAAAAGAATTGATAGCATAAGAAATTCTCTATTACTAATCCACCTGTGCTTATTAACAACCAAAAGAGCAGAGCAACTGAGCTAAAACATTTACATGTGGATTCATAAAGCTCTCATGCTCTAGTTCAGAAGTTTTTTTTTTTAAGTGCATTTCTAACACTATATTAACATTAAGCCATTATGTATTATTTTCTATCCTCTATGTTCCAATATTAAAACATTTTCAGAATACTGTCTTTGCAAAGTAAAGGAAAGAAAGGGGAGAAAAAGGCAAACTTCAAATAGAAGAACTATTGAAAGCAGGATATTTTGCTAAATTTGCCTCTGCAAGCACTGAATTGTTAATCTAAAACTAACTGTAAATGGAGGGGGAAATGCATGTATATTGGATTAGAAAAGAAAGTGTTCAGGATGCTGCAAGACCTATAAAAACAAGTATATACTTAAGGTTGTCCACAAAATTTCAAGCAAGTTTAAAATGAAGAATGAAGCCATGGAAAACCCAATACTTAGCTAATTTTAGAAATAGCAACCACCATGCTGAAGAAAATGAGTCAATACAGTTCCTCTGTAGTTTCTACAATCCTGTTACACAGTAAGCGTACAGTGAAAGTGATATTATGTTACATTTGAAGAAGCACTACTTTTACTATTTCCCTGAAAACATCCAATATAACTATTACATTTTTTGCACGCTGTAATACTAAACTTGAAGCAACATTTTAACAACCCCCCACAACGTATTTTTAACCCCTCCCCCCCAATATCTAAAGAATGTATTGAAATACTTACACAGTTTCTGAAGACCTGGAACTCCAGAGTCCTCAGATTGAAATTTGTTGGTTTACTCAAATTAAACCTGAAACAAAAATATCATTTTTTCCCCTCCAAACCAAGGAAGATCATAATATACTTGTACATATTATGGATTTTAGCACAAATCAAGAACTTATGGTAGGACTAAAACAATACACAGCTGAAAGTATCACGTGATTTTTCTTATTTCCTCCTTCATACATTAAGGAAACAATGTGAACATCATATTAGCTCAGCAGCTTTCCCCAACAGATGGCTAACAACCAAAGAATACAGAGGGACTTTTGGTGACAATCAGCCTAAATTCTGTTCCCATTGGGCCAATGATCCAAATTCTAGAAGCAACCAATACTGTAACTGCCAAGACAGCTGCCAAAGACTGCACTTATGTTTTGTAAAATGCATTTCGCAGTAGAGCGAGAAAACCCTGCATACTTTAAAATAATACTTACCGTTCTGATAGTTTATCGACAAAGGTGGATGGGTTCGAATACAGAGCTATAGGAAGGAATTGAACATACACAGGAACGTCAGCTGGATTTTCTAGAAAAATGTCTTCCTCCTAATCAGAAACACAATTTTTGTAAAGTTTACCTTTGGATTAATTCTAATTACAAGAAGTTATGAAAAATACAGTCCCTATAAAAAGACGCTATCATTACAATAACTTACTGATGAACTGTTTGTATTGGTGAGCGGGAAGCTTAAATGGCGTGGTGAACTGAGTATAGAAGGCCAGGCCATTTCTGCTGTGACTTTCAACTGGACATCCTTCTGAAGATCTGTGTCTACTTCGAATATAGCATTCAGTCTAGAAAAATATTAAACACCTTACTTTATGAAAGTAAAGTGGCAAGAACTTGGAGAGAGAAAGCCTAGAACAAGAAAAGTGCTTAAAAGTACCCTGAAAACAATATTAATTTGAAAAATAGCACAGTCCATTATATTTATATGCAAGAAAAACATCTGAACTCTGTTCGTATGCACTGCCATTAAAGAACACAACAAGAATCCCCCAAAACATGCTATAGCAGACCAACCCAAGTATTCTAAAGATATTTGCTATTTATGTGCTGTTATCAACATCTATCCATTCTAAACTCTACTAGGGCCTATTTATGGAAGATGATGAGCTGAAAATGTGGTATGACCTACGTATAGTATCATAAATCTTGCAGCATTTGCATTTCTCTTAAATCACTATCCTCTGGATAGAGAGACATGAAATTTTATCTTTCATCAGAAAGTACCTAGCTCTTATTGTTGCAAATTTGAAAATCTGATTGAATCAGATCAGTAAATGAAAATAACCCAAAATATATTTTAAGAGATCAAGAGATATTATGTAACAATGATTGACTGGCTTTTTTTTTGGCAAAGGTATAAGCAGTAGAAAGGAAAACAGTCCTACTACAAACTGTTTCCAAAACAACACCCAGATACTCCCAAAAACATACTGCGACTGTTCATCTGTAACATACAGTAAACGTGATGCACTCTAGTTGTGATGGATACATGGAGTATGTGCCTAAACTTCTAACAAATCCAAAACAAATCTGAGTTAGTCACACTTGGTGAGAGCTACTATTTCCATTACCGAATGAGATTCTTTGCTATTTTCTGACCTACGCAATAGACTTGGTTCCAGTTCTCCCACAAGCTCTCCACTGTGAGCTTAAACAAGACTAACAGTACTGAGTCCTCCAGTCAGTAAAACTGACGAAATGCTAGACTTCAAACCTAGAAAGTATTTTGGAAAGGCTCCAAATACTCAAGTTGGATCCCCCACTGTGCTCCTAAGGAAAGGTTCTCCTTTACTTAAATGGTACCCTGGATAGCTAGTTAATTTTAAAAAGCATTATATATTTTGCTAAAACTGCTACTTATTTAGAAATAATTTCTAACCGAATTTTCCTTGAAACATTCTTGAAAGTTACCAGTGTGGATAAATAGAGGATTCTGTTCAAGTCAAATTTCTTTAGAGTTATTAACATATCAGCATTGTAACAAAAAACTGATAAAGAAGGTATGTTTTTGTTATTATATTTAGCTACGCAGAGTCATTTTGTTTTTCTACAAATACCCACACCTTTTTTGAAATGGCAGTCCAAATGCTGCCATCACAAATGAGACATTACTTGCTGAGAATGCTAACTTGTGTCTCTTGTTTACATATGAGAAAGCAGATGTTTAAAAAGTACATATCAGCCCATAGAGTTTGACTTTCTCTAAAAATTAGACGACAATGATTAATCACTGTCTATTTAGTATCTCTCAAGGAGAAATACCAGATGATTTCGTCTTTCACTGGAATATAATAATCTCAGAAGAGTAGCAATAGATAACCTTTTAAAATCCAAGAGCAACTAGAGTAATCAAGGATATTATGACTACTATGTCAAAAAAAATTAAGCAGGGACCTGAACAAACATGAACATCATCTGCTTTATGAGAGCAGCGACTGTTGCTGTTGCCACCTCTTCAAGAACTGCAGCATGCTCCAGTCAATTTCCTCAAGTCAAATACAACTCCCCCCCCCCCCTTTTTTTTTTTTTTTTTTTTTTTTAAAAAAAAAAAGCTTTTTCCCTACCAGGTTTTCAGAGCAGGCTGAGTAACTCCTTTTCGATCCTCACTCAAAAAACACTGCAGTATGAAAAATCTGCATTTTATACTGACCATATACAACACAGGATTATCTAGTGATTTAGGCACTGTGGAAGTAACTACGGTAAAATAACTTACCTATGACTTGAGTTCTCTTTTATTTCCATCCAGCCTTTGAACAAGTTTTCATGCAAATCCCAGTCAGAATCCCATGTATCTTCTTGCATTGCTAAGTTGTGCTGAGCTTTAGATTCCGCTTTAAAATATAATGTATTTTTAAACCCTTCACGTAAAATCATTGTTTAAGTAGAAAACTGATTTTTTTTACTTTTAATTCCAAAGGTGAAAGTTACTTACATTTAGATAAAAAAGGTAATCCTACATAACAATGATCCCCACATTGTAAACCAGGGTCAAAATAAATATTTGCAATCTGCAAAATAGATAGGAGAGCGCAATTAAGAAGCCATACAGTAACTCCAAAAACCAAAGACAAAAGGAAAAAGATTTCTGATAATCATAGAAATTTACAAACGCTATAGATGAGAGAGAACTTGTAGAAATAAGGCATAAACAAACCTTTGATTTTTTTCCTGGCTCTAAATCTTCTTTATTACTTCTTAGCCTCTTATAATAGAACCTCACATCTTCAGACAGGGAGCGTATGTGCTGTATTTTCACTTTCTGGGAGAAGGAGTTCATAATGTTCAGGCTCTGGTGGACTACTTTCCCCTAAAGAAAAAACAAAACACATCTGCATGATATATTTTTTCCCCTAGTACATTTGTTTAGTTATGCAGGATGACAATATTTCAATTCTGCTGTGGTTTTTAAGTATGGAGTTAAATCATGCAACCTAAACAAAAATAGTTCTCTGTGAATTTGCATTCTTTCCTCCACTTACTTCCAAACACAGTTCACCCCTCTTTCAAAATAAGCAGGTCTTAAGGATTTAGGAGAGATAGGATGCCAGTTATATTTAATCAATTTATGCTAAAAAAAAGGACCAAAAGATGAAAGGAAAGGGAAAACTTTGGTTTTCTCAGTCTCCTAATACAAAAGCAAAGCAGGCTTCTTAGAATAGCAGATCCAGTACATACATAGGTCCTACAGATTAGAAATAATCTGAAAGGATTACGGTAGAGTCAAGCTGCAGATTACAAACACTCCAGGTGACAGAGCACATTTTAAAACATAGGTACAGCCCTCTCTCATCACCAGTGAAATCAAGATACTGGATACTAACACAACATTAAAAAAATCCAAACCAAAACAACAACAACAAAAGTGGAATTTTATCCACACCTTTAAACCCTGCCTCCTCTTTTGAAGCAAGCACTATTCTACCTTTTAAGCACAGAATGCATAGTTTAATTGTATGCCATTATTAGGATCATTATAATGCTTGAGCTCCCCTTCCCTACCCGTTTTCAAACTCGCTCCGGTATGACGTCACTTGTAAATGATTCTGTGGTCACGCTTTTCACCTTACCTCAAAGCCCAGCTCTGGTGAATATAGGGCAAAAGATTAAAAAAAAAAAAAAAAAAAAAAAAAAAAAAAAAAAAAGAAAGGCTATTCAAGATTGGTGACAATTTCAACTTTGATATCAAACAAATACAAGCAAATCAAATGTCCAAGACATTTCTAATGAATAGGATAGAGGTTTTTAATTGGTTGCCTTAAATCAACTATTTTTAGCCTTTTTTTTTTTTTTTTTTTTTTTTTTTTAATTTCTCAAGATAAGGACTGAAGCAGAGAGATGTACTTTGCAGGCTCAAAGTTCTACTGAGGCCTCAGAAAATAGTAATGTACCAAAACAGTCTCAATATCAGCAACCAGAGAGGGAAAGAAACCACAAGAATGATTTGCTAAATAGCATAAGTGCTGTTAAACTGAACAGGAGGTAGAAATGACCATGTCTGAGCTTCACCTATGGAACACCACAAGTAACAAACCTCTGTCAACTGGGGAAGATAAAGGTTCATTAAAATGTAGAACGAACAGGGTTTTACTAAGACCCTTACTCAGCTTTAAAACACAAAACAACAGATAAAGGGGAAGGTTTTACTGTTCAGTAATTAAAACAACAAGAATAAAACAAAAAAAACCCCAGAACAATGATATTTAGCACAGGGGTCCTTGAAGATATGCTTTGTTCAGGGAAGACAGTCAAGAAAGGTGGCACTGTAAGCTAACAATACCATTATAAAGTAGAAGTTAGCACAGTTAAAATCTGTTTAAATCAAAACAGTGATCCTTACAAGGACAACATACACTATGAATGTAGTGCTGACAGTCTCCTACAGAACCCTGAAAATTGGACCTAGATGCAGACCCATGAAAATTATAAACACAGACAGACAGCACTGAGAACTGGGTGGCTGCAGAAGAATTACTTCCTAGATATGAAATGAAAAACAAATGTCACTAGAACTGTAGTGCCTGGTTATTCCTGGATGTTAGAGCTCTCAAATATTTCCCCCAAACATCGAAACAAAAAGAGCTAATAATATTTTAGTCTCGGTTTCAGTATGTAATGGAGGCATTTCCAAATAACTAGATGTGAAAGTTTCATTCAGTGTTCAGTGATCATAAGTACATTTAGTTTGAAATGAGCCCAAGATAAAGGAAAAGCAAGTCTGCTGTCAATATTCTTCAATGTCAAAAGAGCTAAGAAATGAACTAACAGAAGTAGTTACCGAAGCTGACTGCTCTGAGAAGCTTAGGGCTTAAACACAGAACAGTCCAGACTTTTGTCAAAGGTGGTAACGCTATCTGAACCTATACTCTCAAATATGAGAAAGAGTGTAAAGCAGGAGCTCAAAGGCCCCCTGAATGAACAAGCACTTGAGAAGTTTACTAGAAAAGAGCACGAAGCCAACAAAAATTACAGCACTCTGGGGATGCGACAATGATGACAGCAAAGAAGTTATGCCTTAGAGACTGAAAAATGCAGCATTACAAGTGCTCCCCCCATAATAAAAACAAGCTGACCAAGATCTTGGAATTATATTAAGATGTTGAGAAGTTGTTCAATCATTCCAGTGAGAAAAGATGACAAAATAAAGGTGAGATTACAAACAAACAAAACCACCACCTTATGGCCTAACATTTAATAAAGTATTTTGCCGTAGGGTTCAAGAAAGATAACAATCTTGACAGAAATGAGGATACAGAAAACAAATTGCCTTATCTATAGTGAAAGAATAAGAAATGAACAATTAGCTATTTCAGTTTGTCACAGGCTTACAGAGCAGCTGATAGATGAAGTTACAGATGCAACAATAAGTGTAATAAATATCCAGATAATGATGACACTACATAGTCAAATAACAGGAAATAGAGAGCCTAAAGATAAAAGTAAAAAGTGATCTATGAGACTGTAAGCGTGACAGTTTGACCTTAAGAATAACCAAAGGCTTTAAAACAACTTGTGAAGTAGGAAATAAAAAGGGAGGTGAAAGGATAATGGGATAAATTAGCAGTGATTTACTAAGGTCCTGCTGACTAACCTAGCATCTTCCTCTGACAAGCCCTATTGCATTTCCTTTTCAAAAAAGGATCACTAATCTAATGGTCATGAGGTAAAGCATGATAAAGTGCCAGTGAAAAATTATTTTCAAGTGCGCAAACTGTAGGATCAGCAGTAGGAGCAAGGAGCCATCTGAAGGACAAGCAGCATTCTAAGAAGGAAAGAATCAGGGTGAAATAATTAGTGGGAGAAGACTGGTCTAGAAATATTTTCACTAATTACCTTGGTACAAAGAAGTAAGAAAAGATCTGTTGATGCTGCGAAGTTAAGCATTTTCGGAATATTGAAAAATCAAGGTAGCATACAGATTGCCTCACTTATGGGAATAGGACCGACTTCAATAGCTGAAAACACAAGATTGTTAATTTAAAAATCTAGTAAGTTTATTTTAAGTTAAGTTTACTTTAAGGTTTGACCGTACCGTATATGCTTGATCCTATGACAGATTAAGACTATGCAGTACAGACAAGGAAACACAGAAGCAATTCCAACATGGATCAGCTGAGATATTCTCACTAGAAATAATTAAGACTTGTAAAAGAATAAGTTAAAACCTTACTCAGATGACTATGTAGATGTGTGACCACTCACATATGAAAAGAGACTGCTGCAGATGAAGGAAAAGATCAGAATGATGAGCAGGGAAATACAGAGCCTATAAAGTGAGAGAAAGACTGGGGGAAAAAATGGCTTTTTTTTTTTTAAACTTACTAAGAGGAAACCACAGCAGATACACTGCTCTATACTGATGTTAAGTGCTAAAAGAGGGAAGAGAGCTACTTAAGCTCAAGGACAGTGCTGACATAGAATAAATAGTTATAAAGTGGCCAGGAATAATTTTGGACCAAAAAATGCAGGAATGTTCACAACCATCAGATAAGCACACTTCAGGAGTAACTTCTTAGTAGGAGTAAGGAGGGAAAAAGAGTCATTACTATGAGATATAAGAAACAGAAAGAACTTCTAAGAATTCTCAGGCCTCAAAAGAACCCAAAGAAGGGCCAGAGGAAATCCAGACCCTTATTCCAGGCCAAAAGAAGCTTGAAAACGTCTTCCTAGCCAAGTATGGTGCTGAGGCAGAGCAGTTACGTACTGAAGGCAGCTCTAAACAATATGCACAATACTGAAAGGAGTCTAAGCTAGGTTAAGTGTGAAACAGAACGTGGTCCTGTGGATGAGCAGCGTGAGCAGCATGCGAGAGGCTTGCGGAATAGGCACCAAGCCAGGGACTGCTTCAAGCGTTTGCACAGTGTAGATGTGACCAGTCTGTTCAGGAAGGCGCTCCCTATAAGCAATATGAATAGGACATCGAGCACAAACTGATCTGCACAAAGTGACTGATTTCCAGATTGGGTCAGAAAGACAGCTTAGGGGTGCAAGACACTCACGTCTTTGCCATTCCAATGTTCCAGAATGCCTGAGCCTTTAGGAGAGATGCTATTCTGTTATTCTAACATAACACATTCTCCAGTCAAGTATTTAAAGTTTTTCCTAAACCTGTACAGTAATCACTAGTACAGACTGTAGTATTCTCCTTTATGAGTGCTATTTTTCAAAATATATTGAAGTTGAATTCATATCCCTGATCTTCCATCCTCACAGGAAACTGCTCGAGTAATTTCTACCACATCATCTCCATCTCCTTTTACTACCATTCCTATTTTTTCTTTCAGTTTTTAATCCCTTTCCCAATGATTTTCAGTCATACTACATTCTCCACTCATCAGAAGTTACATGAAGTTCACACTTGCGTAAGATGCCAATTGTAAAATCAAAATGACTCTACTGCCTGTGCTCCCATGGTTATGCTGAATGCGAAGTGGAAAAGCAAATATTAACTGATATAATGGTTTGCTGCCTGAATCTGTAGCCCTGAGCAAAGAAGTTGCTTCTGGCACTCCCTGAGTAAACATTACTGCAGAAGCAAGGATGAAAGACCTGTCACTTCCCAGGAACAGCCATTATGTGTTTTTGCAGAGCAGCAGAGTAGCCGCAGATTCATGCGACTGTCTATTCCTGTACTCTGCCATGTACCCTCTCAAGAAGATCCACTTCCAGTGTGGAAACAATAAAGTAATTCTTCCATAGAGATCAAGGACTTCTCATCCTGAAACTTCAGTTCGTTAGCTGACTTAATTGTTTCTGGCATTACATTGTTTCTGAGAAACGCACTTGCATTTTTCTCTCCTAGTCATAGCACCAACACACATGAAATGGTAAGAATAACCAAGCGATCACAGCTACATTAGAACGAAGCTGCAAAGAATCAGGTCTGGGACCATGCCAGTATTGCAAGTAGATGCAGTAGAAGAGAAACAGGGATAATTCATGCTTGGAACATGTGTAAAAAACAGTGACAAGTAGTATCTTAAGAGTTCAGAAGCGCAATCTCCAACAATATGACAACACGCAACAATTCAAGAAAGCAGTTTCTCTTGAAAGGGACAGACAAATAGAAAACACAATGTTTAATGCTGTGAACCAATTATCTTACTGGAAAGGATGGTGGAAGAAAAACGTGTCTTGGGGAGCAAGTCAGTGAGCCCACAGCAATTACCGCCTTCACTGGTATAGTTAAAATCTGAAAAAAAGAACAAAGTTTAGAAAAATGCACATTAATTTCGGTCTTTAAATGTCTGTTTCGTTGCTTAGAGTAACGAAGTCCTGAAATTCTAGAATTCACGTTTCAAACGTATATATAAACCTGACACTGAGGCATGAATTAAAATTTCAACACAGATCGTCATACTTCAGCATTCAGTCCCAATCACAGGCTTTGTCTCTTCAAAGTTTTATTGAAGAAAACTTTCTAAAAATGGTTTCTCAGATCAAAATATTGGCTAGCTGTTCATTCCATCAATACTACAGAAAAATAGGAAGCACGTCGTTGCTCAATCACATTTAGCATCATTTCATGTGGAACACAACAGCAAAGCTAAAATGCAAGCTCTCCAGTGGGGCATCATTTAGTCTTACTTGAGTGGGGCTTATTCTGTTGGATAACAGCATGACGTCTTTAAAAAAAAGAATATGAGGGAAGAGGATAAACTAAACTTCTCAAAAAAAAGCATTAGAAGTCATGAAAAGACCCTGAGATAGTATTTGCAGTATTTCTGTCCCTTTTGCACTCCTTTTTCTAACTGTAATTCTAAGCATCTCAATAAGGAGATCCTTACTGTATAAGTAGAGTAAATTGTAAGAACAAACAAGAAAAGAAAAGGTTCAGGTTCTGATACCGAAGGGTCACACACATGCATGCACATTAAAAAAAAAGTCGAAAATCTCAGACAACTGGCAGAAATTAAGAATTTCCTATTTTCCATAGGTTTGTCAGAACCACACAATAAGCTGTATCATTTTCTGACTTCACAAGCGTAGCATGAACATCACATTTATTTTTTTCTATGTATATAACTCAAAGATAGTGAAAGCTACAACCCAATGATACCAAATATCATTCCATTATGTTTTAGAATCTCTCAAGAAATGATTTATTAGTATCAACAAGAAAGACCTACAAATTTGAGAATTAACTGGATCATCTTCTCTCTTTTACTAACCTCAGCGGAAGAACTCTGCTGCATCAGTTGTCAGCAAACTAATTTCTCCAAAGCAATTTTCACAGTGGCTTTTTACAATAAACCTTGAAAATTATACCTTGATTTTAGTAACTGACAATGCATCAAAAAAGCATATTGCTGGGATGTGTCATGCCAAAAAATTTATGCATTGATGCTTTGAGAATGTGTCATGTCATTGAAGCTCATGTGGACCCATACCTCAAAGCATCAGGTCAGACTGAAATAGAAATTTCTGAAAGCCAGGTAAAAGCATAATGAA
Organism: Dromaius novaehollandiae; assembly: GCF_036370855.1. Taxonomy (NCBI): domain Eukaryota; kingdom Metazoa; phylum Chordata; class Aves; order Casuariiformes; family Dromaiidae; genus Dromaius; species Dromaius novaehollandiae. The sequence goes on along the minus strand of NC_088098.1, from coordinate 147,990,934 downwards.
AGTCATTCCTCATTCCCTCAGAGAAGATACAGCATCAGTAGCACAACTGTCATTTCCTCCAAGGTTAACTTCTCCCTGAAACTGCAATCCATCCACTAATACAACTCTTAAAACTTCATGCTTTATGTCATTTACAGTACAAATTCAGACAAGTTGCTATACTCACCAACCACTTTGAGTTAATTCAGCCAGTTTAGAAAATCTTACAGTACAAAATATGAGATCACTAAGAAAAAAACCCTCATATTAAGATAACCAAAATATTTGTCACCTTCCTCCCTGCCTTATTAAACCTATTCTCACGTTCACATTAAAAAAAACACATCATTTGTGCAGCACCAGTGAATATACAATAAATATACCTCATAGTCTGTTGTGATTTGCACAGCTCCATCATGAATTCCTTCAAGTTCTTTTGCTATTAGTTTTACTCTAAACACAGCATAATAACCAGATGTTAGTATCACCTGTAAATGGTAGAAACAGAGTCATCCATTGTCTTCCATTAAACAAACTTCACAAAGAAACATATCCAACAACCCCCTATTTCTGTAAGTTGGTCTGTTTGAAACACATCTGTCAATGGTAAATACAAGAAAAATTATAACTCATAAGTGATTAATTAAATTAAAGAAAAATTAAATGCTCCTTGTGCTGATAAATTCCACTCTTCCCTTAAAAACAGTTAGTATCATCTGAGGCCATGAAGATTACAGTCTCTGAATCTTCCCCCTTCAAAATCTAACTAATCTGAATATAACACAACTTCTTAAAATACAAATAAAACCCCTGCTAAAGTGGAGCTATAAAAAAAAAGTATACAAGTTTGTCTTTTTTTTTTTTCCTTCTAAATCTATTTTGAAGCAATGGATTCAAAAGATTACTTACTGAAGACTGATCTGACGCACTAGCATTTTGTAGTCCAGGAAGGTTTGCAATTATTGTTGTTCTGTTTCCTTTTTCAGTCATTAGGAGCTCTATGGCCAAACCATCCCCTATAATATGCCAACTTTTTATAGCCAGCTTAAAAAGAACAAAACAATGTATTTTCAACAACACTGATGTAAAATTTTTAAAAAGAAAACTAAAAATGAATTGATCTTTACCTCTATCGGATTGCTGTTGATGACTGCAAATAAAATGCTAGTAGCTTCTGTTGCACTCAATATTCCAAAATCTATATACCGTTCCTCAGTTCTAGGAGGCAGTACAAAGTACTAAAAAGATTGAAAAAGGCATTTTAGCTTAACTTATAAACAAAGCATACTAAAACTCTAAGCTCATTAACAAATGCATTAAAAAAAAAAATCAAATACAGCAGTACTGTGACAGTCTCAAAGTTCTACACATTTGCTACATAAAGCCAAAAGGAACAGAAAGGTCTTTTTCAGCAGTAACAGGTGTTTATGGAAAGAACTGGTGAAGTGGGGGTTTTTTGGGTGACATTTTCCTTATCTGTAAAATCATGATGAAATTAAAAATGCCATCCTCCCATACAAACAGAATAAAGAATTAAAGTGAGTTCTGTGGCTTCTGTTTCTAATTACACTAAAGTCTTCAGAAAAGAAGGAAAATACTTACATCTAAAAACCCTGTGTATGCTCGGACAGGTAGGTGAAATTTAGAAGCGTTGGTGATGAGTAAAATATTGTTATCTATATGAACAGATGATGTGGAAGGCATAAAATGAAGTGTAAAAATATATCTGGATTCATTAGGTGGAATTAAGACAGGTTTGCTGAAGTTCTGGACCTGAATCAGTGAAGAATGAAGACCAAAAGTTACAATTTAACAAAATGCAGCATATTTAAACACTTAGTATTAGGAAAACTATTCCACTGGAACTGGGCTTACTTTAAACATTGTTTTTGCTTCTTCTGGTAACAAAACATCATGTATGAGGACTGCAAAACTGAATGTGTTTGTTAGGTAGATTGGTCTTTCCACAGAATCAGAAGGACTGTCACGGATATGAAAGAGTGTGGCAGCATGATCAAATCCTAAATATCTATGAAAAGAAAAAAAGTATTAAAAACTGAAGACCTTCCTCAAAAAGAATCTGTTCTTCTTGCACAAAAGAACAGAACCCATTCGATCCCACAGCAAAAAAGGTACATATCCCACTGCATGCTGACACTATATATTAGCACTACACAGATTATTCAGTAATCCCATTGAGATAAGAAAGTATGTAACTCAACATATTAGGAAGACTAAAAACAAGTGTTGGAGCATTAAGATATTTTGCAAATCACACATGTTCCTTATTAACCAAATCAGGCATCTGTAGTACAAAAGCTCTGATATGTAAGGATTAATTTACTTATTCACCTTTAAAATACTCTGCCAGTTCTGTTGACAAGAAATTATCACCCTGCTTGAACTATAATTAGAAAGAACTTAGCCATACTTCGTAACTCAGTAATAAAAAATGAAAGTACTGACAGTTTTCCCAGAATTTTGCTTAAAACTATTTTCTCTACCCTCACTTCAAATTATAGTGTTAGAATAGCACACACAAAACTGGAAAACTTTCCAATTCTGCATTCTGAAGATGTCTCATCAGAGCCTTCAACTACTCTGACAGACAACTCAGGAAGATCACTTTGAATCCATTTCCTGAAACTAGCTTATGTATTATCAAGACTACCTCATCTACTAATATAAGAACAGAAAAATTCAAACCAGTAATTGTAGTTCTAAACAAGCTCCAGGCTTAGAAGACAAGGCACCACCTCTTTATATCCCCTCCTTCTCCATAAAAGACAAATTCCTCTCTGCATCAGCTAATTCTCAGCATTTAGTTTTTGAGCAATGTTCAACAATTGTAAGCTTACCCATCCAATACTTCTGCTTGATATGGTATTTCAAGTTTGGAGTAGCTCTTCTCTTTTGCTTTAACGGTTATTTTTCCAGAAGACTGTGATGCTTTTTTCGCTTTTGATGCTGTACACACGAGAACATATGAAGCTTGTTAGAGCAGACAAGAAATGATCTATCAGGTTAGACCAGCATGAATGGAAGAATAAAAGCACAGAGCTAGACCAGAGATAAAGCACCACTGAAGAAGAAAATGGATCGTAAGGAAATTTCAAAGAACTGACATAGAATAAATCTAGGAAGTAAAAGATCAGAGTTCTGAATCCCTCCTTCTTTACTCCAGGTAGGAGACATGCCTGAGTTAGTAAGCTTATCCACCTTAGGAAAGTCTAGTCAAAGAAGTAACTCAGACATGTTCAGAAGATAATTCAGATCCTAGGTGAGCTGCATTCCCCACTTAAAGCATGGATATATCCATCTCTCCACTAACAGAACAGAAACTTGAGATGACTACACTCCCTATTTAAAACTACCAGACAGGCAGGATTTGGGAACAAGAAAGCAGAACATTTTAATAAAAAATTAAAAATAAAAGATAGTCTAAACCTCACAGAAACATAACCAGAATCCTGGTAAGAACTCAAACTATATAAGCCCTAAGAATGAAGCCCACAGAACAATGTTACCCTGTTAGAAACACCACAGTCAAGGGATTCAAATCTGGTTGGTGGAAACCACCAATCCTTAAGGCACCTGCATATATATTAGGACAGCTGAAGGAGCAAACATCATTTATGGCTGGCTGCTTTACTGAAAATAAGTCACCAGTCAATCCAGTAAATCCAGCAAGTAGCTTGACTGGATTTTTTTTCCACCTATCATTCCTTCCAAAATCTACCATACTTTAGTCTGTAGGCCTTCACACAAAACTCCCTCCAGTTTCAAAAACTGGACGTATTATTATGCCAGGTTGACATAGTTCAACTATTTCAAAATTAATCTGTAAGCTAAAACATATTTCACTCATGTTATAGACCTTAAACTTTTTAAATCTAAAGTGTTAATTAGTTAAAAAAAAATCCTCTATCCATGCAACTTTTAAAAATCAAGTCTATCTGAAATAAAAACATTGCATCTATATACCTCCAATTTTAAGCAATCCAGGCTGACATTTACAGCATCAACTAGTAACTTAAAGCTGTAACTTCTGAGTAGGGCAATAGCATTCTCACAGTTGATTAAAATCTTTAATAAAAATGGAGGTGCCTTTCCACGAAACGTCAGCATGATATTTATGGTGACACTATGTAGGAGGGAAATGAACCAATATACTTCTTCCATAAAGGTATCAGTAAAAGTCAGTAGGAGCATACATTTCCATCTCCTTGTAGGAAAGGAACCAGTGAAAAGTTTCACCACCCTCTCCCCCTGCCTTTTTCTTTAATATGCATGCAAGATGGCAAAAACAAAACAAGCCGACATTCACAGTAACATTCTCAAGAGCATGTCAAGGTTCTACACCTTGGGGGCATTCCAAATAAAACATAATTTTGGGAGAAATAAAAAATTTTGGATTCTTTTTTAAATTTGTGGAAGATCAAAGGGCAACTCAAGGGATACATTCTCTTCTAATTATATATTGTGAGGAATCTGCCCTGCTTTGACAGGGTTTTTCAACACAGACATCTATTTGGACTAACGATACATTTAAACAATTAGTGTTTTAACATAAGAACATTGCTTATGTTTCACAGAAATCTAACATTCAGTTTTTACATGCACACACACGATTGCTTAGGAATTCCTTCTCTTCTCACTATTATTTGTTATTGGTTGAAGCTACTTGCTGTTTGTAATGTCAGAAGTGATCCCTTTGAAAACAGAAGTTAGAAGAAATGTAAGCCCTTTCCAGGTAGGGAAAATCCAATTTTTTCCCCCAAAATGACAAATACAATTTTCTTAAGAGAACTGGAAAATAATTCACAAAGTTTCAGTAAATTTTAAGAAGAATTTGAAATGTTCCAGGAAGAGAGGAGTACTACTTACCATCAAAGCTAATACTTGCAACTTTGGTATATTTACTTTCAGAGGCTTTTAACGTAACTGGCTTGAAATGCACTGTTATAGCTTCATTCTGTGGCGTAGGTCTAACACTCTGCAAACAGAATAAAAATTCATCATTGTTAACACACTGTACAGCTTTCACGCGTTTTTCAAAGTGGTTGTTACAACTGCAATTATTTTTTGCTGAGTTTTTACAGGTCTGTCTTCACTATAACAAAGCAGCACTATAAGATACTGTAGAATTTTTTTCAGGTCCTACAAATTACTTGGGTAGTCAGCGTGGAGGAGAGTGGGCAATAGAGAATTCTCTTTGGAAATGTTGGATGAAGTATGGACAGAAACCTAACTACAAAATACTTGTTTAATAAAATAGAAGAAAGATTTGTTTAAATAAGATCTTATTTTTTTATTCTTAATGCTGCAGGGTTAAAATAGCTATAGCGTATATTTGTTTCTGGTTGACTCATTAACAAAGCTGTTAACTGACTTATGTAATTAATGGTGATGATACACAAGGCAAGACGAACCTAGCTTGCCTATGATCCCATGCTAAGCCTGCAGAATTGCCAGGAAAAAAAAATTAACTGTATAGAGAACTATTTTGTAACTCTGAGATTACAGTTGCTCTGTAATGACATTTTACAAGATCAGCTTTTGTACTGAGAGTTACTATTTTAAACTAAATGTAAAAGGTGTATTGGGCATGACTAGAACAATTCTGTCATAGAATTACAGATTCTGAATGCCAATATTTGAAGAGTCTATGAAGATTGCTGGTGAAGTCCTTAGATAGATAGATAGTTAGATTTAGCTAGCTAGATTCCCAGACAGGAATTGGGAATCAAGCATTTAAATGCTCCTATTCTTACTTTACTTCAAATTGGGATGGCTGCCATGGTTCCTGCTCCCCAGCTGTCTTCTGTTGCAAGAACAGCTCAGCTGCTCATGTAGCAGCTGCTAAACTGCTGCAAATTACAAGATACTTTATTAAGGAAACTGAAATGAGTGCTGGTTTACCTTATACTGGGCTGCAGAGGTCCAGCACCTGCTTCATAAGCAGCTGAGCCTTTCTTGGTCAGAGAGAAGCAGGGCAGACTACTAGCAGTAGGAACCAATTACAGCTATTTCAAGCTAAGCTATCCTTTCTTGCAACCAAAAGCCATAACATCTTGCATATAGAACTACGTTCTGCAGACCATATGACTTTTAGAGGAAACAGGCATGACTACTACTGCAGCTAATGAATAGTATCTATTACCTCAACTAGAGGATTTTGTATTTTGGATCAGTAGTACTGAGCTTTATTACCCATCTACATGCATGTCATACAGGTATTTTTGATACCTCTCTTCATGAGTCAATTCAGTATCACAATTTCCTTCTTACAAAATTCTATATTGCAAAACTGAAATCCCGCGGTATCTTAAAAAACACAACAGCAAAAACAAAAACAAAAAACCTCTTCCCAAACCCTTAAAGCAGACAAAACCAAAGCCGCAACCAACTTCACAGCTTTTGCACAGCAAAAAGGATAACCATTTCTAGTAGCTCTTTTAATGCTAATGGCTGTTACTTAATTATTAATGTTTGAAACCACGCTGATTGCATTCAGCAAACCAAACTGGAAATATTCTAAAAGGATTGCCTGTTGTAGAGAAATGTTAGGTTTCAGAGGTGCATCTCTTAAATCATGAGTGCAAAAAAACCTAGATAGATTTACTCAAAATGTCTACAGCTAATGAACTTAATTAAGGAAGGAATTCAGCACTGCTTTGTTGAAAATTTAACTGTATTGTGCACATTTCTCATTTGCTGTTGATTGCATGATATAAAAGGAAATATGGCAGTAAGACAACTAAGGGAAAAAAACTTCCTTAGCAATCCTTTCAACTTCATTTTCCTCAAATTATAAATCATTTAATTTGCCTGAGCAAAAGCAGTTTCCTGAGATGCGCCTTACAAATCATCAAAACTAAACTCTACATAGCAAGTCGTAAGAAAACATGCAAAAAACAAGTTCCATCAAGAATCCAGTACCACCAATTTTCTCAGAAAACCTCCTAATAGCAACTTCTATGGGAAGGAGAATTTCAAAAAAAGACATGCTTCATTAACACATGCATCTTCCATGGACTGCCCCACTCATGCTTCCTGTCCCTGCTGCGTGGAAACACATTCAACATTTAACACAACAGCGAAAAATCCCAGACCTTAAACATCCTGGAGAACATGAAAAAGAAAGTTACTGTGCTATCGCAGCAGTAACTGGGGAGAGCTCACAGACTATACCTATTCTCATAAACTGAACTGGAAAAGAGCACGGGCTCAAACACGGGCACACAATCGACCTTCCTATTCATTTATCAGCGAGCTCCCAAGCATAGTTGTGGCTCGTCCACCCAGCACATTGGCAGAAAATTCCCAGACATGGCTCTAAAGGGAGACCAGGCCAAGGACTTTTACTCACAGGCAGTAAAGCAAAGTTTACCCCAGTGCAAGACAAAATAGCCATGTGGATGCAAGCAGCACTAAGGCTCCTTCCCTTAGTGTCAGAACAGCCTCTGTACTGTTTTATTCACTTTCTTTAAGATAGAGTCATTTAGTCAGCTGACTTTCACCTTCAGTTAACTTTCACAGGAAATAAAGCAAAACCATACAGCACCACCCAGAACCACCATGGAAATGAACTACTACTGGAATTCCATCCTTTAAGTTAACTTTCCCTTGATAACTTTGTCTTGGATACATGCACTCAGACACGGAGACTAAAAACATGACTTGGAAGCAAGCTACTTCTCACGGGCTTAAAATGAGAGGAGAAAAAAAATCTGCTCTAAAGCATCTCAATTGTGACAAAAAAATCCATACAAGTACTTCTTTATACATGTTTTTACTGTCAAACAGACAGAACTCAGCCACAATATACAGGTCTCCTCAAGTTCTTCTTGCATCAGTCGTGATCAGCGGCTCAAATTCAACAGCGTGCCTTTGCTTTTTAGCAATCAAACAGGCTTAAATTCCATTAAAAACCCATGAAATTTTCATGCTAGAGAAGGGACAGACAAAAAGTGATCAGCAATCAAATTTATCAGACTTCTGATTACATGGTTAATTGTTATAGCATGACAGAAGTTCATCCAGTAACAAAAAAACATGATTCTCCCTAAAAATTGGGAAAACCCTACAAAACACAAATCAGAAAGTTTTTATAAAGAGCTTTAAAACTCAAAAAAAGCGACTCATTTTCCTGAACTAATTTGTTGGACCACAGCCTGACTAAGTATTTAAAGGCGGAACAACTACAACATTGGCAACAACACTATTAGCAGTCTCTCATGCACAGATGACCTGAAGATATTTGGTTCCTCCAGCAGCAAGCTTAAATACATGCTAAATATAGCCTTGGCCTTTTCTTCTGACATTAAGATGAAATTTGTGACAGAGCTCTGCCTCAGCTGCTTTTAAACTCTAGCTCCAAAGGGTCAGGAATCCATTTTTTAAGGTTTCCTAGAAATACCCCATTCACAAGATTCTTTCCAAGGATTCTTTATTCGTGCTGACCATTTTGAAATTTATGTGGTTGGCAGAGCAGCAGAAATTTACACTGTGCTTGAAATGCTAGGAAGGTTATATAGTTTGCAAACATCACAGCAAAATTGTTGCTTACTCAGAGGAACTACTGACTTTCAAAATTATTATGTATAGTGTTTGGTGCATATCAAAAAGGATGTGTGAGCATAACGCCGTATGTGACACACTGAGAAATACAGCACATTTGGACAGATGTGAGGTAACTTTATCATTGCCAAAAGTGAGTTCTAAAAGCCTTCAAAACCCCCAAATTCACTGCTTTTATACACTGAATAATTAATCCCCCAAAAGTCTGTCATGACCTGTAAAATGAAGTTATCAAATAATATCAAACGATAGTCTTCTGGTACTACAAAGACCATAGCCTAAACAAATGGGTAGATTCTTTTTCAGAAGTAGTAGGTAATATGTTATCAGATATTAGAAGTGATACTGATGGCTTGAGTATAAAGTTATTTGTTTTGCACTCAGGAAAGACGTTTCACACTTCACAAACTATCTGTATGCCAAAAATCTGGCCAATCTAAGAAGATAGGCATGAAACAAGAAAACAGGCATAGCTGAAAAAAAATCATTTAAGAAATTTTCCAACCTTCTGGTTGTAAAAGTTATATACAGATCTCTTTAGAAAAGAGCTTTTAAATTAGAACATGCAACCACCCTCCATGGAAGGCAGTTCGTAACTTCAAAGGCCATAAGGGACCTTAGAGGCTCATGTAGTCTTACTAATGTAATAAGCATTAGGACTTCCATGAATTAAATCCTGTTTGCATAATATTACAAGTTTGTCTTGACTTAAAAATTGTCAATGAGTAATAATTTAGTAAGCATTGCAATGGACTGTTATCACAGTGGAAAATTATAAAAATGTGTGTCCTGTTTGTAGCCTAAATTTGTCTAGCCTCAGTTTCTAGTATCTTGTTTTATGTTTTTGTTGGATCTCTATTATTAAAATATTCTTCCCTACAGTGATAGACACAAGCTTTAAAAGCACTGCAATGCTCTCCAAGGGTTCAGTAAATCCTCTTTGCCAATCCTTCAGTCATTCTTGCCTCCTCTGGATTCTTTTCAACATTTCAACATCCTTTTTGAACTGCATTGGGAAAAAGTATAGCTAGTTGTAAAATTAATCTGCAAAACAAAGTGGAGGAGGAGGAATGGGAAGAAGTGAAAAAAATAGTGGCAATGAGAAAAGTTACATGAGAAAAAGGTATGAGTTAATGAAGGTGGACCACCAGAATAGAAGCAAAATTCTGTGATAAAAATAGCAAGTATAAAATCAAAAAACTGGAGTATTAAAGCTGTCTGCACTTTATGTACAGCTGCGGCGATCTCATCAGAGAGGGCTCTAGAAGGTTCCCAGGTCTTTTTTCATATTTCAAGCTACAAAGCAGAGAAACTCAAGAAAACAAGAGTCATTGTACAATCTGCTTTAGAAAGCTACTCTTTGCTCATTTTAAATTAACACGTTGGACCACCACTAGCCCACAACCTTTATACATTCTCATGGATTCTGTAGCGGAGATAAAGAATCCCAAAGACCTGGGGATTAATCTCTTGTTCGCTGAACTGCAGTTAAGGTTCTCAACTGAAAAAACTGCAAGTAGCTAAGATAATGAAGACAACCTATAAATGCTGAAATAACTGTTCAAATGATTCTGTAAAGCAAATGAATTTTACCACGCATACAGATTATTTGTTGTCTGACAACAAAGTTGTATCAGCCACATATCACCTAGCTTCCAATTCCGAACAGCATATAGTGATCTGTGAATGATCAATTTTTATGAGAGGTAAATCCAAGTACAAAGTTTCAAATTGAAAAGAAATAAAACTTACTGTAATTGGCACATCTTTTGTTCCTGAATTTAATAAATGTAGATTTAAAATTTTTGGCAGATCTGTTAAAGAACAAAACACACCTGGCTATTAGGCTATATTAACATAAAAATATTATACAAACAATCTGCACTAGCTTTTTTTTCATATTAATCAACTATTGTTCAGTGTTAAAAGTTAGATTAATAGACAGTATAGCCAGTCAAAAATACCTAGTCCCAAGAATCTGACACACTTAAACACATTTTTATGTATCAGTAGACATTATAAGCTTCAGTTAACCACTCTGATTTCTAAAACATCAAGAAATGAACAGGCTAATGCTAAAATGAATGATTTTGTCAGATGCAGCAGTATTCAGCAGAAACTGAGTTTTTAAAAAATCTTTACATGTTAAATGAATCAGTTGCATGGAAAAATACTTCAGAAGCTATATCACTTTTTTGGAAGAAGATGCAGACTATTTTTCTAGAATGATGTACCTTTTTACAGTTTTGAAAGCACCTTCAGCTGTGCTTTCTGCCATGTGTATACTGTAAATTTTTTGATTTCACTGAACAATTTCCATTAAAAATATAAGATGTTTGACACAAATGTTTAAGTAGCACTTCAAAAAAAGCACAAAAGATCAAATCAAACACCAAATTTGATGTAGAACACCTTTACCATTCCCTAACAGGGTTGGGGGGGGGGGGGGAAGGATCAATAAAACTTATGCAGATAGAAGTAGTAAGATAACTAATGCTGTTTTTCAGAAACATCATGTGTAACTGTGCAAGTCCAACATGTGTCTCATTACTAGCCATACAACTGGATGTGCAAACTGTTTGCTTGTACATAGCCCAAATTTACTCATAGGTGGGTACATTTGTGCAGAGTTTCAACACAGTTTTGTCCTATTTTTGAAAATCAGGCTCCTAAAAAATCATCATCCCACAAGCAACCCTGAATAGTACAAAGGTAAGTGGGCTCCCCCACCCTGAAAATACTTCGTAGCCAGAAATATAATTTACCTTGTGTTCGTAGTGTTCCAAAATCTAGCATTTCTGTGGATGAATAGATTCCTGGAGCTTAAAAATAAATAAAGTTACCATTTTTTATTCTGTTAAAAATAAATTAAGCTGAATAATTTCAATAAATAGTTTTCTACAAACCTGTTGTAACTTCTACCTCAACAGGGAGAATGATAAATTCTGTGTTGTCTGAGGCATTTGTTTTTATTCTAATGAAGGCTGTATGATTATCTGCTTCTCTTGAAGAAAAGCTGGCTCTCATCACTCCTTTTGTTTCATATGGAGGAATTTCCTAATAAAATAATCAAAGCATACCAATGAGAGTGCAGTAATTACAAAAAGAGCTGCCACACCAAAAAATTACAATAGAAGCATTGAGTACAATTGTATTAAGAGGGGTGGGAAAAAAAAAAAAAAAGAAGTAAAAACCAGTAAAATAGAGGCTGCACGTTTTTTAAAGTTACCATTAAATTTAGTAAGGATTGTTTTAATCAGGGAATATGATGATTATCAGAAAAAAATTTCCTTGCATTAATGACTGATTAAAAATAAGTATACACGAGAGGAATTCCATGTCCCATTTGATAAATCAGAATTGTGGTAAAAAATGGTAGAGTAACTAAGTTGGCAGAAATCATTAAAGCGCAAAATCTAGTGATAAAAAAGTCAGAGCGCAGTAACATCAAACATTGATCTTACACATTCCAATTGCTCCTCCCCCCCCCAAACCCCCCCAAATATAAGGCATATACAGTTCCAAAAATATAGAAGCAGATGTCAAAATCATGTAACTAAATGCAGAATCGTAAGTAACCCGAAGCCTGAAGAGTTGCAAGTTTATTAATCACCAAGCAGTTTACAGCAAAAAGTCAAAACGCGTTGTTGTTTCTATGCCAAGCCCATTCTTTTAGTCCTAATCTGCACTCCAAGTTTGAAAGACAAATCTTTCTGTATTTGCTGGACACAGCTGCAATGCAATACCAGCTTTAGAACCACGGCTGAAATACTAACATGGCATACGTTCCCCATCACATTATGGCTCGATGAGCTGGATTTTTTTTTTTTTTTTAATAGAAGATGAAAATCTTGATTTCAAATTTGAAGATTTTTCCACTTTAAATGAAAATATAGTAGGTAGAAAGTAGGAATTTCTGATGAGTAACCCTTGTCTCGCATTGATGTTTTTTCAGCTGACAGCTTCTCTCTTATATTTTTGAAGGAGGAAACTGGTCAAGACATAATCCAAATAGCTGCATGTTGCCTTATACATCTCTTCTACACTTTCTGTAGTATAAATGCATACTGATCTATTGTAGATGTCCAGCAATATTTTGCATGGAACAGTTCCAGACGTAGGCTTTGAAAAGTGTCACCTATCTAAGTAACTAGTTTCAACTGCTACTACTTGGCAAGTCCCTAGATTTAAACTTACACTGGGTACTCTAGTTTTCACAATTCACAGATCTAGCATAATACAGGTGTTCATTAATGTTTCCAAGGATGTGATGTGACTCTTCTGTATAAATAACCCAGGGATCTAAGGTCTGTCAGATGACTGAAGTACTTTTAAATAGCAATTACAAAAATACTCCTGCAAATCTGGACCATTTCATCCAAACACTTGGCATCAAGGTGATTTTAGACAATATCATATTTCAAATCATTTCTTCTATTTTGCAGCTTTTTCTTAATGCAAGGCAGCTCTTGACATAACCAATACAACGGTATATTTTGGCACCTCCTGCTATTGGTTTAATTTCTTCCAGTCGTTTTGTTGTTCCTAATATCAACGACTGATAGTAAAAACAAGGGGGTTAACACTGACTAATATTAACCTAACTGCTTTTCCATGAAACAAAGGGGTTAATGCTGACTAGTATTTACCTACTTGCTTTTCCCATGCAATACACTGAATGCTTTCAAACTTATGTCATCAAGAACTATATCTAGATCCTTTGTTACCTGCTTTCAATTGGCAATCTGGCCTAGAGAAGCTGAAAAGCTACATGCTCAAGAAACAGAACTAGAAATAAAGCAGAGTAAAAAAAAAAAAAAAAAAAAAAGAATTCTGTTCTTTTCTTTATAGCTACTACCTATGGTTAGAGAATTCAACATTCCCCTTGAGCTATGTTGTATTGGCAAGGAAGGGGTTTTCTTTAGAAGCACAGTTGTTTGACTAAAGTAGTGTCAAAACATTAGGACCTTCTTTTTTGAATCCAGTTCTAATGCTTGCTTATATATAACTCTCAGCATCTGTTTGTTTTCTCCACCGCATTTTACAAAATGCTTGTGATCTGTATTCACACTCACTTCTTTGCAACTTTCATATCTAAGACTAAGATACTGCCATGCTCATGGACTTTCTCCAAAAAAGTCAGGAATTCAGTTTTGTGATCTTTCTCCTTGGCTCACTTGGAAATATTCTGGCTTTACTCACTACAGCAGATGTAACTGTCAGCAACTAACGACATGCTTGAGCAAGCCAGATGGAGACAAGGGTTGGAGCCTAATGACTTAGAAGTCTCTTCCAGACAAAAATAAGAAATCAAAGAAAAGGAATAGTTCAATCAAAGAGGAGAACAGGTTCCATTTCTAGTCTGATGTTACCAACTATGACATACAGCATGAAGCTAAAACTTTACCTTTAGAATGCTTTTAAAATTTTTTTGGTTTGTGAAGAACACAAAACAAACAGATTTAATAGGCCAGACCAAGTGTCCTATCTCCAGAAGCAGATATGTAAAGTAGAGTAACCACAGGGTGTGCACATAGGCATACTTTCCAGAACAGTTTCCAGCCATTATTGATTCAGGATCCAAGGATTTACTGCAGCTAGACACATCACCTTTATATTTAATAGCCCTCAACAGCTGCTTCTTCCATAAATTCATCCAGTTGCTTTTTCAATATATGTACACTCTTTTCATCCAGAATGACTGCAGCAAGGATTTCCTCAGTTTTGAAAAATAATTTTTCCATATTTTGTTTGTATATTTTTCTTATGGGCTAGATCCAGCTCATGGGCCATGAGAGGATCTACACTGTCCTGTATGTTTAGATGGGTGTAATCCATTCTACCAGGAATCACTTTGCTCCTCTCATTTCAAAAAAGCAGAGCTCAACATGAATGGCTTCTTTTAATTAAGCCTTCCTTCAGTTCCTACTACTATACAATTAATACACCTGTTACTGTTTCAATTTTTATGTAGTGTTTTTAATGATTATGTGACAAGAAATGAAGTTAGAATAATAATAAAAAAGTACAATGAATGTTACAAGACTTTACTACTCACCCACAGCTTCCTTGTACCTCCTTGCTGACCCGTTGGAAGCTCTAAGTGGAGATCACCTCCACTGGAATACATTTCTACCACCTAGGGAGGATAACAGGAAAATGTTAACACTCAGTAATAAAGGGAGTCTGGATTGGAGATTATAACGTACAATGCTATAGCTTAGCAATACTATTACAGTTTCTTACAAGTTTACTTTGGATGATGATAAAACTATTTGCCAGTTGTACAGCTCAAATGCTTTCTGTAGCATCTCACGTTTTATGGATCATTTATTTAACAGAATCACATCACAGTCATCAATGGACTACTCCTTTACTTGTTTGGTTAGGTACAGACATCACTTCAGACATCAGTTCTTGCCATTGTTACATACTAGTTTGCACTGTAAAGCCACCACGTGCTATGAGAAGTTATAGTTCTGCTATATCCCTTCTTCTTCAAAAAGTCTAGAGAGAAATTAATTTTACTGTATTTGCATTTAATTGGTGGACATTTCTGACAGCTGTTTGTCAAATGAAGAGAGCATTTTTCTTTCCTTATTGATCAATAATAAAATTGATCAGTAATAAATACAGATTACTCCTGAAGTTTCTGGATGATGATGAAATCATATTGATGCAAAACAATCAAAATGGAACTAGGAGTCTTAGTTGGGTTCAATACACATGAGGTATTTTATTTTGTTTGCTTCAGTACTGTTCTTAATTACCAGTGAAGTTTAGTTCTTTCTTTTGCAGTAATCATGACCACTTTTAAAAATACAGATTTCACAGTTAAACCCCAATTTAGCAAACTAAGATTTATGAGCATAATCTGCAGTTTTTAGTATGACTAATTTGCATTTAAACATACAGAAACATTTATATAATGGGGAAAAACTTGGCTTCAAGTAGCTTTGCAATTTAAATCGAATTTTAAGACATTTCAAAATAAATAAAATTTCAGTTTAATACCACGAACATAAACAAATATTAGATGTCCCCCTCTTTAGCTCACCTGCAATGGTTCACTGTGAGGGTTATGTATACTTATTATAGGAGAAAAACTGCTATTTACAGGAACTCTTGCCCCAATAAAAGGGCGCAACCGATAGGGGTTCGGTACTCCAATGCCAAACACCTGGTTCAGAAAAAAAGGATAAAAACAAGCTTAAGTAACTGTAAGTAGTTGTCATAGAGCCTAACATGCCAATTTTAGCAGTCTACCCATTATAGTTTTCTAATTAAGTTTAAAGTATAGTTCTAACTGAACATTTAAAAGAAATACCATGATAAAGCACTGAAATAAACTGGTTTAGTGTGCAGCTAACAGGTATTTCTTGTAGCTACTACTTCTCCCAAAGCTGACATACTTAGAGAAGAGGAAGTGGAAAGACTTCTTTTTTTTTTTTTTTGATATTCTGAAATACTATATACTAGAGCTAAAAGTTAAAAAGATGTAAAATATCCTTTAGTGGTACCATTCTACAGTCATCTTTTTGAATCTCAGGCAAATAGTTTTCTGCCACCTAGTGAATAAAACTGTCTTGTCATTGGATCAGACAAGCATGGAGCTGTACTGAATGAGCTGGATCACTGCGATAAGCCATGAAGACAACACAGGCAAAAAAGTTGTTGAGAGGGTTTTAAAACTAAATCAGTGATTTGGTTTACAGTGTTTCCTCACAGATGTTTTTACTGGCATAACTGTTACAACAAGCATCTGGGATGTAAACTTCAACGAGCTTGTCTGATAAAGAACAACGTACAAATACCCTCAGATGGTTAAACATGCAACAATATATACTGTTCTAGTCGTTTCACATTTTACAACTTTTTCCAAGAGCATTCTCCACTTACTCCTCTTACCTGGTAAGTAAATACCCCATGATTAGAAGTGTTAATAAATAAAGTGTTCTCCACATTTCCAACTACTCTTGCGAGGAAAACTACATCAAAGGATGTATTGCCTCCTGGAAGAATTTTCTGGGGTGAAAAAAGAAAAGCCAAGCAAGAAGCAAAACTGTTTATTGAGAACATTAACCTTGCAGCTGAATAAAATTTTTTGTGCTACAGAAGATCTCCAAATGTTCTTTATGGAGAACTGAAATTAGAAAGTCTATTGCAGATCTAGGAAAAGGTAAGTAGAAGTTTTAAACAAACGTGTAATAAAAGTCAAAATAATATTTTACAACTATTATCTAGTGCAAGTTTAAATTTAATTGAATGTAAGTCTTCTAAGTTTTTAAGTTATTCTGAACTGTAAGTTCAGAATTCAACACAGGGCAGAAATATTTTGACTGACAGTTCACAGAGCACTGAAGAACAATTACTGCAAAACTTTCATAAGTGAGAAAGGCTGCTCATAGGGTTTCCAAAGGAAGATTTTTTTATTATTATTATTATTTTTAGCATTTTACATGGCCCCTGCTAAACGACAGGCCCAACAGACAAAACTGAAACTGGAGGACTATATCTGACAGTAATTGAGTTAAGAGTTTACCCTGCTGATGCCAGGCCTTTCAACTTCCAAGTTCTTGTGACATAATTGTGGCAGTTACACCTGTGTTGGAGTATACCTGCTTCAGACTAATATCACTTCTTTGGACTTACAGTTTTCATAAAGATTCTAAAAACAGTTTGATGCTGTATGTGCTCTAAGGTACAGTATATTTATTAGTCACTTCAGCAACAAAAGATATCTGCTGTTAAATTGTCAGTGACAGCATATACTTCCAAAGTAGTTAGAACTCCTACAAAATATTCCACTCCTCCTCCTCTTATAGGTTTGTGTATATGTCTATGCTCAGTTCAAATTCACTTGGTAACTGGTATGAGACTGAGAACCAAGGTATCTAGTTTTATGTCTGTAATTATCGCAGTAAGTAGCTCATTTAAAGAAGTGGAGGGGGAAAACAAGCTCTCATTCAGAAAACTGAAGCTCATTTTGAGAAAGCAGAACAACTTACCCTATTCTGAAAAAATGATGCATGAAAATGTGATGTTGTAGCAGATATTGATACTAATGTAATTGTTTCTTCTGAGCTAGGATTATGTAGGTAAACTTTTTCCATTTTTGGCATTCCAACTGGCCTGTCAAAAAAGAAAATAATTTTAAAATGCTAGCATTTAATCAATGCTATATAAAATTGAACTTTGTGTCATTAAATCAGATAGGAAATAAATATAGCAGTGATGAATACTGATAATAAAGTTTCCATTAAATGTTTCTTTGAAGTAATATATGCAAATTGCACCTTAAAGGAACACAAGGGACTTAACTTTTTTCTCATCATTTTATTTTTCTGAAGTTTTCCATAACATTGTATCATTCCTATAAATTGATACCTATATGAAATTAAATGTTATTTCTCAGGTTTCTACTGCAGAAAATTTTCTATTCCTGCACCAGAATCTCTAAATAATCCTCTTAAAAAAAGTTTGTGCAAAGCAACTTTGAGGAAACAGAATATACCCTAGACAAAAGTCTATGCAAAACTTTCTTCCTGATAGATTGCAAGTACTCTTACCTAGAACCCAGAATTTCTATTGTATTGTATTTTATGATATGCTCTAGGGAATTAGGTACAGAGACATTTACAACAATTATGCATATCTCAAGGAAAAAATTGAGGTTCTTTAGGCATAAATGCTAGAATTAATCTCAACACAGGAGCCACACAGTTAAACAAACTGAATTTTTTTTTCAGTAAGAGTCATACTAATAATTTACTCCACATAAGCATTAGGATTGTTTCTTTTTACCTACAGCAATTCATATGTGCTTACAAGACAAGAAATGCTTCAGTTTCGCTAATTATTTTTCAGACTTTGGTATGTCTTTAGAATTTTTTTTTCATACTTGGTAATGCATACATATTAGTCATCAGCACCAAATCACTAATTAAGTGTGTCAATCACAATTTTCTCCAAATAAAATTTTGGAATTCAAAGTAGTTACTTCTTAACTTTAAGCTTATACCCATTCTGTTCCCCTTTCGTGTCACCTACTCCAAACTTTGCAAAGACTGTAAAACTGTAAGAAAAGCTATCTGTAGTACCAAAAGTGATGATGACCAGTAACAGGCAGCAGTTCTGCTATCCTCTGTTAATTTTGTTTAACAGGTCAAATTAATAAGTGCTATTGCAGTTGCATAGTTTTTCAGCTGAGTGTTCTCATTAAGTAAAGCAGCCTAAGTTTGTTATAGACTAAAGACTGCACTGAGTGATAACAATCACCCTATACCACAATTTACAAAGCTATTCTGATAACGGGCAGTGCCTTCTACTCATGAAACATAATGGGCTAAACAGATAGATGCTAAAGACCACAGTATCAATTCAGAGATACAGTTATAAACCTTTAATAAAATGCATCATCACTTTAAAGAGTAAAATATACATATTTCTGCACTCTACTATTGTAGACCTCTTTGCTTGCTCAACTCTCCTAATTTCACACCTATCAACAAGCAATTGATCCTGATCCCTCTTTTTCACACCATCTTTTCAACTTACTCTCTAACTTACAGAACAAGCACTGGGGAAATATAACTCCTCTCCTTACCAATGATCTGCGCAAAACCCAACATCCTGGTTAAGTCCCTAACATAAAGTATCCGTATCTGTTGCCAGTATACGTAAGGATATTAGAAGGAGAAAGGGTTTATCAGCTATGATGTTTTGCATAACTGTTGCAACCACTACACTGCTGACCAAAAGAATCAAACAGTAAACCTATACATCTCTTCTCCATTTACTAAGGAAAAGCTTATCAACCTAGAGAGGAATTCAAATGAGAACAGCCTCACCCCCCAAAATACCCAAACAGTGCCAACACCCCTATCCCCCACAGCTAAAAAAAATAACCAAAGCACAACCGAGCGAAGTGTCATCTAGTACAGAGTCATCTATTCACCCCTCCCCCCTCCCCAAATTCTGACCGATATTTTAAACACTTTCACGGACACAAGTATAGATAGGCTTGAATGGTCTACCTGCCCCTGGAAACTGAAAGATGTCAACAAGCTTTTGTTAGAGGCAGCAATTTCTCAGTGGATTCATTCTTTTAAAAAAGTGGCCATGCCTTAAACAACTACTTTCTGATTCTACTGACACAAAAAACCTCAAAGAAAAAAAAATTTTTTTTTTTTGCTATGCAAACAGAAGTACATAAATATCATCATTGTGCTAACATTTGCCAATAAGCAAATTCTGACTTTTGTAGGGTTCCCCCCCTCCCCCCAATCCAAAGCAGCCCCGGTTATGTTCACTCAAAGCCACAGTTTCAGATATGCTTCTACCACAGCTTTTTTCCACATAACTTTTCCCCTCACTCCCATAAATGGACTGATGTGCTTTTACATGCTCAAACTTCCCATACTGCCATTTTAAATTGGTGCATACGGAGATAACAAGGCACTTATTCCACATGGCCTCTTCCAGTATGAGATGGAAGACTTTTTTTTTAGGACAGTTTTTTTTTTGGCTGTGTAACCAGAGTACACAGAGCAGCATGCACGAACACACTCTTGGTCTCCAGAGGTACAGAGAACCTGTGGGGTAAATGGATTATCAAATCACATTATTCACAAGTTTTGGACGCTGTCTTTACTGATTCCCAAGAAAAAGTTCACTCAGTTACAGCAACATAAAGGCATTAAACTATATTATTAAAAGTTTAATAAGAACTGCTAGTTCACATAGTGCACATGAACAAGTGGTTTAAAACAAAATAAGAGTCCCGCCAGGCTTGTTTTTGACTGTGTTAAATACTGGGTGACATTACATTGTACGTACACCGCTATAATAATTGAACAATGATTTTTTTTCTTTTGCACTGGAGTGAGCTTTCTAATTTTCAGCTGCATGAACTGTCTTAGTAAGATGTATGAATATATGCAAACACAGGGAATATAGTTTATGGAAGTTATCTCTATTTTCATGAGAAGAAAATACTCAGTATTCAACAGTTCCCTTAATCTAATGGAGGAAGGTATAAAAGAATGAGCAGCTAGAAGCTGAAACTTGCTTTCCCTTTGCTAGGATTTTATCTTGAGAAGAATGGGTAACTAGAAAGGAACTAGATAAGAGATCTTGTGAATATTTTTTCATCCAGAATTCTCCCCAGCCTACGTCCTACCTTTGCAACCATGCTCTTGCTTCCATACTGGACTGTAGCTAATGACTGACTTGCAGCAAGATGTGCTGTGCTCTTTCAATCACTCCTGAGGTTTAGTTGTCTGCTCCCTAGTTTTCACTGTAGTTTCTGAGTCTCTCCAGTTGAAGACATGTTCCCACCAGCTCTGTATTGTAATTCTCTTGCTTGTCACACACTGCAGTTTCTGGATGCTTCTCTTCCCCTTGAGCAACTTCAGTAGTTCCCTAAGAAGGGGCAACCATACTCTCCCTCTTGTACATTGCACTCCAACCAGTTGTCTTAGAGAGTTTAGCAACCAAAACCAAGAATAAAGCAGTACAGTTCCAGTCCAGTCCACCACAACAGCAGGAATTAACAGAAGACAAGGTGGATTTTAAGTACTGCATTACACAGAAGTCATCTACAGGACTAGTATGTCCCATGTGGCCTCTACGGAGAGCCAACTATGCACTGAAACTTAAAAGCTGTACTTAAAACAGTTCTGATGTTATGATGCATATTGTGTGAAACACAACACCAAGAAAAATATGTTGAATGAAAAGGTAATACTGAAGTGCCAGCCTGCTCCCATCAGAGAGGTGGTTTGAAAGTAAAATTCAATATCCCAGGAAATGCTCCGAATATTAACAGTCTTTTAAGGCCTGAACACTTTTCCAATGCTTAAAAGAGGAGAACGTAAGTCAGCATATTTGAGAGGCTAAAGCCTGTAAAAACAACTAGTAGGGAAGCAGTCATTCAGCAGTTATCACAATTCACTGAACCTTGACAGGCTGGAGAAATGGGCAGAGAGGAACCTCATGAAGTCCAACAAAGGGAAGTGCCAAGTTCTGCACCTGGGGAGATATAACCCCTCAACGCCAGTACAGGCTAGGGGCAGACTGGCTGGAAAGGAGCTTTGCAGAGAATGACCTGGGGTCCTGGTGGACAAGTTAACATGAGCCAGCAACGTGCCCTTGTGGCAAAGGTGGCCAACAGCATTTCTTCAGACTGTAGAGGTTCCTCTCTAAATCACTCTTCCCAGTTTGTGTCATCCACAAACTTGGCTGGGGGTACATTTCCTCGCATCGTCCAGGTCATTAATGAAGATGTTACACAGTACCGTCTCAAGTATCGACCCCTGCGGGACACCACTAGCGACTGGTCTCTAGCTTGACTTTGTGCCACTGATCACAAACCTCTGAGGCCAGCAGTTCATCCAGTTTTTGATCCACCCCACTGACCAGTTACCTGGCCCGCACTTCCTCAGCTTGTCTATGAGAATGTCATGGGAGATATTATCAAAACTCTAACCAAAGTCATGACAAGCAATGTCCACTGCTCTCCCCTCATCCACCAAGCCAGTCATCTCATCATAGAAGGCTATCAGGTTGGTTAAGCATTATTTCCTCTTTGTAAATCTGTGCTGACTACTCTCAATCACATTCTTGTCCTTTGCATGTCTGGAAAAAGTATCCAGGATTGGTTGCACCATCACCTTCCCAGGGATCAAGATGAGGCTGACGAGCCTGTAGCTTCCTGAATCCTTCTTCTTGGCTGTCTTGAAAATACAGGGGACATTTGCTCTCTTCCAGACCTTAGGAACCTGCTCCAGTTGCCACAACCTTTCAGAGATGATTTAGAGTGCCTTTGCAATGACATGAGCCAGCTCCCTCAGCACTTGCAAGTGTATCTCGTCAAGGCCTATGGACTTGTGCATATCCAGTTTGCTTAAGTGTTCCCTAACTTGATCCTTCTCCACCAAGGTAAGTCTTCACTGTTCCAGACTTCCCCTCTGGTCTCAGGGAGTTGGGATTTCCGGGGCTGGTCTTACCAGTAAAGACTGAGGTGAAGAAAGCATTCAGTACCTCTGCCTTTTCAGTGTCCTTTGTTGCCAGGGCCCCTGCCCCATCTAGTAGCAGGCTCACATTTTGCTGCTCATGTATGTACAGAAGCCCTTCCTGTTGCCTTTCATGTCCCTTGCCAGTTTCAGCTCTAGGTGGGCTTTAGCCTAACCCCATCCCTGCATGTTCAGACAGTATCTCTGTATTCCTCTGGGGTCATCTGCCTCTGCTTCCACACCTGTACACTTCCTTTTTATGTTTGGTTTAGTTAGGAACTCCTTGTTCATCCACGCAGGCCTTCTGTTGCCTTTGCTTGATTTCCTGCCTCTTGAGATGGACCATTTTTGAGTTTGGAGGAGATCTTCAAACATCAGCCAGCTCTCTTGGACCTTCTTCTCTCCAGGACCATATCCCATAGGACTCTTCCAAGCCAGGTCCCTGAACAGGCTGAAGTCTGCTCTCCTGAAGTCCAGGGCTGTGATCCCGCTTTTTTGCCTTTTTCCTCCCCTTCACAGGATCCTGAACTGCATGACCTTGTAGCCAATACAGCCAAGACTGCCCTTGACTTTCACATCTCAGATCAGTTCCTCCTTGTCTGCAAGTATGAGGTCCAACAGAGCTCTTCTCCTTGCTAGCTTCTCAGTCACCTGTGTTAGGAAGTTGTCACAAATGCACTCCAGAAACCTCCTGGATTGCTTGTGCCCTGCTGTGTTATCCCTCCAGCAGATATCAGGTTGGTACACCACAGCAGAGATATAGGGGATAAAGGCAGAAGTCACTAAAAAGGAATTCTACTGCTGGAAATATATATATATATATTTTTAATTTTTTATTGACCCTTCTGATTTTGTAATAATAAGCCTAATATTTTCTTTTGCTCAAATACAGCCTTGCTTATATACCTTAAAATTGATGTTAGTCAAATCTACAGAAATCTAAATAACATCAGGTGTTTTCTCTCATCAGAGATGAGAAAATCCAAGTAAAGCAGTGTGCGCCACACACCCTTAATGAATCTGTATTTCAAGCAGTAATCAACTAAGAGATGCTCTCCAAACTGTGGATTACCAACTCATAATAATCTGCACAAGGACAGTATTGCCTGGTGCCAAATTTTATAGAAGAATTTCCTGGAGCAGTCACATGCCTACATAATGCTAAGTCCACCGACACTGATAAAAACAGGTAGCACAACTTGGATGAGAAGATGGTAACTAACATGTGGTGAGATGCCTGTTCAGATGCATAAATAAGCCTGTGCTGAAGTTCTTTCGCGCTGCAACTCCACTCTTTCCAATGGCCAAGCTAGAGTGTCTGCAGTATACTTTTAGCAAGTCCTTGTGATTGAATTAATTTCTGCTTTAGAGATCAATAGGGAGATTCTTTCACCTAAAAGAAACCAGCTTCTGCAAAGAGAGTTGGGGAAAAAAATGCTCGATTGTCTCAAACTTAATTCACAAAAGCATCCAACTATTCACTGTGAAGCAAACATGAAATGAGAAACTGCCATTTTAATAGAGTAATTACATCTCCTCTTACTGCCCATAGTTTAAACACCTCTGTAAAAATGCAGATTTGATTTACAAAGTTGATACAATTCTGTTACTAAAAGTAAAGAATATAAATTCAGCAGATAACCCTTCTCCTCTGCCTGTTATCTTTAATGAGACTGGAGAGAGAACTGAAGTCAACCTAGAGCTTCCCACTTAGATTTCGGACTGTTGGGAGTAAAGATACATATAACTCAACATTCAGTCCAGACAAGTTCCTCATGAAATTTGATAGTCTAACAAAATTTTTCCCGCATTTATATTTTAACTGTATTTTTTTTAGCATCTTTGGCAATTGCTAAAATAATTGTAAGAACAGTCGTAACAGACCTATCAAAGGTCCACCTGGGTTAAAGCAGTATCATCTCTCAGACAGGAGCAAATAGCAGATACCTAGGCAAAAGTGTTAGACTGCGGCAAGCATACAAAGTTTCGTACCCAGAACAGTCCCCTAGCCTCTAGCTATTTGCAGCTCAGGAACTTCCTGAACCAAAGCAGATGAAAGTTCCCCTCAGAGGATCAGAGATAGTGAGCTCCAAAAATAAGTCAGTTTTTGACTTGTAATTAATGTATGCAGCTACTTTTAACAAAATGTTCCAAGCTGGTCTTACAAGGTTACCCCTCCAGACTGAAAGTGAGTACCTGCCTGTACCTCGTTCTGAAGAAAATGCTAGTACAGCCAACTTGAATGAATGAAGCCTGCGTGATGATCAGAGAATTTGAAGTACACAGTTTTTCCTGTTTCACACTAAACTATATGCATCACTGTTTAAGTGACACACACAAGCAACTTCTATAACTGTAGTTAGAACAACTGAAGCATCTATGTTTGAGAATGCAAATGTCTCATTAACAGAGAAAAGCAGAAGAAAACACAAGGGATCACTATACTGGCCTATAGATCATTTATCAGCTTTCAGTTTCCACTGGCTTTTCACAAGTCAAGAAGTTCTTCTGTACTGGACTTGCCCAAAAGTTAGTCTCCCCTTAACACAAAATGGGGTATTTAGTGTTCTTCTCATATTCAAACATGGATCCCATAAAGATAAATCATACTTCTTCCAAAGAGTTATCAAAACCCCATATACAAAATATTACAATAGATTCTTAGCCAATCAGGTCACCAACTGTGACGTGAACCAGGTTAAGAGTAAAATAAACTGCATTATTTGCTTTGGCAGCATTTATTAGTCTAACATGATAAGCAAACAAAAGTGGAGGTAGATCTGGATTAAATGGCAATTTACTGTCAAAAGTCTTCTTATATTTAACAAAATTCCAAAAGAAATGGAAGTTTAATTCTGCAACTTTTTCCTTTAAAGATCTCAACCTCTCATGCATTAAGAATGTATTGAGTGTACAGTATAAACATTTGGTTGCACATTATCGGTACCTTCTAAGTCCTTTCACCATTTATAAATATAGCTGTTCAAAAATGTAAGAAAAATAATGATCTGGATAAACTCTCTACTTCTTAAACTGAGTTCTCCTATATTTACTGTTATGAATTAAGGTTCCTGAAAAGAGACTGATTTGCTAACTTCCCATTCTCTTATGTTAACTTTTAGTCATATACTTGCAGGAAGGTCTGAAATATTTGAATATTACCAAACGATTCTTTTCAACGTCAGATGAAGCTTTCAGAAATACTTTGCCAAATACTAGACAGAGATGACAAACAAGAAACATGAAAACCCTACTGAAGTCTCCTGAGCAAAACATTTCAAAAGAAATGCAAAATGAGATGAGTTGATAAACAGAAAATTGAAGACAGATTTTTAGAACGCTGTCCTACTCCCAAGAAAACATTAGACATTGTCTACGAAATGGCACCTTGCTCTCCAATTCAGTGAAACAAGATGCTCCCTTCAACACAGAAGCAAGGGCTGATCAGCTACATGCATTAGAACTATGACTTCTGTGAAAAGCGCATTCATTTCTTACATTACCAATCATTACTATAAAATAGGGATAAGAAGAGAACTTCAGCTGTAAAATAATTTCACATTTTAAAATTTTGAGGATCAGCAGTTCCAGCTTACATTGTGTTAGCATCCTAAAATACTGAATATGAAAATAATGAAAAGTATTCAAATACTCGATTATCAGAAGTTACATCTAGCAAAAATTTAATTTTGAAGAACTTTTTAACTTTACTTTTTATATATTCACAGTTGATTTAACACGTATAAAAGCATCATATCAAGACACAAAACAGGTATGAGAACAGTATCAGCTGCCCTTCATCAGTATGCTTTGATGTTAATCCAAATGGGCCACCTGCATGAAGACTTGTCTCAAGCACAGAAAGTCATATAGATAAGTGTTCTGCTGGAACAGCCTCTGAGGAACCAACTGCTAAAGTTATGGAAGACAACCCAATGGTTACTGTCTGCATCTTAGAAAACCTTAATTATCCCATTCCCATTTAGCAACAGGGGAGAGTGATATATCAAAAGATATTATAAGGAAAAGAGCATAGCTAAAAATAGCAAGGGGAGGGAGGGGTGTAGTTTTGTTATTGTTCCTTTTGATACATGTTGATAACTCAGCATAAAAACAAACTTTGAAGAAGCTTGATCTAAATGCTACCTATTAACAAAGCACTGCTGTTTTAGATAGCCTATTTATTCACAAACTAAATGATAAGGTCTTATGCATTTTCTAAAATTCATTATTAACTCATAAAGAACAGCTAGTAATTCAAAGTGAAAAGCTTGCCTATTCTAAGAAAAGAAAAAAGCTCAAGTCTACATTACTTGACTTCCGAAGTGCTTGGCACCCATCCACACCAGAAGGTTGAGTTACACAACATCTCTCAAAGTTGCTTACTTTTATTTAAATGCCTTAAGTACAGGTTTTAAATTGAACTTTGCAGCTGCAGATCTGAACCTTTTTAAAAATTATTATTGACATCTTACTGAAATTTTAGCAGATCTTAAGAGGACAGTGATTTCTCCCTGAGTTTACAATTTCAACTCCAACAGATAAAATAATGAACTATTGGAAAAAATAAATGGAGCACATAATGAACCAAGATCTAACGTACAGGCTATTTTAACTGATAAAAATCAGCACTCTCCCAGTTCAGTTTAGTATTTATCGTATAGAAGCATTTATGCCTTTCCCAAACAACAGATTTCCACTACTTCAACAGTGTGCTAGAGCTATACTATTTAACTGCTTTCAGCTCTGACAGGGAAGGCTTGCATAGAAAGCTAATATATAAAGGAGAACACACAGCTAAAAAGTATTTATGATACTGTCCAGAGTCTATTTTTAGTAAGAAAAAAAAAAAGGTATCTTTGGAAATCACACAGCAAAGAAGCACACGTAGCTTACTTCATATAAGCATGTAAAATATAGATGGCCTTTAAAAGCAAGATGTTTCAAAGTACATCAGTACAGCACAGTCATATTAGAAAAGCTATAGAAAAATGTATTTCAAGTGTAAAAAATTCTGTAATTATGAACTGAAAGTTTTGCAAATTCACTTGATTCCAAATCAATAGTTTTTAGATTAAGTAATTACAGAGTAACTGTTGCACAAGTTTGAATTGTACTCACCACTATAATTCATATTAATTATAGCTTTAATGTTTGTTTTAGCAAAGATATAGGGTGAGGCTTACCATAAGATATTCTGCTATTCAATAGAGAACCTCAATATCCCACCTGTGATCAGCTACTGACAAAAAAAACAAGCCAAAACAAAACCCCCAAAAGCTAGAGATACTGAAAGTTTGAGGGACTAAGGAAGAGGGAACAGAGTGATTTGTTACATTTTTCCCAAAAGAAGTTCACATATAAAGTTATTATAGTTTTGCTAGCTTGAACACAATCTTTGCAACATAAAGCATTTCCTTACAGCTTAGCTATTTAGTGGCATTAAGGTTGCTTTTCTACAATGGTTATTTCTGTAAAATGCTTCTGTCAAAGCAATATACATCACAGGCTCTCTTCCTTCTTAAACATAAAAGTTTACACCAAGTCAACACACAGAAGCTTCCCTGCCTATCTCTGTAGTCACCACACTGCACGTTACCCTTTCCTACAAACAAGCAGTACTGTGTTTTTGCAAATAATCTGTGGGTTATCTGTAACTAAAACAGTCTTTCATCCAGCAGCGGCAGGGCTGGTTAAAGATGGGGGAAGTTTATGTCACAAGAATCACTGCGCAAATCCCTGCTGGTTGCACTCCTCCCCTGTTGAATTGTTAAGAAAAATGTTTGAAACATCCTCACACTCAGTTTACATTGTATCAAATTATCAATCTTGCACAGAGGCAACACCAGTTGCAACTCTAACTATTTTTTAATGTTAAAAAAGGAAAATGTTTGTAACTACCTATACACAGTAGCCAGTTACTGGCAAGAGAAGCTAGACTCTGAAGCAGTTCTTAGAGGAACTGATCATAAAGAAGTGTATCTTCAAAAGTGTTAAATCAAAACTTCTTTCTCCGTTTCTTTTATCCTTTAGAAAAGCCACAGACATGTTTGCTGTAAACCATTAAACTCATCCACTGGCGACTGAAACAGTAACCAGCTGCAAGGTGGAACATGGCTTGAGCTGGTGACAGTGTTTTTGAGGCTGTATGTTCATGAGTCTCATTACTGTCCTAAGAACTGAAGATTTACTAACAAGGTTTAACCCTCTCCCTAATTTTGTAGGGGATTTCACAGTTCACAAGGTGATCAAACACTTAAAATAGCAGAATTGAGTTTGAGTACACACCCACAACAGGACTGGAACAAGCTACAACAGTGAGAAGGAAGTCATGCACCTTCAAAATCCCATCTACCATCAAAAGCAGTAGTAAAATAGGACACACTGGAGTAGTGTGGGTCATGTACAAACAAAGATAACCTCACCTCAGTACGTTACATTCTACGCTTAAAACTGTTTCTACTTTTTAGAGCAACTGTACAAGGGTAAGTATGGACTCCAGCTCTGGCTACTCAATGGAATTGACCTCTACCCAAAGACACTAGAAAAATCATGGCAGCTGATGTGTAGCTTTATGATGTTTAAGACTAAGTACACCAGCTTGCTGGAACACATAGGCCAACTACACTTATGGACAATATATCAATGCAGTTTACATATACGATCTCCTCCATCAGTTACAAGTGCTCTTAATGTCTAGTCTACTTGTCTAAGTAAATAGATCCAAAAGACTTTCCAACTTACTGTTCATGGAAGTCCAGCATTGGTGGCTCAAACCGGAGAGGTCGACAATTTCCCCGATACAGGGATACACTGCAAGAAAAATTAAAGTGTTGTAATAGATACTGTAAATGATACATTTTTGCTCTCTTCCCATCTCAAATCATCCTTTCTTGGTGAAAGGATCATTAATACTAACAACATAGTAGCTAATTCAAAAGAAGAAACAGCTTGGCAAACTTGCCCAGTCAGAATACTATAATTTTACCAGCCACTGATGTGATTGCATGATGCCTTCATGAAAGATTATGCAAGAGTACAAATGTTGGAAGTGGACCTAATTAAAATGTTAGCCATTATTGTATAGAGGAAAACTAAGCCAAACAATAAGCTAAATAATAGGTTTATATTACCTTTCATAGCAATATCCACATGTCCTCCATAGAACATACAACCAAGCCATTTATATACACATCATGAGTTTCTCTGGCTACACCTACATCAGTAAATTAAACAATCTTGCAGCCTTTCACTGGTATTGAGGCCATATGGGAGAACACAGCCCATGGCCATACTATTAAGACTTCTTAATCTCCAAAAGACAGTGACTCCACTCTGAAAACTGTCATTGGCTTGTACTAACATCTCCCCTGAGAACTGTTTGGGAGAGTGCTAACAAGCAAAGGCTAAAATTCAGGTACCACTCAAACAATTCAGTCTGTAGTCCTTGCTGCTATCTGGAAACACTCCCTTGCACTGTTTATGTTACCACTACACTTACAGCATATAGAGCGCAATTGTATAGACCATAAGTTACAAGAGTACAAAGCAGTTTCATTGACAAAAACATTTTTGTATTCAGAATGAAATGACTATGACCACACTGAAATGTCTCTGTAATTCAGGAATACTTTATTTTGGATTGAGTATAATTCAAATATATATAATGAACACACAACAAGGAGGCAATAGTGAAAAAATAAACAGAAAAGGCAAGACAACGGCTCAAGATCAATGGCTCTTGAATTGCCAAGAGAATGCAGGAAAGGAAAGAGGCTTGGAACCAGAAAACTCTGGATCTGGACAGTGAGTTTAGAAAGGAGTATGTAGCACGAAAGGGGAGTTTGCACAACCTGCACTTGAAAAGACAAAGGAAAATTTCAAAAACAACAAGGCTATTGGTTTGACTACAAGTAATTTCAGATCTTAGGACTCATTATCTGATCAAACTACTGTGGCCTAATGATGCAAAACACTGACCTACACAAATTCTTTCCATCAGATGAAGTTTTTTCTAAAAATCTGGATGATCTAAAACTTATGCTGCATCAAAGGTTATGAAACCTTCCAAAGCATAAAAATGTGCATCTAGCACAAACTCTGTTGTATACTAGGACATATCTAACTGAGAATTATAGCTATATGTCCGCACCTGATCTGGATGAGATTCATACAACTAGTCAACTGGCAGTGTACTGAGCCAAGAGAAATCCTCAGGATTCAGAAACTGCTACCTGGAGAAACAAATTTTAGACTGCTTATACTTTTAAAATCCTTTTTCTTTAAATGCTTTTGCTCCTAGTATTAGATAGCACTCCCATTTTAGTGCTTTGTTTTCTGACTGTGCATCAACAGGCAGACTCCCAAAGACAGAGCTGCAACCCACCACCCTGGGTAAGCAGAGCAGCTCCACAAACCCAGCCAGGGTGGTGGAACTACGCAACTGCACCTCAGCAGAGTGCAAAGCAAGGAGGTGGAGGACGCCTTACAACAGCCAAGGCCTGAAGAACTCCTCCATGCAACTGGAATAATCTAATTCCTTCCAGTGTACTTCCAGAAAAACTAATTAATGATCAAATTCAGATGTGTTTCCATACTCCAGAACCATTTCCACAGGGAAGCTATTTATAGAAGCTAAAATCCCTAAATGGGGTATGAAATCTTAACTATATTTTCTAATAGCCTAGAACTGGACAATGATAATGGCAAAACAAACCAACAGCATGTTTTAGAAAACTAGAGATCAGTCTTAATGACTCACAGTAGTACTCCACAATTCAGTCTTCACACATAAGTATAATATATGTGAAATAGGGAGATCTATGATTTACAGCTCTCTAAGTGAGGATGTTGAAGCATCTTCAACATTGCTTAGAGCTTAGCCATTAAAAATAGCTTTATCCACACAGGAAAATTGAAGTGCTACTGGGGCACAGGTATATACAGTCCAGTCAGCTTTTATATACATATGTACGTACGTGTGTGTGTGTGTGTATAAATATATATAAAGTATTTATGAAATATATCTATCTTACAAAATAGTGCAAGAGAAGGTACCATATGCACTGATAAGAACAAACTGTATTCCAATCTACAGTAAATGACAACTCTTGCTGCTATTAAGTTCTGCTGTCACTCTTCTACAGTAGCCAAGGTATAACTTTGCAGGCTAAAACCAAACCTTCATTCTGCTGAGCACGTGTTCTGTGAAGTCAAAGAGGTAAACATGAAAGACTTTCCAATCAAATTGGAAACTTGTATTAACAGCGATATTTTGAAAGGCTGAAACAAGTTTAGAACAAGTCTTCAACATCACCTTCTCACTAAAGCTTATGCTCCAATTTTACAAAAAATATTTAGAATGCATTTTTAAACTGAAAAGCACAAAAAGTTCATGCAGCTCTTATCAATATAATCCTACAACTAAACTGAAACTACTCTTGTTCTAGAATGATTTTGAAAATAGTTCTTTCACCAATACACTATGACTGCTTCCAATTGCTAAGTTCTGAACAGCCAGCCAATACCCCTCATTTTTGAATTGGTAAAAGAACATATCCATTCCTATTTGCAGGGAAGTTTTGGGAAATATTTACAGGATTAACAAAAACTAACTATGAAATTATGGCACGATAGCTACCAATTTTATTTCACAACACACCTGAACTTGTGGATTTTTTGCTTTTACTGACAGGAGGA
This sequence comes from Dromaius novaehollandiae, assembly GCF_036370855.1. NCBI lineage: Eukaryota > Metazoa > Chordata > Aves > Casuariiformes > Dromaiidae > Dromaius > Dromaius novaehollandiae. The sequence goes on along the minus strand of NC_088098.1, from coordinate 147,958,658 downwards.
AGTGTTGGGAAAAATAAATATGAAGTTTACAATGTCTGACTGCACAGAACTCCACTAGACATTTAACCATAAGTTTTATTTAATATTGAATAGCTATGAAGTTTTACAGCCAGCTTGCAGACTGTACCTAAATACTTGTTTCAAGTTCTCTTGAAAGAAGTAAAATAGCTAAAATAGCCTAATGAATCTTGTCAAAGTTCAGAGAAAGATCGCTATTTCAAATGCCTCAAAAATACAGTTAAGCATCATTTCACCTAACCTGAACAACCACCTGAACCCAGCTCTCCACACACTTGCGAAGTTTCAGCATCTGTTTCCCAGAATGCATGGCTATATCCTGGGTAGCCCTTTAGACAATACAGATTTTTTTTTTTAAATGGCTGAAGTTTGGTAAAGGCTGTTGCATCATAATGAATGCCCATTATTATAATAAAAGCAACAACTGTAATAAGGTTCAAATGGGAAAAAGCAATAATGGAATTCCCAACTTTGCCTACTGAAAGGCCCAACATGAATCAATTCGCACCAGACTTGCAAAAAGATGATAATGTCTGCTCTGCTGGGCACTTGTTCACTGAAGGCTGTATACACCCATGGGTAGGGCAACTTTACAGCATAATCACATTTAAGGTAATTACTATGTATGCATATAGAGCTATGGCTCCCAGTCTTTTACCAGAATTTAAGCATTTTTATTTCCCTGCCACTCCAAGGCTTTTTTTAACCTTCAAAGTCAAGAACATCATGAAAAGAGAAAGATGAAACTGAAAGAGAGGACTACCAAAGTCTGCCAACCAGCTCCAGCAGATGAAAGATTAGCCAGAAGTCCTCTGAACTTAAAGCTTCAGGAATGACTAATTCTTGGCAGTGATTTAAGACACCCCCCCACACCTTTTCCCTACTCCAAGGGTTTTGATTTTAAAAGGGAGTCTTGAGAATAAACCACACACAGTCCTCGATACAATCATTTCCCTCACTGTACCACTTCGTCAAAGTGAGAGGGCGTTTCCCTCAACTACTAGGAACTACTTTACTGTTACTATGAAAAGCAACTTGCTACCAGATGTGATTCACAGAAGCACAACATTAAGTCCAAAAAAGCTTAATCACAGATACAGTTATAAAGATGCCTGAAATACCAACACTTGGAACGATCATAGGCAATACGGATGTCTGTGTGTGCTGAGACACAATGGCCTACTAACTAGGGACATTCTGCAGCATTTAAGGTGTGTTGCTGTTCATCAGAACATAAGGCACTGATATTCTGAATCATCACTGGACATCTCTGCATTTGGAGATGACCAAAATACTTGCCAAACACAGGGGTTCAAGATTTCTGCAAAGCTAGGCGGTATCAGTTTCTCTGTATCCTCACTTTACCTTTTTAGGTGTTCTACGATTTCTGGAGGTCTGTGTTCTGTACAATCTTACCTATATCATCTTTAATTGCTACTGTGGAAAATTCAAATTTAAGTATTGCTCTACATGTTGTTATTTTTCCCATATTGCTTTAGCAGCTGTGTAAAGAGCTTTACTTCCTCTCCAGTGCCATAAATCAGCAATAAAAAGAAATAACGACATCAGTACCAAATTGCCAAATGGCAAGAGATCTCTTGATGTTATTTAGCAACACGAACTCGTAGAAAGCCATAGCACAAAGAAATGAAAATGTCTCCAAAAATAACCATGAGAATTTTTAAAGTGACAAAGTAGCTAAATATTTCATACAGATACTTTTTGTGCCAGAATATCCTTGAAAGAACCACCTCAAAGATAGAACATTTTGGGCTGAAAAAGCAAGTAACCAATTATATTTCCCTGACTGCATCAGGTACGTGTAAATATCAAAACATAAGGCTGAGTCACATAAAAAAAATCTAAATATATTTTTTTGATATAGTTATGTAAGATGATTTTAGAAACACGATTATTAGACTCAATCACAGTGAGAAAATTAATTCCCAGGAGTTAAAGAACTGCCATTAAATATTTGACCATTTACAGCAGCAGCTACTGCTTTTTACTTATCAAGTAAATGCAGATGAATAAAAAGACTAGCAACAAAGGTTTTTCACAAACTCCACCCAGCCAGTGGTTGGCTCAGTTACACCAACCTTGTATCAAGGAAGCCTACTAATGATATCAAAGGTTAAACTTCAAAGTCAATACTTCATGAGGGATTGGGGTGGGGTAGAATACAGGGAGAGGCTTGAATAGATGCACTAAAACCTGACCATGGGCGAGAACAAAACAAATATTAAATAGCTAGTTCATTTCCCTCCTTCCAATTAGTGCTAAAAAGCAAATCAAAGTACTAAATAAATTGTCTAGATAGGGAAGAAATCTCTGCAAACTATACCAAGAAAGAGGTATTAAAAGCACTAATAAAGACAATGAAAGATAAGTCACCTAGAGAAGTTAAGAACATGGACAGGAAATTCAGTTACAGTTTTTAGCAACTCCATTGAAAAACCACCTACAAAGAAAATACTTGAGAGAAAGATGAATGAAAAAGCAATAACACACAGACAGCAAGTCAGCTATTTACTTTGTAATGTGGCATTGAAAAGTTTATGACGCAAATCTTTATCACATTGCGACTGAACCCCAAATAGACCAGGGCTCTGAAACACAATGGACTGTACATTCTTCTTAAAATTGGCAAACCAGGAGATTTTTCAGATCTGTAAACCAATGTTTTATTAGAATACAATCTAGAAGAAGGAAAGTTTGAACAGAGAAGACAATCTTCTCAGATGAGACATTAAAATAAAAAAGCCTGAAAACAAATCTAATCCACAACCTCAGCTGCATTCTCACATCCCAAAATCAGTTGTTTCCTGGGTGATAAAAGAAATTGCACATCACTGCTAGGTCCTAGTAAAGGCATTTTCTTTTTTGTCATTGGGACTCAACTCTCTGCCTGCTTCCTGCCTCTTCTCAAGAGCTGCACTAGTGCTGCAGGTTCCCTGTTTAACATCATCCTCCTCCTGCTGCCCCCATACCTGCATTCCGGAAACCTTCCCACAAGGGTTTCACCTCCCCTGCAGTATTCACCTTCTCAGCGATACTTTCTGCTCTCCTACCAAGAGGCGGCCATTTTAACATAACACATGACAGTCCGAGGAGACAAAATGGGTAACTTCTATCTCACACACTTAAACACCTGTTATTGTACAACTTGAACAAAACTAAGATGAGATCTTTCTCATTTATTTCTATTTGTCAAGAATGCATTTGGGTGCAATTCGTGATTGGTACAGTTACACTAGCAAGCATCTCATAATAGAGAACTTGCACAGAGACAGAGTTTTACCTGAGTGGATTACAGGTTCATCAAGTTACAGTTGTTCTTTTTGCTAATACGTTTTGCAAATTTATGCTGCGTCCATCTTCAAAACACTCTGCCAGAACAAATGTATTGATATAGCATCTACTCCATCCGGCTTTCTGCATACGAAGTTAGTTTTTGTAAAAGTTCATATAGGGAATAAACAGAGTAAATAACAGAACTTGATGTTCTCTAGCTCCTGTAATGCCTATTAACGTAGAATCATCACGTCATGGACCAACAAAATGTAAGCTATTTTTGTCAGCCGCAGTGAGATTACACATTAAAACAATGGTTTATAAACTGTGGGGTGTAGAAGGCTACAGTAAGCAGCATACCCCCTGGCCCACAGGACCTTATCAGCCTGCAGAAATTAAAATGAATCATTTCTGTCATCAGCTATACAGAGGTCAGTGAGAGACTGAACACTGAGAGCAGCCTAGGTCCAAAAAATCTCGTTCTCTTTGCTGTGCTCTATTTTAAAAAGACACAACCTGGGGCTCAAAAGAATGACAAATACCATAATAGTGTGCTGTTCTTATCTCCTCACTTCAAAAAAGGTAAGGCAGAGCTGAAAAAGGTCTAAAGATAATGGCAAGTTTGGAATATCTTTCATATGGAAACAAAAGAGAAAATAATGACTAGCTCAGGAAAGGTAGACTAGAAACAAAGTGTCAGGCACATGTTGGGGGTGGGCAGCGGGTTCCCCCCACATAAGCTGCAGTTATGATGTCAAACTCCTTGTGAAAGGTTGTTGTGCATGCTAGAAGTTAGGATAGGTTTAGGAGGGGCCTTGACAAGTTCACAGAAAAACCGTGCACTCTTCCACATTCACTGTTTTTTGACAACTATTAGAGATGGGATTACTAGGCTAAGTGGACCCTTGGTGTGACTCAGTAAGGTTGTTCTCACATTATATTCTTACATACAGTTTATAGGCTTAGGATGAGTATGTAAAAATACAGTTGGAAGTCTCCCACTAGATGTTTTGTGGAACTTGGTGCTTTCCCATGGCCCCTCATGATGGCCATATTTTTACATTGAGCTTAGTTGGCATAAAGAAATAAATTAGAACATTTCAAGGACTTCAGGTAGAATGACACAGTAGGCAATATATATTATAAAATTAAGTTCCATACATCTTTCTCAACAAAGACTTCTGTAACAAGTCAGCTAAATAGCTTTCGAACCACCAGCTCTGTACGCTGAAATATCAAAAAAAGTATTTCAATTGTTACAGAAGGTCCAACTGAAAATAGTTAATAATGTTAACAAAAGTAAGATGGAAAATAGTCTACCAAATTCTCTTTGATTTCTTTATTCTGAAGCATTTACAAGAAAACACTAGCAACTACTTTTCAAAAAGGTAAGCATGATTCTCTATATGCAAAGAGTTAGTCACCCAAAAATGTGAGATTTCTCAAGCGACTATATTGCCTAATCTCAACCTCAATCTTCTAAAAGCACAAACCAAGGCAGAACACTTTAGACTGTCTTTCTAAAATAGAAAGTTCATAGTTGCGCTCTTTTTCCTTGCTTTCCAATTTTTAAAAATATTACAGTTTGGGGTTTTTGGTTAACTTACTGAAGCAAAAGAGTAACATCTACAATAGTAGCTCTTCAATCTGGTAGAAGAATCTGTGAAATGCCTATCAGTTTTAAGGTCACTGACCTTGTAAAGACGTTGTAACAAGTAATTACAGAGGGGAATCATACCAGTGATTAGTGAATTCTATGCAGTTTGAAATATTAAATAACTAAGTTGACTCAAAATGGTCTTAGATACAATAAAATCACCTCAGAAGCATGAAGAACTCACAATTTTGTAAGTCGGGCATGAGATCTAAGCAAATGCTTCTTGTCCCAGAGTAGAGATCAATGCCCACAAAGTAAACCATATACAATTTTATCCTGATTATTTATAAATTATTAGACTCTTTAAAGAGAAACCCTATAGTAAGGTGAAAGGCCAAGACTAACAGCCTACATGAACCACTCAGAACATTCAGGAAAGATATTTCAGTTTTGCTACTGTTAAATACATGACTTAAGATACTATTAAATTTGAACTGTTTCCTATGTAGAGTTCCCTTCATGGGAATAAAATACTCATGATAATCATGGGTCTAAGAATTTTTAACTTCATTTCTAAATTCTTGTTTTCATACTTACAAACCGACTGACATACTGCAACACATACAACTACAGCTGCTTAAGTTCCTGTCCACGGCATGCGTCCTACTGTTTTGCAGTCCTCTGACAGCTGGCAGAGGAACGCAACAAGTATCTGCAGCTCAACAGCTCCAGTTCACAATCCATGGCACCTTTGTACAAACCCATCATCACTGGCAGGGTGAAATAAGTCACAGTAAGTCATAAGATCATGCACTGCAGCAGCTGAGCGACAGGCACACATTCGCTTTCTCTATTACTGGAGAGAATCCTTGGCAGAAAGAACAGGTAAACAACAACTGGGGTACTAACATCTTCAACCACTCTTGTTATATGTGCATTATATGAACTGCACAAAGTCCAGTTGATCTAATATTACATATCATGACAGGGAAGAACAAAATGCTCAAGCAGCATAAGCTACTCAGCTTACGGAAAACTGACTAGTTTTTGGAAGTTAGTATTAGTTATACCGCTGTGTGACCTATTTGATTATGTTCTTCTGGAAGTATTAAGGATCACCTTATTTATCTTTCAACACACAAGAGGACTTCAGTAATGAAATTTAAAAGATTCTTTTACTGCTATGTAAAATCTGAGTCCAGTACAGAGAAATGAGCACAGATTCACACAAGCAGTTTAAGATAACAAAATGGGGAAAAACCCTAGTAAACAAATGATGAGAAATGTAACAATTTAAATTCGATCATTACAAGATTATTCTTTATCTTGACAACATTGTTAGCTATTTGTATGCTGAACCTATGCTAGAGAAGCCAGGAAAATGAAATTCAAGCAACTCTGTAAGCCTAATGTCTAACAGACTTTACATGTGGCAATTCACTCATATCACAGTACAGTTATACAAACTGTAGTATGTTAAAAGAGAAATCTGCATTGAATACATATTTGGAAGTGATTATTTCTGGGGACGATCTCGTGAAATACGCTGGATTAAGCAAGCAACAGTAAAATGTAACAGGCAAGTAGAAAGAAATGGGTTTATTAACAGTATTAGGTGGAAAGTTTAAGTTTAGAGACTCAACAGATCAGAAAAACGTGGGCAGAGGTCCTGAAAGAAAGTGAGAAGGCTCAATTCATTGAGAAAAAAAGAAGGAACATTCAGGGAAGATACAGCAACAAGAAGTTTCATGCAGAATGACAAAGCTAAGTTTTTTGTTGTTGTTGTTGTTGTTGTTGTTGTTGTTTTTAGAGCTTAACACACAAATGAGAAGCTGGTATAATACAATTTGACAAAATTCATGTTAGTATAACACACAAATTGCCTCAAGCTTCATTTAAAAATATTTAGGGTAACTGCCTTATTTCAATGCATAATACTAACTCTTCTCTTCTATGGTAGCATGATAAGGATTACACGAACTAATTTATTTTAAATTCATCTGAAGCGGAAAGCCTGCTACATCCTCATAAGATTCTTCAACATCTTCATGTTCGCTCTCTCTCCCTGTCCCCCCCCCAAATTCCAAGTATGCTTAGAAATGTAATATATTAGGTAAGCCAAAGTTTGCAACACTTCCACACAACTCAGGGAATTAACATCACAAGATTTAGTTGAGTGTCAAATCAGAAAGTACGAAAGGCTGGTGGTAAGTGATGCATATAGAATCAAGGTTTTTAAATGTAAAATTAAAAAAATTTTTTTTTAATATTTTTCAAAACTTGTTGACAAGAGAGGCCCTTCAGCCCACAATTAGGCACCTATATACATAGCAAAACATGAACTTTGCATATAATCTTCTGAATGAAAAAAAATAAGTCCTTTTACTAGGCTTCCTGAAATTAGGCATCCAACATAGGTAAGGAAACGGGAATAGCCTGTGAAAAATCTATCTGTATTTACTTACAAAAGCTACATTTTACGTCCCAAATAGTTGAATTGTACGATAAGAAGTATGCATCATTACTGATATTCAACACCGTCTATTAAATGCAAAGAAATATTTCAGGAGTCTTAAGAAAAAAATATTAGGGATTAGGGAGAAAAGGGCTCCCTTCTGCTTCTCAGATCCCATACAGGCAAAACTCTTAAATAACAGATTAAGCTTTCTAAGAAGAAGAAGAAGGGGAAAAAAAAGGAATGTATCTAAAGTAACATCATGAAGTTGTTTGTCAAGAAGCGCCCAAAAATTTTTGGAGCAGACAAAAAAAAAGTAGCCTTCTCTCTCAACAAAACTTTAGTAAGATGATTAAAACCCCCCCTCTAAGTAGAGTCTCAGTTTATTCCATCCCTGTTTTCGCAGAATTACACACTGCAGTGTACATTACAGTGAATTAAGCAATACAGCTTCAAGTCTGTTTTTACACCATATGTTAAGTGATTTAGTTGTCCAAATCTTCTTGATATTCAAAATACTATTCTTCGCATGATTCCAGTGGGTGTTTTTTTGTTTTTGTTTTTGTTTTTTGTTTTAAATAATGCAACACCATGGAGCTTCTTATTAGCAAGAACAGTCTTATCAAACATGAATAATCTAACTGAATCATTTCGTACGGGTAAAAGGTTGTCCTTCCTCACATGTTCTACATACATAAAATGAAATTTCCTAGCAGGAGTATTTCTATACATAAAAATTTCAAACAGTAGTTAAAGAAACGGACAAAATTTGATTCAAGTTTTTAACTTAAATTTCTCTGTATGATGTAAGTAATTGAAAGATTACAAGATCTGTATTTAATTTTGTTTACACTAAAACTTTTATAATTATTTTAATGGAAAAAATATCACTGAAATACCACAGTAGGATGGCTATATAAAACTTTTACAAAATCATGCTTACCTTTTCTGTTGATATGAACTGAGGCCAATTGTTGTCTCAGTCTGTAAAAGAAAAAATAACTTAAAATTGAAGGGATTGACAACATTATACTTCCTGCGGGAAAAAAAACCCCAACATCTAATAAATTAGTAGATCAGATTTTGAAAGACAAAAGGGTAAGTTATGATCTGCAAAGAAAATGCAAATCAGCTTTTCCCAATTAGTTACTTCAGGAAATGAAGCCATCAGCTTGTCTTCTTAAGCCAAAGACTGGTCCTGGACAAGAACTGTGGTCAATTCCAGTGGTAGGAACCGCTACGCACTGTAAGACACGCAGCAGCTAAAAGACTCAGAGGAGGAAAAAATTCTGGGAAACGGTAAGATTGTAGGGAGCAAAAGAAAGAGCTAGCATAGATGTAACAAATATTACAAAGGAAAGCATATAAAGCAAGTAACAGTGAAGGAAGCATCTCACTTGTATAACTCAAAGTAGAAAGCAAAGAATATTATAATCTCCATTTGATTAGGAAACTTCCATCTCTTTCCTTACTAATGATTACCTAGCCTCTCTTATTCACACCTTTACTACCACTCTGCTGGACATTGTACTTAAGGACCTGAAAACAAGGAGGTTACAAGGTCGAGAAAATTCCAACTGCTTTAAAAGGCCACGAAATGTCGTCTTGATATAGCTGATATTACAGCATGTCAAACTTTAAACTCCCAAAGGATTTTGGAGTCAAATTCAAGATTACAATCCTTTTCTTAAAGGCATTTTATGGCCAAGGCCTAGAATATTTGTCTTTTGGGAGTGGAAAGAAAGCTTACAGGTCTGTGATAAAGTCCATTGCTCACACCTTTACTCATCTGACACAGTTCATCTCTAGTATAAGGATGAAGTTTGTTTGCAAGAGAGATGGTAATTTTTCATATTCCATTTCAGAAATAAAACCAACTCCCTTGGCTAGGCACTTCAGTGATTTCTATTTCAGCTGCTAATTATACTTTCTGTCCTAGTCCTTCCTAAAATAAATGTGTTTCTTTCTATTAAAAAAAACCCACAAACTCTGAACTCTGTATGCAAAAATTTCTCCAGTAACAGAACCTATATTTTATTTTGCTTTTTGGAGATGCTTCTTTGAATTTTTAGAGTGGCTACTATTAAGTCATTCAGTCCATAAATATTTTTGTCAAAAAAAAAAACATGCTTGATTCATGGCAAGGACCAATTCTGAACTGTAAACCTAAGCAGTACTCCAGATTCAAAAACAAATTATTCATTGACACTGTAGTTTTTATATGACTAAAGTCAGTCAGAAGTTTATTATGCAAAAACTTTACAACAGAATTAGTCTGTTTGTAACTTGCTGATTGTTTACAATTTTAAATGTCTAAGCAGAGCATCAATTAGCTTGTTTGTTTTAAAATCTCTGAAATAGAGGCAGACTGCCTTGCTAAGCTGGCGGAGGGAAAAGAAGGCATGTTTCAAAGCAAACTGTGTTGAAGTACACCACAATCAGTGTAATTTTTCCTCATTAGACAGAATGCTAACGGCCAAGGTAAATTGATTTCTATTGCCAATTTTATCATAATTTAAAAATCAACAAGTCAAGAAGCTTTCATTTAAACTTGTGTATTACATATACTTTTTTTTTTTAAACTCAGACTAGAAAGGAGAGAGAAAACTTGCCTATTTTCAGCTGCTACCAATCAATTTCTCAACTTAAGCAGTAAATGAATAGGTAAAGAACCAAATTAAAAAAAAATGAATCAGCTGAAACTATTTCCTCTGCACCTTGTGCTGTCAAAAGTTGGTTTAACACTTCAGGGAAGCACTTCTTCCAAACATCAAGCCAATGATTTCCTCTAGTTCACAGCGGTATGGTTTTATAAGCTTTGCAGAAAGTACATGCTGCTTGAGTATTTTAAGAAATGATGGTAATAAGCTTTAGACAGCTACTTAAAAATTACATTTATATTTATTCTTTTTATCAACTTTTCTATCATAAATCCGACAACCATTAATCACTGTTCGCCTTTCCAAAAAAAATAACTGACTTTGAACAATACAACTATTGCCCACACTCTCTCTAAAGACTACACGTGCCTCTGCGAGCTCTGCAAGCTCTAAGAGATGCTCCACAACCTACTCATGTATGGCTAGACACAGACCATTTCTTGTTTACAGAAATAAAGAGCCCGAACTACTTGACTGCAGCTGAGAGGGCAGGCTGATTTCCTCAAAGCCAGCTACCATTGATGGAGCATGACAGACAAGCTGCTCAAGTAAGGCTCAGCATCCTCTGAGCTTTCTGCACATCTGCAACATATACATAGCAAATGGTACACTCCAAGCATTGATGGGACAAAGTCTTGGATCCAAAGACCTTTGTAATACACTCAACCATTAATGCAGATGTACCCCAAAATCACCCAAATCTACTTTGAGTGTTTTCTCCATCAGCTGAAATCTTCTGCTATCCCTCCTTACCAAGCAGCTGCATATCTCCCTCTCTTCTCTACTCCAGCATAAGCACATTCACAGCCGTTCCTTTCCCGATTTTGCCCGTTCCATTATTCCATGCTACATATTCATCATACTGATTTTCCTGCCTCCTGGGCAGAGACAAACAAAAAACTGTTCAGACAGTATTGTTGTGAAATACTGTTATAAAAAAACATCTACAACAAAACTTCATGCACAGCAGTGAAGTTAACAGATGTATAAAGCACCTTGTATTCCTTACCATGTTCCTTGAAAGTGCATTACTCACCTTAATTAAATCAACCTTCCTTTTGGTAATTAATTTCTCTTTAGAATCATAACTTCAAATAAAGCACATTATTCAACTGCCAACGGCTATTTGACAGTCAGTCAGATGACAAGGATCTTATGATAAAGCACCTGAAACAGTTGTTACCAACACTGTCTCATCCTTTCCAATTGGCTTTGGCTCTAACAAGGGGTTTGTTGTCTACGATCTTAAGCATTGTAACTGTCAGTCAAGACTCCTAACATTAGTCTCAGTCTAAGACCCCGCTCAGGCCAACTTTTAGACAGAAGCCAGCAGAGATCAGATTTAACTCCAGAAAATAAAGGAACAAACAGAAATACACATCATTTAGCAATACGTGAACTACTGCACAACTATAGGTGTAACTAACTGTTAGGAGCTACATTCTCTGGCTTATCTTACACTCAGGTTTTCCCTCCTATGGACTGAAGTCACATATTTGCTGTGAAATTACTAGTCAATCTGTATATAATGTTTAAAAACACAAATCATTTTGGTAGGGCATCTTACGTCTGAAACGTATTTCATTGAAGTTCTAAACAAGAAGCAAAAAAATTCAAAATTCATGCTTATAAAGAAAAGCCTGCTTTTTGCCTACAGAATTCTGTCAAATACAAGCAAAATGATAGATACCAATGACTCTTTTTTAAAATCAGGGTCAATCAAGAGCAAAGAAACAGCATACCAACTTCAACAGCTCATCAGCTTAACTGTAGCATCATGGAACTAAACCAAAAATAAATCTGATGTGGCAGTTTCTATAATTACCACTCATTTTTATTTTACATCAATCTTCAGAGTCATGCAGTAAACACAACATACAAATGGGGTTCAGTTACATGTTTTAGATTATTTTTATGGATTTTCAAGTAAAACTGCATTTATTGTGTTGCAGGCTGACACACTCCTTTTCCTGTGTGACTTCACCCCTTTCCACCAGCTGTCAAGCATAACTGACAAGAACTAAGTGTGTGCCAGCTATTCCTTCCCAACCCACTATTTAAAGTGCAAGCTTTGTTCAGTACTGCTGGCTTATCAGTGCTACAGTACTACAGAGAAATCTAAATTAAGCTCCTTAATAAATACAGCTTATTTATTTCACCTGTAGAGGATACATCTCTAACAGAACAGCATTAGCAAAATATGGTTTATAGAAAACTGTTATTAAGCCTTCTCTGTACAGGAGAAGTAAAAATAATAAAATACTACCTTGCAATGGCAAGTTTAGTATAGATCAGGAAGAAGGTTGCATGCAAACATTATTATTATTTCAAGAGACATAATAAGCTAAGTTACAGCTTTCAGCTGGACCAATTTGCTGATCCAACTCACTGCCTAACAACAAAAAAATAAGGCCAGCATAAAAGCAGCAGCAGAAGTGTACAACTGAGGAAGACAACGAAGCAGGAGAAGGAAAGGTCACCCCTTTCACCAGTACTGTGGGTTTATAATCCTCCCACCCAAAAGCCTACATTCAAGGCTTGGAAATAGATTTCCAACATTTATTGTTGTTGTTGAAGGATAGCATATGCATTTAGGCAGTTGCTAACAGTTGCATGCCTTAAATTTTTTCTTAAATAATCTCAGAAGGATTAAACTATAAACCATTGGGCTTCCAGAACAGAGATCTTGAGACAACTTGCATACAACGAGTGAGAAAATCTGAAGGCATTCAGCACTGGCTACAAGATTTATCTTGAATTTGGACAGCAATTTATCTCCAGAGCCTCATACCTCCCAGAAACATTTTCAAGTAGAGACTCTGCACCTGAAAGCACACCCTACAGGCTCCATAACAGTTCCAGATCTATATCGGACAACTCGGATATGCAGAGAATCAAAAAACTAGACCTTTTAATCTGAAGGCTGCCTCTAAAGACATAGCCATGCTTTTTAAAACTTTAGCCAGGAAAAAACAAAACAAAACAAAAAACCCTTTCCTTTTAATGGCTCACCAGTTTGTTATAACTATTCTTCAGTTCTCAGTAAAAGGTCATGTTACCTAGTGCTACATTCAGTTATCTAAACATAGGCAACTGCGGCTACTTGAGATGGATGTCCTAGGGCAACCTGCCTGGTCTCCAGCTGACAGCCCAGAAGAGTGCATCATTTCTCCTGTGCCATGTGCCATAACTGCCAGCAACATGGAGATGTCCTGGACACTCTAGGGCATCTCAAATAGCACTGGTTACCTACGTTTCCTAGGCAACTGAATTAAAGCTGTAATGCCTAAAACACGATTTGAGGGGGAAAAAAAATAAGAAAAGGAGAAAAGCTCTTAAATGACCAATTCCTAATTTCTTTTCAACATGAAATTTCTGGACACCAAGTAGGCTTTAAGGCCATCAAAATTTTCACTAACCAAAGTGTTCCGTATTCCTGCACAACAGTATTTACACTAATTCAAAACACTCTTCCAGTTTTAATTTTCTAGGGACATTTTACATATTTTATAGTTAGGCAGGTTCCTACATGTACAGAAGCTAGTTACTGCTTGCAACTAAATCCTGAGAGACAACTACAGAACTGATACGTAGATGACAAGTCTTCATTGCTACATTCATGAGCTCTGTGCTAATAAATATGATAATTAAAACAAACATAATTAATGAGGAATACCTTGCTTAAGGTAGTTAAAAAAAGTTATAATCTGTGAGGTAGCTGAAAGTAGATTGAGAATAAGTCATTCTTGCCATGCCCTTTCACAACCTAAACTCATACAAGGAAACAAAAACATCAGTTGACTTTAGCTGATGCAACGCATGCTATTGACATTGGCTCTGCAACAATCACTTAATCCTGGGTATCAACTAATTATTTTTTAAACTGAAGCTTGGGGATGGCAACTCTTCCTGTGCAACAAGAAGAAATTGCATTTTTTAAAGAGCAGAACTTCAGCTGCCCAGAATTGAAGGTGACAAACTGAGATGATTTTTATTCTTTTATAAAATCAAGTATGTTGGAAGAGACCTTCAGAGGCCATCTAGTCCAACCCCTTGCTCTGAGCAGGTCCAGTCAGGGCAGGTGGCTTGAGGCTTTGTGTCATCTCCAAAAATGGAGACTCTACAACTTCTATGAATAACCTGGCCCACTGTTTGATCATCCCCATGTTAATTTTTTTTTTCTTTACCTCAGCTTGGAATTTCCCATGTTGCAACTTGTGCCCGAAACCTCTTCTTCTTCCACCGTGCATATTCAAAAGTCTGACCCTGTCAGCTCTACACCATCCTTCTTGGAAACTGTACAGCAATAAGATCTCTCCATAAAGTCTTCTCTTCTACAGGCTGAACAAGCATCTCCTCATAGGCTCTCCTCAGAGGCTCCAGCCTCTGATCATCTTAGCAGGCCTCTGTTGGACTTGCTCCAGTTTGTCAGTACCTTCTTTGTAATGCGGAGCCCAAAACTGGACATAGTACTCCAGATGCAGCCTCGTAAGTGCTCAAGGGGGTGTGTGGGGGAAATCACTTTCCTCAGTCTGCTGACTCCAATCTCCTTGATGCAGATCAGTAGGCAGCTGGTCTTTGCTGCAAGGGTACAGTGCTGGCTTACGTTCAGCTTGTTGTCCACCGGGACCTCCAGGTCTTTTTTGACAGTGCTGCTTTCTAGCCAGTCACTGCCCAGCCTGTCCTATTGTATGGGGTCATTCTGTCCCAGCTGCAGGACTTGCATTTGCCTTAGCTGAACTTCATGAGGTTCCTGCCAAGGTCGCTTCAAATAGTAGCCCTGCCTTCCAGCGTATCCACTCAATTTGGTAGTATCTACAAACTTACTGAGCATGCTCTTATCCCATCATCACGGTTGTTAATGAAGACAAACAATACTGTCCTCAGTATTGATTCCTGATGGACACTATGGTTAACAGACTGCCAGTTGAACTTTGTACTGTTATCATCACCCTTTGAGCTCAATGGTCGAGCCAATTTTCCACACACTTTATTGTCCACTTATGCAGTCCATATCTTAGCAGTTTAGCTTTATGGGTACTAAAGGAGACCACATCAAAGACCTTTTAAAATTCAACATACAATATCAAAATTTGAGGTAATAAAAATGTATTTCAGCCTTACATGATGAAACACTAACTGATTCACCAAAACAGAATGGTCACAACTTCTGTAAGATATTTATTTTAAATTTAGTACATCATATAGAGTGAAGTACAGATCCTGAATAAACTATTAAAATTCCTCCAGCTAGAGATCAGTGTTGTAGATTCCCATGCATGCAACTCAGTCTTTTAGTGTTCAGCTTCATCACTGCAAGACCACTGCAAGTCATGTTAAGGTTCTGTCTATGTGATGTTAAGGACAATTGTAACTCCGATTAGCAGCTTTTCCTGTGACTAACAGAGTTTATACCAGTTTATTAAAGACACTAAATATGTATATTAAGTACATGTAACCACACTGTTCTCTTTCTAGTCTATCTATTCTGCAAAGGCAGTAAATATCAGTGGAAAAAAAAAAAGAAAGAAAAAAAATCTAGGAGCTGGCCTGTAAAACAGCATTTCATATACTTAAGATTATTACAACAAGGTAAGTGTAGTACTTAAAGTATTCCATGTTAGAAAATTTGTTTGAAAATAAGAGTCTTACCATTTTCCTTACTCTTTGCAGGAATAGGCTACTTTACAAATACCACTACGAAATCAGAAGCACTTTCTAAAACCTTAGTAGAAATGGAAGATCACTCACTCAGGAAAATAGTGGCCCTAATTACAGTGTGCAAGAAAACATTAGCTATACAGAGCAAAATTGCTCATGATAAACACAGCAACCTAGGAAACAGTCTGTCATGAACTAAAAGCAAATGAAAAAGCTTTGCTCTGAAAATTAAAATCTTACTTTTTCACTTTTTGAAATAAAGCCCTCAAAAATGAGGCAGAGTTTCAGCTTAACATGAAAGTATAACTTGCCAAAATAGCAATTGTAGCTTATTTTGGTGCTCCTAACAGTTGCAGATGACACCGCATTCAGAGGTGCAAGCATCTGCTGGGGCCGGACAAGGGTTCAAGTGACCAGGACACACTGAAGAGACAGGCCTGAAACTAACAAAGTGAAATTCAACTGAAAGGGAGCTCGAATGTAAAACTGGGAAAAACTGACCAAGCAGTAGTTCTACAGAAAAGAACCTCTCTGGAGATTAAAGCAAAACACAAACTATACTAGTCGTCAAAATTCTGTCAAAGAGTTGCATCTCATTTTGGAATTATTAAAACAAGTGTCACTACATAGGGAAGCAACTACTCTACCCTTGCTCAAAGCCTCAACCAGAGTAGTAATGTCCAAATTAAGCACCATGGTTTATGTGCTTAAGTGTATAGACAAATCAGAGTGCAGAGAAGAAAGTTATGTCACATTTTCAAAAATCGAGAAAGGAAGGCAAAGGAGAAGCTATAGATGTCTTTCAGTACAAAATGGTTCTTATGAAACAGGCAAAACCCAACTCCTCAATATATATTAGAGGCAGAAAAAGGAGTAAAGAAAGGCTTAAATATGTGCTTAAGGAAATTTATGAAAGTTTCTGCTCTGAAGATTTAAAGAGCAGGTAAACTAAGCACCTGCTGAGGACACTGCATCTACATGATACTACCAGAAGAAAGTAACAGGTGATCTCCTGAGGTCCCTTCCAACCAAACGATTCTGTGAGTCTACAAAACAAGGGCCAACCAATTACACAGACTTACAAAAATGACCTGCTGTTGTAGAAAAACTTACAAATAAAATAAAATAAAATAAAAAACATCTCGTCCTGAGCAATAAACAGTGTGTATTAATAATATTCTTACTCCAGGTACAGGATCTAAATAATTTACTTGAACAATTCAGAAAGTTTCAGAGGGCTTAAGGGGACTGATTTATGTTAAGAACAGATGGAGGTTAGCAAATTCTCTGGTTAGATGTAATTTAATCCAAGGCCAGAAGTACATAAGTTTACTCAAATATAAATCCTAATTTAAAGATGTATGCTGAAGAATCAAATTCTCAGCTTTGTTCTATTAAGACAGAGGGCAAAGCTATACTGGCTTGGCACTTTCCAATCCACATAATAGGAGTCAAAAGTTTGTACAAAAGTACAATCTCTGCTACAGTTATCTATTAGCATGAACCGATGACATTTCCACAGCCACTTTACTTATAATCAATGCAAGTTATTTAAGTATTTAAATAATTATGCTCTATCAATAACTGATTTAAGTCATGTATCTGGTCAAGTGCAGCCTTCCAACACATTTATTTTTGACAACAAAAATCCTAAAATATGATTGTGAGTTGTTTCACAACAGAGGAGTGTTTCACTGACAGTACACCGTCTAAGTACAAAAAACAGTATCAAGAGGATATAGTATAACTGCGGAGATGGGGTAGGAATCCCTAACAAATAAATTATGCAAGAGTCAGCATTGGATTTGCTTTACTTGGAAAGCAATTCTTTCAAAGAAGAAAAGGACTTGCTTCCAGCATAAAGATGTCTTTACTCCATGGAGAGAAAAATAAACCAAGATCAGAGATGGCTTGGACACTATCACTTAAATGATTATTAATCGCTTTATGCACTGCGTTGGTTATTTTGGATGCTAAAAAAATCGTCTGAAGGGCAGATAACATTTAGAAAATATTAAGTTATTACTACATCAATGTGATTTGTTCTACAGTGATGTAAGACCTAGAATTAATACACATTTATGACACCTTGCAGAAAGCTTCAAAGGTGAATGTTCAGTGACAGACAGTAAGTTTAAAACTCCAACAATGGCTGTTCACAAGATAAAAATACGATTTTACAACAGTGTATTTGCTTAGGTTTTATTTTTCCAGTTGCAGTAAGTAGTCACAAGAGGTCACCATATTAAAATTTACAAAAAATAAGTAAATTGTAAGTTAGACGAAAACATGCTGCATCATCCTGATTAAAAGAAACTGGCTTTAATTATGTAAGCCTTTTTGGCTTAATGGCCCTAAGCATATATATACACACCATGTATTTTAAAATTTCTCTTTGTCTTGCTGTAAATCAAATATTCAGCACCATATTCGGTTAAGTGGCAGTCAAATGACATCCAGAGCTCAACAAAGTTTACAGTGCAACATTCAGAAGCTGACTTTGTGCCACCATCATATTTAAACAAGCTAATTTCTCCCTCTCTGTTGCATCTTTTAATAAAGTTGGAATGATCAACAATCCAATTTACTTTTCCATCTTCATATCAGTTTTTGAGGTGGTTCACAGCAGCGCTATTACTTTCTAGTCCTGAGAGCCACAGCAATTAAGAGAGTGCTTAAAAAAAATAGAAGACTCTTAGAGAGAACTTCAGATTTTTAAGATTAACTTTACCTGGCCTCCCCCCCCAAAATAAAAACTGTCTAAAATTTAGATTTTTGAATTTGTCAAACAAAAACTATTCTAATACAGTATGTGACAGAAAAGAAGCTAAGCTTAGTTGCTTTTTCTGTTACCTTTATTCTGATCTGTGGCATCTCCATGCAAGCTTCTCAATCAAAACTGCAATAGTTGAGACTGTAACCACTGTAAGGAAAATTTCCACCATTCCACTCTATACATCCAAAATAAGCCTATATAAGCTGTTGTTATGAGAATGTTTCGTGCAACATGACATCTAAACAACTGTTTAATTAGGAACCTGTTTTTTTATATTGCACCATTTTCAATAACAAGTTTAGTAGATCCTTTTGAAGAACCTAATCCTCTTCCAGTATAGCTCACAACTTCCTAACATCCTGGAAATTAACCTTATGTCTTCACAATTCAGAAGTAGACTAGGTGGTTATCCCTTTTAGTATGTACCTCAGATGTTTCCTAAATGACACTGACAGCAACTCCCAGTCCTTCAAACATTACAGATTTCTAGCACCTTTTTTTGTCCATGTGTACCTGAGAGAGGGAAATGCAAGCAGTGTCATCTGTCTTGGATCTATAAAATCATTCAAACTTCATATACCAGGAAGTTAGATTGCCCATCAGCTTTTAGTTTTGACTGCCAAGCCCTGAATCATGTAGTAAAAGTACTGAAATGCATTAGTCTCATGTTATACATTATAATCTTATAACCCATAACAAGTTATTTTTGACTTACATTACTACAGTCATGATGCTAGTATCAACCATAAAGACAGAGCAATCAAAAAAATAAGCTTAGAAAGGTTAAAGAACCCTCATAAATCTGAAACAAATAATTGTATCATGAGCCTAGAACTGTATGGCTTTCATGTTATCTGTAGACTCTTTTGGCCTAAACAAGACATAGGAGTTGTAAAACAAGCACTGCACTGCTAACTAATGAAGTAAAGCACAGTTACATAACAGATGTTCTAACAATTAAAACAATTAATACTTTTCTTCATCTTCCTCCTCTCCTCCCTCTCAAGTACCAGGGCTAACAATGTAAGGGAATTTTAACAAAAAAATATCATCAACATAAATACAATCCACAAAATGCAAGTGTATGAAACTCTGGTCAAGAGATAACAATACTGCTTACATCATACAGTTTGATTACCCAGCAGGCTGCAGTAAAACAAAATCAGACTTTAGATTGCCAACACTAAATCACAGAAAATCTGCAGTTCTCCCTTAAACATAGTGGAACCATCATACTTCAGAACTCAGTAACTCAAAGTATTAAGCCAAAAACTGACCTGTTCCTATGTCTGTTATCCCAATTACTACCACCATCTCAAAACATTAGTACATACTCTTTAAAGTTACTATTTAATTTGTTTTATCAAAAGAAAGCCATTTTTCATTGACAAGAAGAATGACAGCATTATACTTGAAAAATACATATTTGCAATAGCAATTGCCTCACTGCGGTAATTTGTACTTTCTTTAAGCCCAGTGGTGACTTGGTACCAAAGGCTACTTCTAAGATTATGGAATCTCACAGCACGTCCCAGTTCCTCTGGCTGTGCTATCCAATTGCATTCCAACATTATATCAAGGTGAGTCTCATGCACAAAGCAGCCCCCATTTTTCTGGAAAAGAAATCAGGAAAAACAGGCCACACTGAAGCTGTGGCAAACTCCATCAGTTTTCTGATGTGAAAGACCAGGGAACCAGAACCTCAGAGTACACCATAATATACTGTTGAAAATAACTCTAGAAGGCCAAAATGTTTTTGGACTTACTGAAGTTTCATGGTTGCCTTTCTTCAAAAATCCACTAACCCACAAGTTTCAAAAAGCAGCTACCAAAAGGAGGGAGATGAAACACTGCTACTTGAGATTACTTACTCTGCTACTACATACCTGCAATAGGTCTCCTTCATCGAAACGTAGCATTTCTATTATGCCATCCGACTGGATGAAAGCTGTGAAGCAAGACAAAAAACTAAGTTACTTACAGAAAAATATTTGGTATTAAAGTCAACTTAAACATCTAAACTCAGCTGCTCCTACAACAACCCAATACAGCAGTGCAGAGCCTAATAAAATAGTGAACTAGTACACAAATTGTGACATTAATTGTCCTCTAAGAGGTTTCATACCAAGATGTTGATATTAATAAGTGACATACTTCACTAATCAGTCTTCTAGCATAAAAATGTTTAACTCCAAAGAGAAAAACTTCTTCCAGATTGGCTGTGCCAAGCTAATTCAGTATTTTAACTATGTACTTTAGCTATCATATGACTGATTATGTTCAAACACAGAGATGTATACCTAAAGAAGGGAGTTTAACACACCTAAATTTGCAATAGATTTCAACACCTAAAAATGGAACTTCAGTTTCATTTATACATTTTATAACATAACTGTAAACCTGGAAAGCCTTATTCTGTCAGCTCCCTAATCCTCAACATGACAACAAGTCTCTCTACCTTGACAGTAACGTAATAAAGTTTGAAGCATTTGAAGTGTATGTACCAAGAAATTCTATGTGAAGTGGAAGTCTACTCAGTGAAAAGTTCATCCCTCAGTCACACACAGGATCCACAAATAAAGCTCCTCCAGTCATTTCCTTTAAATGGTTGGTCAAACAATTATTCTTCCATTCCCCTCAAAAAGCAGAGAATGCTACTTTCTTTTAAGGACAGAGAAATAAGGACTTTGCCCATCCCGTATAATAAAACAATCAGTTCAAGAGTGAACATCAGTTAGAGAGGGAAAGAAAAGTTCAGAGATCTAAGCTGCACTTCCCAAAAGGCTACTCACTTAGTAAATAAAATAGAAGCAAGCAAGCAAGAAAAAAAAATTGTTTGGAATAGAATACAGAGCACCCTCAAAGCACAAAATGAAAAAAAACCTATAAATAACTCCTCCCCTCCTCTCCGACCTTCTTGCATTTACTGTCTTTAACATTAACTTAGATTAAGTACAGAGATTGAGAACACAGAACCCTTTCTGCAAAAAGGCTCAGCTTCCACCAGATGAGTTAAAGGTGTTGCAGCACATACAAACACACTGTGTGCTTCTCAAAGACCAAATCTGAACCCCAGTCTGGAAAAGGAGATTTGAATCCTCATCCTCATCTCCCACTTTATAGGTCAGTGTTATAACAAATACAATTATTACAAGGTCACCAACACTGCATTTGCTTCTAAAACGTTTTAAAAGAAAGTGATGTGCTTTATTTTCAAAGATCAAAAATAAGATGAAGGCGCTCTTGACAGATGGAATAAAGGCTTGACACACCGAGGAACACTATGTTAGAACACATTTTTGCCCCCAACATTTCCTCACTGGCTGTCTTAGAGACACTTCACCCAGCACCCAAAATTCAATCTGCTACTTAACATATCAATTTTTGCAAATCCTATTCTGGGTCTCTAACTCTCCCCACATTTTGGTACCTTCTCCTTCTTCACTTCACTTTTACTTCTGTAATATGAAACATAACATAAAACAAGGATTGCTGTTGTGTTCTCAAACGGAATTGACAGTCTCTACTTCAGGAGAAAAAGTTTATTTTGGTATGCAAAGAAAAGGACAAAAATTTCATATTATTACTTTACTTTAGATTTCTGAAATGTGATAGCTTGAAAAGCTGAATGATACAAGGCTGAGAACACAGCCCAGCTGGTGCTGAAGTGTAAAAACAACTGCAAAAGGGGAGAAGGGCTCAGATTATAAACAATATGCATGTCCTGCAGTATGTTCACAGGGGAATAACTGGTCCAGTCACTCACGTCAGCAATATTTTTGAATTACTTTTGTATATTTATTGTTATTACCTTAGCGATTTCCAAACTGTAAACACAGAAGTCATCCTTAATCTAAGAACTGGATTTTTTATATTGAAGAACAACTCAGAACATCAGGCAAAAGCAAAAAAAGAAAAACCCCAGATCAAAACAAAAAAGCATTCAAACAGCTGTAACAATATCAAGTCCTGAAGCTAACCAAGATTTGAGCTTTTAAAACTTAAATTACTGGAGCAGATCTGTCAGTTTCAAGTTTAATCCTAGAAACAAAGAACAAGTGGACTCTTGTCCATTTAACTGGCAATACATATGTAAGACATTCAAGCCATTGTTTAATTTTGCCTTTAGAAGTATCCAAGAGTTTATATATGAATTTCAGTGCAAAAAAATGAGAAAAGGAAGCTCTGAAACGTTAGTTAAAAACAAAAGTTAAAAGTTGAGAATCCTCCCACCATATCAACTAAGGGAGAAGTCTAGTATGAAGTGATGTTTGCTAGTGTATTTGATTTAAAGCAAGTTTAACAAATACCATTTGATAAATGAATTCATGAATAAGAACACTCAGTCCTAAGAGTCAAGAGGAATCAAGTTCCCGTGAAGGTGGGCTCTTTGGTATTTTTTGTTTTCTAGTTTTCTGCTCTAGGAACAAAGAATACATAAAACTTAATCATGATACCAGGCACAAACAAAAAAATCATTAAAAAACAGCTTTCTATTTTCATAAGCTAGCAACAATCAGCAAAATGCAAAAGGACCTTTCTCCAAACACACCTAGCTTTTACAACAAATTACAGATTCTTAACTTCTTCTTGAAGCTTTTTCCTGTGTTAAATATGACACTCTGTAGGCACAGAGAAGAGAATGCAGCAACAGTTCTTCCACAAGCATAATGTATGCAGAAGCTCTCAGAATCTAGCCAAAGATTTGTACCCAAGCAGCCTGAATGCAGACAGCCCCCAAAGAGGCAGCCCTCTGCAAAACCCAAAAGCTTTCTCAGCCGTTCCTAAGGTATACCAAAGATGAAAACAGCTTAAGAACAAAGCAATCGATGTTACAGAACATTTTAAGTTGATGACACTGTTAAACAGAAGTGCCCTTCATCATTATATCATTCAAGAAAGGCTTTCAGAGAGCAGATGACAGTTAGTGCCAGGTGAAGTCAGATGCACTTGCAAAGCTTGGCTGCTGGCCATTTCACAGCAGTTGCACCTCAAGCCAGGCTGCAAGGAAGCTTCTGTGGTTACACTTTCTACTTGTTTTAGACTAACTCTCAAGCCATTGTTTCTACTTTATCAGTGATTTCATCAAAGCAAGGAAACAGCAAGTAAATACCTACACTTTCATGAGATTAAAGCTTGGGTTTGCAATCAGCTCCTCAAACTCTGGATTCAGGAAGAAGTAACAAGTCACCCCATTCAAATGAGGCAAAAAAAATTTTTGTTTTTTTTTAAACCTCCACTGATGAGTCAGTCATCCGAATTCCTGCACAAGGAGCTCTGAAAAAACTGAATATTGATCATTGAAGAAGCTTTTCTCCTCTCCAAGTGAAAGGCAGATACTAGCTGAATACCTGAACTCTTCCTTTGAGTATTTACCCACTTCCGAAATAGAAGCTGTTGCTTTCACCACTTGCACTGGTAGTACCCGAGCTAAGTTCACGAACTTCTGCCATGTAAGCCCCAAAATAGTATTTTCTGTCCTTTTATACAAAATATAAGTGCCACCAACAGAGAATAGGGTATTACCAATGCCAAAAGACTCTGCGAGCAATTAAGTAAAAAAGTATGCCCAAATGATCTCATTTGGTGAGCCATCCCCTACGCCACAGAGACAGATGATTGCTTCTGTGAAATCCCTGACAACTTCTCCAGGAAAATCTCCTTACCAAAGTCCATGTCGACACCATCAATAATCAGTCTAATACCATAGCCAATTTCTAAAACATCAGCAAACTTCCTTTAATACTCTGGAATAGTAAACTGCAGCAAATTAGGGACTGCTGAGTGTGCCACTTCAGTCGCTGCTGCCACATGACTGGCAACTGCTAAGAGGGGCACAACTTACATTTGGGGTAGGGAGCATTTCAGCTGTCACAGCATAATTTGCCACTGCACAGATCAGCAGCCAAGAAGCCAAATTACACATCAGGAAAATAATTTCTTCCTGACCCCACAGGTAATTGAAGTCCTGAAGCCTGATCGTAACAGCTATTAGCCAAACTTTAAATGTTCAGGGCCCGAGAAAGAAAAAGGATGAAGATTCAAATCCACAGATTTCAAGGCTAGCAAAATCATCTGATCTCTTTTCTTCCTTCCCTACTCTAAACAGAATTATTTCTTCTAAAAGGCACAGAGATCCCTCTTAAATAAATAAGTAAAAAGGACTTGATCCTTCCAAGGACTCCCAAGGAGCAAATTTATCAAGTTCACGAGAACCCATTACAACATCAGGCACTCTCACTGCTAGTGATTTAAGGGTCAAATTTCTTCAGCTTCCAGTCTATACATCCTGTTTTCATCTTTTCAGACAGTAGCTCGCTATTGAAAGAGATGATATAATAAGCAACTGCAAATGCTAAAAATATGATAGGTTTCATTTTCTCTTTGTTTTCCATCTAAAGCCTTTAAAATGTAACTTCTTTGCTTTAGTCAGCTTTTCTATGAAAACACATAAAAGATATTAGAAAAGGGGTAATGAATGCAGGTCTTTCAACTTACTCCAAGTCACTTTTTTTTCCCCCTCTATAGAGGGCATTTTCTAAGCCTTTCCAAACTCTTTTCAAATAGAAGAACAAAAAACATCAACACCACCCCCCAAAACACAACCTTCTGGAACAATAAAAACACTATACAGTCATTATGACCCATAGATTCCTAAATGCTTTCTCTTGCCCTTTCCAGCAATAACAGTGTTTGATGACATGCAAATACCTGAACTAATAAATACCTATATAGCAATTTGAAACAATATCTAGTGTCCTAACAAGTATTGAATTCACTTAGAGTTCCTCAAAGCTTAGGCAGCATCTTTTCTACAAGTTTATACAGCTAGCAGCTATATTTTGTTCAAACGAATTCATATTTTAATTGTCTTTGATCCAAGCATTTAATATTTTAGCTTAAAATAAAAGTACAGACCTACAAAGCGTCAAATAACAAGAAGAAAATCTCAAAACCCTACACTTCTCCAAAGCAAAATGGAACTTAATATCATAATCACTTTAGCCAACACCAATCTTCAGATGTGCCTGAATCAGGCATAATAGAATAAACTTGCAGATAATGGCAGATGCCTAAATATACCAAGAGTCTTGGTGCATAACAACAACAAAAAAAACCTCAATAGTCCATCGATATGAGGCCTATGGCCTCATAACTAAAATCTGATTTTTAAGATGAGTTTGCAAGTTTTTCATTAATTTAGGCATTGTCAATTTCTTCATTTCCATAGAAATTTATATTCTGGAATTTATGCCTGTACAAACACTATTCTGAAATGTTACTTAGTTCTGGAACAGCTACTCCAGAATGCTGTGTCTTCACTTATTTCTATGTTAATCATCACTATACACGCTCTTACATGCTTGCAAAAAGTATCTTCTCCCTTAAGTCTTATCTCAACCAATTTGCTAATTTTCTTAGGAGCTTTATTTCTCGAACTTGGTATCATCTACTCTCCAAATTTTCTCCAAATTCTGGAAATAGTTTCTCAGTTTACTAAAATAGGGACAGATTGATTATATAAATCTTTCCTAATTTACCTTAGGTTTTTTAGAGTCCAATTTCTAACCCTTTGTCTGAATGACTAAGCTCCCTTCAAGCCAACTATAACCACATGAACCAGTTACAACAAGCTGAATGTCATTCACTTCTGTCTATGTAACTGTAATTAGAGCATTTGTATCACTACCAGTTAAACAGAACAACTAAAACTGGATTAGTTGGTTTCAGAGCTTTGACTATGAATTAACTGCTTATGCACAATCACATAATTTAAATCATCCTGAACAGTGGAAAACTGAATAGCATGTGAAATACTCAAGGACAGGTGAGTATATAATGATAAAATAACATGAAAGGGAACTTGCATAGTTAAAAAAAAAAACAAATACCATACAGAAAGAAAAATAGTATTAAGTTGTAATGCAGACAACCACTTTTATTGCTTTCAAGAATACAAAAGCCTGGTGAGCCTCAGGAAACATATCTCAGGCCAGCACCGAACACAATAACAGCTGTTCAAGAAAAGGCCTGTTCTCCAAGACAGGACAGTCAGTTTAGCTCTCATTCTGAATTTCTGCCTACTTCCTAATAGGTGACTGCTCACTGGAAATATAGACAATCATTCTCTTATGAGCCAGTGGATGTCAGACAACAGGCTCAGGGAAAGAAACACTAGTCAGCAGGCTTCCTTTCCAGCTAAATCCTATTGCAGTTATGCAGCCAGTTGGTTTGTGTCTTTTCCAGTGGTCCATAAGGAAGGGAAATGGATCATATTTCCAACAGAGCTCAGGAGGAACCACCACAGCCAAGACAGTAAATATGCACAAAGCAGTAAAGACCACACGCAAAAAATAGTTCCCTTTTAACTCTGTTCAAATAGAAACATATTCACTCCTTTCTTTAATAAAGATTGTAATTACCATTCCTACAAAAAAGCCAGCTTGCTAAATTTGTCTGAATGACAATAGAAACATTCCTAGTTAATGCACTTTAATCATCATGTAAAATCAAAAAGCAAGTACTTTAAGCTAAATAAAAAAGTAGAATTTTCATTAAAAACACCATTTTGCACTACTGATTATAAACATTAACTTTTATGACTTTAAGCAATACACACTCAAGTAAGTTCATATGCACAGGCACATGACCATGTTAATACAGGATAAACAAACAGAGACTTACACTGGATCACTTGCACTGCAATACCCAAGTGCACAACCCATATTCCACCAGAGGGGCGGGGGGGGGAAGAAGAAGGGTCAAATAATTTATATTTAAATACACAACAGCAGGCACTTGAGTGTATATATTTCCCAACTAAGTCTATATACCCTACTAGTTACTTATTCATGCATCTTTTCTGTCTTTAGAGACACAAGACAAGCTGCAGGGCAGTTTTCTTTATACAGCAAGGCTCTTTCCTAACAGAATAAAGATAGCTGTCACGTTATATTCATTTCATCCACTCATCTCTTTCCCCCTTAGTTAAGGCTGCTGGTTTTTTTTTTTTCCTTCCCCACCCTCCTTTTTTTTTTTTTTAAAAGTAATTCAGTTATCAATTCAGATTTAAAAAACTAGCCACAAAACAGAAAGTTACAACATAATTATGATTCATAATATAGGCCACAGACAGTGATGCTACTGCTGAGTTCAAGAAGGGGCTGCAGATAGGCCTTTGTCCTGAGACATAATTCACATGTTTGGTTCACTTTCTGCAGTTGCACCATCTTCAAAAAAAAGGTTTAAAGAGAATAGACGTTTCCACTGACCAGATGTATTGTGTAACAGAGGTATCCTTGCAAGAAAGCTATAGAAATATACCTAGAAACAAAAGGCAACACACACTACCTAGCACACTGCTGTAAGACACCCTACTCCTGAATTCTGACTGGAGATGTCAGAGCTGCCAAACTTCCATGTTTCCTCATTATTTATTTATTTTAAGAGAAAAAATACTTTAGATGGAATTTCTACCATGTAGCAGAAAGAAGAATTACCCTTTATTCAACTACCCTTCTTTTCAGATGCTTATTCTGTACTCAGCCTATGTTCCTACCTCACAGATTCTCATTTTCATCCACTTCAGCTACAGCAACTTTTATTTTAATCTCTCTTCTCAGAGTAAGAGCTTAAAAAGTCATCTGCCATTGACCAAAATGGTGAGTCTTCAATGACAGCACTAAGTTTCATAAAACTTCCTTTTTTAATTGAATGCTATTTTAACAGATGCTAGATGCTTTAAAATACCTACTAAAAACATTTTTATCAAGTTGGCACTTTACTTTTACACATTTCAATATTTTTCCCCACAAATATTTAACTGCTGGCTCCAAAATACTTCAAGAAATAATATCCAATTCTGTTTTTTTCCATGAATATATCTTAAAAGGACAGGAGAACACTTATTTTTAAATAAAAAAAAGGAGGAATAATTCTCAAAATACCTAGGGGAAAAAAAACCTAGATCATATTCTTTTGAAATCAAAGAAACAATACTTTCTGACATTGATGGAAACTTTTCCCACATCATTAAAAGGGAGAGAAAAAGTCAAAAAGTAGTAAAAAGGGAAACCCAATATCTGAGAATAACCTCTTCTCTCTGGTTTCGGGCCATGCAAATTGATCATGGCTTTTTAGTCTTTTTAAAACATTAAACCTTTTTAAACCATTCGTGATTCTATATGCTAAATTAGCATTTGTATCACTATAAATTTGTCTTTACTGAGCTTGCACAGACATAAAATGAACTTGAATTAGCAACAAAACAAGATAATTCTTTCTGCAGTGAAAAAGGAGAAAAGCCACTCCATGCTATGTTTAGTCTTCATTGCATTTTCTTACTCACTTCAGTTCTCAAATTTTAGTCCAGAAACTTCCGACTGTGGCTATAAGTTTTATTGCTCATATAGCATTACAAATTTATTTTTGCACAGAGGATTTGGATCTATTGGAATTCTAGCCTTTTCAGCATATAAAAACAGTTAATATTTAGTTTACAAGAAATGACAGTCAGTTTATAGCTTCTGCAGCCTCCAGAGAACAAAGCATTAACTGACAATAATTCTAAGTATTACCATTAATGTCAGCCTTCCAAACTTGCAATCTTATGAAATTAGCCACAGAGCAGAGCTATGAAACCCACTTACTCAGAAAAGGGATTGTGCCCACACAGTGCAAAGAGTGGCTTAAAAGACACATCCAGGTTGATTAATGACCATAATAAACCTACAAAGAGATCAAGAATTGTTCTCTGTTCTGTAGAAAAGAGGAAGGAGGATGGGATTTTCAAAGTTTCCATAAAACCCCACAGAACAGGAAGAAGACAGCACCATATTGGAGCGTCCCAATATCTGAATAACGTCTCTCTGGCAATGGGAATGCAATGGGATAAAAGCCATAGCTATGCTCTGTGGCAACTGCTCAGCTTTCAACCCCTACTCCCAAATTGCTACAAGCTACAGTTTATGCTTTGTGTCACTAAACTCAACGAATATTAACAACGGTGCAACAGTGGCCTACTGAGTGATAGGATTCTGTCCCCGCCCCCATCCCTGTGCCGCACTTTTTTTGTGGGATCACTTTTCAGAGTGGAACTGCATCAATTTATAGAACTACTGAACATAGACAATACACTAATTTAAATTTTGCTGCATAACACTTGCAACTTGTTTAAGGCTAAATTACAACTGGAGAAAAGAATCATTAGGTGGGAGGAGTACAGTCTTTCCACCCTGTCTGCACTCGCATGACTACTGTTACTCAAAGGTCCACTGGAAACAGGTTTTAGCCTGGAGGACAAGGAAAAGAACAGCAAGATAATGCTTTATCAATGACAATGCAAAGCTTATAATCAGAAGTCAAGTAAAGGTAGGAAAGGCCTTAATAATAATGCTGTGGCATTAACACTACCTATTAATTGTTTAGCAAAACAGTTTGATGAGTTGTAATGTGGGAACACAGGCCAACAGGAAAAAGCAGGCTGCAATGCCTGATAAAGCCAGAAAAAAAAAGTGGGTGGAGAAGAACAACTGCAGCAAGTTTTAAAAAAAGATAAAAGACAAAGCAAGAAGAATGAAAACAAGAGAATTCTAGTCTTTGAAAAGAAAACAAATCATTAATAAGAAATTAAAGGAGCAAGTCAGAATTTGGAAACGAAATGCCGAAGTACATTTAACTGAAGAAATTCAGTTCACTCTACTCAAAATACCTTGGAAGTAGTTACCCCTCAGAAGTAAATATACAATCTCTTCTGGTCTGACTCTTTTAGAAACTGCTATGATGATCTAGCTTGACATCCTGCATAACACAGATCACAGAATTTCACCCAATAATTCTACGTTCTTAGGCTAACTTACGTAACATCTTTTCAAGAGACATCTAATTCTACTTCAAAGATGACAAGTACCAGACAACCTCCACATCACTAAGCTGCTCCAAGAGTTAATTACCTTCACTCAGAAATGCCTCTTGCTTCTAGGTTGACATGCCTAGCACCAGTGCTCAACCTAAACATGCACACCTTTGATAGATTAAGCAGTCCCTTCATCATCAGATTTTCTTTTTTGTGACATAGGTACTTTTAAAACATGATTAAATCATCCCTTATTTCTGTGTCTCATTTCTGAGTTCCTTCCTCTAATGTCTCTTCCCCTAGGAAATTCAATTTAATAAAAGGAAGACTACATGGGACTCATCAAGAACTAGAACTCTGATCAAATTTTCCCTGATGAACTGGAAATTTATTTCAGCCTTCCTCCATCAGATAATGATATTCAGTACTACTAATTGACAGAGTAACTTCATCTATAAAGATTCAATTTCTGTTGTTGAAAAAGATCTGTCAGCCTCAAACATAACCAGGTTTCACCAAAAGCAAGATCATCTTCATTATTTTGGAAGATAAAGTTAGGCAAAGTTATTTGGGCAAATCATGATCTGGTTAAGCCATATGAAAGGCAACTCACAAGCTATGTGCAATATTCCTATCATAATAGAAAAACTTCTCACCCTCCCCCCCACCCCAATCTTCCCTCCCATCTTATACTCAGCAGCAGCAGTTCAGAGGGCAAGAAGAGTCTCAGTGCTTTCTATCACCTCTGACAGAATTAAGTAGCAGGAGAGTCAGAGCAAGGGTCTCACTAAATACCAGTAATTGCTGGTACCTCTAGACTGCCCATTGATGGCTCCAAAGACAGAAGTTACAGACAGTCCAGAACACCAAGTGAATGTCTAAAAGCAAAATGAATTCCAGTATGAACAAGTAGTCCACATCCCTTGTTGCAAGAAAGAAACAGCCAAAGTTGGCAACATTCACTATCTCTCAGTATTTCCTCGGATACATGAGTAGCACGGATCATTTGTTAAGTATTACCTTAATACCCCTTTAAACTAGTATATTAACATAACAACAACCATGATCCAATTTATTATCATATTAACAGCAGCTGGCAAAAATGGAAACTGGAGGCTATATTATCCTTCATACTCAAGATAGGATACAAATATTCCTGTTGAAACAAATTTTTCAAGAAGAAAAATAAAAGCTGGGGGAGAAATAAACCCTGCTTTATTAGCTTCCATCTTTTATCCTGAGTGAAAGCATAATTACAACTCTGATTCTGGTTAAGTTATGCCTGAATTATTTTTACTATAGTACTGATTCCACCATGGAGTTATACGGCGACCCAGAATTCTGCTGTCCTACAGATATTCCTATCAGCTGCAATCTGCTTTGTGCCCTTGAGCATATTGAATGCTCTCCAGATTTTGGTGCACTCCAACTCCAGATCAATGACAAAGATATTAAGCAGGACATGTCCCAGGATAGAGCCTAGAGCAGCTCCACCTGTAACCAGCTTCCAAGGTAGAACATGAACTATTACTGGGAATAAACCAAAAATCAAATACCCTGCAGTTATCAAGTTACCTGGATAATTTTTATCATTATCTACAAATTCTACCTACAATGATCTGTACAGTGTTTTGGTGCAAACTGCCAATTGATAAATTGGTCTTTTTCTGTCTTGCTGGATGATTTCATATTTAATTATTTACAAGCTTCAGATAACCAGCTTTTAAATCCATTTAATGCACTACATCAAGAACTCAAATTGGGGACCCAAAAACCCCTAATGGAAGCAGAAGCCATGAAAAATAGCCCATTTCTTCACCCTATCTCAATATCGGCATCTTCTATCATCTTCAATCTGAGCCAGAAATTTTCAGTCTACAACTTATCTATTACAAATATAAAGATATCTCGTAAGCCAGTCACATAAAACTATGTTGAAACCATCCAATTTCACACTGAGGAGAGACTACCTGGAGATGTTTCCAGCAGAGCAAGCCAGTAAGGAAAGGAGAAAGCTTTCAAGCCTTTTAAAAGCTAAAATATATTAAAAAAAAAAAAAAAGAAAAGAAAACTTTGCCTTTGAGAACTTCTCTCATCTATTTTTTTCATTCACCAGCACCCTCCTCTATGGTACTTCAGACCTATGGATTTAAAAGGTAAAGCTGATAAATAGCGGGTACATAGAAAATTCAGTGGAAGTGGAAGATTTTCAAATGATTTATGTCAGTACTATTATCCTTCCCATGCTTGTTTGCAACTTTGTCCCCTATCCTATCATTGCTCCCTCAAACAGTGATTTAATCTGTTTAATACCATTGTTAGCTGTACTTCTTGATTTAAATAAATTTTAAAAACTGAATTGATATTTTTGAAGTTTAAATAACCTTTAAAAAAGTCTGTGCACATTCTACTAGATACCAAAACTGTACAGTCTGACACAGATCCAGATGTTCAACCAAAAAGAATACTCAATGAGCCTTAAGGCATCATTGTGAAGACAGATCATTTTATGAAGAAAATGTAATTGATATATTGGTCAAATAATTTCATTTTTAAAAACCTAAGCATGCTGTATTAGAATGAGCAAAAACAATTCTTTCAAACAGTCATTTCATACAGTACACAGTTAGAAAAAATTCTTAGGTACATAGTTTCATTTCCTTTATACAGCCTTCTAGTAAATTTCATCCAGGTACCCTTAAAGCCATTTCAATAGCTACAGTACAACTCAGGTGTTCTCAGATGATTAACTGCTGTGCATGCCAGGCAGTAAGAAGAGAGAGAGGTATTAAAAGCACCACTATGATACCAGATCTATCTTCTCGCTAAGAGTAAGTCTAGCAGGAAAATCTCATCCCAAAATTTTGCATTCTGAAACTTCGTATTTCAGTATTTTTGATTCTTAACACCAACAAAATTTTTTTGCAAAAACAGAAAGGCTTTTAAAAATAACTTTATTTTAAATTTTGATTTGGTGACCACCACAGAGGAACAGATGGAATCACTTGCTTCTCTAGTAAGTATCCTGTGTGCTAACCTTTTGGAATCACAAAATCCCATAGATTGGAATGGACCTTTAGAGGCCATCTAGCCAAAGCCTCCTGGACAAAGCGTGTCCAGCTACAGCAGGTTGCTCAATGTCTTGGGCAGCCAAATTTTGAGCACCTCCACTTATTACCATGAATTATCATGATTTACCCCCCAAATTTTGTCTCACAGCTCATGGTACAGCCACTTAAGTTCATGCTACAGACTGAGAAAAGTCAAAGGCTCCGCAGGGGACAGCAGTTAACAGTGAAGAAGAAGAAAAAAAATAAAAAGGGCGCCTTTATTGACTTTTATTCTTGCTGAACCCACAAACGCACGAACAAACTAAACTAGTTCTAGCTTGTACTTCAGTCACAGAATTTTTACTGCTGGCTATGCCTGAACCGCAATGTCATTTGCTCACTTTCAAATTCCCAGTTGATTTACCAACTTTACAGTTTGAAAGATTATTTGTACTTGTAAACTTAGTAGATATCACCATTGAATCATAGTAAGTATAGTCTCAAGCAGAGCAGAACTGGCTAGGTTTTGAGATACAAATGATACACAGCAAATGTCCAAGTTTACTGCAAACAGATGAAATTTCAGCATATGCAAATGTATCCAGTAGGGCAATACTGTCCATCAGTCACAACAAGCACAGCTGAAAGCATGGCAGAAGTCTATAGGCATTACTTTATTTAAAGTTTGGAGAAGCCTCATTGTGTCAGCATTATACAAATAGATAGCAAGTTCCTTGGAGAGTTTACGATCAAGGCCCTGAACTGTAGCACACTATCCTTCAAATGACCTCCACAGGTGAAGGTTTCTCAGTGCACCTCACACATGCAATACAGCTGGACACAGGTGAAGAGGGGAAAGAGATGCAAAGGAGGGAATAGCGACCATTTCAAGATTCACAATAGCCCACAAACTACAGGGGTCTCAACTTCCTATCCATTGCATTACAATTTTCCCTTACATTTAATTAAACTCAAAGCACAAAGATTCTGCAAAACAGTAATTTTATTGAGATCTTTTATCCAGGCATGTGGTTAATATTTATTACTCATGAGAGCAGAAAGATATAGCAAACCTAATCAGGTCTCCCATACTTAGCTTCAAGAACACAGTGAAGAAGCATAGTGAATTTTTATTCTCGCTGTATTTTCCTCATATTCTTCAAGACTTTGATGTGTTACTTCAGCTGTTAGAGTGTTTTCAGTTTAATTGAGGTCATTCTTTCTGATCGTATTTTGATTTAAGTCAGGGTCACAACATTAGCATTAAAATAAATGGTAGCATGCTTTATATTAGTTTTGACAGCAGGATATGAGAAACGAGCAGTATGTGTGAAGAGATTTTTATAAGGTTATTTTAAGCATATAAGCTTTCTCCCACATCACCTTCCAATCATTAGTTTGCTTTTGATACTCTTATGAAGTATCCTGGATTGCCATTTTAGATATTAGTAAAAAGCAAAAAAAGAAAGTGACTTGCCTGAGGTTAGAGTAAATGGCAAAAATAGAACCAGATCTCCAGCATCCCAGTGCACTGTTCTAATGATGAGACCACCCTTCAACTCTTCCATGATTACTTCAGCTGCCATTTACACTCAGCAACCGTCTTAGTTCTAGGATGTTAGTAGAGAATGTGACAAGCTTTAAAGAAAAGAATATCAATCATTTTGACTGACCTATCAGATCTGGATGTTTAAAAATAAGTTTTTCCCAGATCCAGCATACACTGTAACTTCAAAGGTCAGGGATAGAACCTAGCCTAAAACAGTCTTGCTCTGTCTGCATCAGTCTTATGTATTGGAACTATTAAAATAGTCTCAACCAGCTTTTAGTCAGCTGTCCAAATAAAAAGCAGTAGCATTTAAAAAATTGCTGTTGTATCAGGTGAAGAAATTTTTTAGGAAGTTATACACTGAGTATGAACAAAGCAACAAAAACAAAACAATTCTTGGGGGCAAAAAAGTATGCCAATAACTATATGAAAACTATTCCACATCCATTAGTAACAGCAGATGAATCTAAAACAAACATGTTCTGACTTCAACTTAAATATATTTCTTAGACATTTGTCTTCAAAACACAATATTGACCATAGGGACTTCTGGCGCTACTACGGCTTCCTTCACTCTGAAACCTAGAAAGCTCGTGCCCAAAAAACCCTCAAGAACAAAGAGAGAGTTGTCCTCAATCTATGTGGCAACACAGAATGTGACAATTACGCTAGGAAAGGACAAGCCTACAAAAAGCCTGAAAATCATATGTTTTTGCAAAGGAAACTCTTAAGTTATATTTTTGCCCCTCCTAGATGGCAAGAGGCTTTTCAAGACTGAATACACAATTTTCTTCCTTCCATTTAACTCCTTTGCTCTGGGTTCACTGACTTCCCAAGTGACAAAAACAAACGATTTAACAACTTTCAGTCTTACTCATTCTTCAAAAATACAGGTGCACTAAGGACCCAAGCTGGGCGGGGGGGGGGTGGGGTGGGGGGGGTGGCGGGGAAGTCACATCGATGTTTAGTCTGAAACTAATGCTTAAGTTTTTTGGATAGTCTGCATACAGTTTTCTCTGCTTTCATGTTTGTTAAGAAATGAAACACGTCAAGCTCTATTTCTCTAGTCAGACACAGTGTACATCAATATCACTTTTCTCCCGGGGGGGGAAGCAGATAATGGGAAGTATTTTTACCATTTTTACTACAGACTAAGATTGGGGACCAGAAGTAGCCATGTGAACCTGGAGTACTCCAGAATCATTTCTCTTCCTACTTGTGATGGCTCCATAAAGAACATGAAGCTTGCCTTCTTCAAAGCAGCATGAAGCAAGAATTACCCTTCAGTGCATCGGTGCCATCTTTCCCCCAATTTTTCCTTCTCATATACCTGCAAAGTGGGAGGAAAATAGTGCCGTTCACCTTCATTTTTCACTTTCTTTTGTGACATTCTGATCTGTTCCTCTCTCGTTCCTTTCACGCACATGAGTATCTGTTTTCCTGCAGCATTTTCTGAAAATATACTGCGCTGGGTCTTACTACAGTCACCTTAGACTCAGCACTACAGAAAGAGGACAGGAGCAATAACGCACAACCTCAGTTCTATTTCCTCTCCACAGCTTCCTTCCTGCGGCTGGAATGAAGCACATATGTCCACACAAGGGATGTAAAGGATATTCCTAACTACATCCTTACTCCCAGAACTTTTATTACTGTGTTTTACTGTGTCTGACTTGACTAAAACTGGTAGAAACTAAGGGGCTGCAGGACAGAGCCAGAAATATTCTCCCCTCCTTTCTTCCTAACTACCATTTCATTTTGAGCTCCTAGCCTGCTCTAAAGGCACACTATGCAAACTGGTCCTGCCTTTTCTATGCTCATTTACTGCCCCTTGCAGAATGGCACTTAGACCGTAGTTAAGATCAGTGGGACTGGATCTCAAAAGTCACTATTTGAAGAGTTTTGCTTTGAAATTTCACTGTCTCTTTATTCAGGGCTATATACAGGCACTGCACTCAACAAAAGGAGAACTCCAAGACAACAGTTTTCAGCCTGTGATCCACAGATGCAGGCTGTCAAAGAATTCTTCTAAAAGGTCCGTGAAAGAAAAAATAAAAAGCAAACAGCCAAACCAAGACTTATTAGTAAGCTTAAATGTACTACTCAGGGTCTATACCCAAGCAGCAGAAAACTGCAAAAAAATTGAGTGTCACAAGTCAGAAGAGACTGAAAATCAGTGTTCGCTACGGGAATCAAATTCACCTTGTGAAAATGTCAGAAATGTGTCTAAGATAAATTTCAAGGAATAAACTACATCAATAAAAGGAAATGGTATCGGTATAAACGATGCCATTTTCTTGAAAGGCTTCAACCACATCCATTCATGCTTTGTGAACCCCAAACTGCCTTTGTTTGTCTAGGAATGCCAATATAGTCTGTAGAGGAAAAGCAGCGTCTTCTCTATAAATCAGCAAAGCTAGACTATGACCCTGACTATCTCAACTTTCAGGACATGAATCAGTTCCATCATACTGGTATATGACATCATTGACAAATTTCATATAAGCACATAAGCTATTACATGTGAGGGAACACAATCAAAATCAGACTTAAAAATAACTATTTCTTAAGTGTTTGCATTCAAACACCACCACAAGACACTAGAGACTGAACTGACAGACTTAAAAATTTCCTATCACTCTAAGAATACTGTGTCTTCTTTATAATGTTTTTAAATGCCAGTGCTAAATTCTCTGAAGGCAAAGTCACGTGAACAAGAGAGACTAACTCAGAATTGATTGTTTTTACTATCAACTTAATATCAACATCATATTTGTAAAAGCAAGTTACTAGACAGTTACTAAACTGGAGTCCTTCATTAGAAAACTGAAAGGCTTATCTACCTTTATTCTGATACGTGTCCTTAGGATCCATTTCTTCCCTCAAGGCTGGTCTAGAAATATGACCACTGCCTCCTCTCTGAACTTATATTCCATGGCCTTTCTTTTCTTTTTTACGTTTATTCTGTTTCATCCTCTCAGATCCCCATCTGACCTGATACATTTCAATCTCCTCCAAATACACCCTGCTCTAATGCAGCAACTTGCTTGAAAAATAAATTCTCATGTCAGCTGAAGTTAATCTGTTTCATCTACTCTGTAAGACACTACATTTATCTGTTGCTTTTTACCCACTGCCACACAACCACACTTTTAAGTACACCATGAGTCTGCACCTTGGAAATGCTTGAAAGCTCTTCTCAGCAATGCTACAGAATAGGCTTAGGTGTTTTGCTTGGGGCTTTTTTTTCCTTGTTAAACCACAATGAAAAGACAACGTGCCAAAAGACTAGAAGTTAAAAACTCCCTTGTCTGACTTTCACTAAAGTTTGGAGAAAACACCATCGAGCTTAGGAAGGCGTCAAACACCTGTCAAGAGTTCAGAGGTGCAAAGGGGGACTCGCTGTCACTTCTGAGGCATGCATTTTCCCCCTTTCTCAGGCAGGTTTGCCCGTCTGTTTGGCTTGGCTCAGTCTCCTGCTGGAAGCCTGCCGCGGGGAAATCAGCTCAACGCGAGGAAGCCGCCGCCGCCGCCGGCCCCCCCCCCCCCCATTTAAAGGGCAGCTCCAGCCCCATCCCCGCCGCTGTCAGGGAGGACAAGCCCCCCCCTCCCCGAGCTCGCCGCCACGGCAGCGACTCGCCCCCCCTCCCCCAAAAGACCCCCGCATCCCCGCCAGGGCACCGCGGCCTCCCCGGCAGCCGCGGCCGAGGAAACAGCGCCAGCGGCTCCCCGCGCCGGAGCCGCGACGCGGGCAGCGGCGGCCACGCCGCCCCGGCATCTGGCAGCCCCGCACCGCCCCGTTGAGGAGGCGAACGGCGGCGAGGCCGCGGGCTCCACCAGCTGCCCCCTCCCCGCCGCCGCCCCCCACGACGGGGACGGGCGCGACGCAGCGGCGAGCGGAGCCCCACGCGCACCCGCACGGGCGGCGGCTCCCCCGCGGTAACGGCCGCGACCCGCGCGCCCCCCCTGCGGCGCCCGCCCAACGGCCCCGCAACGGCTGCGACCCGCCGCCGCGCGGCGTGGGGGCGGGGGGAATGGGGAGGAGGGAGAGAAAGGAAGAGAAATCTGGGGCTCACCTTCCTTCTCGGCCTGGACCGTGTGGAGGAGCACGGCGACGACGAAGCGCAGCACCGCGCCGCACCACGCAGCCCCCCGGCCGCCGGCGCGAGGCAGGGGAGAGCCGGGGGAGCAGGCCGCCGCCTCCCGCCGCGCCGTCATCGCGCTGCCGCAGCCGGTACGGATCCGCCGTCTCTCCGGCCGGGCCCCGGCGCGCGCGCGGAGGAGCTCGGGGAGGGGCGGGGGCAGGGGGCGGGGAGGGGCCGGGGGCGGGCCGCGGCGCGCGCTGCGTCACTCACTTGCATGTGTCACTCACGGGCGGGGCGGGGAGGGGCGACGCCGTGCGCGCGCCCGCGCCCGGGGGACGTGCCGGGGGCAGGCGCACGCGCACGCAGCGGCGCATACCTGCCGACACCGTGCCCCGCCCCCGGCCCGCGGGGGAGGGGTCAACAGCGAGGGCGGAAGGCGGTGCCATTTTTAGTATGGGGAAGCCGCCCCTTCCCGCGCAAGGGAGAAAGTTTGGGGCGAAGTTTTTTGGTTTTTGTTTTTTAATTTGACTTTACGTCTTCTGTAGATGCTAACTGTTGGCGGCGGGGTAATCCCGCCTCTTTTATTACTCTTCTGCCCCCCCTTCTTCCCGCTTTGGCGTTGCTCTCTTTGTTTCCTTGCCGAGCGCAGAGGCGCCTCTTCTTGCCCTCACTCAAGATGGTGGCGCGGCGTGACGCGCAGCTCGGCCATGGGGGCTGGGTGCGGCGAAGGCGGGGGTCTGTTGTTCTCCGCGCGCAGCGCCGGCGCCGCCCGTGGGGCCGCGGGAGGGCGGTGCGGGGCCGGGCCGCGCCCCTCTCAGCCTTTGGGCCTCTGCGGGCCTGCCGCTGCCCGGCGGTGGGGGGGGGGGGGGGGGAGCAGCCGCCCAGGAAGGACGTTTCCCTTCAGCTTTTGTGGCCTTGGCCCTTCCCTTAGCGTCGCCCCGGTGGGGGCGGCGGCCCGAGGAGGATTTCGACAGCACCCCAGGCCCCGGTGCTCCTCACTGCAGAGGCACGCGCGTGGCCTGGCGCACAGCGAGCACACGGGCAATAAAATCTGAGGAAAGTGTGGTCTTGCCTGCTTTGGGCGTAGCGTCAAGCCCTATCTGTGCTAGAACAAGGGTGTTGTAATACGCATCTAGCCCTGCTGAGGAAAGACGTGCTCTTGTTACCTGTTTCAACAGTGTTTATGGCTGTACGGTCTCGGACAAAAGTAGGAATTAAGTTTGGGATAGGACAAAGAGTGTGTTACTATAAATCTGAACTCGCTTATCTGTCAAACAGGCACAACACCGCACTGGCAAGTGCGTGCTTTCCATCGGTGCTGAAAAGAGTTTTGTTTGCACATGTGCACCACGGCTCTACGCGGTGAGGCTGCCAGTAGAGATGCGAACCGCAGTCGTAACTTGCTCTGGATCTCGGCTTCCCAGGATCGGGACTAATACTGCCAAAGTTGTCTTGGATAAAGCGGCAGAGGGAACAATCTGTAGTGCAAACGGTCTCTGTTCATGAGGGACTGTGTTAAATTTTTTAGAGCAAAAAGTGTCATGCAGCATCCTTTAATCGTTCACTTAACTGCAAGATCAGTATCTTATGTTGAGTCTTAAGTTCTTGAACACATGGTCATATTTTAGCAGCCGCAATAGCATAATAGATTCATATAGCGTAATAGATTCAGAGTCTAAAAGGGACTGGCCACTGCACAACCTAAATAACAACAGGGAGAATATTTATTATGGCTCTTACACAATCATAATATACACTGTTCTTAATTGTCAGAGCACCCTGAAGACACCTTGAAATTCTCTAGGTTATTTTTCTATTGTGTTAAGGCAACTGCATCAAGTAGGTTTATTTTCAAGGGAAAAATGGAAAATTAGAAAACTTGGGTCAAAGCTCTCCATAGCAACAGTGATCATTTCCAGAAGATATGTTGTGTGAAGAATCAAATTAAAGGCTTCTGTGTAAATCCTAATCTCTCAAACTGCATAATCTTTTGACCGCTGCATTGAGAAAGGATGTATCTGAATTGGTGACTTAGGAGCATGAGTCTGTGTTAACAGTTCTCAGAACCACCCAGACCACAGTATGTATAAAGCCTGTGAGCAGAAGCCCACATGTTGACTTCTGTGGGGGATAGGTATGCACATCAAGGAGCACAACCAAATCGAAGAAGTTGGAAAGACGAACTGCAGTTAGTGCTGCTTGTTTGCCATACTATACCCCGTATGGTCTTTAACTTACCTTCTTAACTAGGCTTTTACTGTACACATTATTTTCTGGAAAAGAAGTCAGCAATTTTCTACTTCTCATATTTTAAATCCAGTGTTGCACAACTGAGCAGCCTGACTTTCTCACTCTAATTCATGCTGCAGAGCATCCTACCCATTAAAGTGAATGGAAACACTAATGAAATTAGGATGTAAGGATCGCAAAATCCGCCTCAGAGTAAAAATGAAAATGCCAACTGTGTGTTATTAAAAATAAAAAGGCAATGAAATAAATAAGAGAACAACCGTGAGTCCTACCGTTATGGAATGTATGTCTCTCAAACCTTACAGCATAAAAATAAGGGCAGTTTTAAAATGTTCTGTATACAGAATGTCTTTCTCAAAAGATATTATTAGATGTGTAGAAAACAAATAGTTTGCAGTACATATTCTTCCTTTCATCTTTGTCCAG
Source organism: Dromaius novaehollandiae (assembly GCF_036370855.1). Classification (NCBI taxonomy): domain Eukaryota; kingdom Metazoa; phylum Chordata; class Aves; order Casuariiformes; family Dromaiidae; genus Dromaius; species Dromaius novaehollandiae. The sequence continues at coordinate 147,916,983 of NC_088098.1, read as the reverse complement.
AACTCCCACTGTTTTCAGTCAAGAGTTCTGTGCAAGAAAAAACAATACAATAGGGTTCAATGTCTGTAAATGATAAAGCAAAAAGCATTCTGTTAATTTATTTCTGAATTAATCTGGATTATATTATTTCATAAATGTTTGAGGCTCTGCAAGATGCTTGGTTTAATATTGGTTTATTTTTATTGCTTGGCAGTGTATATAAATATCAACATTTGGATCTTGCAGTATTATGTTCCTATTGCAGTATTACTATTCTATTGAACTTTTTTCTTAAAGCACAATTCTCATACTGCAAAGAATAATTTCCTATAATAAATTATAGCAGGACATAGAATATAGTTCTTATGAAAATGTACTTCTGTTGATGAAAAGAAATCACGAGAATACTTAGCCAATAAGTTCAATAACTGATTAGTACGAGAGACAAAGAAATGCCCAATTCTACTGGAGGATGTGCCACAAAGACTTCAAAATGGGCACGTATACTCCTAATTCTGCAGGGATTGTCAGCTTTGTTAGCGTGATCGTTAAAAAATAGTGACTTGAACACCAGAAGAGATATGGTCTTATGTTGGTTGTCCACCTTCAGTGTAAAGGTGTATACTTAAAGACTGCAATATTTACTGAGCTATGGCAGTTTAAAATATCCTCTGGTAGGAATAGGAATACACCCCTACTGTCAGTCTCCAGCTATTGTGGAAGTGAGCTTCATTGACAGTTTAAATTGTTTTGCTGGGCAAGGAACCAGAACAGCTAAAATACAGATGTGTGATTTCTGTCCTGCCATCTTTGCTACAGAAGCAGAAGCTTCTGCAGGAAGGGCAGAGCGGTTAGTTAGAAGCCATAACCTCTGAAACTGCTGGTATTCATTAGAGGTTATATGTCAGATTCCTAAAGCCACTATCAGATGTTAAAACCGCCTATCTCTCTTACAGAGAGTCACCTCTGCTGTAAGGAGCTGACCAAACCCAGATGACTGCACTGAAATCGGTGAGAAATGTTCATGGGATGCATTTCACAAGTTCTGCTGAGGGGACAGCAGCTTACGGCGGGAAATGCAGCCTCTTAAATTGTCATTGAGACTTCTGTAGGGAATGTGCCCAGGTGACTCTCTCTTTGCTTTTAGTGAATGTTGCAAATGGTCAGTTGGTTCTTTAAATCTTACTGCCATGAAAATAAACCAAGGAGGGAAAGAAGTGGAGAACAAGGAGCTTGTTAGATCATCCAATCAACTTTCCTGCCAGTACAGACTTAATCTTGGTAGTTTATCTATTAGTATTTTTTCAAGTTCTGTTTTAAATGACTTAACAGAAAGAATTCCCACCACTTCCTTTGAAAAATTTGCACAAGCTCTGTACTTCATTGCCAACACGATTTTCTGATACTCGGTCTTTCCCCACCCTCTTTCCATTACTGCTACTTATTCCCATATGTATAAACCTAAACATTTCCTCCCCATCCTTAAGGTTTGCATTACTTAAGTATTTGCTGACTGGAAACATGCCTCTGTCTACCTCTCCTTTAACAAAACTAGATGCATTTAACTCTTTTAACCTTTTCTATAAAGCAACTCTTCTGGATAATTCTTGCTGCCGTTCCTTAAATTGCCTCATTTGCCTTGACGTTATGATGGATTGCACAGAAATGTAGCACATAGCAGCATTGAGTCTGCTAGGGAAAAGTTGGCGTTCCAGAAATGTTTCAATAAGCTTGAGCTGCCAAAATGAATTTGCATCACTTCAGTGCTTTATATCATTGGCTACATTTCTGAGCTAGTACTAGGCACCCTAGAAGTGGGTTTATGGCTCTATGGAGCCATGGCTTGTCTTTTACTTGTCGATACTCTGCAGCTCCAGGTGCCTGGCTCGACCTATGTGCTGAAGGCAGCCCTGCAGCCCAGGGCAAGTGGCTGGGGGTTCCAGCCTACTTCACTATCTGTGCCAGTGTCAAGTCATTGAAATGCTTTGTTTCCAGCATTTTACTTACGGCATTGTGAAACCGGTGCACGAAGAAAACAGAGCAGATATGATATATTGGGGTTTTCATATTCAAGACTGTCTACAAGATTTATTTTCAGTGAACCCGCATTACTTTTTGCTTCATTCCATTATTCTGTAGATAAATAATGGTAAATTTGCTTCTTTTTATTATTTTTTTAATTTTCTGTTCAGCTAATCAGTCATATGATCATACACATAAATTAAAATCCAAGATATGTTATACAATTTTTCTTTTTGTTAACCCAATGAGAAAAAATATGATTTATTTCTTTAAGAATTTTATGTTTCGTGAACTAAATGCAATGATCCAGAAATTATTTTCTCAGAGAAAGGGATGGTCAATTCCTGATCAGTCTGGTCATTGACTGGACATGTTCGCCATGTTAGAGCCTCCTTTCGGTTTTGTCACGATAAAAACTATGACACTCTTTGTGATTTTGGCTTGCTAGTTTCCTCTAATCAAAGAAATTACACAGTATTTTAATGGCAATAGTCTTAGCTGTAGTAGCACTATTGTGAACTATGGTGTGGATTGTTGCTATAGATACATATCTGGAAAGCAGTTTGCAATAAGCATTAGCTTCATTCATTTGACTCCCACTTCATGTTTCCCTACTGGTCCCTCTGTATAATGCAATTGCAGTATCACAGCCTCTCTTTCATACTGAAATCTCAGCACCAAACAGGCTTGGTCAGTCTGATCTAGGATGACCTAGTGAGTTGTGACAGGCATGTAAGTTTGACATGTGAAAGGCGAAGGCACACAGAGGAGCCTGACTGGAAACGGTTATTGCCCAGCAGCAGCACAGTGGCCTGAGCCCTCCCTGTTGAATGAGTGGGCAGGTCACTCTTATTTGACCTAAAGCATTATCACTGTCCTCGTGCACGACCTAGCACGTGGCGTGCTGTGCATTGAGACATAGCTAAGTTGGGAGATGCAGCACAAAGGGCTCAATCCTGCCACAAAGTCCAATGTAGTGAAAGACTACACCACCAGTTTAGCTCTATGCATTATAGTTTATATGTATCTGTTTTTACAATTTTATATCTAATTATATAATTTTATGTACTTACTAGTTTACCTCTAGTGCCAGTAAAGGGAGCTACTCCCATCTGGCCATGTGTTTTCTAGGCGCTTTGTTAAAATGACCCAGATTTCCTAGGCTCAGTTCCCTTTTGATGCCAGCGTAGTGGTATTGCCTCCTCCGTGTTTGGCAACCTGACAAAATTTATCTTCTGCTGGTGTAGCTGTATCTGCCGTAGGTGTTTTGATGTAACAGCAATGTCAGCAAGGTTTGTGATTTTCATTCCCCCCACACCCCACACAGATATAGCAGTGCTGGAACTTTGTAACAAAGAGTTCCTCTCACAGATACTCTGGGCCTTTGCTGACCTACAGAGCAGAAAAGCAAGACTGCTCACATGCTATCATAGTGTGGTACCCACAGAATCATGCTAGATAGGTAATAAATGTGCTGAATTCTATGTGTTGATTTTCTGCTGGAAGAGGAGATACCTAGTGCAAAAGCACCCTTCAGTGCAGAAGCAGTCTACTGATGCATCAGAAAGAGAGAAAAAAGAGGAACAAACAGGAAAGTAATGGGTCTGAACTGAGTGCTGACTGGCCAAATACCCTATTTACTTCAAAGATAGAGAGACTACATTTTTAAGTTCCTAAAGCTTTTCTGAGTGCTGAAACATCGTTAAAATCTGTTCTTTCTGTTAAATGGGATGCCACCAAAATGGTGATATACTCAGTTATGTGCATCTTTTCTGATGAGCATATCCAACAACATTGCAATGATGTCCCATTACCAGACGATAATATTCATGCCTGGGTGAAGAGATGCTAGTTAATACTTAGACTAGGAAAGTGCAAGTGGTTTTAATGGGAATTAGAAAATGATAGCACACTTGATTGTTTATCCACTTGTATTCCACATGGATTCAGAAGCCCAACTACAGACACCTGCATTTGAAATTCTTGGCTGGAGTTTATTCAGTGCCAGATAACCTTCCAATACACATAAAACCCAGACACCCTTAAGTATTAGGCGAGCATTTTGAGGTGCTGTTAATTTCAGTTCATGAGCTCAATAGAGCTATAGATTAAGCATGCAAAGAGGGTACACATCAGGGGTAGTGTCACCAGTGGATTCTGGTTGCTATCTGGGCCCCTGATCCTCAGAGAAGGCTATGTAAAGTCATAGACATCCATGCATGGAGATCAGCTTGCGGGATGAGGCAGGATGGAACTCTAATGGTAGAATTTCATTTAATGGCTTAAAATTTGAAAGTAATTGAATCAGTTCCTGCATTTTCTGCTTGTGATGTCTCTTCTTTTGCAGCTTTTTAGAATCTCTCTTCTGGAGAAGCTTGAAGGGTTTGATGACCAGCTTCTTGTCTTTTACCCTTGAGAAGCCTCTAGATGTTTTCTCCCTCTTAAGTGAGTCACATGCTGCATGATATGAAGGCTGAGTAGGTGGATGTCTGGATTTTCCTGTCCTTTCAGGTAGCCTATCTTATCATTAGAACTGGCATTCTGGGTATAGACTTTGGGTGTGCACTTCTTCTTTTTTGGTCTTTGCTGTCTCTTTCATTTCTGTTTCTGGGTTGGATTGTATAAATGATGGTTCTTCACTGTTGGCTGACTTCCCCTTTGCTGCTGTGGGTAGGCATCTCTTTCAGTTCTGCATGTTAAAATAGAAAAGAAAAAAGATGAGATCTAAAGCTAGGGCAGACTGTCATGGTGCAGCTCTGTAGCTTTGGAAAGACCTTCCCGGATATTTTATTGCAGCAGGTTGACTGACATTACTTTAACATGTCTCCAAGTGCTTATTATCTCATCGATCACACTGGGGAATAAAGGCTCCTAAGAAGCAACACAGAGATATTTATAGGTGACAGTTAGCTCCAAGGCTAATATATAGACTTGACTAGTACTATAGTCTATTCCCTCATCTTCCACATATGTCTGTGACCTCCCCACGTTCTTTTAAAATATGCTGTGTTGTCTTTTCTGTGCTGTAGGCTCTGGGGGAAAGAGTGGGGTCTGTGATGCTGAGGCTAGAGGCAGGGAGCTGATGAGTGTTGTCTCCTCCCCTTCACCTTCAGCAGAGATGCCAGGCCTGCCAGGGCAGAAAAAGAAGTGCCACCAGCTGAGCTGGGCAGGAGTAACACAGCTCCTGCAAGAGATGTCAGTGACAGTGTAACAGTAACAGTTGAGTACTCTGGAAGTGGGATATAACAGGTCGTTCAGGAATTAGCAGCAGTTCCCACAGCTGGCTCATCCTAACTAGGTTAGCATGCATTACCGTCTTGCGAAGTTGTATCTAGTGTCTATCAAATGCCAAATCTGCATAATCCGAGATGTGGTTTGTATGAGACATCCCAGTCTTTTGTTGTACACCAGAGTACAGAAAGGTTCAAAAGGTGAAGTGCTCACTTGGATAAGGAGCTGCGGTAGGTTAGAGGACCAAGAAAGCTTGTATTGAGGCTCCTGAATAAGAAGTCAATTTTTGTGAAGAAGTTTGTTTTGAATATGAGCCAGCTGTTCTTCATCCGAGTACTGCACTCTCAACAGCAACAGGAGAGCTGTCAGCCCTGCCTCTCCAAACTGAAGTAAAGGTATCTGGGCACAGAACAGGATGGAGGTAGGATTTCATTTACCAGAATGAACAAGGAGAAGGAATTGAGAGCCCTGAGAGGATAGAGTATTTTGGCACTAATGCCTTCTCCAGAATATTAAAGAACCATATACATACTTCTGGGACTACGTCTACCTGGATGGGTGTGGAGAGATGCTTGTCCACTCTTAGCTTTGAGCTGCCAGGATGTGAGCTAGCTGTGATCTGAAAATTGTGAAACCACAGTGGTGTGACACTGTGCTTGTGTTTTCCATAACTGCTCTCTCAGCAGGGCTTATCAGCACACTTCTCATCTTTTGCTTAATGCAGCTACCTAATTTCCAGACCAGTCTGGCTTGCATCCAGTCAGCTCAGACCACAAGCAACTGCATGCACTTCTCTGCACAGACGCATTATCCTCTCTTGCATTTTTGGTAAGTTACAATAATCAGCTATCATAGTGGCTTCTACAGCAGTCATACATAGATAAAGAGCAAATTGGCAATTATTCTAAGAGTTGAACCGAACTGCTCTTGTGACAACAGCACTCTTAGGATATAATTTCAACCTTTTTGCACTATTCAAGTAAAATGTTAAAATGACAATATACTGAAACCAAAGGAAAAAAATGAAAAACAGAACAGCTCTAAAATATTATGTATTCAAAATCCCTTTAAAGTTAAACTTTTCAAAAATGAATTGGTTTCTTGTGGCTCCAATACAAACAGTGAGCAGCAAAATCCAAACTTACTTGTGCAGAAATGATTTAGAGGGGGAATGGGGAGGAGATGATCATAGAGGACTGAGCTGAATGAAGTACATTTGCAAATTCTGAAAACATCATGTAGGCAGGAGTCCCGCAGAAAATCCATAAACTGACTATGACTCAACATGATCCAGGTAAGATTTTCAGAGGGGGATAAAAGATAAAACCGCTGATCTTGGTTGCTGTGATAGAAAATAGGGTAATAAATGGTCCTGTAAGTGGCCTGATCATAATTTATACAGGATTTTCTGTCGCCAGCATTCCTTCTCTTTTTACTGTACTTTGACACAGCAAGATTGCACGAGTGTTTCAAGTGAACTGAATACCTGTTCCAGGAGGAGGGTTGACCCTTTGTAGGCCACCAAAGCTAGACATGTCAAAAGAAAGGGACTAGAAGAAAAGCTGCCAGTGGGACTTGCCAGCTGGGGACTGTGCAGTAGGCCATCAGCCTGCTTTCATAAAAACACTAGTAAGAGAAACATCCCAAGAGAACCATTCTGGCAAACAACAATGCCAGATAGATCTGGGGAGTGTGGCTCTCCCTTAAGCAATGTCTGCTGGTGTTGGAAGTATTCAGAAAGCCACACTTGAAATGAAATAAATAAATCTACATGAAGGGAAAGAAACAACTAAGATAACAAATAAGCTGCCGAAGTACGTCCTTGCCATGGTAACCTATATTTTAACAGTGAAGCTGCCTGAAAAACTTCCATTACATTTGCATAGCAGCAGTCATACAACATTTAGAGCAAAGATCAGTCAGTATCATAATTAAGAAATCTGAGCCCTACTGCTTCTGTTCATGTCCAGAGCTTGCAGGTACTAAACTCGTGATTCTGACCAAATCATGGGATTTGCCATCCCTTCTGATTTACCTGCATGTCTCTCCTAAAATAGGAGGAATGCAAAACACTTAAAAATATTGATAAGTGAAGCTTCATTAGATTCTTGTGTAGTTTGTAAGTACTGTGATCAATTTTAAGTCAGAAAACAGATACAAAATGGTTACACTGACAGAAAGTCAGGAAGAGGGAAAACCAAGGCTTTTTAACAGTTATTTGTATAGCAGACCTATACATTTACAAGAAAAGAGGTAAAAAAGCGTGTTTTTGAATTTACTGTCCCTAAGACGGAAGTCATACCACTGTCACTTTTTGTCAGTGTGAAATTCTTAAACTTGTTACTAGATTAGCTCATTAGTTGGTAAATAAATTAGTACCATAGTAGCTACCTATACACAAAGCTCTATAAATCTTTGGAGCAGCAGTGAAAACTGAATTATATATAGTCTAATGTTTCATTTCTTTTCAAGCTTCACATCTTTGAAACAGTGTCATTCTTAGCTCCTCAAAATACATAGAAACAAGTTTCTTTCTTTTTTGCAAAACTACATATTTTTAAGGAGGGTGTTTAACCAGTGCTGGCAACTTTGTATTTCTAACTGTTAGTGTTCTGGTTTTCATCTAAATAAGGAAAGTAGGATTTGCAGTTGAAAACTAAGTTTGTAAACTTGAAAAATGTGGTTAGAAAAAATATATGGAAAAATGAAAACACAAATATGTCTGTGTTAAAACTGAATCATAATGCATGCTGCAATATTACTGTTACTGATGCATTGCAGCAAACAGCAGAATAGCAGTACCAGGTATAAAAGCACAGAAATTATGTTTTAGCTATTCCAGCAGGGCAGAGCCCTCTGAGTCACACTAGGAAGCGCAGATCAAATCCTCTTATGTAAACATCATACAGGGCTGGCACTAATTCCCCATGCACCCTAGGAGCACTGCTGATGTGGCATTCTCCAAGCACACATTTGCTTTGCATAATTGTGGGCAGTTGTCCTCGGGTGCTGTAGGCCTAAGTGTAAGCTTTTATATCATCTGCTATGAGTGAGCAAAAATAGATGGGGAAAGCAGACTTTGAATGGGCTGTGCACTCACAGGGCCACCTCATACACCTCTTGTGGTCACTGCCCTCTCCAAAGATAGGCTATCCTCCCACCCTATAGACCAGTTTCAAGACCCAGGCCATGTCCTGCTGGATCTGTGTCATGCAGGGGCTCCAGAGCTATGTCTTTGAAGTCACCTGAGATTTCCTGGCAGGCTTTCTGCTTCAATGCAGAGTGCTGAGGATCCATCTCCGGTTTCACACCAATGTTTAATTTGCTGAATCAGGTCTCCATGAACTGATTCAGACCTAGTTTCTGGTGACTAATGCCAGGCACTCCCTTCCTCCTAGGCAACAGTAGCTCATCAGTGCTCCCAAGCCCAGTTCAGCCAGGCAGCTGCAGGACTGGAGACCAGATGCTGCTTTCACCCATGTGAACACGTGATGAAGGATGAAGGCCTCATCCCCAGGTGGTTTATTTTTACTTAAACAACTGTGTCAATTAGTAACCTGAACTACTACTACTTTTTATATATATATATATCTATGTAGGTTTATGACTGTAAAGTACAATCCCTGAATGTACAGTGGTGAAATCCTATAGCTTTCCGGACTGATCTTCTCAAAAAGAGAGTCTGGGTGCAGTGCTGTGAAACTCCTGTTGTTGCTGCTCTCAGTCAGCTGGGACAAGATGTAGAGTAAAGCAAATCTCTTGGGAACATTTTTAGCACTGATGATTGCATGAGGGACATAGTTTTATCTATGTAAAGCTGTTTTTTACCATTTTGTTGTATCATTCACTTGCACAGAAATCTAAGACTTGTAGGAGCATTCTGAGTAACCACTCTGGCTGAACTTCCATTTGCCCTTCCTCACCCATCAGATGTAAAAAACTTAATATAATACAAACACATTTTCCCGCTAAGATGATCATACCGCATCCCCTCTTAGTGGAGGTACTCTTTGTACTTCCTAGTGCAACATCTCCCTGTTTTGTTTAGCAGGAATTTGAAAACAGCAGTTTGATCTTTGCTATCATCTCTGAGGTTCCTGGAAGTCCACCGGCCCTTGCAGGCTCCCATGTGGGACTGCCTGCTCAAAACCTGTTGTCAGTCTGGGTGATACCCTACATTCTCGATTTCTAGATTATCAATGAGTCCAAACCATTTGTTCTGCAGACTAGGCCTGTCTATTAAATGCAATTTGTATCTTGAAGGCTTCAGTGCAGAAGCCAGTGACATACCAGTAAGTTAAACTTTCTTAACTAATCTTCTAAAAAACTTCAGAATTCTTTTGGCTTGGGCCAGATCTTCCTTCTGTGATTTGTTAAGGAAACTAACCAAGTCATGTGAGTTTTCTTGGATGTCGTCAGTTTTTGTATCTTGAATTAGATAATTTATCATCCTCTGAAATGTCTTTGGCATATGCATGAATATGAAAGGTGCTTTGCAGAACTTGCAGTGATTTGTGCTCTGTCTTAATTTGTCAATGTCACTGTAATTGGATGACCCACACTCCAGATCAAAACCAATGAAATATTTTGCTCTTGACAGCAGAAAAGTGGGCCACTATTTTGAATTACATTTCTGGGAGTTACTGCAAAGTTTTGACTCAGTTGATGGGGAGGGTGTTGGGTTATTTTTTAATACTTACAGCATGGGAAGTTCAAGATGATGTAGATGAAATCAGGCCATTTTCCACAACCCCAAATTATCCCTCTCAGGTACCCACTGTGATTAAAAAAAAAAAGGAAAAAAAGGCATATTGTGGTGTATCACTTGATATTATACCCAGTCGCATTGCTCAAGACCTTGCAAATTTCATGAAAGCAGGTTATTTTTGAACATTAGCTTCCATTCTTTGTCTTCTGTGAATTCTTTTCTAATTCCTATACCAAGTGGGGTGTTTCACACTTCTTTGCCATGACACATGTGAAACACTTTGGCCATTGTCCTCATGGTCTAGTTTATCAATCACATTTTTTGCTCTTACTTAGAACTTGCCTTTTGGTGCCCTGCGAGGCACAGTTCTGACAAAGAGGAAACCTGATTGCACAGCTGTAGTTTCAAATGCTACAACAGGTTCACTTAGGAGTACTATTGTGCAATGACCTAGTTTTAGAGCTATCACAGGGAGCAATTAATCTTTGGCACTTGGTACTCATTCTAGAAACACCCCTTAAACCTGGAGAACTCCCCTGAGCCACAGCTCTTCCTGCCCACTTTCAGCAGGGGGGTTCAGTGCTGTTTCAGAGCACATTTGTTCTGTTAAGTAGCCCAGAACTCCTACAGGGCCCTTAGATGAAAGCGACTCCCACTACAACAGCAGTAGAAATGTGGATGGTACAGCATAATTCATTGAGTTTCCACAGACCCCAGATTTAGCGGGAGATGAATTTCTCTTTTTCCTACATCAACCAATCATTATTAGTTCCTGGGGCTATGCTGGCAGTACATTTTCTTCCCCTTTGGCGCTAAGCATTTTTTGTGGATCATATTTTTATCAAATCACACCCCCACAGCACCGGGCCTTTTCAACTGTTAATTTCTGCAAAGAGCAGCAGGTGCCTGGACAGCCCTTCACGTGTTGTTCTGACTATTACTGAGCGTGTGCTGACGTCTCTGCAGCTCCTGGTTTCCTGGCTGAGGCTTCCCTCTGCTTGGGCAACTCCACCTCCTTTGGCTTTTGCCTCCACATCATCTGCAAATACCATCTGGCCTGGGGCCCCCTTGAGAAACAGCTTCTTTCATCTGACCCATGGGATGCCGCTGAATACATTGCACTTGGGCTTCCTCCAACTCTTTAGTCACTTCACTAGAAATGATTCCTTGAAATGCTGCATCTGGTATAATGACTCACCCTGAGGCTGGGAATTCACAGCTGATACCTTAAAAAAAAACACCCTAAATTTCTGCCTGTGTTTATAGCTCATTCCATAGTCTGTCCATTGCATTATCAGTTATATTATCTTCCTTGGCTAACAAACTATGGATTGCCTTTGTTAAACTTCTTATAAACTAAATGTTAATACAAGAGTTTCAGATGGTCTCTTCCTGGTCACATAGTCTCTGTGCATTACTCATTCTGAATCCAATCAAGTAAGTTCTGCCTCACTTAAGCCATTTTCTGACCCGGATGGTACAGGGAAACCCCCGGCAAAAACTTCCTCAATGCAAATAACTTTTGTGTACAGTCTTACTGCTTTTTGGTTTGCTGTTTACTTGGTATTTCCAAGGAGCCATGTTTTTGCTTCCTTCCTTCCTGCACTTCAAGAAAGTTTTGTAAATATCTGCTTTGTAAGACACACAGCTTGCACGTGAAAAATGCTGGCAAAAGGCTTGCCATCCAAAAGCTGAGACTGGAGAGCACTCAGATGTACTTGTCACGGCTAACAAATTTCTTCTTAGTTAAAAATGCTTTGCTATTTTGAGTCCACTACCACAAGTCATAGTGCAAGTAGACTTAGGTGGAAAGTCATTAACATGCTCAGCACAGGCAGGAACGCTCACTTCCTTTGCTGCCCCTTGCTCAGAGGCAATGATGCAGTATAAAAATGCATATCTTGTTATTAGTAAAATACCACACTGTCTTTTGGAGAAGGTGCTGTCTGGACCGATCATTTGAAACTGTTCATTCCCTCACCTACTTGGAGAGAAGCGGGACTATGGGCTGCAACTGGGAGGCAACTCAGGGGAAACAGAACTGCCAGAAAGATCATGGTAGAGTTAAAGCTATGCAGCATATTTGTGCTTAAGTCAAGGCAATGAAAAGAGATTTGCATAACTTTTCTGAGCCAGAATCTGGCCCATGGACTGGAAGTCAGGCCCACAGACTACTGCTTTTAGGTGACCAGGCTTGCTGCTAATATGCTTTTCTTGTTACACTCACAGCAACCAAGGCTGTTTGCCAAACCATCTTGTCCTCATTGTCAGAGTGAAAGAATATTGACTCATACCTCTGCCAGCTCGGTTTATGGTTGCTGTGTGGTCAAAGATTAGTAGGGTAATCTAAGTCACTGATCCAGGTGAGTTACCAATCCCTTTGCAATAAAGCATTTGTTTAGACTTTGTCTCAAGTAGAATAGACATTCTTATGATTAACATTAGAATTGTACTCAGTGATTTTTGTTCTCTTTGCTAACTTCTTCATGGGAAAGAAAGGCCCAGAATAGTTTCTTGCTGTGGTGGTACAGTCTCATTTAACTTTATAAGCTCTTTAATGTATAATGGCTTTCATATAGCATAACAGCCGACATGTAAAGATAAACAACATTATTTTATCATTTCTGTGACTTACTTGATATCAGTCCACATTTAGTCATCATTTGTGGAGTATATTGATGGGTAGGGAAATGTGTTTTAGATAGCAAACAAATGAATATTTAAGTTCATTTCATGTATGGTATATATTTAGGGGAAAAAAGTCCTTTCTTAGATCTGTGGCTTGTGATCTCAGATTTGCAGGCAGCAGAGCTGATGTGCCATATGAATGCCTCAGTCTTTGTCTTACTGCCTTTGTAAAAAATACAGACTGAGTTGAAGTAACAAGGGAATGGCATATTGGGGGTGGAGCAAATGTTTTAATGCCCATATGATTATTTCCCCTGCACTGCTACAGTCCTGTCCTTCACTGTCCATCAAATTATTCTTGCTGGGAACATGTGCCTGTAGCTATAGCTATTGCTAGGTCAAGGAATGTACACGAACGTGTTTAGAGTCACTCTTAATATCTGCCTTGCAACGCTTGTGGCCTTTTTTAGATTTCTGGGGGTGCGTGAAGTAGCCTGGAAAACTTCTGTTCCATATAAACCTTCTGCCAGTGGAGAGAGATGGCATGTGATTAAGGGACTGAATATTTAACTTTCCTCTGGAATAGTGGATCAAACTGAGTCCTGAAATAAAACCTGAATTCCTGCAGACTTCTGTAGAGGAGCAAAGACAACTTTTTTATCCATTTATATATGTGGGGGAACTAGAGTTAGTAGTAGTAGTAAAATAATTGCTGCTGCCTATTGTTTTCGTACCATTTAATCATTATAGCAAGGGCCATCACCTGGTAACTTAGTTTTTCTCCACCATCCTGACCTTGTACAGTCCTCGCTTTGATAGTTTCAGCTGTTTGAATTCTTTCTTCTTCTTCCTGTGGATCTGATGGCTCTTAGTAGTGAATGTGGTTTAATACTCTCTATGCAGAAGGCTTGGCCTCTTTTCTTCCCTGATTAGGAAATGGCTTAATTAGCCAGGCCTTCTGGGCTCATGAATAGGAATTGTAGACATATGGCTGAGAGCCCTCTGTCTGTGCCTGCCTCATGCTGAAGGAAGGTGAGCTTGCTTCCTTTTTTCTCATGAAGGGTGACTCTCTTTCTGCCATTCTGAGCATGAGAGCTATTGGTGCTCTCTCACCAAAGATATCTGAGATCTGCCAAGCCATCTGCCGTTCCTCTGGGACTGTTTCTCTGAGTTGCCCCTGTGATGCTGCGCCTTCCTTCCCCTGATCTGTAAATCCAGTGTTTCCCTTTCACAGAGGCCGGAAAGGCCAACCTTGTGGATAGTTCTCTGGCTGTCCTTTGGCAGCCTCCAGCCCTAATCCTCTCATACCCAGCAATCTAAGTGCCTTCACCTTACCTAGCGTACTGTAAACTTTTTCTTATCACTAAGAGTCTCTGATGAAAGAGGAACCCAGGAGGTTATATGAGGGAAAAAAACCAACCATAAAAGCACGTCTTCTAAGGTAATCAAAAGATCAGTCACAGACTATTCCTCTTTTTCTTTCTTCCAACTATTAGACACTTCTACAAAGTGTACTATATAAAACCAACAAGCCAGCTAAATCATTCATGTTTCTGAAGAATTGATTTATGTGTTTCAGTTCTTCACTCCTTTCCATTCCTACAGAGTCAGGAATGAAGAACAAAACCACCTGTATTTTAAAAGTGCTAAAAGAACTCACTTAAACATGGTTGTTTGAAATGGCAGGAGTGCTATTAGCTACAACAGGAAGATCAACTTCTGGCTTTTCTGCTGAGCAGCCTCTGCTAATACCTGAGACAATTAGCATTTCTGAGATACGTCATCAACCACAACATCAGTCTTTCCTTAGGTGTAAATTGGAAAACAAAGCTGTGCTTTCTGCTCATCTTCCTTTGATGGTTTTCCATATCTCTGTTGTCCCCCTGCTTTTTGTGTTTGTCTGCTGAACAGCTTTTGGGTACAGACTTTTTTTTAACTAAGCAGATACAGCTGAAGTTTTCACGCTGCCTGGCTTCTCTATTTGAAAAAGACTCAAGGCAAATATGAGAGGCCACCAGACCTCTTTCTGTCATCAGTAAATAATTTTCAAAGACTACAAAGTATGTTCTAGACATGTAGAGTTTTCAGTAATCTCAGAAGGAGATATGGGAAAGTCCTGATATAAATACCAAGCAGTATTTGTTACTGTCCTGGAAGGCCATCATACTGATCAAACCAAAAATACGCCCCTTAGTAGAAAACTGCCTGCAGCTTTAACTAGCTGATTTCTTTGCAAACAGAGTGCCATATTCACCAAAGTGTAGGGCAACCTTGAATGTAAGGTGACCTCTGACTGTCTGCTTTAGCAGAAAAAGAAAATTTGAGTATCATCATGTGCTGAAAATTCCCTGAATTATCACAGCAAGCCAGAATTATCCTACCTCCCACCCACCACCCTTGACTCCACATGGAGAAGAGTGAATTAATGTGGAACAGGAAGTATGCTTGCTCAGTCCGCTGCTTATAAGGTCTGGGCTTTGCACTTAAAAATGGCAGTCACTGGTTTCATGTGAAGTCAAAAAAAATCCAGTCATTCTGAATGAACTAATAGAAATTATACCCCTTAAAATCTTGAGGGGTATTTCCAGGAAAAATCCTGGAGAGAAGTGTACAGAAATGACAGTAAAGACTTCTTCAGTAAAGAGCATGTGGTTTTGCATCCATGATACATAGATAGTGGCATGAATGCTACATGTAGGCAATTATATAGCTTATGGGATTTTACAACATTGGTGGAAATAATTATATCAGTAATTAAAGGTATACCTTACGTATAGATCCTAGGATCAACAACTGTGGGAAACCACACTAAGTTCAGTATTGGGTTTGGTAACCAGATTGTAAAAGAAGGATTCATGAACTACAGATACTCCTTGCTATAAGCAATGCCTTCAGCTGGCATTTCAGGATGCTATTAATTATAAACAGCACTACCCTAAGAGATCCTTTTGAAACAGTTTGTAAAATCACAAAAATAATTACATTTCCATCCAATTTTATCCAGGAAATAAGGCACCTGGAGACAGCCATGCCTTTCTTATATGCAGCCAGACAGACTGCTTGCAGAAAAACTGCCTTCTGTTTCTGAGCACCACTTTGCTCTCTGTGCAGCTCTGGAAGTTGCAAAAAGTGCAATGAGAGATTGAATTTGTGGCATAACAGCTCAAATGGAAAAAGCACACATTAATTCCAGAGGTAGGCCAGAAGTCCTGAACATGGTAGAGAATCCATCTCACACTCTACACAAGTTGAACATTTGACCACTGGAATCTCTAATTAAAATGACACTATTTACTTCAACTGATTTATGATGTAGGCTATAATTTCTTTGGGGATCAGATTAATGCTGGTAAAAGTCAGAATACCTAAGTTTCCAAGGACAAGTCCTCTCTCTCTCTCTCTCTCTCTCTCCTGTCCCCTGCCCCTGGTTCCAAAATCTGGAGAAGAAACCCAAATTCATTAAAGGCATATAGATTTATCTAGCTAGAAACAATTTTACTATAGGCAATTACGGGCTTGAACAGAAAAAGTAGTCAGTTTTTTTAAATCTTGCAATTCTTGTGACAGATCCAAACTTCCCAGAAACTGCTCAAGGCACCCTTCAGCTATATGATTTGGATTTCAACGGTAATCATATGATTGCTCGGATATAGCTGTAGTGTTCCAGCTTTCAACTTACAAGAAGTTTGTTGGGGCTGACTCAGAAATATTTCAGTTCACTCAGCCAAACAAAATATAAGATATACTCTAAAATAGAGAAATTAATATAAAATTGTTTTAATCATTTTATAAAATCATTTTAGTTAAGATAAAATTATTTTAACTTTTTTTATATTTAAATTTATTATACCAATGTTGGACATAGCTAAAGTGCTCAGTGCTGTATTAAAACATGGCTTTGATCCACAGTGGAAAAGTCATGGCTTAGGGATGTATTACACATACATGAGCACTACACAGATGACTTACAGCTTACAGATGTTGCGGAGGAATACATTTCAAGGAGGCCAGAGCAGTAGATCATTGTCTGGAATCTCTTCAGCTGTGTAAGCTGCTCTTTCTGGGATCAGATTTCAGAAAGGAATGCTGTCATGTGCAGTTTTATACTATGACTAAAACTGCTGACTTTTAGGCAGCATGATTAATCTTCCATTCCTGACTTAGTGCTCTTTTATTTACTAATGCAGTCCCTAATTGTCACATGGTGGCAGGGCAGGGGTAAAGACTCTCCTTCAGATCTACCATGTTTCAAATAGACTTGAGGTTTTTCTCCTGGGTTCTTCAAGGTCTTGTGAGTATATGTGCGAACTGAGAAAGTACCACTCAGCTCCCCAGTGTCATAGTCTCACCTCCGAGGTGGTCTCACCTGCAGTCAGGGAACTACCACAAGAAAAGAGCATGGAAAGGAATTGGAGTTCATGGTCAACTTTGATCTCAGCCAAAATATTATCAAGAGCATAGTGTCCCAGGCGGCAATATATCTTCTGTTACCTTCTCCATGCTGGGAGGGAGGATCTGGACAGGGTCCATTGCAGAGGCAAGAGCTGCCAGAAGGCATTATGCCCGCGTGCTTCTACTACCACCAGGTTGTCAGGAGATGGATTAGGGACGACTCCTACAAAATATATCTTTTCTTGGAAAGGGGTGGCAACAATGGGACCACCAGCCAATGTTTACAGGATCAAACTTGTAATTGCACCAAAATATTATTTTTGGTGAAATAGTTGATAGTCAATTATTACTCTGTGAAAGATCAATAATTTTTAAATAAGGATAGTTTCTTAACATCACATTAATATTAAGTTTCTTATAAGCTGCCTTTTTGTAGGAGCAAAAATGTACTTCGAAACATGACAGTTCAAAATGGGGAACAACTGAAATGTTGCTAACTTGTGCTCTGGCTTGGTTCTGACGCTGCCAACCCTCACAGGTTCATTGTGAATTACAAGGTA
The DNA here is from genome assembly GCF_036370855.1 of Dromaius novaehollandiae. Lineage (NCBI taxonomy): Eukaryota > Metazoa > Chordata > Aves > Casuariiformes > Dromaiidae > Dromaius > Dromaius novaehollandiae. Next base: position 147,899,463 of record NC_088098.1, on the reverse strand, counting down.
CTTGCAGTTATTGTTTCCCGAATCCCAGATCCGTGAGTCATGTGATTGTATGAGACCCTTCACTCTTCTCGCTCTCCTCCTTTTAAAAGACAGTGTTGGCAGCCAGCGTGGAAGTATTTGAAACTGCAGTCTTCCTAAAGTCTGAAAAAAGAGAAAGCAAACAAACCCACCTTTTATGTGTATATAAATACACATGCATGCACCCATACACCCATATGGGTGCGTCCAGGTGTAAATACATATCTATACACATGTATGTGAATATATGTAGGTATGTATGTATATAGGGAGAGGAAGAGAGAGACTTAAATATCTTTTCTAAGCTAATCTCATGATCTTTGTGAAGGCATGGATTTCAGTTTTTGGAAGGCAGTTCCTGGCAATGCCAGTCCTCTAAAAAAGCATTAATGAAAGTTTGGAAGTACGTGGCCAGTTTGGAAAAGAGTCAGGGTGGTGCCAGCTTAGGCCCTTTATGGGACAGCCCACTTATGGCTAGATCTTGCAAGCACCTGAGCAGCTTTTCATGTGGAGCTGGCTAGTCCCACTGGTATGAGTATTCACAGGAAAAAGTAAGTTACTTGTAAAAGAATAGAAAAGCTCAGTCTGTTCCAGCAAAGGATTCCAGCACCCTGATATGGCAAAGGCTTTTGCATGCTCTTAGTTTTCTCACTTGTGGTAGTAAAGTTGGCCTCATATTTTGTGAGGTCAGAAGCTAAGGATTCAAAAATTACAACCTTCCTCATGAGCAAGCTTTCGTATGATCTGAATTACTCATCAACTTAAAGGGTCGTAAGGCCAAGTCATTTATGAAAATACATTTTTAAATATTGGCTGAGTTTTCTGAGAAGGAAATTTTGGTATAAAAAGTGTGAAGAATTGCACCCAAAAGCATTAAATATTTAAACATATCTTTGTCAAGATTTGTATCTCCATATGCTATAGAGCTTCTTATTTATCTTGCTTTTTTCTATAGGTCAAAAAAAGTTTCAAAGCAAAAAGTACATATAAATGCTGGCAAGTATTCTGCCATCCAGTATATTTAGACTTATTTAATTAACCTGTCAGGCTTGCTTTTTACCAGGCTTTTTCTATGCTATGACAAATTATATCTTCCAGATCTGATTATTCATTAAATGTCTACTGTGAATTTCAGGTTCCCTAGTACCTAAAATACAATGTATGTTTAATGGGATTAAGAATTAAAATATGTTTCTTAATTTTATTTAATTTACATCTCAAAATTACGGAATTTAAATTCTAAGGATGTGACAGAACACATCAATTAACTGTACTGGGCTAATTAACTTTTTAATTTCTTTTTTGACTGCAGCACATAAATTTTCAGAACTGAAAGAAATGACTGGACTGTTTATTACTGAGGTTAATTTAAAAGGTTTATTTTGATTTCAAGGGTTGGCACATTTTAATTCATTTCTGGAATAAATAAGGAATGACTGAATACTCACTGCATTTTTCAGAAAGATTCAGTAGTGAAACTAAGCATTCTTTTAGAGCACTGTTTCCCACTGTTTCCTGGATGGCATAAGAAGGTCTTTGGAAGGTTATTGCAATACTTTAAAGACATAAACATCTCATTCCTGTGCTATAGTAAACTATAGGAATTTTGCTACCATATGGCAGGGGAGCAGGATTAGAATTTAGATTCTTGGTAGCTGCTGCTCCGAAACCGTAGAGCCTGGCCCAATGCACACTCAAGTCTACAGGGAGATTCCCACAGATTCCTAGAGATTTTGGATTAGATCTGAATTGCCTAAATTGCAGTCTCTGCCTTATTTTCATGTGCCTTCTTTGTGAAGGAAGTCATTTTATCCTTTGTGTCCTGAAGATTATGTAACACACATCTTGTTTTTTTCTTCCTTGTTTTAAATGAAGTATTGTCAAGATAAATGACTCTTTTCTACATTGAGGGCTGTAAGAGAGCCTTAAGCACGAACTTGTGTAAAATTTGCATGAGAAATTATTTGTAGCACACAGCCAGCCATCACTTAATTATACTTACAGGAAACCCCCCCTTGCCTCTCAACAAAGTGAAAATTTAAAAATAGGACTGAGCATTCAGAACCTGATGTTATCGCTACTGTCTTCATCAGCTGCAGCCTTGTCATTTATGACAGCTGACTAGTTCACACAGCACAAGCTTTTACAGGCTGAGAATACGCTGAGAGAAATATAATGCTTATGAAAATGCCATTAGAGTAATAGGCAAGAAGGAGGCCTCTCTGGGAACAATAAAGTTTAAGGACAATGCAACCATCAGACTCATCCTAGTAAATCTTTTAAGCTGCCTTAACTGGGAAGGTAAATAACCCCTGGGACAATTTGCCAAAGATTGCTTCTCCTTCATAAGTAATTTTAAAATCCAGGTGGACAGTTTTCCCAAAAGGTGTGCTCTACTTCAGCCGCAGCTTCTGGACTGAGGAGTGCATGAGTTCAAGCAAGTCCTACGGCTTGTGTTAAGAAGACATTACTGACTCTTTCTGACCTGAAAATCTATAAATCATTGTGTCTTACGAGGCAAACATCTGTCAGGAAGGTTAAGATTTCATTCTGAGGCAGGAATAAGTTAGATTTCTTCCAGCCCTTTTATCAGTGGTATCTGTGATGGTACCTTCTCCCCTCTTTTTCCCTCTATGCAGCTCTGTAACTTTTTCTCCATGGTATCCCCTTACATATGGAAGAAGCTTCCTGAGCTAATCCCATCTTTCTGTAATGCATTTTCTGCTATGATGTCTGTATGAAAACAGCTGCTATTTAATGACTTGAGGGAAGCACTGGTAAAACAGCAGTTTTCAAGATTTACTTCATATTAAAAGTGCAAGAAAAAGTGTAATACACTTTTTTATGTGTTTGACAGTCTTCCTGTCTCCAAAACCTGTATGTTTTCATAGATTCTAATCAATGAAGGGCAATTCAAGTATGGCCGCAGCATTAAGAACCTGTGGGAGCTACCAGAAGATAAACAGTAATTAAATATTTAAAGATAATGACATGTACACCCAGCCCCAGTTAACTGAGGTGGGTTACATAACCAACTAGCATCTTACCATTTGGATGCTGGTTGACTTTCTTCTCTGCCTGGCAAAAATAGCTGGCAAATACATTTTTCTGATTTGTAAAACTAGCTGGTGCAGCTGCCAGCTTCAGATGGCCATATGAATTAAATGTTGGATAGCTACGTTTCAAATTTATGACCTGAGGTGGAAGGCCCTGTTGAAGTTATAGTGGGCAGTCAAGCCCTGGCTGACAATAAAATAATCCCTAAGGGCTGTGTCTTAGTGCTGGGTCGAAGGGGCTCTGTTTAAGGCATTGTCTGGCATTCACTGCAGTCAGTGTAAATTTTGCCACTGAATTTATGAGGAAAGAATATAGGCACGGTCTAATTAGGATAAGGCAAAAAAAAAAAAAAAAAAAAAAAAGATCAGCTATTTCTGCATTCTCCCTCTGGCCCTGCCCTGGTGACTTGTGTGGCTCTACTAGTCCTTCGCCTCCTGCGAAACGAGATAACACATACCTCCCCGCAGCGCTGAGAGATTAACTTCGTCCTAGCAAAGTGCTTGGAAAAGACAAGGCGCTACTTAGCGCCCTGCGCTGCCCTCCCCAGCACGGCCCGGGCCTGCTGAGGGGCTGCCGTGGGCGGGAGCCTTGGCCACAAGTTGCTCCTGCGCAGCAGCCCAGAGCATATAAAAATAGAAGAGCAGGACTGCTTTATGATTAATTTCTCAGACATTTGTATTTGGCCACCTCTGCTTCTTTGGGAACTATGGCTCACTCTCTCTCTCTTTTCTTTTTTTTAAGCATCTATACATTTTCCTGTGCTTGTGGGAAAGGGAACTGGGCAATGAGCTAATTCAATGCAAATTAAGGGATTTCCTACCAAAGGCTGGTAATTTGGGCAGTACTGCAGGTGTGTGAAGGTGCTGAGTTGTAACCTGGGAGTACTGAGAGGGTCACCTCTGCTCTGACAGAGCTATCACCTCACGCAGTGATTGCCAAGAGCTCTTTAGCACCGTGTTATTTTTTAAATAAAATCTATTAAATATCTACATTGTGGTTGCTTTCTCCAGCCATTTCTGTCAGCCCTCATTAAAGCTGTTCTCAGGAATGAATACGGTTCATACAGCACTGCATCCTGCTGTTAATTGTGATACAGCACAAACTTTGGACAGAGAATAAAAAGGAGTGAACTCCTCTAAACAGTATAATGACATGGGCTGGGGACCCAGCTTCCCCTCGCAAAAATAAATCTTCCAAACACAATGCCTTTCTTCAAAGCAGACTCCTGCATGCCTATAGCTGTTATTCTATGCCATGGGAATACTCACAGTTACTCCGGTTTACGTTTTTTTCATCAGACTCATCAACTAAGCAAGTTTTCAGGAATAGATACTATGCATAGTGTGTATTTGTGTTCTTCATTCTCTAATGTAAACCTCTTCTGATGCTTTCTTTTAGCACTTCTGTAGGTTGGATGAGTTGAGCATGCATCATGAAAAAAATCAAAGGGACAACATAAATCACATGCAGATTTTAGCTAGCTTAAAAATTTAGTAACATTTTTAAAAATAACATCTAGGAAGTTCCTCAGAATTTTACCAAGTGGACCTATTAGTGCACTCCTTAAAGTTTTGCCTGAGAAGTGCTTTTATGGGGGCTTAGTTATCAGTATTAATTCCCAGAACTGTGCAGTTTTATGTTAGTTTTACCAAGTATATGGGAATGAGAGAGATGACATAAGAAAACCATTAACATTCTCCCAATGGAATAGGAAATAATAACAAATGAGAAATACTGTTTTCACGCTTCTACAGAAATATTAGAAACAAAAGAGAACACGAAGATGTATACCAAAGTGCTCAACAACCATTTAATTATAAATGTAGAATTTGACAAATAGTTTTCAAAAAGTCTGCCACTGATGTGGGAATGAATAAATAAAAAAAGTAATGTTCTGTAGTTCCCTAGTCTAGCTCACTCCATCTCACTGCGCTTTGCAAATACTAATTGGAGAGTAACTCTGACAGCAACCTGAGAGGAGCGTAAGTGTATATGTTTCATTCTGTATTAGTGAGATGGAAATAGAAATCAAGAGAGATTGGGTGATCTCGACAGAAATGTCCTGCTTCTCATTCCTTTCCTTCCTATGCAATGTCAACAACAATGAGCTGAAAAATAATGTCTGGATTGCACCTGCGTGTACATCACGTGTTTTGTCTGCGCACTATTTTTTTCTGAACAGTAGCACCGGCCATGGCATATGCCAGGCCATGCATACAGTGTTATTTTTATATAAGCAGAAGTATGAAGCAATACTCTGTTTTTCTATTACATTTTAAACTGAAACATGCTTATTTATTTACCAAACATATCTGTGAGAAAGAATGAAAAAGATCAAAGTTAGTAGAGGTATTAACATTATAATGTACATAACCTTCCCAACAAAGAATATTTTCTTCTTACGGAGCAAAATAATCCTTAGCTTCAGGAAAAGTAAAAGTCGGCATTCATAGAGAAGAATAGCTGCTGAATTTTACATTGCATGCTTTCAAAAATCTGAAAGCTATTTCTCTCAGGGAAGAAACAGCTTATGCCTGAGTTAATCTTCAACTAGGAAAGTAACACACTTGCTTTCAGTAAAAGTTTGGATCCTTTTTGCATGCCTAGAACGAATGCTCACAGTTAGCAGTTGACCCCCAATAGCTAAATTACAAAAAGTGAAAAGCTCAACTTTCATCTTTTATTACCAACTACATTACAAAGTTGATTATTTTTCACTAATATATATTAACAAGTTAAACATTTTAGACTTCTGTGGTGTAGACAAGACACCAGGATTTGACTCTAAAAGGAACAAAGGGGTTAAATACAGTGGAGAAAGTTTGAGTTCCTTTCTCAGACAGGGAAATCCTTATCAACGCTGCAGACTGTATTTTCAAACTATCTAGATTTCATCTATGGGACTGAAGTGACTTTTTCTTCCTGCCACAGACCTGTTTAAGAAAAGTCCATCTCTATGAGGAAAGCTTTTATATATGTGCTTAAGGGATTATGTATACACTCAGAGTGAAGCGTATGCATAGTTTTTCTTTTTTTATTATGAGAAAATTTTACTGAATAACAAGCAAAAACGGAGGAAGAAAGCAAGTGTGCCCTTCCCAGAATCAAAATAGCAAAGTACCTGAAGATGCTAACAAGCTGTGCCGTTTCATCTTCCTGTCTGTCAAAAACATTAGCTCCCCTCTGCGAGCTGCCTAATTCTCTTTCTTTCCCAGAGAATTTCTATGATACAGGAATTCATATGTCAAGTAGGAAATTCGTCAGTGCTGGAAATCACAGGACGAGGTAGAACAAAGCAAATATAGTATCAAAATAAGCCAGTGAGAAGACTCTGTAGGAGCTTTGTAAAATAATTCTATTTGCTACACATGCAGATCCATCAAAGTTGGTTGACTGCAAAGGGGGTGAAACGTGTTTGTGTCTTGCTCCAGGCTCCTGGGCTGGTCTCATTCAGCCCAGCAGGAGTGATCACTTGGTTCAATGTGTTTAACCAATGCTCAAGACTGGATCTTGCTGGTTTCTGGTTTCCAGGATACTGATAATATTTTTCAAAACCAGATATTTTTGGCCAGATTCTGACGCCTCCTGTTTATACTTTATGTCCAAAATTGGAACGGGCGTTGTTATGGCAGTGAGATTTGTTCTGTTTCCTTGAATCTGCTCCGGGAAGACCCGAAAGGGGCAGGCTGGCGAAGTCTCTGGGAAGCCTCTCCAAAATGAAGCTGAATGAGTGAGAGCAGGGCCTTCTGTAGCAGCTCACTCTTGTTCCTTGTTTGCTGTTGTAGGCAATACCATTTTCTATGTTTACCGTTGTCACATGATGACAATATCAGACACGCAAAGCTACTCAAAAGTTGTGGGATTGTCACTGTGTGCTTTTCCAAGTACTTGTAAAAGTAAATGATTCAGCAAAGAGAATATGAAGTGTGAGTGCCAAAACTATTTTGCTCGTTAGCTACATCTTAAGCTGCTTTTGTTGCTCTTTTCTATTGCACCAGTTTTGCCCCTAAACTCAAAAACTTCCTGGGGGTTGAGACCTATGATTTGATTGGCACAGTCCCCTAACTGCTCAACACAGTGTGCAGTAACAGCTTTATATAAATATTCATTGCAAGACCACTGTGGGTTAGACAGGCAGGATTTTATTGCATCTGAAGCCAATGTAGCTAGCCACAGGAAATGGAGTCTGATGTGATTAATGTTTGCAGATGTACTGTACTGCACACACTGGGGATCACTTGCTGGCACAGGTTTTCTTGTTGAAGTGGATCCTTGGTGCAAGATGAACAGCTTTTAGTTACAAGATGGTGGAAGGGCTCATTACAGAATTTCCTCAAGGAAAGCAGAATAGAAGGAAAAATGTATTACCTCTCTGTAGAAAAATAAACATCTTGGGCTTAAGCACAGTCTTTCAGACAGACTCTCTGGTTTTCCCTATGTCTCTCCCAAATAGTGCTATGCTTTACACTGATGATACGCTTCTATGAATTAAGATGCATGGACATAAAGTTGTATCATTAATTTTACGGATGAGTAACAGCTGAATCACAACTGAGACTTGAATTGGCAGATTATTAGAATCTCTATTCCAAGTGAAATTCCAATACAAAAAGTCATTCCAGAACAAAAACATAAACTTTGAGATTTCCCATGGAAAGAGATTTTCAGATTTTTTCCAAGACAGCATTCTGAATGACATATTTGTTTGTTCTCTACAAATCCTTTCTGAAGAGCCTGGGGCTCTGGCTCTTTACCATGCTGTGACTTGGGAAGCTCAAGAGCAAGGAAACTGAAAAACCTGATTTCCTGAGATGTTTGGACTGCTGAGAAACCCCAGTCTTGGATGTCCTGTAAAAACTTTCATGTGAGCATCAGTTATGGAACCTGGAGCTGGGTTATTGTGGGATAATTCATACGACAACATAGGCTAATCATGAGAGCCTTGTCATTTAAATGCTTCAATTACTTTTTTGCTGTTATAGCTTGTGCTCTTCCCCGCATCCCCACAATGCATTCCAGGGCTACTACGTTAATTGGAAGTATATTCCTCTGGGTGAAGTGGACTTTAATTAGCACCTAAGGGCCACATTCAAGTGTCCTGACTCATGTGGAACTGGGTACTTTGGAAAAGCCCCATTGCAGGCTATGGGACTACTCAAGAATAAAGGTGCTTCCTGGCCTGGCAAAGGTACTGGAGTCTGGTTGGGATGCTCTGAGTCACCCCCATGGGACAAGAGGCTCCACTGACTCTGCAGCGTCTAATGCTGTGGCCTGGGGCCCCGTAAAAACAATAGATACACTAAATCTTCAAATTATTTCACTTGACTAATGAGTAATACGAATAGCTCCAGATTTTAAGTCTGTGAGCAATGTAAGAACACTGTAAAAATTGGGATTGTAGGCAATCATGTAATAAATTAGTAACTTTGACTATTATGTGAGTCATCTGTAAAATGAGCCCTGAGTTATGAACACACACACACCAACTGTGGGGGTATTATGGAAAATTATAACTAATGTGACATAATACTGGTTCAATTACAATAGAAGTACTGCAGCTGGAAATGATGGGAAAGATGGGAGGGGCATAACTCCACTGATTAGCATAATTATATGCACACATGTGGTTTCCAAAATCAGGGTGCGAGCTGCTTTCCACACGGTATCAGCACCTCCTGTCAGACATGTAGTGAGGTGGCTGTAAGCAGACATCCTGGCTCCGGTTCTGCTGGGATGAAGCTGGCAGCTAGACTGGAAGAAAAACAAAAAGCTCAGTCTGCAGGTTCCATGATCAATATGTAAAAAGTCATTTTTTTGTCTTAACACTTTTAATGGCCCTTCAAAGCCATTACAAAATATGCTTCACTGATGATATAAAACATTCCCTCCACCATCAGTTCTCAGGCTCCTTCCTCATCCTAAATCCACATGCTCTGACCATCCTTCTCTGAAGGATGCTGGGTGCAGATGGCACTAAATCTAGCTTATTTTGGTGGCCACTGCAGAATGATGTGTGACACTGTCCTTCTCACAAAATGCAAATCTCACCTTCTACAGGTCAAACGCTGTATGGCAATTTGAGGAGGAAGAACCAGGCCCAAGTTAGACATCACCTGGGCAGTGTCCCAGTTGTGCTATCTTTAAGAGACATGTCCTGCCCACAGTGACAACTTGACATGAAAATGTCAGCGAATACTTCATGAAAACTGTTATCTATGAATTATTTCATAACTCAGAAGAGTATTTATTGAAATACTTTATAAAGAGATTATTATCTTAATTGTGCTTTGACTGGAGAAATAATTACAATGCTCTGAGGCTACTGATCCCTCCTGAATGAACTCAAGGGAAGTAAAAATTTTTTAAAATGCTTTAAGGTGAGGAGAGAGCTGAAGTTATTTAGACACACTTCAGGTCCAGAAAAGTCCTGCCTAAAAATACTATAAGCAACATGTCCATCAAAACCATATATAGAAATATACGAAAACTAAAAGGGAAAAGCTGTATGTTTTAATTGCTTAAAGCATTTTTTCTTCCACATTATCAAAATGCTGTACAAGATTTAATCAACACCAAACCTATTTTATATTGTTAAAAGACAACATAATGTTTTAAAATATAGCATTAATAGTTTAATGTCTCCAGTAGAATCTGATGTAACTCGTTTAATGTGAAAGGACTCTGTATGTGCCAATGAAGAGAAAACCAATCCTTAAATACTCTTCTACATTTTAGGTTATACATAGATATTTTTTCGATATGAAATAAATGTTCAGGATAGATCCTACTGGGTAAAGAGTTGTCATCTATGATATACTTCTTTTGGCCAAATAACCCTTAGAACAAATTAACGTAGAAAACTTGCACAGGCAGATGTAGGTGCCTCTGTCTCATCGGCTGGCGGAGGCTGGAGACCGCTCGCGTGAGCAGGCCTGCCAATCATTCATGTCACTGATAAGCAACCCAGCTTTCCAAAGCTGGAGAAACTGCAAATGTTTCCTACTCAGCAGAGGTCTAAGCTTGCATACTTGGCCTGGGCAGATAGAGAATAAATGGGCATGGGGAAATAGCTACTGATCTCTCTCCATTGACTTTTCAAGGAGGCCAGGTGACTAGGTTTGATTAATTGCCTATTTTATAGATGACTGAAGTTACACGAGGCAATTCTGCAATTCTGTGGGCCTAAACTAACAGCAGGATGGCACCTGGAGCTCTGATTTCCAGTTTTCCTTTTTGGTAACTCCAGGATACTATACTCTGCCTAAAAATAGTAATGCTATTTAACTTAAAAAATTTTTCAAGCTCACGCACTCTCTTTCGCTGTATGTTTACTGGCCAAAGAGCAGATTAGGCCCGATCAACTTTACCTAAAGTGGGAAAAGCTGCTTTCACAGCTGTCTACAAAGAAGGTGAAGTTGGTTAAATTCTCAACTTGGTCTATACTGGAGCAAGTTTCTGATGTAGGCTTTCGATTTCTACACTGTGAAGTGTTGAATTTATTGTTATATAATACTATATTTTTATACAGGATTATACTGTAGCAGGATATTTTGCAGCACCCCCCTGTACTCCTGTCCTCTGGATTCCTGTCCTCCATCTCATGCCATGCTCACTTTCCTCTGTAGCTGTCTCCTGCTCTGCCTCCACCTCTGGCAGCCCTCACTTCAGGGATTTGGGCTTATTTGCCTCAGGTGGTATCGCACTTGTCCCACCCTTGCTATAGTTCTGGCAGGAATACAATAACATGCAAGATGTATCTCTTGTCTAGACTTGATCAGAAATCTTTACATATCTACTTTGATTTGTTGTTGCAGTGAAGTTCCTCTGTTATCTGCTCTACAAGACAGGCAACTTTAAAAAAAATTTAACAATTAACAGTCTCTTCTGGTATTCCCAGCATTCTCTTCTCTCGCAGACTTAGGCACTGTAAGAAGGATTTTTAGTGAATGTGAATTTCTTTATAGAAGGCAGACAACAATGACAGAAATATATGTAACACACCGGCAAGTACTTAAGAAAATAAAATGCGATGCTAGAATTCCCTGTGCATACATAGATGATTTGCTGTGGGTATGAACGGCAGGGTCATGGCACAACTAGATTACTGTGGATGCTGAGTGGCTCTAGGTATTTATAAATAAAACAACCTGACTTTCAGAAAGGCTGTTTCCATTACAAATGAATGTCCTTTGAGTTGGATTCAGTCTCTATATACTTTCAGAAAATTATTACCTCCAACCTGGCTGGAATCCCAGGAACTCTGATGTATCTTGATGACTTTGTCATACATGACCTCACTCTACCCTTTCACAACAGATGCTGCTAGTAAAGCTTCATGCTTTTTGATGACACTCGCTTCATTTGCACAATTGTTGTTTATTGATGCCCAAAATTGAATCTGTTGGTTCCCATAAATCACTGCATGACTATGGCTTTTGCTCTCTGGTTCTTATGATGAGCCAAACCTTTTTGTACTGGAGAGAAGAGTTCACTCTCCCTCTCGCCTCAGAATACTGAACTTTCAGCTTTGGCTTATTCTAGTGTGTTCATTTTGCTATATTATTTGCTAGCTTTTGAATGTTTTTGCAGAATTAGATTTTCGACCTTGTCTGGCACCCAAACAATCCAAGCCCCTTCAGTATAAACTTCTGTCAGTATGTATATGTGAGCTGTGCCCCAAATGTCCCTCCACATCCAGTGTTTCTATGCTGATGTAAAAGGAGTGTCTGAACTCAAATTAAATTGTAATAAATGTTTACCTTGTTCTTATTCTGATTCCTCCATCAAAAATTTCCCTTCCAATGCAAATTAATCTACTCATTCATTCATTCTCTCACTCCTCCTCTCTCTATTTACATCCCTTTTAATTTTGTATCCTGCATTCATCATTGTTGCAAGTCTATCCTAAAAATGGATGATTGGGCAGAACCTGCTTCATCACTTTGGTCCCAAATGATTTGCTTGTATATCAACCACCATCTTAAAAGTGGTTTGTTGCACTGATAGTCCAGATGCAAGTCTGTTCTAGGTCCTCACTATTGTCACATTTAAGAACTTTTCTCTATTTTCTAGACCAGAATTATTAATGGCTAGCTTAATCTTGTTTGTCTGCTTGTTGTACCAGCACTGGAAAAATCTCTTGCTTTCTCTCTCTTTCCCTCTCTCTTTCCCAGCCTCTTTACCTTTGCTCTAGCATTCCTTCCTCTCACTAAACTATTCCTAGATAACTAGTGCCTGTGATGTTTCAAGCACTTTCCAGAGTGGATATGCCTTGTCCTGGAGTCTCACAGCCCAAAGGATCTTAGCAGGCAGATGTTAGTGGAAGGAAATAGGAACTTTCTAACCATGTTAACTAAAGTCACCCTGTGAAGGAAAGACAAAGATGGGAGATATTCCATGCAAATATGATGAAGAATGCTTTCCCAGTTCCTCAATGGAATAAGAAACCAGTTGCATTTCTTTGTGCTCCTCTTCAGAAAGGACTGCTCCCTTCAAGAACATAATATAAACTCCAGAAGGGGGAAGGAGCACATTGACGAGGGACTTGGGGAAGAACAAGAACTGTGCAAGCCTCTCCGTATTTGATGAGGGAGACAGGAAGCACTTCCATGCACCTCATGCCTCATACTCCTCCTTTCGATATAGTCTTTCCAGTATGGGCACGGTACCTGCAAGCATGCTTTTGTGCTTGTGCAAGCAGGCTACCTGGAAGGAAATGCATGTTGTACAACTAAGGCAATATCACCCTATGACAATGAGGAATCAGCAGTGTTTGTATATTTCATCCTCAGTTTTAGAAGGCACAAAATACTGTGTGGGTACCACAGTGCAGCAAAGAGTGCAAGTGCCTTTAAATGCAGAGGTCATGGGACACTTCTATCTTTATATGCCATGCAGCATTGCCTCTTCAGTGACAACGCAGCTCCATGAGCCCCAGGCCATGCTATATGAGATAACTAGAAGACAGAAATTTGCAAGGAAGGAGAAGATTCTATTTCCTGAGAGTTTGGAAACACTTCTAGGTAAGTACAGATCTAAAGGAAAGTAGAAACCACAAAATGGTATGTGCATCTTCAGCAATCATCCTCTTGCAGATTCCATATAGGGAGCAGCGGGCTGCTGAAGACTGTGCCTTACCAATTTCTGGCTTCCATGGGAAGCATTGAGCTCTCTCCTCAAGGCCTGAGAATAGATTTCTAAACATGGGCACGAAACATGCACAGGAGATGCCCATTTTATTTTTATTATTCTGTGGTTAACAGTTTAGTCCTACTATGTGCAGTGACTCTTTCCCCTCCTACTTCCATACCTCCTCCTTCTCCGCTCCAGCATTCCTATAGCATAGGACTCATAGTTTATCCAGTGCCTTGAATTTATTATGCCTATTGTGAGGTAAAGGGGTAAAAAAACCTCTATGCACAACACTCCCACCATGCCAATCCCATCCCTTTCCCATTTTCCTAGTAGATCTAATGTGGATCTCTTCTACACCTTGAATTCTTGCTTCTTCCAGATATCGCACATGAGTCGCACGCCCCTTTAACCTCCCTCCTACCCTTAGCTTTTCCCTCTAAAGTTTTAGTTTACTCCCACCTGGCATTTGCTATGCCTCCCTTCATCCTCCGTTCTCCCACTACATAGTGCCTATTTTTTAATTTCATGCCACTTCCCCACTATGTCCTCATCCAAAAGTGTGATTACTTCTTTCTAAGTCCACATTAGACAGCCAAAGGTATTCTCATGAGCTATAAGTAACTCATGAACTCTAGGTTGCACAGTTCTGACACAGGGAACTTAAGGAACATCTTAAGGAACAATTTAAGGAATGCCAAGAAACTTAAAGTACTTCTCTTTGGGTAAGTTTACAAGGTACAATGCAATGCCATACAGATATGATTGAGCTAGCACTAAATCTGCTAGCTCTTTTGCCCAATGCTCTGTCCTGGCTCATATACCTGGCTTCTAGGCAGGAGCAGGCAAAATCCCACACTCATATTGCTATACCACTGCTCGTATCAGGGTCAGCTCATTTAGGCCTAGCTCATTTACCTCTGACTTGTGCAGGCATACCTTGAAGGCACTTTTTTTTTACGAGGTTCGTGATGAGTGAGAACAATGTACACAAGAAAGTATTTTAAATATTGCACTTCTTTAGCTTTTGTTTTATGCTTTTATATTCTGCCTGTGCTGGTTAAAATGTATCTTAGGAGTATGGAGTTTTGTACACAGCCACTGTAAACAACATGTACAGCAAGGACAACATTAATACAGCTTCAATCCAAACTCCTTTTGTTTTCTTCCTTATCCCTTACAACTGATTCCTGTCTCTCTCTCTCTTTGAGAGGGAGTCAACAGGAAGTATGACAGTGCTGGGCAGGATGTGTGACAGCTTTAAACTTCCTGCTGAGGCTCCATTCTTCGTAGTATCATAGCCATAAGTCTCAGTGCCTGAAATTTTATGATACAAGAGTCTGTCTCTTTATTTATAAAATAGCAATTACATCAGGTGTACCATGTACAATGCTCTGCATGGATAGAGAACTTACGCTACAATGTCAACTGTTGCTTAATTATGAGAGAAAAGAAGGGAAAATGCTAGAGTTTTGGGTTTTTTCCCCTTAATATTGGAAGGCAGAACAGGAGTGCATTATCTTTTGACTGTGGTTGAAAAAGAATTGCCATAAAAACAATAAGCAAAGAGTTCCATGTTGTAAGCACTAATACAAAGGAAATGCAGACAATGCTGACTTTTTGCCATGAGAAAAAATGGTAAATGTGTATATTGACAGATAAAAAATTCTTAAGTCAGGACAAAGTTATACTTGCTAATACAATCTCAGCGCTGCTCTTCATAGCATTACAATACATTCTCTAACAAATGACATAATCGTATGCTTTCCACCCATCAATATCCCTTCGTCATTCAGATTAAAGGTCAGATGACAGAATGGCTCAAAACTTATTTTTATTATCCCTGTGCAAGGAGTCAATTCCCACTTCCCAGTCACTTGGATCCCTGCCTCTTTATTACTCAGTCTTGCCTCATTCAGCAGGCAGCAGCTGGAGAACTCTTTCCTCATTTTCAGCCTAAGTTGAATGGTGGTCAGTGACTGAGGCAAGGCTTCCATGTGAACAAGAAACTATGTTTATTTGATGTGCAGAGAACATCTGATTTTCTGGCCTGGAAGAATTTTACCTAGGAAACAACAGCCAGAATCTCCCACTGGATCATGATACCTGTGGGAACTGGAAGTAGCTTTACATTTGCCAGCCTTTGCCCCGGGGCCTTGCAAGACTGTCTTACCTGTGCTGCAATTCAAAGCATTGTAAGGAATGTTTTCTTGCAACACTTTGTTTAGCATAGCCAAGCCTAGACTGAGGGTTTTTGGCAGGGTGTTTGCATAGAAAATTATAGCACATATAATCAGAAACTTTTTTTTTTACCCTGTAATTACTACATTTACAGATACTTAGGCTTGAGAATAGATATGCTCATTCTGTACACTGCAGAAAAAAGCTACTTAGGTCTTTATTTTAGGTGTTTGATTAAAAACTTAGATTGCTGGAAGTAGCAAAACAAATCAGGAGATTGACTAGACTGATTTTTGGTCCTCTACTTATAAATCTGTTGTATCTGCCCTTTCAAGAGAAATTTTAGAAGTACCCCAAAGAAAATATGGGTCACTAAAAAAACTTGAACTATGGCAGTCACGGTGTCCCAACACATCCAGAGAACATTCAGTACCTACTATTCTTAGTAATATAATGGCAAACTATTTCATGGCTGAGAAATAAGTGGCTTTTCTATACCTCAGGGGAATATTTGTGTAATCAAGAATGACTTACCATGTCTAGGCTGGTCTTTAAACCCTTGATTCCAATTGTATGAGAAGTTGGAGCACAGTTTCCAAATAGAAAGTAGTGTACACATCTGAACTGTATGCCTTATAAGGAGCTTCTCTTTTCTATCTTTGTTTACTGAGCTGCCTCAGAAAGCTAAAGCAAATGCTTTGGCATGCCCATAGAATGGCACTGTCCATGTGCATGGGTGGGTATTTCTATCTGAACATCAACACATGGGTGAGACCAATCAGTTGATCCTACAAAGTAACCTATCTTATTTTTTATTACTTTATGATTGCACAGTAAACAAAAGCATAACAGAGAAAGTGTACAGTTCTATGCTATTTGTTTCTTAGATGGAAACTATGCCCACAAATACATAAACATTTACAGACCAAATACTGCATATATAGAGCTGTGTTTCTGGCTTCCTGAAATCAATGGGAGCCTTTTAACACTGAGTTCAGGTTTGTGATGCATGTTTTTCACATATTTCACTACACTAGAGTAACTTTCAGTTAGGCTTACCCAAAAGCATGGGAATTCCCCTGCAGTGGGTATACAGTTACTTTGATTTAAAAGGACATACGGCCACTTTTAGTGTAAAGGTTGTTGAGTGTTCAGTGTACTTTGAGAATTGACATAGAGTGGATCAGAGTCTTTCCGATCCACTAGATTGTTGTGACTATACAAATTCACTTATGCCCTTTCGCTTGCTAAAAAATGCATTTTTCTGTTGGTTTCTTCTGTTTACAAGGAATTTATTCGTCATTTTCCTCTACCAGTTTTACACCTCAGTGTTTCCATACTGAACTCTTCATTTAAAAGCTTGCATGTAGACCAAAGTCTTATTTGCCACCCTTGATCAAGTCTTTTCTTTCAGTTTTCTTTTGCTCCTCTCCCCTTCTTGGTTGGGGCAACTTGACATGGGCAAAAAATATCGAAAACCCAGGCTTTGGAGCTTGAAGAGCTGGAGAACCAGTTATTCCTCCATAAAGCTGACTTTGGTATTTGGACAGCATACAACAGCAATCTACACCCCTTTCCCTGCACCTAGCAAGTTAACAACAAAAATAGGAATTTCGGGGGCAGGAAAACAATTTTGTGAACACACTCACATCCATTCACTATATGGCCAGTAGTTTCTCCTGAGGCAGAAAAATGAGGATTTCCCCCAGTTATTTAAAGACAATCGTTTTCACTTTTTGTACTGAAACTCCAATTTTCATTTGGAATTTGTTCAGGCCAAAAGTTGAAAAAATACAAAATAGGGAATATTTTCCTTTCCTGGCGAAAGAAGCACGTAGGGGTCACCGAGGGCAGCAAAGCTTTTCAGGCCCAAGCGCGCTACCTTTCGCCCCACCCCGTGTTCCAGCAAGGCGGCTTCCCCTGCCGCCGCGGGCTTGCTTTTCGCCCGCGGGGTCCTCAGGAGGCAGGAAGGGCGGCGACGGAGGGAAGGAGGCAGCCACGTCGCCCCGCACCCCGCGCCTCCGTGCCCGCACCGCCGCGAAGGCCGGCGGGCTCCGCCCGCTGCGCCCGACCGCGCCGTGGCAACCGCCGCCGTCTCCACGCTCAACGGCGGGGCGGCGCCGCCATCCCGCGCGGCGCGCGGGGGCAGCGCGGCGGCGGCGCCGCGGCCGGAAGCAGGTGAGGGCGGGCAGCACCGCCAGCAGGGGACGCCGTGGGTCGGGGGGGCGCCGGCCGCGGCGGCCGTTAGCGCCCCGCGCGCGGCCGTTACTGCCCCGCGGGCGGCCGCGCCTCAACGGCCGCGGGGAGGGGGAGGGGCGTGGCGTAGGGGGAGGCCGCCTTGCCCACCCCGTGGCCCCCGCGCCCTGGTGGAGGGGTGAAGCCCCCCTCTTGGCCGAAGCCCCAGGGACCACCATGTCCCTCCGTCACCCCTTTCTCCATGCTGACGCCTCGGTGTCGCCTTAGACCATGGCTTGGCAGTGGTAGCGCTGGTGACTCTGGGTGACAGGTGGGGCCTTGCCCCCCACACCCCGCCTGGCTGTGGTTTCTGAGCCCACCCCGCCGGCTGCCCCGTTTCTGCGGAAAATGGATGCTCTTTGCGCACCGTCCACATCAGGGGCTGGTGCTTTGGTGGGCCCTGGTGGGTTTTTCGGGCCGTAAAGCACACAGGCTTTCTACGGGAGTTTCTGTGTGCATGAGGTGGGCTGGTTTTATGGATTCAGCACACACTGCCACATCTGTTAAAAACTCGAAACACGTGATGGGTGAAGGTTTTAGAAGACTACTTGTGCTGGAGGGAAAAGGTAGAGGTGCTCAGATGAACTCCCCTTCACCTTTTGAGAAAACGCGGTTTTGATTCAAGGTTGAGCTCAAGGTTGTCCTGGTTGTCATCTCTTTTGATCTTGCTTGCCTTTCCAAGGCTTGAGGTAGATTCGCTATTTCTGTTGAATCACTACATCTCCTTTTTAAATGTTCCTTTTCATACAGTGCCAGTTTTTCACATACACATGCTGTACCAGTGGCTGGAAGTAGTACTATGAGTCTAAAGCAAAGGCAAATCTATCACCACACCTCTGGGCATCTGGAAAATGAGGTGGCATCTTTGATTTGTTCTGTGGTGCAGGCTGGCATGTGAAATGCAGATCAGTTATTATCAGGAGAGCATTGTGTAATTCTGCAACATAATTTCTGCATCCTCAGTTAGAAATTACACAACTCTCACTGCTTGCTCTGGGCATTATCTGCCTTCACTGCTCTATAGTCAATGTTCTCTTCTGTTGTTGTATTAACACAAAATCCCTGCTAATGAGGTGTTCTTCTGCTAGCAAACATCTTTTGCAGAATGCTTGTGCTGTTGTATGCAGACTGACTCCTGTTTTTTTAATATTCTCCCTGCCTTTCATGCTGTTAATGTCTTTCTGCACGAGCAGGACAAAGACTGGAATGGTTCATGTATTTCTGTATGGGCATTTAAACTCGTGTTAGGAGGAATAAATAGCATGTTTGGCTTGCCAAAGAAGAAAGAGGGAGGATGTTAATTCTTTCGGTGCAGGCCTGTTATTATTTTATACCATTTTTGCTTTTCCCATAGGAAACCGCTCGATGACAATAGCTAGCAGCTGGCCTATTAGTGATTCATAAATATCCCTTGTTCATTCATCTTATTTATTAAAAGAAGAAATAAGGAAGTGGCAAAACATGATGTCTGAAAAGGATACACTCAGCCAATATATGCAACCTTGCTTCCCCTGGCATTTTGTTTTCTGTTCATATGGTGTGTCTTATTCACAGTTCAGCCTTATACCACATACATATATACATGCATAATTCTTTTCCTTTGTGAATCATTTTGTAGTCTTACAGACAACGTTAAGAATCTGTTCACAAAATTGCATCTCAGATACTCCCAGGTTTAGTCATAAATTGGATTATAGCAAAGGTAAGGTATAATGAAAAGCAATAAAAGAATGTAATACAGCTGTCTGACAATAGGGCACTCTGATTTTTGTAGCATATCTGTGTGGCAGCTACTACATTGGCTATATTTTATGATAATTTAGAGGGGATGAAGGGAAACTATATTGCTAGTTTCTGACGTTCCCATTTCAGAATATGAAGAGGATCTCTGTCACATCTGACTTCACACTTTATTGACATGGAAGGTAGCTATCCTTTTTAATCTGTACTATTAGTATCCATGAGAAAATCTTGGCTTTAGCCTTCTTATTATTGCCAAGGCCTGTGCTGTTGATCTCCTGTTCATACTGTCCTGTGCATGGCAATATATTAAATGTTTTTTTTTTTTTTTAAAAATAATGATTCCTCAGGTTTTTAAGAAGAAAACAAAGAGGAGTTTCAAATCAAGACATCCAGCATGAGTGGCAATCCATGTAAAAGACTTGTCTGGAGTGACTGTGAGTATTTCAGGACTATCTTTACACAGATTCCATGTTTTCTGGATAATTTTCATTTTGGTTTGTTGAACTGTGGTCTACTAGCTGTGTACAAACTATTCTGAAGCAGTGCCAGTCTCACCTGTGCTGTAGATGCGGTGCTGTGCTGGCTTTTCTGCTTTTCTGAGAAGGAAAGTGGGAATGACTGTTCAAGTGACTATAAACGCTGCCTGACTATGTTCAGGGCCTGAACAGCTGCCTACCTTCATCCGTGTCTCTAGAGTTAACATCTGGCACTGCTGCTTTTGTATTAAGAGGAGGAGGAGGGCTGGTAACGTGCCTACCTCTGCAGGCCTGCCACAACAGCATGCTTCTTGTAGGCCTGATGGCTATGAAAGAGCTGGTGCCAGTCTGCCCCACATAGAAGGCTACTGTCACACTGGAAGATGATTTTTGAAGGCACAGTTTATTTCCTTCATACATTATTAACTGAGGAACATTTTATCTCATGAACTTTTGTAACCAGGTCAGTCGCCGTAATATTTTATCTTGGCAGAGAGGTCTGATCATATTCCCTACTAGACTGAAGGTTATTTTGTAGTCATTAAAGATAGAAGTGCCCTTCTTTTAATTTTGGACCAGTTTGATCCATGCAGTATATTTGCAGCTCCAACAGCTTACAATATTGGGGGCAATGGGGGACTAGGATACTCCAGATAATGTTGATGCTGGAGAAAATAGGCAGAAACATCAAACATGTCCACAGAAAATCAACTTAGGTACAGCAAGGGTAATTAATCAGCTAGACCCAGCTTGGCTTATGCAGAGAATTTTGGGAATGAGCAGGAGATACCAAGTCTTCCTAGAACCCTGTGTGCTGAGGAACAGAGGCATCACTCTTGCCATCACTTCCATTTCTTCCTCAACCCCTCCAGGCCCTGGACTGCCTCTGCTACCAGTTTCAGGTGGAGCCAGCCCAACCAACTATAAATCAGGGTTGAGGTATGTTCATTGTTCTACAGAACTTAAAATGAAACAGGACCTTCATGTCCACGATCTCCTGTGCCTTTGCATGATCCATCACAGAGCCTGGAAGAGCTATCGCCAGTACCATTATTTACACTTGTGGTGTAGACATGAAGTGAGGGAGTTTCACCTGCCTTGCAAAAAAGTCAGGATCTGCAGCTGGCTCTGCCATTGCTAATGGTAGAAATTGAACATACAGTTGTTGCAGATCCTTGATTTATTGCATAATGTTTCTATTGTGTATGTAGCAATTGTCTGACAAACCTCAGGTGCCTGTTATGGGTTCTCACATTTAGGAGAGATATCTTAGGGACTACAAGAATTGCCCTTTGGCAAACTGGACTTAGCCTTGTCAGTGCTTGGATTTCAGCATAAAAGAGACATTTTTGGTAATAAATTGAAGGTGCATGTATATGGATGAAAAAAAAGGCATAATAGCAAGTAGATGTGTAGGACACAGCAGCATTCCAGACTGAGAACATTGTTCAGTGTAAATAAAAGAAAATGAGAGGTAAGGTATATGTATACAGAGTGCCATGGAAGAGAAGTAGAGGAAGGAGAGAATTCAAGTGAATCTTTTTGTAAGAGTGTAAATGGTATTTTCCCCTCCTTTCTCTTTAAAACAGATGCCTTTGATTCAAAGCACAGGCAAGATCATGAGAGCTCAAATTCCCATGAGGACCTCAAGAAGAAATCAAAAGAAAAGGAAGGGAGACTGGCAGTCTGTCAGTGGGGCTTGGATGTACAGCCTCTCATTTCATCTTCTAAATGGCTTCAACTTCATGGGCTCAAGAGAAATAAATTGTCCCTCTCCCAGATTTTGTCACAAATTGGATTCCAGCACAGGAAAGGTATAAGACAAGCCAATAACAGAATAAAAAGAAAAGACTTAGGCTATAGTGTGTTGCTCATTTTGCACTACAGTCTACACTGAGGAGGTTTTCAGATCATCTGTCATTTTATAGTAATGACGGAGAGGGAAGCCATGCCCCCACTTCCTGACATTGCCAGAACTGAGGCATGTTGAAAGTACTGAGAAACTCCATTTCCTCTTGATCTAAGATGCTTTCCTTATTGAACTATACTGTTGCTTCTTTACCCTAGCCCCCGTTCAGGTGCTCTACAATTTAGCTACAGCTGGAAAATAACCTGTGGTGATGATGCTGTTAATCTTTTGCCTGAAAATAACACACCATGAGATCTCTGCCCTTTTTTTGGAGGCGAATGTGGAGTACAATATGCTATAATCTGTGATCTACTGGTTGATTATCTGGGCTGGCCAAAGCATTCCTGAGTAGTATATCATTACCAGGGATCCAACTTTTAAGCAAGCAGTTCAGTTTGGTTTGAGTTCACACTGATTTTCTTGCAAAGTCAGGCTGTACAAAAATGTTCTTTGCAGTTATCTGGCAGCTGGAGAGGAAGAGTTTGGTAATAATTATTAATCACTTCTATAATAGTGCTTTGCAAATCATGGTAAGATAGTCTCTTCTTTGGAGAGTTTACAGCCCGAGAAGTTGTAATATATTGCAATTGTTCCAGCTTGTATAATGCTGGCTTGTGTCCATGGGGCATTCAAAGACCAACAGTACAGATCCTGAAACCCTGTATGCTGTAGAGGAAGAATAAGCTGTAAAGTAGGGTTCATGTTGTTACAGTGTAGATTTAAGAACAAAAAGTACCGGCTTAACAGGGCAGCATGCTGTATAGAACAGCTGCTTTGTGACGTTAAATATTCCCACCCCTAACATTTTCCTATCAGTGGAGCTACTGCAGAAGTTTTCTAGCTACCAAAAGAGCAGAGTGCAACCTTTTCCTTAGTTGCACCCACTTCAGCACCCATTTAGTTGTGTAAGAGAACAACATTATCTGTTTCAGATTTTGTATTTTGTTTGATGGACAAATATTTGCAAGTCCTGTGGAGAGGTAAATGCATAATGCGGAAGTTTAATTGCCTAAACCTTTCATTTATCTTTTTGCTTATAAACAACTAAATGTATTTTTTCCCCCGCTTCTGACTACACTGTCAGGGAGCAGCATGAGCAGGGTGCTGAGGCAGGAGCCCAAGTGGACCACAGCATAGGCACTGCCTCCAATGACCAGTGTGCTGTCCTGCAGCATCTGAGCACAGCAAGCACAGTAGGGAGCTGGTAGCAGGGTCTGTTGACAGTCCCAGAGGAGATGAGGTGATGAATCAGGTCCAGGGTCCACCCTGGGAGTCCAGTCAGGAGCAGCAGGATATAGAGCCAGAGACAAGACTGGAGATGAAGCTACAATGTAGGTCCAAGAGGCCCATCCAGGAGACTGAACAGGAGACAGGTCCATCCAGGAGAGAGGGCCAGAGGAAGGACTTGAGGCAGGTATACCTAAAACATAGCTCAAGCAAAGACTGGTGCCCAGGCCTGCATACCCAATGGGTGGAGGCCCCAGGTGAGGCTGGTCAGAGCAGTCAAGGCCTGTTGGTGCCCTGAGGGCCCTGATATAAACAAAACCAGAAAAAATTGTAAAACGAAAGCATAATTAAAATTTCTTTCAAGCTTCGTAACATCAGGAGTACAGTACAGATACATCTGCCTCACATAGGGATGGTATGCATGTCAAGCTGGGAAGTATCTGTTGGAAGGAGAAATGTATCTTGCAATGCTTATTACTAAGGGAAAAGCTCCTCCTCATTCAAAGCCTGGTATATCCAAAGAATCCTCCTCATTTCCCTGAAAGGGTTTACTGCATTTTTATTTTAGATTTCTGTGAAAAGATATTTTGATTTATCAAAAGCAAAGTACATGATAACTAGAACAGGATTTATCCCCTTTTGTGTTGCATATGTTTTAGAAACGTACATTGTGAAAATGATCCTTATGATTGGCAAGTTGATCTTTTGTAATCTTTACTGTAGATTATGTGTCCACCTTGGGGAGACTTGTGGCTTCTCGGTATGCAGATGGTCTGTTTCCTCAATACATGAGAGAACAAGATGGAAGTGTGTATAATGTAAGTGTGATTGACTTGTGATAACTTTCCCATACACTTAGAAGTTGGTATCACTGTAGCAGAATGATGTGCCTGTAATGTCTCCCCATGACCAGAAATACTTGTATCTTTTGTGTGAGAACTTTTATCTTTTGGCATTTTTTTCTGTTTTGCCGGACTGTTAATGATAACAATCAGTGGTATATAAGCTAGATATCCTTTTTTTTTTTTTTTTCCTGGTAAGTCTTACACTGTTGCCTTGGTGCAGCATTGCAGTAAGGCTTTCCAGAGAGGGCTGCAGTTTCTAAGCAACATTTACCCTTTCTTGAAAGAGGAAACACTTAAAAAGAAGATGCTCAGCTGAGTTAAGAAAATTGTGGTCAGTAAAACAAATGGAGATGCTGAAATGAGGAGACATAATGTGCCGTCATTCCCGATGCAAAGCTCCCAATTGCTAAGTGTCAGTGGGTCACAAAAGGCTCAGCATAGTCTACAGAGACAGCTAGTTGGATTTCTGCCCAGACTCATGTTCTAAGGAATGTCTTAGTAACAGCTGCTTGCTGTCCCATTATTAAGAGGATAGATTCTGATTGAAGAGATAGGCATGTGAGCTAGTAGGGGAGAGAGTTAACTCATAAAGGATTTTACAAAAAACAATAGCTTGTCATTTTTCTTTTAACTAGCATCACTTCTGAGGCACAAGGTGTGAAAACGGGGAAAGAACTATTTCAGGGAGTCTTATTCCCTCTTTTCTTCCCGTTAATTCTGTATGAAATAGCTACATAATGTCTTTCAATCTTAGAAGTGTTGGGGGCAAGGGGAAAAAATTACTGTAGCCATGAGGTGCCACTCTACAAGACTGGTGAGCCCTCTTTTAGAATATTGTGTATGGTCCTGGTTATCATAGGTTAAAAAGAAGCAATTCAAACTGGAGCAGCTACTGGGAAAGGCTAGTAGGGTGAGCAACAGTGGAGTGCTGATCTTACGAGAGGGCTCAGTTGATGCTGATGCATGTAGTTAAGACCAAAGAAAACAGAAAAGGGTATTACTGCCCTTGAATGCCTACAGAAAGGCAAATTGCAGGGACGGAGAAGAGCTATAGTTTTCTATGCTAAAAAGCATACTAGTCCAAATATAATTGGGTATAAGCTGCCATGAATAAATTTAGCCTGGACAGTCACAGGTTTTCCAGTCCTTTGAGAAGTGGGAATCTGGATCAATCTACAAGAAGCAGGGAGGGGCAAGAGAACTGCTTTATTTTAAGATGGCGTTTGATCAGTGTGATGCAATGAGCTGCTTGTATGACGCTGGCTGTGATAGAAGGGAACGGGACTTTCTGAGTGCTTCTTCCCAGGCCTCCATTCCTTTGGCAGGCAGCCTGATACTGTGCACTTGGGAAGCGCCTTACAGGACCCTAGCTGACGTTAAGGAACAGGGAAAAATACATTTGAGAGGAAGAAGTTTGCAGACTGACACTCTGGGATAGTGCTCAAAATTTCTTCTCCGTGAGAAATGTTCTCACTTGAAAACTTTTCTCTCTCCAAGGTTTTGTACTCACACGTAGGAAACTGATTGGAGGCAGAAGGTAGCAGGTAAATTAACTTACATGGATCAGAGATATCAGGGAAGTGTCTTTAGTAGATAAGAAAACATTCACTGCAAGTATATATAGTAGATACAAAGATACTGCAAGTAGAACATGCAGTGAATTTGTAAACCCACATTTTGCATGGTGAATGTGTGTGCATATATACATAGAGAGTCTCCTATGTTTTTCATTTTAGTACTGAGTCTAGATATTGCTTAATTTGCTGATATGACATGGGAAGTTTTAGTTCTTGATTGAATTTGTCTAAACTAAATTTGCCTAAGCACCTACCAGAAGTGATCTAATGTTAAGCATCGTTAATGAAGTAAAAGCACAAATAGGAAGCATTTTAAATTTCCTTTCAAAAGCTAAAGATAAGATTGAAATGCCCCCAGAACCAAACTGTACACTCCTTTGTGTGGCTGCACACAATTTTAAGAGCCAGTCAAAATTCTGGTCTAAGAAAATACGTTTCTCTGTTCCTCAGTTAGTTCATCCATCTGTTCTGCAGCCCTTTCTCCATCCTAGCTCCTGTTTAGCTCGCTCTAATTGCTCCAGTCTTGAGACAGACAAGTAGTGCAACCCATTGGCACTGTCCCATGCTTGTTTAAAAAGATTACGAAAAGCAATTAGGACAGAATAGAGTCTTTTATGTTGTAGCTTAGATGCATTTGTCAAGTATTTGCTCTTGAAATAGTGGAATTAAAATGGGTTGTTTTCACTGCTACCTTGGCTGGCATATTTGGCACTTACAAGCCAGCTATTGCAGCTGGGCTAAGCTTGGGGCTCCATTTGTGTTATTTGTTTTGATGTTCAATGTCTTTCTCTCCCTTATTTAAATGAAGCTGACAGCCAAAAAAGAACTGATTCTTCATTTTGTGGATTGTCTAATGAGAGCTATTGAGCTATACAAGCAGCGAATGGAATGGTTAACCAGTGAAAGCCGACAGATATTTGGAGTGATTCAAGAGCAGTGCATTGTCATTGTTTTGGATTTTGGCACTGTGTCTCCAACTGAATTTGATCTATGCTGTGATGCACTTTCGATGGTCCTCATGGAACAGGTGACCCAAATTGCCAAATTTAACCTCATTCGGTAAGCAGAAAGAAATCTATGTCTGCCCATTGTTGGAGAATAAAGAAAAGTCTCATATCATATAGATATGTGTTTAGATAATATGCTTTCTGTAGCAGAAATCATTATGATTTGTGTCACAGTAATACCTATAGATTTTCTGCCAAGTTTTGCCCACAGTAATGCTGAGCTTAGTACTTCCATTTAATGGAAGACCATTCTTACCACCTTGAGGAACAGATAAACACTAATAGAAGACAAATATTGGTATGTGCCTTTTACAACTGTACCACAGAAAAATAGAAAGATAAAGGAGATGCTGTAAGAGCAGTAATGCATGTAAGTAAGGCATGAAAGCATTACAGAGTAATCTAGACAGGTCCCATCTGACTGCCTAGGCATTCTCATGTCTTTAGCTGTTACAAGCTTCTGCCTTAAAGCTAAGTGTACA
Source organism: Dromaius novaehollandiae (assembly GCF_036370855.1). NCBI lineage: Eukaryota > Metazoa > Chordata > Aves > Casuariiformes > Dromaiidae > Dromaius > Dromaius novaehollandiae. Next base: position 147,872,575 of record NC_088098.1, on the reverse strand, counting down.
CTCCACCAAGTAACACAGGCAGAGGCATAGTTATTCATATTTCTGTGGATATTCATGGTCACACAGAAATCAGTATCACTACTAGGAAACAATACTAGACTTCCATAACAAAAGACAAGTGCTCACTCCCTAACATGAATAAATGAATTGGTGTTTAATTACAAGTAGAAAAATAGGAGCAGCTACTCAAATTTACATATCTCTGCACAAATTCTCATTTATGCGTAAGTGTTTGAACACATACGTTTGGGTTTGGATAGATGGATGGACGTTCCTGTGTATGAAAATATTGTGTGCAAATTAGCCCATACGATTTTGAGAGTCATTGAAGATGACCTAAAGGAGTGTAGAATCCCAGTTTAGGAGCTGAGATTCCTAAGTCATTTTACCCCAGCTTCATCCTACTGATTTAATTCTGGTGCCCTATCTTAATTCTCCACCTTGCGATACACCTGAGATTTGAAAGGTAGAAGACAACTTGCACAGCTTTTGAGAAGCACATGTAACATTTTCATTAAAGATGGTTCGCAAAGCTAAGTCAAATTTTAGGCACTGTAACCTAGGAAGTGTTTGTCGAATTTATCATTGCTGCAGGAGGGAGACAAGGGGCACTGTAGCATACAATATTACCTTAAAGAATCTGTGAAGGCATACTGGTCTTTTAGCTTTGCAGGAAACACTTCAGAATAATACTTGATGGAATGTCACGGATGCTGGAACCAGTTATTTTTTATTTGCTTTCTAGTTTTTTTATGTGCACACACAGGCATTCAAATTCATATATTTTCCACTTCTATAATGCCATTAGGAAAAGGGCTTTTGATCAATTAAAATATTGAAAAGCTTAGCATCAGAAATCTTATTTTCATAGGCAGATAAAGATCAACTCTCTTACAAAAAACACAGATAAGATAAAATGATCTGACACAAAGGCCATGCAACAAATTGCGAAGAGATGCATGTAGAAGCCAGTTTTTTTTTTTCATACGCATATTTTAAAAACGTGATTGTGCCTGCTCTCAACTTTTTAAAGAAAAAATTTATACTGATAATTGTCTGGGCAACAGCCTGGGAGACAGGCTATACGCTTCTGTTAGAGTACAGCTTGCCCAGCTGCGAGCCCATATAACCAATTACTGCTGAAAGAGATCTTTTATATTAAGGATAAATATGAATTAGGAACTTTTGTAAAGTACTTCAGTGATCTTGACCCTGCTTTGGAAACACTGGTCTTAAAAAAAAAAACTGATATAAAAATTCCAGTATTTTTCTGAGGGCTTTATTTTGCCTCTGCTTCTCTTAATGCAGGTCTAGATTTAGTATGTGTGATTTATTATTATTGTTATTATTACTTAAAAATGTAACAAAATAGTAACGATAGTAGAGATCTGCTTTTGTGCTTTGCCAACGTTATTCTAAGTACTTCTGATTTATAGTTAATGTCACTTTCAGGGCTGCTCAGGATCTTGTGAAGTGGCAACAGAAATCTGCTCCTGTGTCTGAACATACTGTAAAGTCTGCTGTTAAGTGGCTCTGGAAGCTGGATCGTATGACAGCTGCCAGCCATACCAGCTCTGCTGAGGCTCTGCTGGAAGCCATGAGTGATGAGACGGTAAGCTCATATGTCTTTTCAGAAGCCTCAAGTAAATCCAAGAATATGCGATGCCAGACTGGCTACCATGATTTGCCCTGATGAATTTTGAAATGATAAATATTAATGAGAGGGTTTGGAAGGATTTTTTCCAGTATAGCTGCATGCTGTGTTTACTGATAGCCTGTTTATGTAAATGTATTGTAGTTTGAAAGCAGAAACTTGTTTGTTTTCTTTTCTGTGGAGTACACAGAATAAATAACATTCATTCATTAAGGGGAAGAGAAAATATCTTGCCTTCCACTGTCTTTACCATATATGTTTTTCAGGATCTCAAGCTTATGAAAATATTATTCATATCAACATTACTGAAGTCAGTAAAACCATTTTTATTTTGTAATGTATCTAAAGTGCTCATGGAAAATTTTACTTAAAATCCAAAATAGAATGTACAGAATTTTAGTTAAGCATTAGCTGATTGTAGGGGCCTGCAAATCCTTTTGCATCATTCAGATTATAGACAAAGTTTCTTCTAGGACAATAGCACAAAGCATATCCAAGTATTGTTGCAATTAAATTCTGTCTATTTCTAAAAGTGCTATATTACATTATTCATTGTAGCAGATCCACAAGACATAAAAAATATATGCCATCATTTGAGCTAGCCACTTAAAACTTGTGTCATGAAAAAGACATTGTATGAAATTTGCTTACAATGTAAATTGATTCAGCTCTCTGGCACCTGAATTTAATGGAAAATTGGGCCCATTGTGTGCGGACTAGAATCATTAGTTTTAGTGCCATTAAGATCCATCCCTCTGCACAGATCCAATCCTAACTTCCTTGTAAATCTCATTCTGAAACATTGTTTGAAGGAGAAGGTAAATTGGGCTTTAGTTTCTTTCTGGCTCACTGTATAGGTGAATTCTCAACCAAATGAACCTTGGTGTTTGAAAATGGATATTGAAAAGGAACTAGGTGAGAAGCAAATTGTGCAAGAGTGACATTTTTAATGACTGCTTTTTTAGATGCCTCTCATAAATTTTATTAACATTTTCTATTTGCAATATATTTCTGATTTCCTGGTGGGAAACAGAAAGGATCATATTTAAATTTCAGTCTGGATGAAAAGAAGGCTTGTTGGACCTGGTGGGTCTAAGTATGAATAAACAGAAATTAAAATCCAGCTGGCAGTGAAACATCTATTATTTTTTCTGGACATGGGTGGGCTAGTGGATAATCTGAGGGAGTCAGTTTTGGCAGGTGATCAATATAAAGCAGACTTTAATTACTCCTAAGTACAGTCATTATCATTCATGTCTGACAGTTCAGTTTGAGTGCAAGCTTCGCTGTAGTGCAGGCTGGTGGAGTCTCCATTCAGTCCCAGGCAAAAGCGCATACTCACTGAACAGTCATAAATGACTCACTCCTTGGAGCTGTCTTCATCAACAGAAATTGTTCCAAAACAATAGCTACTTTTTCCCTAGACTTGGCTCTCCCTGTCATTCCTTTAGTGGAGATTTTCTTCCCGTGTATGGCTATTCCCTTGATTTCCTTTCTTAATGACTGTCTGTCCCAAGCTCAAGATCACTCTGCCATAAAGTTGCAGTCCTTTGAGCTGTACCTGGCACAGCTGCATCTGCAGTGTTTAACTTGCAGTTCCATACAGGTGTGTCACACCACTCCGGCAAGTTTGGGGCAGGGTCACCTAGCCAAAATGCACCTCTCCATCAAGATAAAGACTGTGAGGAACTGCTCATGCTGTTCTTCCTCCTATTCTTTTATGAAGTTTGCTTGCTAGTTTAGATGCCTGTGTAAATTATCAGGTTTGAACCTTTCCCCCACTAATCTGTAAGAACCATTTCCTTCATGGTATGTTATTGCTGGGTTTGTAGTGAAGTAGAGTACATTGTCTGTGGTTAGCAATTTTGTTTATTTTCTTGTCAGGATTTGGTTCTGTGTCAGCTAAGCCCAAGAAGCTTCAGCATTTTAAAAGCCGCAGGGGCAGGCAGTAAATTCCTTGGAAGAAGTGTGAAAATTGGTATCTTAATTAAATATGAATTATTGGCAGTCCCGGGAAGGAGGAGAACACGTGAATCAGGAGGAACACAAAGAAGAGTGGTTGTGCAATACGTGTGTGTGTCCCCCAGGTCTGACAGCTCTTCAGCAAAAGGAATTTCCAGAACAAAGGTGTTGTCTCAGGACTGGGTCCCAGCTGGGAGAGCTGTGTACGTGCTCTGACAGCTTTTTAGCTGGTTGAAACAGAGAGGGAACCTTTTAGAACTGAACTGAAGCGCAGATAGCTGCAAGCAAGCATTGCTGCAAGCATTGTTTCCTTTTGTTTCTGTGCGTCTGTCTCTGAAGTTAGTATTTTGTTAATCTTGCACTTTAATGAAATACATTTATTTGCCTCTTTAACATTAGTATTTGTCTAGTGTTAACAGTGATATGAGGGAACCTGGCCAACCACAGGCTTGCTCGCTCCCATGTAAGTAAGTATAGTCTCTAAGTATGGGTCCTGGCTCTCTTGTGGAGTGTTTAGCCCCATCTACAAGATGCAGGGGAAGCCTGAGACAGCATGGTGCTGCTTCAGCAATTTGCCCAGTCTAGTATGGGACTGGGCTGTCTGTTTGAGAGAAGTCTTCCAGTGAGAAGCATTAGCCAGAGTATTTGTGGCAAAAGATAGAGGGTAGAGAGCCTGAAATCCAGAAATCCATGTCAGTTTGTGTCAATGTGCTCATGATGTGGGGCAATTAGGGGGTACTACAGCCTGGAAGCTGGGAGTACAAACTGGATAAAAGATGTCAGTGTGCTAATCTGTTGGTTTAGGGAGCTGAAATACAAATCAGTGCCAAAGACAGTAATGGAAATGCTTGAACACACTTTTAGGGGATACTGAATTTGCTTTACTGTTGCATGAGGTGGTGTAAGAGCAGAAAAACTTCCTCAGTGCCTTCCCAGACTCAAACAATTTTGTCTTCATTTCTTTTTTGTGGTGCATGTCCAGGATTCCCTACCATACCTGTTTGAAGTTTTTTCAGTTAAACAGCTGATATTTATCAATGGGTATGTACCATGCCTTAGGACCCAATGTGCTTTGCTCATTGTCCTGAACATCATGAGGAAATAGCTGTTGCTACATTTGTTTTTAATCAAAGTCTAAATCCAAGAAGCATACTCACCATGGGTATTGTTAGCATGAATATGTGCAGGCAGCATCACATCTATTACAATTTAATACACAGGCAGTAACTAGAAGACATTTCTTCAATTTCTCACTCTTTTGCAATAATGTTTTCATAAGATATATGTGTATGTGGTCATAACAAACCTGCCAAGCTCCCTCTGCCTTGGGAAGAATAAAGAATATGAATTATCTGTAAATACCTGCAATAGAATTCAAAGAATGTTGCATCTTTCCTAACCCTCAAAATATGTGCTGCCAGTGAATCTAGTTTTGGAATAAAAGTTCTTACTGATTTTTAGTCCTGGCAAGGCACCAACATAGCATCTCTCTTCTGAAAAGCAGAATGCAGCAGAGTGCCTCATCCTGACTGATAATAAAGGTGTCATCTCTTACACGTCTTTGTTTCTCCGTTAACTTCTTCTGTGGTAAGGGATTTGTGTTGGGCAGAATCAGACCCAGGGATTGTGAGCCAGGTTCAGTTCTCACTTCAGGAGGTGTTATGCATGTTATATTTCATTTGAGTAACTAGGTTAAATGAGAGGGAGAACCAACAATGTGCAAGTCTTATAGCCCAAGTAATGATCAGTTCAACCAAATTTTCATCCCAGTACTCAGCACCGGACAGAGTTTGAAGAAGTGCCAGACATCTCTGCAAAACAGTCAGTCTTCCTTTTTGTTTTTTCTGTTTAATGGCAGGTTGAAGCTGTTTATTTCTTTGCTGTGGGTGATGTTCCTGGAGACACAAAGCAGCTACTTCTTCAGAAGATTTGTGATGGCCCCTGTCCAGTCAACACTGTATCTTTCAATGCCAGGGAAGATGCAACTGTTATTTTCCTGAAAGAGCTGAGCCACTTGGCCTCTGGCAGGTATGACCAAAAGAAGCACAGTAATGATTTCAGTATTTGTAAGGTGCTTTTCTGATAGGAACAGTATCTGAAGATATCTGAATTATCCCAGTTTTACTCAGGGAGAAAATGAGACAAAGACATTCAGTAAGTGGTCCAGGGAAATAGAGGCAATCAGTTAAAGAGGTATGACTAAAATACAGGGCCTACCTGAGCAGACCAAGCTTCTCTTCAGATGAATGCTCCCTAACTTGCAGAAAGGCCATTCCTTATTTATATCCAAAATTGTCTGTCTTCTGCTCCTCTTCTGGATACTGAAAAATTGTTCAGGGGAAAGGATCACAACAAGAACTGAAAAAACTTTTTATTGTTTTGCTTTGTGTTTTGGTAATATCCACAGGCACTAGCAAAGGATTATGGTTTTGCTGGATCAAGTGATATATCAACATGTACTGAAAAGGTAATGCCTATGCTAAATAGGCATTTCCATGAATAACAAAATATTGAGGTAGTGTTATCCATTAGACCTGGTGATTTAAAGCTGCAGTTCTGTACCATGCTCTCCAGGGTCTATTTGCACAGACTCGCAGGGTCTATTTGATGTGGTTGGCGGAAATTGAAATATTTCACATAGCTTGTTGGCTGCCTTATCCTGGGAATCAGCCATGCGGATCTAGAATCAACCTTCAGTAGACAGGGATAATACAACTTTAATCTTGATGCTGATAGCAAAATAATAATAAGAAAAAAACCCAAGATACCAAGCTCATGTTGAATAGCAGGAGGGCAGCAGGAGTCACTAGGTGTTTGTCTCTTTAAAAGAAGTCAGTATAAGCCACAGAGCCGTGAAATGGCTGCTAGTTCTTTCTGTTTTGCTGTTAGTTGTGCAGGAGTGGGAAGACCTCCAACACTAGAAATCTCCCAAATGGCAGCACAGCAGTTGGTAAGATGGCAGCTGCTTAGCTCTTTTATAGCCATCTGTGTTTAGAAGTAGCTTTTAAGAGATGGAGTGTCTGCCAAAAGCAGTGCTGTGGGAAAGTGTTATATTTGCTGTGGTCTGATATGTGTCTAAATGACTGTGGTCATTTAGAACTGCAGTACCTCCATGACACCAGATGCACTGCCGGTTGCCATCCTTCATTTTCTTTCGGCAGTGTTTTTTTCTCCTTTATAAAAGAAAGGTGCATGTATCTTGTACAGTAGAGAAAGAGGCAAAAGGAGTGTGTCAGGGAACTGAGAAGAACCATTTCATCTGATATGATTCCCATTGAGACTTAGTAGGCCAACAGATATCTTGCTGGTGGGTATTTGCCCAATATAATATGTTTAAGCCAATTTCACCATAGGAATGGCCAAAGTTCATGGACTTCTCATGATTTGAGTCTGATTCTTGCATAGTTTGGTTTTTTTTTTAGAGATGCATCTTTTTTCTGCTCTGGGAGCTTTTCTTTTTTTGACATTGAGGGTAAATGTAGTCTGCTTAAATTCCTGACTTGCATGTCAATAGTAAAATAAATGTTCCTGTTGGGCTTTGAACTGAAAGGATGAGCTGATTCAAAGGCGTTAGTGAAATAATGTGCTTGCTCAGTATGCTAAAAGTGTTAATTAAAGCAGATTTTCAGAAGGTTGCAAAGGAAGGTGCCTCAGAGTAAACAGTACCAAAATGAAAGGGCATTCTTCATAAAAAATACTTCAGAATGCATATAAATTTACATTAAAAGTTTCATAATATTCATAATGTTGTTGGAGTTGAAGGCTTGGATACCTTGAATAGGTAAGGAAATAATTCCAAAGTTGAACACCACAATGAACTTGCATGTGTGACATATATCTAGTAAAAATTAGGGAGATATTTACACGGTTTACATACTGGTGAAATCCTATTTTGTATTACAGATCCCATGCTTTTGCTGAAAGGATTGACTGTATGCATGCTACTGGACCTGCACTAAAATGTGAAGAGGATGGAAACAGTCTAATTGCCCAGAATTCCAGAAAAGTGAAAGGGCGGATGCCGCTAGGTAGACAATACAAAAAAACAGAATTATACTGATTTTCTCAATAAGGTTTCAAAATAGCAATGTAATACAGGAACTTGCCAAATGTAAACTCAAAAGAAGTCTTCTGTTGGCATGGGTGGAGTGAGGACAGAGCTGGTCAAATGGAAATTCTGTGGGTTGGAAGGAGAGGGAAAGGAAAAGAGAGAAGTGAAGAAAGCAGAGGATATGCTCATGAGAGAGACTGAAAGAGAAGTGAAAAAAGGAGAAGAAGCAAGAACATTTATTTAATAAGATATGGAATAGTACTGGTGTGCTTGTGACCTTGTGGAAATGTAAAGAGAAATGGCAGGAATGAAGAGGAAAGAAAGACAGGAAGGGTATGACAGATCAGCTGATACAACAGCCACATTGATACAGGCCAAGTTCTTACCTAATATAAAGGGATTAAAACCACATGATGTTGACTTGCTTCTCTAAAGATCTGAATTTATCAGTATAAAGCACAGTAAAAAGAACCAGAGAAAAGAGGGAGCAAAGAGGTTAAAAAAGTGAAAAAATACAAGAGGAAACAAATAGCAGAGAGAAGCAGAGGAGGAGCAGAATCCCTGTCTTAATGGGGGTGGGGCTGGGCCAAAAGCTCTCAATGTGATTCTTATTAGTCATACTGCTACCTTTTCTGTGATAAATCAACCTTAGTGCATCGGGGTTTCAACCAGCCTGTGAGAAGACAGCTTGTGCTGTGAAGTCAGGCTGTATATGTCCGAAATCTTTATAAGCAGACATTCAATTAAAAAAACTGGTGTATTTTGAACATCAGGAGGCATAAGACCTCTTTACTGTCATGGTTCACATCTGCATTATGCTAGAGCACTTCACGTGAGTGTCGCCCCAAAGGTAGAATGGTATTATCCTCTTAGTGCTAGGGATCCTATGGCATAAGGTGGATTTTGTGACTCAGCTAAATTCATATGGCAGTCTGTGACTAACTAGCCCGTATTTCCCAGGTCGTAGACTAGTTCCTTGCATACTAAGCTATCCTTCACTGTACACTATGACCATGATTATAACAGTACAAGAGAACCATGGTGGGGGCCAGAAATAAGAGGGCAAAGTGTCACTGTTTGTTTGCTTCATGAAAGGACACCAAAGCCTGTCCTGCACAGCGTTTAAAAGCTAACAGCAGAGTATGACTGTCTCTCTCATTTCATATGAATTCAGAGCACTATAATTATCGCCTTCAGCCTGCTACAAGTGCTTCCTTGCTGGACCCCATTTCAGGGGGGGACTTTCCTCTTCCCCCAGGCAGCCAGCCTGTTTCAATAGACAGGCCTAGAGCTCCTGTATGACTGAAATTACTTCCTCACCACTGTTTCTAAAGCTGAATGCTGAGTAGCTTTAATCACTGAAAAGGGCAGTAATCTCCTTGAAATGCATTGTCTGCTGTGTCTTATTGCTATTGTGGAGTAGAATTTACACATTAAAAAGGAGCACAATTAGCTTTCTGCACTTACTGGGTATTATAACCACAGCTGTGACATCACTGACAGCCAATGAGAGTGTTCCAGTAATACGTGGAATCTCAAATCCTTTCAGAAAAGAAAATACATTGGAGACGTTATTCTGGTCTGTGTCTGATGCCTCTTGTTTCCGAGTCTCCTTGAAGGATGTAAAAGGCAATAATGATAAAAACGTTGATTACCTGCTAATGCGTTCTGAAACTGGTTCTTGGATGTGTGGCATAAACTGTAGAAGGAAATAAATAGAAAATGAACCAGATATTTAATCTTCCAAATGTGGTGTTTCTTGGAAATTAAGGGGAGGCACATGGACATTTTGATTCTGTTTCTTTTTGCACCACAAATACAACAGCTGGAAATTCAAATTCATTATGTTTTATGGACTGAAGAAGCCATTTTAAGACCATCTGATAGTTTTCTGCGTATCCACTGAATAACATAATTTTGCAAATACAGGGTATCTTCATGTTCACTCTTCATATACTTAACCAAAATAGCTATTTAAAACTTTAGGTAAGAGCTTAATTTTCCCCTGTTTTGCATCTTGAGCAGTCATTTAGAACGTAAGCGTGAGAAACTGCCCAATTTGAATTTTTTATAACACAGTTTGAATGGATGCTTAAGATCAAAACAGGTGTAAGCCACTAAAGAATTAGGGTCCTTATGTTGGCAGACTGAGATCTGCTTAAGGCAGAAGCAATGCTCTTATATAAAGCCTAATTTGGACAAATGTGGTAGTATCTCCTTATCCTTCCAGCACTGATTTTCCAGTTATTACTTCTGCCTACATCCTTTGTGCAGCTTCTTCATCTGCAAGAAGGTGCAAATTAAGCAATTCTGTTACGTAGTTAAAATTTTAAATGGAAGAGGGAAGGGAAATGAAATTTAAGGGAAGGAATATGAAATTTAGATTGGAACTTGAAGACATAGGGAGCAAGAGATGGTGGAAGCTGCAGAGGAAGTTCTTCCTGGGAAGTGCACAGTTGTGCTATCTGCTTGGAGCGACAGTGAGATAAGTGCTGAACAGGGTTTGAAGAACAAAGGCATTTTGAGCTAGATCCTGTAATGAATAGTAGCTGCTTGTTGGCTAAAATAGAAACAACAGTAAATCTCTGGGCAGTGTTTTTCTCTGTGTGATGGAATAGATGAGTTGGCATGTGTAAAGAAAATGTCAGTGGATTGAAATCAGGAATTGCCTGATGTGAGAAATCTGAAGAATATATCTCAGCATGGACAGTCCTCTGGAATAACCAGAGGACTCTTCCAGGCTGCATAGGCTTATGTGTCTGACTGACTTACAAACAGTGTAGGCTGTACTCTTCATTCTGCTTGACTGTCCACAGTTACCTGATGGTCACAGGGAGAATTTGGGTTGTTATATGTAGATGGGAAGCATAACAGTGCCACCCTTATGTATAACATCTTTGCACAGGCATGGGGGAGAGAGAACCCACGCTCCAGAGAACTGAGATAGTATGTTCAGAGTGGCTCCTTTGCTCACAAGCTATCGTAAAGATTATTGTTTCTGCTTTTTCCTTACATATGCTTTGTCTAGTCTTAGCAGCCTAACCTTGGCCTGGCAAATCTCTTTGCTAATGTGTAGAGAGTGATGCAAATAGCTGCTCTGCAGTACCACATGGGGTACAAAGTTCATTTACTTTGTCGATTTGCGCAGTGGGAAAGGGGCAGGATCTGGCTAGAATGAGTTTCTCTGCTGCTGGACGTAGTAGGTACAGGCAGCAGCTGACCCTCTTATGGTCCTTTGTACCTCTGATTCATTCCCTTCTAAGTGTAGATTTTAGAAAATCAGCACTTCTGGGAATACTGCTATCTTTTGCTGCCCCACAGAGGCTGAGGGAGGGACCAGCAGTGGAAAAATTAAATGGCCACTCTTAACTTGCAAGCAAATCGAGTTTAAAATATATCTTCTTATATGACATTTGGATTCTCTTCCCTGGTCCAAGTCAGATAATCTGAGAAGGAAGAAATACTTCTGTTTTGCATGATTTACAGTTGTGTTGGTATTTGCATGATTTTCAAAGATACTGTAGATTTTGTAGGCTTTTTTGTAAGGCTTTTCTTCTAAGCAGTTATTGTATCTTGCATATGAAATCAACTGGCTTATGACTTGTCAGACTGGATGAGTTTGCCTGCTGGCAGGTAGGTGTGGAAAAAACTTTCTTCTTTTAAGATTGCCTGCCAGTGTGAAATAACTGGGAGATGGAAATGAGGATGGTTATTAGTTTACAGGTATATGTGCAAGCATGAGTGCGTTTTTGCTTAGCCGTATTGCCTTGCTTCTCAGTTAGCAGGTGTCAGCAAAATGCTGCTGCCCCATGCTCTCCCTCGTCCCCTTTCCCATCCTCTTCATCTGTTTCAGGGACTCCGTTCTCAGGGAGAGAAACCATGTTACTGAGGGCCAGGCCCCCTTGAGCACAGCCAGCTGCACACTTTGTAAGTGCTTGTTCTCATTTCACTGAAATTTTGGTGGCCAAAGGTGAAAAAGCAGCCTGCTTCTCTGCAGCAGGACCCTGGGCTGGTGCTGCCGTTGCTCTGCAGGCTTGCAGTGGTGCATGCTTATTGCGGCAGAGAGTCAGGCAAGGAGGGGGACGAGCAGGAGTGAAAAATAACCTTTTTAACCTTAATACCCTGTTTCACTCATGTGTTTCCTGTGGCTGTCGGCTGCGCTGTGGCTGTTGCCCCTGACATCGTTTGAAATGGAGCCAGCGGGTTCCTGGCTCGAGCCCAGGGGACAGTTAAACTGTCAGCCGGCACGGCCGAGTGGGCCGCTTCGTGGCTGGGGTGAGGGGAGGGCTGTTTCCCCCTCGCGAGTGGAACAACCCTTAAACCCTTAAAGCTCTTAAAAACCCTTAAAGCGTGTTTTTTAAGATGAGGTGGTTACTGGGGGTTGGGGTGGTTAGTATAGAGGGGCGAGGGCTGGGGAATGACACGGAGCAGGGGCCTTGGCTGGGATGGTGCCGCCGGGGCAGTGGTTTGCAGCTGTTTTGCGGTTCATGACCCTAAAAATGGCACAACTGAGGTGTGAACGCAGAGAATTTAAACTGACAAGAGGTTTGTTTTTCTTAGTCATTTTTCACTGATGCGCTTCGAAGTAGTCAACTAGGGAGAGGCCACGGGTTCAAAACCACTGCCCAGAGGATGGTGTGTGTGTGTGTGTGTGTGTGTGTGTTTGTGTGTGTGTGTGTGTGTGTGTTTGTGTGTGTTTGTGTGTATTTTGGGTCTGGGGACTCAGCTACTAGAGGTACAGCTTTTCCTTCCCAGTTCTCCTTAGCCATAAAGGAAAAGAGGTGGAGGCGGAGGTGAGTGTCCCATGCGGAGAGGGAAAGTTGCTTTGGTGGCATTGCTTGCAACCTGCACTTCCAGTTGAACCCGGGAAAGACTGTTGCCTGGATGAAAGGTTTTCTAGGCAACTTGACATTAGCAATTAGAGTTGTTGATGCCTGTGGTTGTCCTATAAAATATGCATCATCAAACCTATTTACTTTAAAAATGTATGCAGTTTTACTTTGCTGTGTTGCGGCATAAAAGCAAATAAGAAAAAATACTTTCTTGTGTAATGTTAATTCAATGCATGTGTTATTGGAATTAACAGCAATATTCCTGTAAAATTGAAGAGTCCATAGCATTAATTAAAGGGGAAATGAAGAAACACTATAAAATCATCCATATTATTTTGAAGGTAGTTAAAAAATTCTTAATTCTTTCAATATTTTTAATATAACATAAAGTACCTTCATAGAATTATATCTGGATTCTGCTATTTGATCGCTTGTGGAAGACATATAGATTCCGTGGAAGGTGGTTTCACTGGATTGCATTCTCAACAGTCTTAAATTTAGAAATACGTGCATGTGTGTGAATGCATTAATTTTGTGGTTTTAGTTCTGTACTGTTACAACAGATATGTGTTCAGTGGCTGGCTACTCATCAGGAAATGTCTAGCTCCCTACTTGATGGAACTTTACTAATAATCATATTTTGTATGTTTTGCATTTCTGGAGAGGGATTGTTTTTAAAAGAAAAGTTGACTTTCTAGATAGCTAGGCTTGCATCCCTAAGTATTTGAACAGAATACATTTATTAAACCTGTAAGGTCATGATGACAGAATTATTTTTTTTTCCGCCTTTTATGTTTTATACTGTGGAAAGGTTTGCTTTCCTTAAGATTTTTGCGACTGAGGAATTGTTGATTTTTGTTGTATTGGCTGAAGCAGATTTTTTTTTAAGTACAGGCAAGTCCCAGGAGATGGCACTGTACAATAACACATTTCAGAATATTTCTTGGAAATAAGAAGGATTTCACATGTAAAATTAAGTTGTGATTTTGTAAAATTTGTTCATATTACTATTTCAAGGAAGTTTATCAAAGAACAAAATGATCAGGTTTGTTTGCTAACTGATAGCCTACTTTAGTAGACAGGCTTGCATGTCTTATCTTTTGTACAGTGAACCACTGTATATTCACTAAACCACTGGATGCTAAAATATACTTTGACTTACTCAGCATCTTCATCTGCAATTCAGTAATAGGTTGTAATCTGCAATAGGTTGTAGTCTGCATTTACAGTTAGGAGAGCTTATGATTTGGCCCCTTTTATGTATTTTTTACTGTAATACTACATGCAATTTTTCTGTATTACAGTCTGTCCTATATTGCAGTTTTAAGCTCTGGGATTAACCTAATTTAACACATTTTTTTCTTAGTAGTTTGTAGACCGCTTAAATACACATGGTGCCTCAATTTTAATAATTGTACTCTACTAAGTAAATACACATTTTAATCTTTTAAACAAACATAGCTGTCGATATAAGGAGAACCTTGTGTCAACTCCAGCTTTGGATTTGTTCATTTATTTGAGACTATAGCCTGATAGCAAAGGTTTTTCTTTTTTTAATATGTAATTACAATTGCCGAGGTTTGTTAAGATGAAGATAAATGTATCTTAACAAACTTAAATCACATACTCTTCAGGGAAAAAGATTGAATTTTAAAGATACCTGTATACTTCAGGAGATTGAAGGATCTGAAAATGTTATCTCCTTAAAGTTTCAAGGTTGGATCTAATATTTTGAGCCTTCCTTTGCAATGAAGTCCAGGGGACGACATATGAATTTCTGTATGGAATTTCCTTATTATTGTCTGATAGTGTTAAAAAAGATTTGCTTGTATTATGGGAACGGACTGAGGCCAACTCTGTAGGTTACCAGGCTTACCATGCTAAGCACATCTCATGTCCTGGCATTCTCTGTACAGAGAATTTGGGGCCAGCTTTAAGTGCTTTTTTGACTGCCATCAAAGAACTGCACTTATCATTGCAATGGGACCCTATGAACAAGGTCATACAGCAATATCTGGATGAACCCAATGACTTCATGGTAGTTGAGAAGTTATAAAGGTGAAAGCAGGATTTTTCTCAAAATGCCAAGTTCTATCTGTTATTCCTTTTGCAGTAGCTGGTGTCTGTGAAGATGCCTTCCTAATCTGGAAGGAGTTGGAGGAAGCCAGGAGTACACTGACACAAGTCCAGAAAATTTTATCAGAATCTGACCAGCCTGCTTCTCAAGATGGTATCGTTTATGTTTCTTTCAGGAGAGTGACCATTGTATTCATGATCAATTTGTTTTGTTTGTGGACAGTTTTAACTATATATCAATTTAGGGATGATTTCCTCCTTGGTGCCACTTAGGTGGATTTGGCAGCAATGTCTATACATAGGCAGAATCTATACTTGGCATCTGAATGCAGGGTTGCTTAAAATTTTCCATTACAAACCTCTGTTTACTACTGCTTAAAACTTGCTGAATTTTAACACCTCAGGCTGAAACACACCATTATTAATTCACAGCAATGGCTCGGGTTGGAAATTACCTACATTTCAAGATATTTTTTGTACCTGAGAGAGATAAAAAGCAAGCCTAGCGTTCTGGAGCCTACCAGTTTAGGTATTTGCCTCAGAGTACTGATTTTACAGCATCCTGGACTGTTTCCATATTCTGTACTAAACAGCGCTTGGACAAAATACGGAAACAGCCTGAGAAACAGGGATTGTAACTTGGATCACCTCTCTTCTAGGTTAATGTACTCACCACTGATGTTGAGAATTTTATTTCCTCTTTTGCGCTCTCTCCTTTTCTGCCTGGGCCAGTAAATCTTTCATTGTGTTCTGCAGAGTGCTAGGGAAGTACCCTATCTTTCTCCCATCACGATCTTCTTGGGATGGCCTCTAATCTGGTAGCTAGGATATTCCCCTGAAAGGGAAGAAGTTTGAATTCTCTTAGGCAGAGGTAGAGAATTGAAACCAAATTACTCTCATTCTGGTGAGTGCTCTGACCACTGTTATGTTAAGATACATGGAGGAACACCCACATCTGTTCATTAAACAAATAGCTTCCACCATTATATTTTGTCCAGAGCACAATCCATTTGTTGTTCTGTGCATATTGGACTCAGCCTTTCTGGAGATAGAAGCAACACTGGTTTCTGAATCCCTGGGAGAGTTAAACAGGGATTGTCGATAAGCTGTTCAGCCCTGCTGAGATGCAGGTGCTCTGGGCATGCTCTGGAGCACAGTGATAACACTGGCAAGTTTTAAATACTGCAGACCTAGGAATTTGTAAAGTCTAGGCAGCTTCAGCATTAGATTGCAACTGAGAGGCTGGCTTTTCATGATCGTGGTTGTGATTGTCAATGCCTATATTCGGCATTAGTCCCTAGTTTTAAAATACTTGCATACAGTCTAGTGTGAGTTTTTTGCCTAAGCTGATACAATATTCAGGCTGAGTTAGCCCAACTCATTGGTGATTTTGTGTAGCTCCAGTATTGTTTTTTCAGTGCAATTGCTTTCACTTTGGCTAGATGGAGATGGGAGACAGATACCCTTTTCTGGATCATTTGCTGAAGAACAGTTTGTACAGTCACTTGTACATCACCTGAACTCTCTATCAGCAGTGTGTTGAGGTGTATGATGTGGGTTGTGGTGGTGAAGGTTTGAAGCTGGGAGCCTTCTCTGCCTGCACTGGATTTGGCATCTGGCAATAACATAACTCTGCACGACTTAGCTTGACTTTATTATTCTGTGAAGGCATATTATACAGTTCTTCAGTGTTCTGATGATAACATCCTCTAAATTAGCAGGACTTCCCATATGAAGTTTTAACAACTCTATCATAATGCAGGTGAACAAAGGGACCACACAAACGCTGGAAGGACAGCTTTAATTCCAGTGTTTGTTAATTTATGAGTGCTTGACTGTGCAGCCTTAGTGTTCTTTTAGTGTATGCCTTCAAAAATAATCACTTTATAGATGTATTAAAAGAAATTAAATTACAGTGTGATTTACATTTAAATTATGGCAGTTTTTCAGCATTGTTTGAATTTTGCCCGTTGGTCCAAATAACTGCAGTTTTTCTGTTTGTCTGCCTTTCTTCCTGTTTTTGCCTTCCTCATCTCTTTAAAATGCTCTGCTGTAAAATATAACCTGTTCTAAAGATTGCAGGGTTCTGTAGCAGGGGAAACAGAAAGAGGCAGATTTTCTGCTGACTTTTCAGATAATGCATTAGTTACCTGAACTGAGACATGACTTTTTATGTAAAGCCTCTGGAAAAAAGAAAAATGACAGACTTTTGTTTAGAACTACATAAGTGCGTTTGTGACAGTTGTCAGACTAGCTGTCCTAAGGGCCACAAGCAATCAGAAAGCAAATGTTTCCACATGAACAGACTCTGACCCCGCACCTGCACTGATGCTGGCTGTTCCCTCTGTTTGTTAAGGCAGCAGATAGGTTTGTTTACAGGCTCAGGATATCAATACTGTAGTCACTGTAGCTGCATCTAACTAGGCTTATACCACAAAAGTCCACTGAAATTAAAATGTGACAAGATAAATTCACCTTGCTATGAGAACTACTGCTGGTCATTCAGTTTAGATGTGGTTTATTGAGCTAGTGATGAGTGACTGTAGAGCTCTTTATCCAGTTACCAGTATCCAGAGATACACAGTTCCCAATCTTAAGGAGAAGGTCCTTAAAGAATTTATAAAACAGTATGATATGAAAAATGTAAACATGAGAACAGTCATACCACATAAGAAAAAAAATAATCCTGTTTCTTTCAATATCAATAACAAATGCTAGGGGGAGAGCACAGAAGAGATGTAAGATGGTACACAAGTATTCAGGCTCTAAAAAGGCAATATTTTGGAGAAACAGAGCAAAATCTCTGCCAAAGACAAAGTTTGCCTTTTACCTTAAATGGCCTTCTCTCAAAGAACCAACAACATGATACAGTGTTAGCCTGCATTCTCAACTGAATTTCCAATTATATCTTCTGATGTTTCCTTTTCTCAAATGATTCTACTTGAATTTATACATCTTATGAAGGAATCTCTTCAGGCATTTTCTAATTCAATAGTTAAAGCAAACTTCATACTACCAAAAATATTCCTTTTATAAATTAATCCTGTAGCTATTTACCTTCTTTGCTCTTGGTTTTCTGATGAGTTGTGCCAATTATAAAGGAATCTGTTGCAAAGAATTGCCTGATAATAAAATACCCCACAACTGAAGTGGAGACTGTTGAAAATCAGTCAGAAATATCCGCTCACTCCAAAGCTGTCAGTGCAAGCCGAACAAGTTCAGAGCAATAAGTAATCTTTAGAGAATTTAGCTGCCAAATTTTAATAGGTCTCTGCTGATGGATAAGAGTTTTAAACTTGACAAAATTTAGATGATAAGGTTGGCAAGAGGCACAGGCCTGCTACAGGTGACTCTCTGTCAAAGTTAGAATCTCTCCTACAAAGCCCAAAAGTGTGAAAGCTCCTTAACAAACCATCTGTAGAAAATTGCTATATGACAAAACAAAGTATTTTCCTCCATCTTTTGAGGATCATCCAAACTCTTTTATTTAACCACTATCTCTCTGTCTCTCTCCTAAGCTCTATTCCTTCCTTATAACAACCATGCTTAGGCAAACCTATAACACAGAAAATTAGTTAGCAGTCAGACACTATTTTTTGGGAACCCCCTCCCCAAAACCCGATAATTAGAGCTGATAAGGGAATATGCTAGGAAGTCTTAATGACGGTCATATCTTCTTACACCGCATATAGTTTTACGTTTTAAGTTTGGGGGATATCTGGACATTTATTATTATTATTTAATTCTGTATTCTGGTCAGAATCTACTAGTTCTGCAAATCAGTTCTGCTGTGAAAATAAAAAATGATTATCTAGACTCCTAAATCAATATTTAGGCAATTAAATTGATGGCCTAATCAACTGTTATTGGTTTAAACAGTATCTGTTGATGGTCATAGTTTTAAAAAATGAAACTGTTTGTTTAAGTGCCTAAGCAAGAGTTTAGGAGTCAAATTTTGGCCATAAATTTGAAAATTTTGACCCCAGTATCATATCTTTTTTTGGAAATGGCTTGTCCAAAATGAACCATATTAAACATGAACGTGTTTTTGTTTTTATTTTCCTTATTAGCAGCCAAACCTGATCATCCATTACAGGAGCATAAGTCTGATGAATATTTGACTTCAGAGGAGTGGTTACAGAAGTATGGCTTGAAAGCTCGGAAGCTGACAGTGTATGATGCACTTGCTGATTGTAGTTTTCGCCACGCAGATGGGGTTGTTCACATAAAAAGTAAACCAGAGGATGAATCTTCACAAACTGATGCTGTCAGTATTGTTAATTTTCCCTCACATCCTGTGCGTTGTTGTTTATTTTTTAGTTTAAAACTTGAAGTGTTGATAGCTGAATTTATGATTAAGTGTATGTTTTTTTGTTATGTGGGTTTTGTTAAAACTGGTTTATTAGTGGGATGGGACAAAAATGGTCATAAATAAGATTTCTTCAAAGAGCTGTCGATTTGAAAATGACCGCACCTGCCTTCCTGGTCTGCATATGATCTGGAAGGAGGACTCAGGACTGGTTTCAGCAATGCGTTATTATTCTACATTTTTACATGGTGTAGGGCAAAGAATGCTTGTCATCTTCTTTTTTCCTTATAAGGCTAGGTCCCAACTACTCCAGTGTTTATAGATCCTTAGACGAATTTGGATTCATTTGTCTGCTGTTTGTTTTTCTCTAGCTCCACCATTATGCTATTCAGTATGCTTCTGTTCTTCCTAGCTGCCAGTATGAAAACAGTTTCTAGAGACTTTCGCTAGGAGCAAATTCTGTTACCACTCTATGCTGTGTCCATTTCTGCAGCTGTTCATTTGCAATAAGCATGTACCTTTGAAGTCTGTGTTCCAAATATTATAGCATACTGCAAAAGGATATGTTTTGGAATATGCAACCTGTATTTCTTTGCTGTAGGAGACAAAGAGGAAGATAATTCATGCAAAATACTGTGACAAGTTTATACATACCTTCTGGAAAGATGGTTCTGTAGTTCATGTACATGTTACTTCAGAAAAATACAAGCAGTATGAAGAGAAAATGAGGACTGCTCTCAGACAAGTGCAAGGAAGGTTAGTTTTCTGTCACATAAATTCAGTTTGTGTTATTTTACATTGACGATGAAAACTTTCATTTACTGCCATAATAAACTGAAGTGGCTGGTAAACTGCCGGTAGGAGTATTAAGGCAGAAATCCATTTTTAGATCAGAATTGTGTGTATAGGACTTCTTAGTAGCTATGTAAGTAATCTGATGAACAGTTTTGTTGTCTTTTATTCTCCTGCTGGATCAGAAAAATGAAAGTAATTCTGCACACTACTGAAATACTGCTGAAGTTACAAAAAGCATTGGAACACAAAGTGCCAGAGAACTTCTAATATTATCAGTAAGACTTGGTAGACATTTATTCTGTTTACCTAAGAATCTGTTGTGATACCTTTAAAGGAGAAAACAGATGATTGTAGTTTCCGCTTTCTTGCACTTTAAGAGCATATTTCACTAGCCTTGAGATAGGTTTCCTTGTAAATGGGCGAGCTGCAATGGTGAACCAAGTGCTCTTCTGAAATTGCTCTTTTTCAGTGATATTCTTCCCTAAAAAGATGGAACAAAGGTTAAATACATGCTGTCATCATGTGGGGAGCAGAACTCCCATTATCAGGAGCAGGAACTTGCCAAAAGGGAACACTTGTTTGGTTGCCAGAGGAGCTTGCATATGTTACTTATAATACAAAGTGTTCACAAGGACAGATTTTTTTCCTAATTGTTAATAGGGCTAGCATTATCTGAAATTAGATAATCTCTCCCCTCAAATATTCCTAGAACAATTGAAGATGACACACCATTTGAAACTGTGAAACCGTGAGTAGTTGGGCTGTTCTGCTGATCAAGTGCAGATGTCTGCTGCTGAGCTAGTCGTCTAAATTATGACAACACTGCTAAATGAAAGGGGACCAGGGATTTATACCTGGCTCTGATACCAAGTAGCATAGATTGGCCTGTGCCCATACTGATAATGGTTATCTGCCTTTGTTGCAATTTTGTGTTAGAGAGAAAAAATATGAACAGTCTAAATCAGAGGCAGGGTATGAGCTAACTATGAAGAAGCATACGTCATCAAGGGTTCAGTGTTCAAGCTGGCTCCATAGTTTATATTGCAGTATAGACATACTTGCAGGTTCTATATGAAGGCTACACAAAAATAGGCAATTCTAGGATATGACACATCTATCCTACAGAAGGCCCCAAATAGGTCAAATGGATTTTACCCTAGAAATGCCTGTTTGTCTTGCTGTCTGCAAAAGGAGTCTTTCTGAGTCACTCCAATGTGGATATCTCCATTATAGACTCAGTGAATCTTAGCTTTTATATCTACATTAGGAAAAGAAGGAAAGTTTTGAAATAGATATCCTAGAGCCAAAAGAAAGAGTAAAGAGTGCTCTCAGTTTTGTATATTAGGGCAATGAGATGTCTCATTGAAAAAAGCAGGATGTGAACTTTCTTTTATAATTTTATTGCTTCTTCTCTATCAAAACTGTAATTGCCTGAATATATTTAGCAAGATTGAGCAGAATTTTATTATTACTTTTGGTGTATCTCCATCTTTGCTATAGTTAGGATAATATTTATATACTTATATATTTATATAAAGCAAAATTTGAGGTAAAGGGCTTTGAGGAATTTATATTTTTGAAATGCAAAGCCATGATTATGGTTTTGCTATTTTGAATTGCTTATCTCATTGTTACAAAATCTTGGTGGACTTCATCAAACACTTTGGGGAAATAACTAATGGTAAAATGTCTGTCAGTAGAAAACATAATAGGTTACTTTCAGTTTCTATTGTATCATTTTTTTTAACCTCTCTGGAGGTGAGTAGAATTTTTCCCAAGGCCATTATGTTCTGCCTGTTAAATGCCTATGCTTCAGAGTAGTCAAGGAGTTTATGACTCTCAGGGGAAATTAGATTTGAACCAGTTGTAGCCATTACTGAAGAAATGTTCTTGTACACAACTGTATGCATGCACATATTTAACTGGCAGGCATGCTTAAATTCTGTTTAAAATGTAAAACTAAGTCTGTGGTTAAGGCCCCAGGTCAGCAAGGCATTTAAGCATCTGTGTTACATTAAGACTCTTTAAAGTGCTTAAATTCCTTGCAGAATAGGTTCTCAAGTGATTTCCTGAATAGGGAGGGATATTAGCATATGTTTATGTGATTTCTTGAGTTCAGCTTGGAGAACAGTTACAGAGGCAATAGAAATTGTTTCTTCCTCATGGTAATAGCCAGTCAGTATCTGACAATTGACATTATAAAGTTGCTGTATAGCTTTGTGTTTTGTCTGTCTCCTAGTTCCCACTGAAATAAGAAAATAAGAGAGTCTTGCGTTATTATGTAGTGACGGACTAAAGGTTTCAGGTCAGTATACTGCTTATGACAGTGACTAGTAACAGATGCTTAAGGAAAGGGAATAAGAAATGCAGCAATGATAAAAAGATACTTCCTGTTAGATTCTGATATGCAGTGCTCTGAGGATCTTATATGTCAAGTTCTGATGTGTGTGTTTTTTTTTTTTTTTCCCCAGGATTAAGTGGCTTCAGCAAGGAAGCAGAGGGCTCTTTGGAAATGTGTTTGAAGATGATGTCTATATTCTTGTTGATACATCTCAGTCTATGAAGGACAAGTTGTCTTTGGTGAAGGAGAAAATATTTCAGCTCATACAGGTTTGATGATGATTCTGAAGACTGAGGAGCATTTTAGAATAGGCTAACCTTTTTTTGGATGATTGTTACTGTAATTTTTAAAATGTTTTTAAAAATAATTTACCAAAAATATGAGCTTTATAAAAATATTTTCATTTTTATGGAGTGCTCATTTTTCAGTTAAAAATTTATATTTTTGTGTTCTCCACATTTTGTTTTATTCTCTTTTCCTCTCCCTTCATACAAATATTTGAAAAAATTATGCAGAAAATACTAAAAATTAAAATGGCTTAACTATCTCCTCTGTACCAGCTACCTCCCTCAAAAAAAAAAAAAAAAAAAACAGAAAAAAAGAAGAAACCCAGTGCGATGCAATGAAACAGCTTTTGGCATTTTCATTTTTATTTTTAAGCAATGTCATCTAATTCCACAGACATGTTGTGATTTGTAATGAGTGTTCTAGATTCAGCTGCATACTTTAACAATAGAGGGTGTAGAGCATTTTGAGCTTGCTTGCCTCTTACAAAGTGACTCAGAACTTTGCGAAGTGACTTGCAGAGTGCAGAAGTGACTCAGAAGCAGCAAGTACTGGGAGACGCACCTAAGATGGGATTTGTTTCTCCTAATTTCAGACATCTATAATGATGTCACCTAAGGTTATCTTAATAGTTGAGAGAAACAGGCACTGTTAGAACATCATTTGTCTTGTCTATTTTAGACCTGAAATGAGCAACTGACAAATAAATATTCCATCAGTCTGACATTGATAGCAATCATTAGTTGGGCTAAAAAATTTAAAACTATAACAGAGGTTTTTGAACTGTGTAACTGATAGGAAACAGTAAGATGTGGTTGTCTAGGTGGATCAGCATTAGAAGAAGATTAAATACTGTGCTAGAAGGTTTCACAGGCAGCTGCACAGAAATGGTGATAACAGTGAATCAGAGATTCTAGGCTCTGAAAGTTTATACTAGCTTGCACAAAACTTTGTTGTCCCTTACAACTTCTGTCCAAAAACAACTGCAGCAAATTCTTAACTCTCCCTTTACTGTCTTAATTCTCCTTCTTATTCTCCTGCTCTAAACGATACCTTATTCTGATTCTCATTTCAATTCCCTTTGTAGAACAGTCATAATCTCTTCCTTATCCTAATGTTCGTATCCAGTCTCGTCTCTGTTTCTTGCCCTCCTAGACATTTGCTGCTCAAATAGTTTAAGTTCAGCAATATGAGTAAATGGAGATTTACACTGGGAAGTTCAAATCATCTTAATAATTAAAGGCAGAGTCAGCCCCATCTTTCTGTCTCTATGTGTCTCTCTGTATGCCATAACTGAATATTACCATAATTTATTGTAACCATATAATCAATTATATATGAATTAAGACAACTCTAACTAGTCAGTAGTTGAGAATACAAGTATATATTTTTTTACCATTGAGTAAAATTCAGATGTTGTCTCTTGCAGGAACAACTGAGACACAAAAAGAGATTTAACTTTGTGAAATTTAGTGCTCAGGCAGTGGCGTGGCAAGAGAAACTAGCTGAAGTTAATGAGGAGAATTTGCAGGATGCTTGGCTATGGATAAAAGGGCTTGAGGTAACAAGGAAACTAATTATTAAGAAGCACGTTTGTACAAAGTTTTATTTCTGACTCCTTTCTGTATGGTGTTTTTTTTGGACTGGCTTAGTATTTGACTTGATACAGAGGATGTATAGAGTTTAGTAGGTCAGAGTAAAAAGTCTTGTGTGTGTCAGGTATTATCTTTTAACAGGGGGCATGTTTATACGTTCATATTAATTCCACTCACAATTCATATTAATTCCACATACTTTTAATAGCCACAATGCAAGCATTGACCAGTTTGATTTCTTTAGGACACATGACAGTGCTCAGATCCAGTGTTTAAATTTGTCATTCTTGCTTCATGGATGCTGCATGGACCAGGGGTGTCATGGGCAGACTTACAGCTCACAGGTGCTTTAGGAAATGGTCTGTTCAGCAGCTCCCAGCTGGTGCCAGTAAGCTGCAGGAGCTCCCCCTTTTTGGTGCACAGGCAGGCAGCTGACTTTAAACTTATGCAGAAACATGAGAGCAGCCATACTGAGTCAGACCAGACACCCACCTATCTACCCAATATTCTCTCTGACTGTGGCCAAAAGCTGATGATTTTTCCCTGAAACAGAGTAGAAGTGTTTGTAGTCAGCCAGTCACACACTAACTAGACTAACTGTAACTGCCAGCAGCTTAGGACCAGTTATTGTGTCAAATGTGGACAGCAGCATCACCAGCATGGGACTGAAAATCAGTCATATAACAGTACATATATATCCCATGTTACATTTGCTAACAAAAAAACATATGTTTATATAATAAAACTCGCCATTATGACTGTAATTCCTCAGGTGTGATGAAATTCGTGGGGATGAGGGAGTTGGAGAAGATATATAATACCTCTGAGGCTGAAAAGCAGGATTAATAACCCATCATACTCAGAAAACAGTAACACAAATGCATAGAGAAAGGAGAAACACTGGTGTGGCTTGGCTGAGCAGTTAGTGAATACTTATAAATGTTGTTAGTAAATTTAATTTTCATGCCTTTCTTCAGACTCAGAGAATTGTCTCTGGTTAAGCCATACATGTGCTACAACATCATGCAGGTTCTGATAATACCTTGAACTAGTTTAATTCGACACCATTTTATATGTGCACTGGGAATGGCCTTTTTCATCATTGTTCACTGAAGCTGTGAATTGTTGACTCTATAAATTTCCTTTCAAGTGTTCAGCTCTAGATTTCTGAAAAGCACAGGAAATTGTACAAGAACAGTCTACTGTTTTTTCAAGGATGTCATCTGCTGCTGACCTTTTAGACTGTTTAAAACAGCACAGGCATAAGTCTGAGATGAGAAAGCTGGCTTAACAGTGAAGTTGAAATGAACAGCAGATCACTCTGAATATTGATCAGAACAGATCCTTTGATCTCATGTGACATGCTTTTGTCCCCAGAGATGTTGAATAGGGAGGTTGAGCTATAAACAGTAACTGTTCCTTGAAAATCCTGTAGAGCTTGATAACATTTATATTTTGTGGGGTGATAATGCCACATAGTTGAGGCATGTCACATTTGCTTATACACTTACAAAAACAGTGATGCACTTGTAACAGTAGCACTTGAGAAATCTAAAATTAAGAAGCTTTACCATAACATACATAGTCATGCACTTCCCTCATATCATCAGCATCCACATTATAATGTATTTTCCCATGAAAAGTGGAAGAAGTTCAAAACCATGTACCATTATTGGAAAGACCCAGGATCGCTAATTTAGACCTAATTAAGGGTGGCATGTGCTTAAAACCGTATGATGCTTACTAAAACATTAAGAATATTAGATATATTTAACACTAGAAATGGCTCAGGCTAGTTATTATGAATGGGTACTGTTAGAGCTTTTTATGGATAAGGAGATAGGAGTATAAAGCATCTAAGCTATCATCTTACCTGGCCCATGTAACTTTTACATAGCTATACAGAGTCACTCCCAGAGTGTACCATCTATTTCACCTGATTTACTTTCTCTGCACTTTCTAACAGAACTGTTTGGAAGAGAGATGGACCAGAAGAAGTTTTAACTAACACACTTAATAGGACTGAGTAATAATGCTCTCTCTTAACATATTTTTGCATGTACGGGTTAGGGATGATAAAAATATATTTATCTTCTACAGTGCATTATATATGTGGATCCTAAGCCTCTTCTCACTTACACTACTATAATCCTCACTGCCCTCTAGAGAGGTACTCATGCATTATAGTACCATAAAGCAGACTTGTATCTTTTTAAGGAGTTTTCTTGGGCCCTATTCAAATCTAATACTAAGAATTACCAAAACATTTTCCCACATTGATAAAACCTCACTTTTCCTGTAAATTTGGTAGTTTTTGTACATTGAATGTTTGAAAAGTACAAATCTGAAGATATAAATAATTGTAGTTTTTAGGCTGCTATAAGCTGTAAGTTGCATTTCAGTGAGTTTAGGAGTTGCATTAAGTCTGGAAAGAAAGAAGACAGATCATGAACACTATGTAAATGACACATGAAAAGTATTAGCATTACTCAAATAGGAATTTCAAGAAGGCACAGTACTGTTATTTGTATTTTTGTTGTTATGGCTAATGTTCTTGCTGAAAAACAGTTAAATTATGTTGTACATTGATGTGCTGAGGGATTAGATGGAAGATAGTTTGGAAAGAAATTTGTTCAGAAAACCACTAGGTCCTTTCCCTATTTTTGAGAAATATCTTGAGCAACTCATTTACAAGTTTGAATTATTTGATTAAGTAAAATACGTATGTCAAGTGAGTGTGATGAGTTGGCAATCAAGAGCAGTAGTGGGAAAATGCAATACAATTTACCCTTTATTGTATATCTTCGTATCTGTTTATAGTCTTTCAGTGATTGCTTTTCCTTCTACAACTCATATTTCTATTGCTCAACATTTCACTAATATGTGGCTGCATAAGTATGGAATACCAATTTGGTGCCAATATATGCTGCTTTGACATTTGCTTTGATTTTCTGGCCATTCAACATTGTCGTCTACTTTTCGGTTGCCTAGGCTGGAACTTCCACAAATACACTCAAAGCTCTCCAGATTGCTCTTGCTGATACTGACACTCAAGCCATTTATCTTTTGACTGATGGGAGACCTGACCAGGTATTTCTGAAATAACAGAAAATGAAGTAGTATGG
This sequence comes from Dromaius novaehollandiae, assembly GCF_036370855.1. Classification (NCBI taxonomy): domain Eukaryota; kingdom Metazoa; phylum Chordata; class Aves; order Casuariiformes; family Dromaiidae; genus Dromaius; species Dromaius novaehollandiae. The sequence continues at coordinate 147,845,550 of NC_088098.1, read as the reverse complement.
TGCTGCAGTGATGGTGTCAGAAGGCTAAAGCAAAGTGTAGGAAATGAATATCATACCTGCAGAGCTGAGTCTCTTGGAGGGTGTTGTAATATTGATAAATTGTATCTCTAAAATGTGCTGTTTGTGAAAGGGCTTTGATGAGGACTTTTCTCCCACAGTCCAACATTTGATGTATGATAACTCATGTAATTTCTGATTAGTTGTTTTAAGGATCCGATAATCGATTAAAGTTGTATCTTAATGTCTAAGCTTAGGATTTATGTTAAACTGTTCCTATTATGCTCCTAATTTAGCAAAAATGTTCTCATGAATTAAAAATTGAGAAATAATGAACATCCCATAATGTGATTGGATTTAAATATTAGAACCTTGCAACCTTATGTGATGGCTTGAAAACCTAGAAAGAAAATGACAGATAACAAAATAAACAAATTTGGGTTCAATATTTTTTACCAACTAACACGTTAGGTATATAAGTAGCTACCTTCTGTTCTGTTACAGAGACCGCACAAGGGCTATGTCATGTGTGAGGAATAGGAGCCTAATTGTTGAATTAATTGACATTATTTTTATATAAAGGTGTTACCATTGACATCATGTTATTCTCTCTCCATATAATACAGAATTCCATGTTATGTTATTGAGCCAAATGTAATCTCACACAGGTGCAATTTTGGAGTAGCATCATTCTGGAGTTGTTTTAGCTCTAGTTTTACATGGAAAATGATATCAAAAGTATGCGCTTATTTCTGAAAGTGTTGTCACGATGAGTTAAAATGTTCATAGTTCATATTATATCATGTTATATAACACCAACTAAAAGCTGAAAAAAAAAAGTTCTTGATCAAATATAATTAGAATTGAAAATAAATGGAACTGAACTTTCAAGTTGTAATGTGTGGTGAAAAGTAGCCCGTGTGCTGTGAGTGGCATTTAAAAAATATTTTATTTATCCATGAAAATTTAGCTTGGTTGTAATGGCAGGTATGCACTAAAATCCTGACTTTACTTAGGTAAATAGCTATGTTGAAAGCCAAATAAAATTAATTGATTAAGCATATGCAATAAATCTGTGATTCAGAAAGCATCATAAACTTGCAGAAATAACTTCTTTATACCTTGATAAGGAAAAAAATGCTGAAGGCTTACTTTTCTTTTTGCTCTGTTTTTCTTGATCAAAGGAAAATAGCCCAGGCGTCAAGGTGGATTTATATGCTTCAAAGTTAATTGAATCTCAGAGTGTAATCCTGATTTAAATTAGCAGATGAAAAAGTTTGATTTACGTTTTAAATCTTGTTTTAATTTTAGTTTTAATCTTAGTTATTTTTTAAAGAAAGGTTGATTGTTATTGGCTATCAGTCATTAAAACTTCTCAATTTAGAATTGAATAAAATCTGTGCATTGTTTGGCACTTACTTTTGCTAACTAGGAGAATATATTCATATTTAATTAAACAATAAATTGGTTTAAAATACATTTATTAAGATTCTTCATTCTATTATTTTATTATGTTAAAAATTAATAGTCTGTTTCTTTTTACCTATTTAATAACACTTTTTCTTGTGATTTATGTTACACTTTATTTAGATAGAAAGTGAAAGTGACTAAAATTGCTTTTTGCTCTTGAGAAATAACAAACAAATATATTAAAAATACCAACAGAAAGCTAATTTTTTCAAGATTTAACTCAGGGTTCTGAACAATATAAATGTTATCTGAAGTTAGAGAATTGGACCGATAATTTCGTGCTACCAGATCCTTCAAAAGAGAGAACAGATCTTATACTTTCCCACCTACTTTTTATTTCCATATTAGAGGAAGAACACTAGTTTTCCTACTTTCTCTGTCTCTGTTTTTTTTCCTAGTGATGAATCAACTTGTCATTGAACTAAACTATTTGAATAAAAATGTCAACAAATTTTAGCCAATTATGTGCCTCCAGAGATACTAAACATCAGTGTATTAGTTTAATTTCCGATAATTTTATACTTTTCTTTAAACTTCAAAACTAAAATGTACTAATTATTTTATAATTTTAATTTTATTTTATTAGAGTATCCTGTGCCTCTAACACATCATCAATACTTCAAATTTAGTTCAAAATAAGTTCATTTTATGTAATTATGAAATATGTAATCTGTATAAAATCCACACTTTTAAGTGAGCTATGTCTATCTGGCTCTAAGCAGTAGTATGACTGCTGAAATTCTGTACAAATTCTCTCCATTTTGATAAATATATTTTAAGTGCCACTTGTTTAATATACACTTTTGTTTTTCAGCCCCCTCAAACAATTTTGGCTGAAGTCCAGCTTCACCATAAGATTCCCATTCATACTGTATCCTTTAACTGCGATGATACAGAAGCCAATAAATTTTTGCATGAACTAGCTACTAAAACAGGAGGACGGTTTCATTATTACAACATTTATTTGACTGATCCTGAAGCTGCAGAGGCTGTTGTTGTGAGTATTTCTAAATATGTATGTTTGCTTCTTTGTGCTATTGTGGAGACCACAGGATTTGCATTACTGCAGTTTCATATTACAATATATTATTTAGAAAACAAGGTTAGTTCTAGTCAAATCTGAAGTGATGCAAAAGCAATGACTGTGCTGTTTTTTTGATTTTGGAATTTTATTAGATCACAACAAATAAGCCCAAATACATAAAGTACACTTGTTGTGATGCTGTTGCTAAAAAGAAGACATGCATATAGGCCAAATTCAGCTCTGAAAGAAACATATGATATCTCTTGTCTCAGAAATAAGTTATTGTGTAAAACAAAACTATGATTTTTATCCTGTTCATGAGTGAGAGAATGTAGAGCTGAATTTTGCTGAAAGTTTGCTCTATAGTAGCCACTGGGGAGAAATCTGTAATGACTAAAGTTACTAGAAGAGCAGAGACTTGTCAAGTGTAACTAAGGAGCTCAATCTAACAATCCCCAATAGGAAATTTCTGAATAGGCTATAAGAAACACCCATTTAAAGCATATTCTGGTTTTCAATTAAAGTGAACACTCAGTTAATTAGTTCCACAAATTTTAGAAATGGTTGTAGTGGAACAATGAGAGCAACTGGGAACAAGACAGTAGCAGGAAATTTAGAATGCTGCAGAGAGTAATTAAAAGAAGGGAGATATGAAAACACTCCAGCTCTGGGAATATGTCAGAGAAGGCACTGGACAGTTTAGGTGATTCTGCTGATGTGGACTATGTGACTCTGGCACATGTTGGAAAGATGAGGGCCAAAGTCTCTGCGCTCCATGGTCAGAATTTATGCCCTGTGGGGGTTGTAAAGGGATCATCTTTGGAATTTCCTTCCTGTTTCTGCCTGTGGTTCAAATGATTCCCAGTCTGTTCACTTCCAACACTTACTTAAAGACTGTGGTTTTTACTTCCCATTTTTCAAGGACAAGATGTGATACAGCTGTGATCTGTAAACTGGTGGAACAGTAATAGTTGACACGTACATATCTTGTATTTTATTTATTTATGAGCTACTAACCTTACTCTATTATTTAGAAGTATGGCTGTTCATGTCACAAGGCATAACTGGCTTGTTAGAGAATGCTAGTCTTTTTCCTAAAAAGCAAGAATCCAATAAATGATTGCCCTGTATTGCCAAGTACACTTCTATCTTGTTTTGCTGTCAGCTTGTTTGTACATGCAGAAAGTGAACAAAACAAACTTTGGTTTAGGAAGCAGGGAGACTACCTGAAGAAGTATCCAAAATTATGTGGTTGTCCTAACTGAATCATTATTCAAAATTATTATCAGAACTTGCATAGTTTCAGTTCAGAAAGGAAGCATTTTGAGAGTGATTGTAATAAAACATTTGATTTTCTCTTTGACAGAGTGAAGATATGCACCTTTTAAGAAGAGAGATTGCAAAGGGAGAAAGAGACCTAGAGAAAGTGAAGAATTTTCATGATGAATGTCTGATGACGGATTGGTGTAACGGAGAAAAAGATGCAGAGAACAAGTATGTCCTCATTCTGCCATTCTGCTAATATGTGTTAGGATCTATCTGTTAAGTTTCTGCTTCTGCACTGTGTTGCATTTTTTCATGCCATATTTATTCCTGCTTTTTATCAAAAGATAAGTAATCTTATCATTAAAAGTATTTCCAGCTTCAGCATCAGTTGACAAACTCCCTGAAAGTCTCACAGCGCAAGAATGGCTGTTCAAACTGAGGTCCTTCCTCAGCATAGTGGAGGCAGGCTCCTGGGCCACTGTAGAGAAGTTTTCTGCATGGCTGTTTATACTGAATTTCTGTCTAGGGAGCAGAGACAGACCTAGACTCAGACATGGTATTAGTTGTAATCCCCACAGGAGCATTGCATTATTAAAAAGGAGGGAATAGCATTCCATGATGCCTGATTTATCTGTGGACTAATAGTACAAAGACAAAAAAGTACGTTAAGAAAACCTAGATTCCTGCGTTAAGAAACTGAATAAAAGCAGTAAATTAAAATAAATATGCTAACAATAAAACAAATGCATTAGATAAGTAAAACAAATTTAAAGTGGAGTGTCCTGTTCAATGATTTAATGTGTGTGGAAGGGAAAGTAGGTTGTCCAGTATAAAAATGAACATAAGTACTTGTTTCAAAGTTTGTTTATTTATTTTTTATTAATGCTGGGACATATATATATGTCACTCGCTTTCATTACTGATGGTTGTTTTACTCTTTCCCCTAGAATTCAAAGCAA